>NW_020954591.1:21784679-21882525 GCF_900497805.2 Vombatus ursinus
AGTATACTGTGTATACTAAGTATACTGTGTATACTAAGTATACTGTGTACACTAAGCACAGTGCTTAGCACAGAGTAGGTCCTTAATACATGTTTATTGAACGATGATCTTTTGAATTACAATCAGGATCGTGCAAGATCTGGAAGTTTTTACTAATAACCCAAGGAGATCTTGCAGTACTGTACAATTTTCCAAAGGTCAAAAAAGATAGTTTTACAACCAACAATAATTTACCCTGCAAAGCTGAGTATAATACTACAAGGGGAAAAAAGGTTGAAGAGACCAGAGCTGAACTAGGAACTGAACTACAAATGCAAGAGTCCAGCTGAAGTTAGAAAGCTAAGTTTATTGGAGCAGATGGAAGCAGCTGTATGATGATGATGATGCAGTACTACCTTTTTAATATATGAAGAAAAACAAGTGTTCTTGAACATCTTCAAAGGGTACTGAGGGGGTAAATGAGAAAAAGAGAGGTCCTGGAGGTAGATTAGTTATGAGTATTTGAAGAAGGGAAAGGCAGGGATGGCAAAAAGGAATACAGCAGCGTGAAAAGGAGGAAAAGGAGGTAGAATGTGCTATTTTCCCTTCATTGGGGTTTGTCATAATCAATATAGAGACAAGAGTAAGGGATGTGGCCATCCAGTGAACCTCACTCTGATCTGAAAGTGGACAAAGAAGGGTTTAACACACACACACACACACACACACATTTTAATGTAGAAAAACCTCAAACTCAACAGGGAAATGAGTACAATATGGTGAGAGTGGTTAAGAGGGAGGATAATACTAGAGATGGAAGAGTCAGGAGCAAAAACATTTACACTCTCCCATTACTCATCAAGATGAGGTCAAATTTCATTTTCTACCTCTTATTCATCCAGACACTCCCTTGGTTACCCTCCCACAATAAAAACTTTCCCTGATATCTAACAGTCAGAGGAGTCAGGGAGCTATGGCTATCGAGACTCACATTTTAGTTTCAGAATCACTTCTAAAAGAGGCAACTAATAATGGAGAAAAAAAAACCAAACCCATAACACTGTAGAGCTGAAGGGAACCTTGTAATGGGTAGGGAACTTCTAGATTTGTTCTGTGAAGTTTGGATTCAGTCAAAGGGCCTGGAGGCCACAAGTTCCCCACCCCTGTTTCTAATCCAACCACTCCCTTATCTGTATACATATATAGATGTCTATAGAAGGATACATGTTGTATACATAAATGTATACACACATACATATACATGTGTGTGTGTACACACATATATGAGATTATAGTGGACAGGCACTCTACATTATATTCCCAACAATGGATACTCAACAAACACTAAAATCAAACATACTACTTCTCTTCAGGTCTCCTCAAACTTCAAAACTGATTTTTTTTGGGGGGGGGGCTAGGCAATGGGGTTAAGTGACTTGCCCAGGGTCACACAGCTAATAAGTGTCAAGTGTCTAAGGCCAGGTTTGAACTTGGATCCTCCTGACTCCAGGGCCTGTGCTCTATTCATTGTGCCACCTAGCTGCCCCTGAAATATCTTAAAGAACGAGGCAGGTGATACATGCAGCCTGATTATTTCCATATCACCACATCAACTCCAAACTTTTCCTTTCCTTCTTTCTCAAAATCCTACCTCACCACCTGAAAATAAAATAAAAATAAACGATTATACCACTTAAATTACACCACTTGGGAACTTAGAGATCTTCCTAAAGAGAAACTTCTTAAGAACCAAGTGACCTCAAGCATATGGTGCATTTAAAAGATAATAAAAATCTACCACCTGAACTTAAAGCACAATTAATCAGGGAAAGAGGTGGTAGTTTAAAGCCAGATGACATGGAGCATGAGGAGAAGCAAAAGCACTCTGGAGAGCACAGCAGTGACTGGAAGGGCAAGACAAGGCTGGATGTTGAACTCAGGGAAAGGACACATCAAACAGAGCTGAGAAATGGGCTCATACATACCTGGCAGAGGGATTTGTGCCACTAGATTCAAGACTTCTGGTTCCAGATCCTAGGCTGTGCTACCGAACAAGAAAAAGACAACCTCCAAATCGAAAGAAAACGCCCAGAGGCTCAGAAACACTTCCTTTCCTCTCCCAGAAAACTCGGGTCAGCTGGCCTACACTAGAGAACGGAAAGGGGCGGGGGCATGGGAGCAGACTCCACCCCCCCACCCACGCCGCTCTGCTGAGAAGGGGTGGCAGAGGTGGGGCAACAGAGGACCTAGTAAATTAATACTTCTCGATGGAACATGAAAAACATACATCCTAGAGTTTTAATTCTTCAGACAAATGCTCTCCTTTGCTGGGGCTGAGAGGTTTGTAGGTCATAGATCAGATTTAGAGCTGGAAGAGACCTCAGGGCCTGTCAAATCCAAAGCCCTTTACAGAAGAGGAAACTGAGCACCAAATAAAGTGACTTGCCCAGGGTTACAAAAGTAGCAAGCGTCAGAGGTGGGATTAAAATTTAGTCCATGGGAGAGAGTTCTAGGCATAGGGGAACCAGTGAAAATCCCCGGAGTTGGGAGATGAAGGGTCTTATGTGAGGAATAATGATAGCAAGGTCAGTGTCGCTGGTTGCAAAGTCCCTGGGAGCATAAGGATAGAAGGAGTAAGAAGACTGGAAAGGTAGAAGGGGCCTGGTTATGGAGGGCTTTAGAAGCCAGAGGATTTTATGTTTGATCTTGGAGGCAACAGACAGCCACTGGAGTTATTTAAATAAGGGGTTGGCATGTTCAGACTTGTGATTTAGAACGATTACTTTGGCAGCTGAATGGAGGACTAACTGGTGTGGAGAGAAATTTGATGCAGGGATACCAACCAGCAGGCTACTGCAATAGTCCAGGTGTTAGGTGATGAAGCCTGTGCTAGAGTGGCAGTGTCAGAGGAAAGAAGAGAGCATTTATGAGAGATGTTGTGAACAAAAAACACAGGGCGTAACAACTGATTGGATATGAGAGTGAGGAGTTGAAGATGACACCTAGGTTGTGAGACTGGGTGACTGGAAGGTAGTACTGAGAAGTTAGGAAGAGAGAGGTACCCTCCACAGTAATAGGGAAGTTCGGAAGAGGGGTGGTTTTAGGGGAAAGATAATAAGCCCAGTTTTGGATAGGTTGAGTTTATGATGTCTACAGGACATCCAGTTCAAGATGTCCAGTGGACAGTTGGAAATGTGAGAGTGGAGGTCAGGACAGAGGTTAGGGCTGGACAAAACTGAGAATCATCTGCATGGTGATGACAAGCTGAAATCATGGGAGTTGATGAGATAACCTAAGAACTAGGTGGGCAGGGCTAACTTTAACTACTTGTCCGACAGAGAAGTGGGAGATGACTATTTTTGGAGTGAATTTTTAGATATATACCTACCCCTTGGGAAATCTTAGAAGGCTCCTCTGCCCTTAAGGAACAAAGCCCAGTCTTCAACCAAACAAAAAGGGGCCCTCTTTCGCAAAACAAATCAACAACAGAAAGCCTCACTCAAACCGACAGACTTTACCAAAATGGACCTTAAGCAAAAACGCCACCAATTAAAACAACAAAATTCTTGAGAGTTTTGCTCCTTCCCAATTAGAGGGTAAGCTCCTTGAGGGTAAGGACTATCTTTTTGCTTGTATTTGTATTCCCGAGTTTAGCACAGTACCTGGCACATTAACAGCGTTTAATAAATCCTTGCTGACTGTTGCTTTCAGAAGAGGAAGAATAGCCCAAAGGACAGAGTCATGAAAACCTGGGTTAAAACCCCTCCTGGGACACTGGCTCTATCTATTACCATGGAAACTTCTCTTCCTAACTCTCTGGGCCTCAGTTTCCTAATCTCTAAAATGGGGATAGTACCTGTAGTGCTTACCTCACAGTCTCGTTATGGGGCTCTACTGAGATAACATATATGGAGGTGCTCTGTACACTTTAAAGCACTGTAGAAACGTCAGTTATTATCCTATAGATTGTCAGCTCCAGGAGAGGGGCGGGCCCAGCCTCGATAAGGTAACACTGAAGGTAACACATGAGGCCCCATAGCTTCAGGGTTGGTTGCTTCCTAGTCCTCCGGACAGTGTTTGGGTGTTTAGGACAGGAGGCTCTTAAAAGTAAATTTCTAGTAGGAAAGTTTGTTTCTAGAAACGGTTCTCTCTCACGCAAAAGGAAGAGACCACAGCCCCAGAAGCCAACCTCCCCTCACCCCTCCTACCCCGCCTCCACTGCCGCCTCCCTTTCCAGCACCAGCGGAAGAAGCTCCGCGACCCAGTCAAGGACCGGTAACGTCCGTCCCAGGGGTGTCTCCTGGGGCTTGTAGTTCGTAACTCATCCGCGGCGCCTTGCACCAAGGACACCGAAGGCACGGGTGGACTACATTTCCCAGATGCCTCGGGGCCCCAGCGGGTGGGGCCCTGGCGGGGTTGGAGGCGGGGCTCCAGCGGAGGTGGCGGCTCATTTGTAAATGGAGAGGGAGGCGCTGGAGGTGGCGGCGGCTGTGGCGCGGGTTGGAAGGTGGACTGAGGGCCGAGAGTACCCGAAAGCGGTAACTGCGGGCCGCGGGTGGCGATCCGGATCGGCTTCCGGATGCTTGAGGCTGGGGAAAAAACAGTTGTGTCCTCGGGGGCCTGAGCACGGCGGCGTTTTGGTGCCTCGGGGCGGCTTCGGAGCCCTCCCCACAACCCCCCCCCGCTCTGCGGGAGGGCCGGGGGGTGAGGGTGAGGGTCGGGGTGGGAGGATCGGGGCCTGAGGAGGCCGGGGGCGTCCTCCCCACTGAGCCCCCGCCTTGTGCAGCTTGCTCGGGATGCTTTTCGCGGTAGTGAGATGGGGGTCCGGCTTCTGGGGGGCCTTGGAGAGTTTCTGCTCTAAGTCCCCTTCAGGGACCCTTCCTCTTTTAAAGTCGCTCTTGGTCACTTTCTGTGCTTTGATGTTGTTGGTCGTGGAATCGTCGTGATCGGTTTCAGGGCTTTTAAATTCTTGGCTTAGGGAAGAAAAGAAAAAGATTA
The DNA here is from genome assembly GCF_900497805.2 of Vombatus ursinus. Lineage (NCBI taxonomy): Eukaryota > Metazoa > Chordata > Mammalia > Diprotodontia > Vombatidae > Vombatus > Vombatus ursinus. The sequence continues at coordinate 21,789,657 of NW_020954591.1, forward strand.
ATCTTTTTTCAAACCAGCAACCTAATTTTTCTGCACCATTTAGTAGACTTTGAAGATGTTGTGATGTTGGCAGCAGTTCGTGAGATTGGTGAGATGACACTCAAATGACTATGGCTTTTTTTTTTTTTTAAGGTTGCTTAAAGGTTCTTTTCGTCAGATGCGCTAGGGTTGTCATGGCACCCTTTTTGGGGGTGGGGGTGGGGGTGGTGTGGTAGTGCTCCTTTGTCTTCTGTAAATTTGTTTCCATTTCCTTTTAATATCAGTATGATACATCCTGAATCATCACAATGCTAAACTGACCATTTCTCCAGGTAAAATAGATATCTTGCTCCATGCTCCCCCACCCCCAGCAAATAATCTGTACAAGTGAAACAAATTACTTCAACATAATTGCATGAAGTAATTAACTTTGTAGGGTTAAAGTCATGAAACAGTGAACTGAAAATGCATTTCTAGAGCCAAACAGTGGGAAAATCAAATCAAGCAATGTTTATTGAGCTTCTTCTGTGTGCTTGGCACTGGGAGTACAAAGACATAAATAAAAGCCCCTGGCCTTAAAAAGCTTAAATTTTGTTAAGGGGGAGATTAAATATATCAGGATATAAAAAACAAATACAAGGTAATTTGCCCTGGGGGAGGAATAAGGAAGGATCAGGAAAGGCTTCTGGAAGGAAGAGGTGACAAAGATGGAAATAGCTTTGTCCTCTGGAACTTGTGTCAATCTAGTAAGGAGTTCTGCTTTTGAATGTCACAAAACAATTTTGTAAGTTTCTCATCCTAACCTTTTGCTTTTAATACTTGTTTTCATGTGGCCATTTCAAGGCCATTTTAAAGTTTATTTTTAATGAAAAATCGGTATCATTGCTCTGATTGGGTACTTTTAATTAATTACATATTAAAGGCTAATTTGTGTGTGTGTGAGTGATGCTGAAAGGATGCAGGTTTTAACATAATGAATGTTGTTGGTACTTAGTTCTACAATACTTCCCTATGAGTTTTTAAAGCTATTCTATTTACTTTAAATGTCATGAATGTTTTTGTGACATGTACATATTTTAAAGTTCATCTTAACAGGGGCATATCTCAAGGAATGCTAGACATAATTGATATTAATTTATTATTCTTGGTACCAAATGTATGCTTCTCTTTTTTTAAACTACCTTAATATAAATTGGCCCCTGACTATACATTGCTTATTTGGGAATGATTCTCACTTCAGTAAAAAGTTGTTTCTTATCTTTAAAACATCAGTTATGTTTTTGATTTAAGCATTTAAGTATTTTTTTTTCAGTGCTCAACATGTCCAGTGTTTCCAATTCTTTTCTCAAAGTATTTGTGATGTATAGGTATAAGGCTTGTAGTCTACAAGTCTTTCACCTATTTCTTACCCCTGAACTTTATTTTTCAGCATTTTCTTTGCTGCCCTTTACTGTACTCACCTTTGTATCAGTCACCCAGGATCAAAGAATATGTTGAATTACCTTGGAAGTTCTGGATGAATTCTTCATAAAATGTCTCTAGCCCTTTATTCTGTATAGTAAGAGTTGGTATATAAGCTAGTTATTTTTATTGTTGACTTTTTGAAATAAAATGACCTAGTGTCCTATGAAATGACATTTCTTACAGCTTTTGGGTACACAATAAAACCAACCCTGTAAACTCCTTTATTTGTCTCTACAATCCTGTGAGCCACCCTCTGTTTAGCTGCAACTTTTGTCTTCTGGTTTCATTTACAGGGAGAATGTCAATATTGATGTAATTCAGTTCCTCTAGTAGAATGTCCAGTCTTTGGTCATCAGACAAGGATAACTAGCTCTCATATTTAGAATACCAGCAACTAAGTTAATTTTCACAGATGGGCTAAGCATTGTTTGATTTGTAGCGCCAGCTGCTCCTGTTTTCAGGGAATTCTTCCATAGTCACTGGAAAAATCAGAAGAGAGCTGTACAGAACTGAGGGTCATTTTGTATTTTTCTTTATGTTATGGGCTGCCATGGACAAAGAATTTTTCACCAAAGTCGATGCGTCTCTTCATACTTAGCTAAACTGAACCTCATTGCTAGAACCATGTTTGAAGCCTTTCTATCATGGTAGAACCTGCAGAGTTTGTACTCTGCTGACAGTTGGGTTGTCTCCATGTTGTGTATATTCAGAATAGGACTTTGTGGAGGGGGGTGTGTGTACATACATACATATGTATATATATCTTCATCTATATGCCTTTATATACTATGGATATATGTATATATGAATACATATATACACCACACATTTTTATGCCATATATCCATATACTATATCCAAATCGTATCTGTATAATATATATACACAGATGTATATAATATACATATATCCATGGCTACTGTTGTTTTATAATATTGTCTTTCATAATGGATTGCAGTTCCAGTTCCAAATGGATTGATGTGTGTGTGTGTGTATACGTACTCAGTATATGTAGACATAGATACAGATATAGATATGTATATATATATGCATATGCACACATACTGTTGTTTTATAGAATTGTCTTTCATAATGGTTTGCAGTTTCAGGAGAATATTCAGTTTAATTTATTGGAGCATCTGATAGATTCAATTATGCAAATATTATTATGTGAATATTATATGCAAGGTATTATAAGAAGTACTGGGGGTTGAAAGATGGAAAAACTGTTCCCAGCTCAAGGAATTCATAGTCTAGTATTGGAAGGGGGAAAAAAAAACATGTTCCCAGGTAACTCTTATACAAGGAGGAATGGGAAATATTTGTAGGAGTGGTCAAACAAAAGGGATAAGCTTTTCCAGAAGTAGTTCTTTTAGGTGGGGGTTCAGAGTAAGGCTTCACGAAGGAGATGGCACCAAAACCCTATTTTTTTTTATTAATTTATTTTGATTTGTCAACAATCACTTCCATAAGCTTTTGAGTTTAAAATTTTTCTTCTCCTCCCTTCCCAAGGTGGTGCGCAATCTGATATAGGCTTTACATATACATTCCTATTAAACATATTTTCACATTAGTCATGTTGTAAGGACTAATTAGAACCATTAGGAGGAACCACAAAAAAGAGGAAACAAAACAAAACAGAAGAAAAAAAATGGCAGATAGTATGCTTCGATCTGCATTCAGTCTCCATAGTTCGTTCTTTGGATGTGGATAGCATTTTCCATCATGAGACTTTTTTTTCTTTTTGTTTTTTTGCATTTTTGGTGAGGCAAAGTGACTTGCCCAGGGTTACACTGCTAGTAAGTGTCAAGTGTCTGAGATGGGATTTGAACGCAGGTCTTCCTGACTCCAAGGCTGGAGCTCTATCCACTGAGCTACCTAGTTGCCCCCATCATAAGACTTTTGAAGATGTCTTAGATCCTTGCATTGCTGAGAAGAGCTGTCTGTCAAAGTTTACACATTTTTTTGTGGGGGGGTTGCAATGGGGCGAAGTGACTTGCCCAGGGTCACACAGCTAGTATGTGTCACATTTGAACTCAGGTCTTCCTGAATCCAGGGCCAGTGCTCTATCCATTGCGCTGGCTAGCTGCCCATCAAAACCCTATTTTGAAGAAAAGGATTTCAACAAGCATATGATGGGGCTGGATGCTTTCTATTATAACAGCTTTAACTGATGTTTTTCTCTCTGCAGGTATTGAATATCAACAGTCAGATGTAACAGCTGTGTGCTACAAGAGCTTTGGCGCTATTTTAACTTATTAGTGCTTCAGATTACAATTTTCCTGATGCCCACTTCTTCAGAATTAAATAGTGGGCAGAATTTTTTAGCTCAGTGGATGTCCAGTCCTTCCCGTGCTGGTGTAATACTGAATCGTGGATTTCCTAGTTTGGAAACAGGGAGAGAGAATCAATCAAAGGCAAATACTTCCTCCAGTTTTACTGTTAAAAGCACAGATTTTTCAGATGGCTGCAGTTTTCTAAGTGACGACTCACTTAATGAAGAACAGATACTGGATTCTAAAAGCCCTTATAGAGTGCAGTCAGATACAATTGAAACACATGCAGTCTTTCCTCACACTAAAAAGACACAACAATTATTGATGTGCAAAGATGCTCTGGGCCACTGGGAAAATGCCAGAATGGATATTGAACCTAATATGGGCAATGCCAAAGAAGCAGCTTATAGAGATCCACTTTTCAAGAAACTTGAGCAGGTAAACAAAATATTTGGCTAGATGTATGGATTATTGTAGGTTTTGTGTATGTAGTTTTTAAATGCAATTCCTCCCCCCAAATTTAAGGGTCTTTTTTTTTAAACTACAAAGAGTATTAAAATTACAGGGTCACTGTTTACTTACTTTTTCTTTTTTTTTGATTTGATTTTATTTTTCAGTTCTGAATTCTCTCCATTTCCTCTCCCCTCCCCATTGAGAAAGAAAGAAAAGCAAAACTTGTTACATATATGTATCAAACAAAATAAATTCCTCCATTACTCATGTCTAAAAAAAAAAAAATCACTTCAGTTTGCTCTCAGTCCATCACTTCTATATCTGGAGGTGGATAGCAAGTTTTATCATGAGTCAGGGTCACTGTTTATTAATAGAAAATCTCTATCCCTTTTCAGAACACACATAAATAACTGTTACAAAAAATTAGTAATTTGTAACATCAGCTATTTTGTTTTTTTCTCTTTATACTTGGAATAAACACTCAACTATTAGAGAGAGTCATTGTACCAAGGGGTATTAGATCTTTCCTAATTATTTTGACTTGCTAGCTTTGGGCCAGTAGCTCAAATGATTACATGATGCTGTTCAGGACTAGGTCATAAGCTTCCTACCTGTATAGTCCAGATTGATTTATTCAAAGGAAAGATTGTTGCCATGGACTTTCCCAAAAATAGGTGTTTTTGGTTCCAAAGGGTATGGTATGGGTCCAGTACAAACTTACAGCACTTATGTGCAAATTGCTTCATCTCTTTGGCTCTCAGTTTCCTAATCTGCAAAATGAGGGGAATGAATTCAGTTATCACCAATATTCTTTTTAGCTCTGATGACCAATGCCACTATGATTCTATAAATAGAATTAAAAAAATTATAATTAGAATTCCTAAGATAAAAATTTAAGACAGATTAAAGAAAAGTTGGCAAAAACTGTATTATAACATGGAAAATAATTAAAAGATAAGTGGACCTACTTAGACCATTTTAGCAATAAGAGAATAGTACAATTTGGTCTGTTACCAAGATTGAGACTAGAATTGACGCAGTTACATTGTCAGGTTGTTGCTTTGTTTCTAAAATGATGGAGGCACACTTAAACATACCTGATGAATCCTTTTTTAAAGTCTTTTTCCTGAGAATGGGGAGGTTTGGGAAGGAATAGAAGAGTACTGAAGAAGAGTCAACAGGGCTTTGTGAAGAAACATCAGGTTAATTGAACCAAAACATGTATTTGAAAAGCTCAAAGAAGTCCAACAGAAGAAGCAGGAGGAACTGAAGAGGCAGCAATTAGAACAGATCCAGAGGCTCCTGGAAGAGCAAGAGAAACTACTGACTATGGTGTCTGGGCAGCAGACACCCTCAGGTAACACAGCAGTCATATATGTGACTCCGTTTACAAAAATACTTTATGTTCCTGATTTTCTTTCCATTATAGTGTTTTGATAAAAGGTTATCAGCATCCTTTTTTCATAGATACAATAGGTACCGTGGCAATAAAAATAATAGATTAGAATCTGGGTTCTTTTTGTTGAGCTGTAGAAAGGTACTAGAATTGTGTTCTGACAGTTTTTATGTTGTAAGTTATAATAAATGATACACATAGAGAATCTGTAATAAGGTAAGTAGCTTCACTGTAATATGTTGTGTAGTGTCTAGCAGAAGGTAACCAGGAAAGAGAGGTCTGGAAACCAATCTGTGTTTAGAACAATTAAGTAAAATGGGAATGTTTACTTTGGAGAAGACTTAGGTGAGATATAATAGTGGCTCAGCTGTATGAAGGGATATCAAAATAGCTTAAACTTATGTTTTCCTTGAGGGCAACTAAAACTAATGGGTAAAAATGATAGGAAAGCAGATTCTCGCTCATAGTAAGGAAGAATTTCCTAATGAATAGAGTTGTGTTGCAATTGTGTAAACTCTTCGCCACTTGAATTATTCTGGAAGAAACTGGATTATCAAAAATTGCTACATTAGCCATGAGGTCGGGCTATTTGACCTTTAAAATCCCAACTTTGAGATTCTATAAATAGCACAGGTTATAAAGTGGGTAGGACACGTTTGTGATTGGTAGTATTACCTTTAGGTTTAGAGCATCTCCCACTCTGACTTCCAGATGCATATGGGGTAAATTGGGAGAGTAGTGGGGATCCCAGTAGCTCAGGAAGTGGTTGTGATAAGGTTTGCCTTGTTTTGATTTGACATGTGCCTGAGTTACTAATATGGCCCTTGTAGAGAATCTTTAGTAAGCCATATATATCTTTTGAATCCTCAGAAGCATAGAATTAGGAATTTTGGGGGTATTCTTAAATGGAGCATTCTTTGCTGCATCGGGAAATGATTGAGTATACAGAACTAAATGCATTTTCAAGGATGTGCTACTGGAAAAAATATACCTCATTATTGAATAATGCTTATTTTTCCTGAATGTGAGTACTAGCAAATATATCCCTAATTAAAATCACGTAGAACTTTGTGTTCAAAATGCCAGCATTATTGTACATAACTTATTTTATTAAAATGTCCCTTTATTTGTTATTTCATTTCTGGGGAGGTAGATGGGTGGAAGGGACAGAGTAGTAGGAGTAGATTAGTAAAATGAGAAGATTTTTCATAAAATATTAATTTTACTTTTGTTTTCCTCATAAGGCTTGACTTTACTATCTGAAGATCAGAGCCCCAAATATGAAACTTCCATTAATTCTGCTACTGTACACAAAACAATGCCTTTCTTGTCACATATGTACCAGAATCAAACCAGAGAAAACACTCATGGTCCTGAAATTTTATCTTGTGGTTCTGTACAAGAAAGAGAAATGAATCCATGCGTGACTATGAGTAAGGAATGCCTCTTATCTTCAAAAGGTGGTAGTACTTCTCCAGACTTTTTTCATGAGGCACAATGTTTAGAAGCATGTGTAAAAACACAGAATGATTTGAAAGAAGAAAATAAAAATATTACAGGTGAGCTATCTTTTGAAATTAGTGCCTTTTATCTAAATAGTATTCTGAATTTCATTTTATATTTATGTATAGAAATGCCAGTGGGCTACTACGTGATAGAATTCTTTTCTAATACTTTTGTTTTGCCACCTGCTGCCTCCCCTTGTCTGTCTTTCTGTCCCTTCCCTTCCTGTTCCTCCTCCACTTTCATGTGCATATATGCATGCGCGCACACACACACACACACACACACACACACTCACACACTCGCATACAATCAAATATTCACAGTATATTTGATTACAGTAGCAAGGTCCAATATGCTGCAGAGTCACTGAATTTGGGCTGGGCATAGAACTGGCCAAAGGTTTGTGACTTTACCGCTAGCATTTCTAACAGACAACGATTTTAAACTCTCTGTGTAATACAGGCTTTTCCAAGTAAGCTCACTTAGGACAGGATAGACACAGTTTGAGTGTGTGTAATTGTTTTTTTTTTTTCTTTTAATCACATAAGAATAGGACAGTGTGGTAGAGTAGGCACTGACAGGATTTAATTCTAGGCCTAGCTCTGCTCCTTACTAGCTATATGTCTTCCAAAGAATCAGTTAAAATCTCTGAACTTTGGTTTTGTAATAGCTTGCATTATCTTTAATACTTGTTAGGATCACATGAGATGATATATGTGAAATCATTTTGTAAACTAATATGCTATTACTAAAACCTTGAGAATTTTTGTTTCTTTGGTACTGGTATTATGTGATTTCTTTTTTGGTTTGATTTGTGGCCTGAGTCCATTGGTGTTCTGCCTTTGGGCTGAGCATGCTTCCAGTGTATCGCTCTGCTATATCTGAATATTTTGTACAATTCTAGAGTTATAAGAACCTTTATTTTGGTTTTATTTGAATTTGAAAGTTTGTGACAGTTTGCATATCTCCAACTAAATATTTCCCAATTCATATCGTAGGGGAAAGTATACTACCATGTTGGGAGAAAATGACAGAACAGTTACCAGAAGGGAAAGAGGTTACAAACTCAAAAAAACCTGGTGATTCCTCTGATATTAACAATGGAAGAAAATTGTTAGCACTGTCTAGTATTGAAGAAAGGTATCTATGTTGATTAACACAGATATTACATGTGTTTTTATTTGTAACAAGGTACTACAATTAAATATGAGTTATTTGTTAAGTGGTGGAGAATCCTTTTACTTAATCATGAAAAATATGTTCAGTTAAAAAGCATTTAGTATGTACCTACTTTGTACAAGGTATTATGCTGGGTACGAAGAGATTAAAAAGTAATACTTATTTAATTGGAAGAATAAAGTCCACAGACATAAGTATAATGCCAGGTAGGGTATCATAAGGGCTTGGGAGAGAACACTTTTACCTGGGCTATTAGGAAAGAGCTATCAAGAAGAAGTTGTAACTAAATTGAGTCTTGAAGGAAGAGAAAAATTCTAAAAGGTGGACATATGGAGGGAGTGTATTTTAAGTATGGGGGTGGTGGGGCAGGATTGCATGTGTAAATGTGTGACTCATGGGAGATGGCAATTAAAGTTCTGGGAACAATTGGTAGTGAAGTTTGGTTAGTACATAAACTGTAAAGGTAAGTAGTGTGAAAATAAGGCAGAATGGTAGGGTTCAATTATGGAAGAACTTAAATTTTAGAATAAGGAGTTTGTAGCTTATCTTCTGGGCTAGAACTTTTTTCATCATGCACTTCATTAGCCAAAAAAAAAAAGTTTGTGCATGTACCCCAATTATGTATTTACTTATATATTATTTACATCTACTAACATATTAATAATTATGTCCCTTGTAAAACTTAAAAATGGATGTGATGACACTTTATCCTAGAGTAACTAGGGAGCCACTGTAGTCTTATTGAATAGAGAAGTAACATGGTCAGACCTGCACTTAAAAAAAAAATACAACATTTTGGCAGCTGTGTAGAGAATGAATTGGAGGGGGACAAATTTGAGAGAGAGAAATCATGAAGGAGGTTGTTGAAATAGCCCAGCTAGGAGGTGATATAGTCACAACACTGTAAAGGTAGAGTGATGGAGATGTGAATGATGTTGTAGAGATGGAAATGACAGGATTTGATACCTGACTAGGTATGTGGGGTGAGGGAAGGTTAGATGTCAAGGAGAATGGTAAGGTTGTTGGTATGCTTCTTAGAAATATGGAAGTTTGGTAGAGAGTTGAGTTTTGGGAAAAGAGTAATGAGTTCTGTTTTAGGTAAGTTGAGTTGGAGATGTCTTTGGCATCTCCAGGTCAAAATGTCAAATAGGCAATTTGCAATGTGGGACTAGAGTTCAGGAGAGAGTCAAGCTGGTTACATAGAACTGCATAGTGATGATGAGAAAACCCACAGGAGTTGACAAAGTTACGAAGTAAGAGCTTGTACCAGGTGAGAGACCAGGACAGAGGCTTGATGAACACCCAAGGTTAGGGAATGTGATATGAATGATGATCCCACAAAGGTGTGGTCAGATAGCTAGCAAAATAAAGGAAGAAAGCAGTGTCACAGCAACATAGAGAGGAGAGGATGGCCAATTGTGTCCAAATGCAGCAGAGAGGCATTGTTAAAAGGATGAGAATTAAGAAAAGAACATTAGATTTGACAATCAAGAGATCACTGATAACTTTGGAGAGAGAACTTTCATTTGGGTGGGGGGTTAAGGACAATGGCGTTGAGATCCTGGGAGAGTACTTGGAAAGATAGATAGTGGTGTTTCCCTCCTCTTTCCCCCAGATATAGAGAAGTTCAAATGAGTGATGGCCTGTTGGGGAAAGATAATACAATTACTATCCAGCCATATTTAAATATCCTCGCTTACTCTTTTCCATGGAAAAATGAAAAGTGTGTGGGGGGAGGGTAAGTGTGGGGAGAGGGTTGGAAGGGGCTTACTGTTCCCTGTTCTGGAATATGAAGCCTGGTGCTGTGGTGATCTGGGGGAACTGGGTGTGGGATTACTAGGGACAGTGGTGTTAGAAATTATCCTGTGCGACTTTTTTAGTGGCTTGGGCTGGATTAGATTTTATCTTGTCTACCCTGAGGAGTCCAGACCCAGTGAAGCCACAGGTTAGCTGTGGGAAGGAGTATTGAAGAGAGTCATGATATTGTGTAAGACACAAATTCATTTTTGGCTATGGCAGGGGAGGGTGAATTGTAACCCACATTCCCACCCTCTTGTTGATCACTCACCCCTTGGGGCCATTACATAGCCCTCACTTTGGTGACCACTTCTCTAGGCCATGAGAACCTCGGAAGGCTTTTGAGCAGAGGAATGAAGATAGTCTGAAAGATGACTTGGAGAGGAAAAAGACTGGAGGTGGGGAAACCAGTTGGGAGACTAGAGTAGAGAGATAGATGTCTGCACTTATTATCTCTATTTCCTCCCTTCTCACTGTCTCCTCAGTTCTTTGCGATCTAGATTTTGACCTCATAATTAAACTGGAACTACTCTCTAGTGTTACCAGTGATCTTTTAGCGACCAGTTCTGATAGTATTTTCACAGCTTTCTTGACCTATAGTTAGTTATATGGTTAGAGGTGGCTCTAGTTGACACTCTTGAATTCCCTCTCCTCTTGACTACTGTCTCCTCTCTGGGTGTCTGTGACACTGTTCCCTCCCGGTTCTCTTCCTTGTGTGACTTTTCTTTCTCAGTCTCTTTTGCTGGCTAATCATCCATATCACGGCCTTTAACTGTCAATGTGTCCTGGGCCCTTTTTCCTCCCTACTCTCTCTGGCTTGGTGACCTCAATAGCTCTCATAGATTTAACTGTCATGTCTAGGTTGAGGACTGCTAGATCTATCTTCTTCCCCCAGTCACTCTCATTATCTTTAGTCCTGCATCATTGCTTGTTTATTGGACACTTCAAACTAGATGCTCCAGATGCATCTCAAACCTAACCTGACCAAAGCAGAACATCTCCCTGTTGAAGGTGCCACCATTCTGCCAGTCATCCAGCATTGTAATCTTGTCAGGAAATTCAACTCCTCCCTCTCCCTCATCTGTTCACTCAGTTGACAGATCTTGCCATTCCTCCTTCCACAGCATCACTCCACTCACATGGCCACCACCATGGTTCAGTATTTCATTACCTCTTGCCTAGATTATTGCCAAGTCTCCTAACTTCTTTCTCTGCCTCCATGCTATTTTCTACTCTGCAGCTAAAGTATTTTTCCCTAAGTATAGACCCAACTATGTCCCTTCCTTATTCATTCGACTGTAGTGGTGCTCTAGGATGATAAATGAGCTCTACAAATTAGCTTTTAAAACACTTTACAACATGGTCCCTTCCAGTTCCTTATTGGACATTTTACATCCTCCTGCACTTGGTGATCTAGCCAAATTGGCCTTTGTAATGGCTGTCCTCTATGCCTGGAATATACTTTCTTGCCTCTGTTTCCCAGAATCTCTCTTTTTAAGGTACAGCTCAAGCACCCCCTTCTACATGAAACTTTTCCTGATCCTCTCCAGCTGCCAGTGCCCTCTCTCCCTCCCTTCTTCCCTCATTACCCTGTATTTAACTACTTCCTAGTTATTCTGTCTCTACTTAGATATGTACTGGTTATTTTCCTTGGAAGTGCCTTGAGATCAGGATTTTTTCATTCCTTGTGTTTGCAACCTCAGGTTTTTGTATAGTGCGTAGTATTTAGTAGTCACTCAATAAATGCTTATTGATTAGGTAGATGCAGTTAGATGTTGTCAATGTAGAAATGACAAGACATGATAACTGAGGGAGAGGGAAGATGATTGAGGTTTCAGGTCTAAATGACTGGCTTTCCATATGAATGGGGAAACTGATTCTTATGAGAGAGGGACTTAATCAAGATCATACAGTTATTAAGTGGTTAAGCTGGGATACTGTCTTCCCTCCCTATGAGATCAATAGTACAAGTATGATTCTCTTCATTATACTCACAGGGAAACTGACAGTAAAAGATTGGCCGAGGGTTGAATGGGACAGCCCTTGAGTCCAGATCTTTGGACTTTAAGTATAGTTCTCTTTCTTTTTTACCATGCTGCCTAGCAGATTCAGATTCCTGAATAACAACTATGAAAATGGATGGCTAGCCCTTTTCCAGGTACTAATCTATCAACATGATATTTTCTCTGTCATTTTATCTGCATAACTGAAAAAGAAAAGTTCCTTATCAGGAATTTTAGTAGGAGCTATAGTTCCCTGGCTTCCTCAGTGCTGAGGAGTCTGTAATTAGGCATCATTCACAATGAAGTGTTTCTGAAATGAGAGGAATCCCTCCAGTCCCACAGGGTTGTTGGGAGGTAAAAGTGAGAAACGTATTCTCAAAACTTTGCAGACTTCATAGTGCTCTACAAATGGTGGTGGTTATTATTTTTGGGGTGGTTATTGTTATTGTTACTATTATCATTTTCTAAAGCAGGGGTTCGTAACCTTTTTTGTGTCACAGACTCCATTGGCAATTATTAAAGTCTTCCCTCCCCATGATGTTTTGTTTTTTTTTTTTAATTCATAATTGTAGGAAATACTAAATTTCAGTTAGAGGCTAGAGAAAATAAAGATGTAATTTTGTTTCCATCCAAGTTCACTCGACTCCCTAAAATCTGTTCATAAATCCTGGTTAACCTCAGCTGTAGAGTCTTTAGATATCTTGAGAATAACTCAGCCAAAATAGAATAAATAATGACAACCACAACAAAAAAATGCTGAGAGACTTGAGAGATTCTTGGTGCCATAAACAGCAATAGGGAACTGGGGAGAGAGTCACAGCACATGAGCAGTTCATTCAGTGTTAAACAAGTGTGAGTTTAAAGTGCTGGTGGAATAGCCAGAGAGGTCCAGAGGGCAGTTAGAGCTGTGGGACTGCAGTGTAGGGACAGATGAGGACTAGCTATATTGATTTTACCACGTATAAAGGTGATAACTAAAGTCTTTGAACCAAGTGATAACTGTCAAGGGACAGGGAACAGAAAAAGAGAAGAGGGCACCAGACAGGACACTTAGGAGAAGATGATGAACTTCATAAAGAAGAATGAAAAGGAGTGTTCAGATAGGTGGGAAGAGAAGCATGCGAGAGCAGTGTCACTGGAGCCCTTCAGAGGGAAGCAGTCAGTTGTGTTGAATATTGCAGCAAGGACATCTAATGATGCTGTTTTCTCTTAACTGATTTTGCTTTTTGGCATAAGGTTGAGTATGAAATGATGCTTATTATTAGCTTGTGAAGGAGATGGCAGATTTGGTAGTTTTGGCATTATGCAAATAACATAGTATAGTATAGTCAGTTTTTTACTTGAGAAGAATGCCTAGATTAAATAATCTTAGATATACAATTTCTGTCATAAATCTTAGACAAAATCCTTCTTTGGAAAAGGAAAAGCAGAAATATAAAAATTCTCATATTTGGTAGCATTTTCCAATTTTAATTGACTAATCTAGCTATAAATCCTAACAGGATGGATGATTAAACAATTCTGACCACAATGTTAAAATGTTCACCTTGAAGTGATATCTTTTTATATTTCTAAAGGTATAATGTATTATATGGACTCATTGTGATCTATTGTGTTAGAGTATTAATGTATCAGATTTATTAGATTTTGTTTCTTAAAATAATTTATTAAATAGTAAATAACCTTATAAAGTTTAAAACTTAGGGCTCTTAGAAATTTCAATGTGGCACTTAATGTTAAATGTTTTACCATCAGGATTTATTTGCATCATAATTTTATTTTCATTATTAGGCCAATTAAAACTGCTATTAGAGAAAGGAAACAGACATATGAAGAATTCTTAGAGGAACAGATTCAGGTAGAAGAACAGGAACTCAAACAAAGGCAGCTACAGGTTAGCATTTCAGATGTTTTGATTAAAATATCTCAAACCTTTAAAAATTCATCATTATTGTATAACTTGCTTTAAAAGTAACGTGACTATTATTCAGTAATATAAATAATTAATTTGTTTTTTATTTTTAGGAAGCAGAAATATCATTGCTAACTAAAGCAATACCAAAACGACCATTCTTAAAACGAGGAGAAGGCCTAGCTAGGTTTACTAATGCTAAATCTAAATTTTGGAAATCAAAGGAGAGTAAATTAATGATTCATCAAAGCATGCCAGAAGAACAATCTGTATTTAAAGCAGACAGACAACAAATGCAGCGGAAAACTGCCCTTGTAAATAAGGAACTAGTTACAGAGATGAAAAAGAGTAATCAAGTCAGAACCAAGACCAGTTCTACTGTAATTTCTCAGAAGTCAAAAGTACTTAGGAGTAATAATGGAAAAATTATTTCTCCATCAAAAATGAAAATGCAAATTGGGAAGAAATTTGATGGTCAGTTTAGAGATCAGATAAAATTAGAAAAAAACAGTAAGTCAGACCGTAATAAGGAAAATATACCAGAGTGTACAAAACCCTTTGAAATTGGTTGCAAAGTCAGAAATAAGCCACAATGCTTGGAAAAGCCTCTTATTTCTACGGAACTGACCCACCCCACCTCTGTTTCTCAAAGCTCTATGGGTCATATTGTAAAAGATCCAGAATTTTCTTTTGAAATTTCATTTCAGAAGAAATTAGACAATTGGGAAAAGGAAAAAGAAAAGGAAAACTTGGAGTTAGATGAATTTTTGTTCTTGGAACAGGCTGCTGATGAAATATCATTCTCTAGTAATTCCTCATTTGTATTAAAAATATTAGAAAGAGACCAGCAGACTAGCAAAGATCACAGAATGTCTTCTACCCCTGTCAAATCAGGGCAGCAAGTGAAAACAAACATAACAGATATTGTTACTTCACATAACCAAAATAAAAAATTGGACTATATTAAACAAGATGATAAGAATATATGTGAAATAACAAAACATCTTGAATCAAAAGCATTACCTCTTAGTTTGAAGGAACAGACCAGCAAACTTGGCATAAAAGCATTTCAAACTACTACTTCTGAGAATCAAATTAAATGGAATGTAAGTGAGGATGAAGATGATGGGAACAGTGCTATCAGCAGTGACTTTGAAGAGCAGCTGGATAGCACCATAAAAGCAACAAATAAAGATACTAAGAAGTTTTTCAGCAATAGTAGAGAAGATAATCCAGAGAAGGATAATGGTAAAGGACCATTCAGAGACACCAGGAAGGAGGGTAAAAGCAGGGATATTGATCTGGATTTGTCAGATAAAGATGACAGTAGTGATGAATCCATCGTGGTAGAAAGCATGAATGATGAAGTTCCTGAGGCTTCAAGAAGGGCATCATGTACAAATACTAATAAAATTGACTTTGATGATGAGAGAACATGGACTGACCTTGAAGAAAATGAAAGTAAACATGACATACTGGGGAACGAAGATGTTAATGGGCTTCCATTGATGGACTATTGTAGTAAAACTGAAATAGCTAATTTGGACAAAGCAATAAAAAGGAAGGTTGCACCCATAAAGAAAGGAGATGATTTATGTAAATCCACTAAGAGTGTAAGTCCTCCTCCTACTTCTGATCTGATGATGAAACTCTTTCCTTCCCTGAAGCCTAAACCTAAGTCAGACTCGCACTTAGCATCTGAATCCGAATTAAATAAAAGCCAGGAACAACCACTTGGTAAGTCTTAATATTATAAGAAACTAAAGATTTATCAGAATGCCATAAAACCTAAATTTATTCTGAGATCAGATATTTGAAATCTCAAGCTTTCCTTTCACTGATGTATCATCAATTTGAAAAACATTTTTTGATTGCATACTCCCATGTAATGTGCTATCGAGGTATCATCTCACCAGAGCTGTACAAGTTATAATCTGTACAACCCCTGTGGAGCTTACTGTCCAGGAGGAGACATACATAGGTACAGATTACTATAGGACAATGTCAGATGTAGTAAGGTATCAAGAAAGTGTTCCAGGAGCATAGTGGAAGGAAATTCATTTAGTAGATCTTACCCAAACATTGAGATAGTCTAGTAAAAGGGTTTAGAAGAAAATAAGAGTGGAAAGACATGGTTTTTTACTTTTCTAATTCCATGTGTTAATATTCATTCATATGTAACCCAATAATAGTCTAATACTTTCAGTTTTTGCCACAAAGGGGAAGTTTGAAGGAGTACTTACATGTAATTGTATTTCACCAGCATTTTCACCCTAGAGGAACATGAATTCCAGTTTTCTAAAGATTTCTGCCTTTGTACAGCAAATTTGAGAGATGAGCATGTGTATTTGTGTGTGTGTGAGAGAGAGAGAGAGAGAGAGAGAGAGAGAGAGATAGAAGGGACCTGTTTGCCTACAATATTAAATCATTAGATTTTGACTGTATATAACTTTAGTACCCAGAACAGTGTGGGTGATTTATGATAGCATTTTTCACATTCTGAGGTGGAGTAATATGTTTCTTTTTATATTTAGACCTTAACGTACTTTCTTTAGGGAAATTAAGCCAATTTTTATTATTTTTATTAACTGTAGCAGAGCTTGTAAGTGATTTTAACTTTAAAGTGCCTACACATTGTTACCATTTAATTATGGCAAGATATTACTATAGGTTTTCTAATCACAACTCAGCATTCATACTATTTAATATGTTGTAGGTGATAGTGTTCGCTCCCAGATTTTAAGAGACAAAGTTGTTGAGTTGGAAACAGAAATTGAAAAATTTAAAGCTGAAAATGCATCATTAGCTAAGCTCCGCAATGAAAGAGAAAGTGCCTTAGAAAATCTCAGGTAAGTTTGTGAATTTCTAGAGTGTAATCAGAATGTGATGCATTGACTAAGGGTAGTTCATGTTATTTTCACTAGGAATATACTTAAAAGCAATTAAATCTTGGAGTACTGCTGAATGTTTGGTGGCCAATAAAAACATCAAGATTTCTCCATGAGGATCTAGTGATAATTTGGTTTTTCACCTAGGGCAATGGTTATCTTCAGTACTTGTTGAGGATTTTTAATATTTAATCTTACTTTCTTATTAAAGGAAAGGGTCCGATATTTGAAATCCCAAGCTTTCCTTTCACTGATGTATCATTAATTTGAAAAACTTTTTTTATTGCATTCTCCCATGTAACGTACTGTCGAGGTACCACTTCACCTAAGATGTACAAGTTATAATCTGGGCTCACATAATACCTGGAATCGGTGTTCTGGCCTCTTAGGATTCATTGTTTAAGCATAAAGATTGAAAAGTACCTACCCCTTAACAGCCAACATTTGTAATAATGTTTATTATGTGTCAGGCACTGGACTAAGCACTTTACAATTATTATCTCATTTGATTGTAACAATGACCCTGGAAAGTTGGTGTTATTATCTCCGTTTTATAGATGAGGAAACTGAGACAGGGGTTAAGTGACTCGCCCAGGATCACATAGCTAATGAATGCTTGATGTAGGATTTGAAATTCAGGTCTTCCTGACTCCAGGCTTAGAGCTTTGTCCACTGCTCCACCTAGATGTTTAATCCGCTTTACAGAAAAAGTAAATATATAGTTTTCAATGGCAACATAACCTATTCTTAATTCCTTCGATCTTCTGATTTTACAGTAACAGATTATTTTTGTATAGTTGTATTCTGTGTCTATACATTCTTTCCAGTGCTGCTTTTTTATTGGGCATTATTTTATAGACATAGCCACATTTCTGCATATTCTTCATCTTATTCAGCATTCTTTATGTCAGTGTGTATAGAGTATTCATTTTTACATTTACTCTGTGCCAGGCACTGTGCACAAGATAACACAATGATCTCCACCTCTCAGAGAACTTACATTATACCAGAGACAGATATTAATGGGCTATAGTCAGTTGAGTGATTTTCTAATCATAAAAAATTTAGGTTGTTGGCAAGCCTTTTTTTGTATTATTAGAGTGAAAATTATGAATGTCTTTTTTTACATTTAATTTTTATTTCATTTTTCTCAGTTACATGTAAACAAAAATTTTGAACTTCTGTTTTTTAAAATTTTGAGTTCCAAATTCTCTCCCTCCTTCCTTCCCCTCCTCCGTCCTTGAGAAGGCAAGCCATTTTACATAGATTATGCATGTGCAGTCATGTAAAACATTTCCATATTAGTCATGTTGCAAAAGAAAATGCAGACCAAACAAAACAAGAATAATAAAGTAAAAAAAGTATGCTTCAGTCCGTATTCAGACTCTATCAGTTCTTTCTATGTAGGTGGGTTACATTTTCCATCATAAGTTCTTCAGAATTGTTTTACATCACTGTATTGCTGAGAATAGTTAAATCATTCACAGTTGATCATCATACAATATTATTGTTACTGTATGCAGTGTTCTGATTTTGCTCCCTTTGCATCAGTTCATGTAAGTTTTATAAGTCTTTCCAGGCTTTTCTGAAAACATCCTGCTCTCTCTTCTCTCCTCCCTCCTTGAAAAGATAAGCAATTTGATTTTGATTTTACAAGTGAATTCATGCAAAACATTAACATATTAGCCATATTGCAAAAGAAAACACAAAATAACAAAAATAAAGGAAATATAAAAAAGTATGATTCAATCTGCAGAGTTCATCAGTTCTCTCTCTAGAGACATACAGCATTTTCCCTCCTGGGTTCTTTGGAATTCTCTTGGATTATTGTCTTGATCAGAATAGCTCAGTCTTCCACAGTTGATCATCGTATTAATATTCCTGTTACTGTGTAAAATGTTCTCCTGGTTCTGCTCACTTCACTTTGCATGAGGTAATATAGTTTCCCAGGTTTTTTCTGAAACTATCCTGCTCACTATTTCTTAGAGCAGAATCATATTCCATCACAATCATATAACACAACTTGTTCAGCTATTCCCCAATTGATTGGCATCCCCTTGATTTCTAATTCTTTACCACACCAAAAAGAGTTGCTATGAGTATTTTTGTACAAATAGGTCCTTTCCCTTTTCTGTGATCTCTTTGGGATACAGACCTAGCAGTGGTATTGCTGGGTCAGAGAGTATGTACTGTTTCTTAACCCTTTGGGTGTAGCTCGAAATTGTTCTGCAGAAGGTTTGGACTAATTCCCAGTTCTACGAAGAGTGTATTAGTGTCCCAATTTTTCCATGTCCCTACCAGCATTTGTCATTTTCTTTATCTGTCATGTTAGCAAATCTGATAGATGTGAATTAGTATCTCACAGCTGTTTAAATTTACATTTCTCAGATCAGTAGTGAATTAGAGAATTTTTTCATGTGATTATTGATAGCTTTGGTTTCTTCTTCTGAAAACTGTCTGTTCATATTCTTTGACCATTTATCACCTGGGGAATGGCACTCTTGTTTTTTTTTGTTTTTGTTTTTTTTAATAAATTTGGCTCAGTTTCCTATATATTTGAGAAAAGAAACTTGCTGCAAAAATTTTTCCCGTTTCCTGTTTTCTTTCTAATTTTGACTGCCTTAGTTTTGTTTGTGGGAAAGCTTTTTAATTTCATGTAATCAAAATTTTCTATTTTACTTCCTGTAATCCCATCTGTTTCTTGTTTGGTCATAAGCTCTTCCCTTATCCATAGATCTGATAGGTACATTTTTCTATATTCCCTTAATTTATTTATGATATCACTCTTTATGTCTAAGTCATTTATCCGTTTTGACCTTATCTTGGTATAATGTGTGAATTTTGGTCTGTGCCTAGTTCCTTCTAAACTGCTTTCCAGTTTTCCCCAAAATTTTTGTCAGATGTTGAGTTTTTTCTCCAAAAGCTTAGATCTTTGGGCTTATCAAACATTAAATTACTATGGAGATTTATTGCTTTGTATTGTGTACCTAATTTATTCCACTGATTCACCATTCAATTTCTTAGCTAGTACTAGATTGTTTTGATGATTACTGCTTTGTGATATAGGCCATCTTCCTTAACACTTTTTTTTCATTGATGCCCTTGATATTCTTGACATTTGCTTCACTTCTGATCTTAATGAGGAAGGCATCAAGTTTATCCCAATTACAGGTAGTGTGTCCTTGATTTACTTATATTTTAAGAAAGGCTCCATTGATTCCTGTGCTTTCTTGTATTTTTAAGGAATGGGTGTTGCATTTTGTCAAAGGCATTTTCTACATCTATTGATATGATTGTATCATTTTTGTTGTTACTCTTATTGATATGGTCAATTATGCTGATTTCCTAATATTGAACAACCCTGTATTCCTGATATAAATTCCACCTTGCCATAATGTATGATCATCATGATATATTATTGTAATCTCCTTACATTTTTGCTTTGATACTCATAAAGAAATTGGTCTATAGTTTTTCTTCTCTGGTTTTGCTCTTCCTGGTTTGGGTATCAAAACCATATTTGTGTCATAAAAGGCATTTGATAGGATTCCTCCTTTACCTATTTTTTCAAATAGTTTATATAGTATTGGAATTGGTTATTCCTTAAATATTTGGTAGAATTCATTTGTGAATCCATTTGGTCCTGGGGATTTTTTCTTAGGTAGTTCATTGATGGCTTGTTCAATATCTTTTTGTAAGATAGGGTTATTTAAAAATTCTCTTTCCTCTTCTGTTAATCTGGGCAGTTCATATTTTTGCAAATATTCATCCATTTCACTTAGAATGTCAGTTTTATTTACATATAATAACTGGGCTAAATAACTCCTAATAATTGCTTTAATTTTCATTTCATTAGGGTACATTCACCCTTTTCATTTTTGATACTGGTAATTTGGTTTTCTTTTTTTTAAATTTTTTTTACTTTTGGTGAGGCAGTCAAGGTTAAGTGACTTGCCCAGGGTCAGACAGATAAAAAGTGTCAAGTGTTTGAAGCTGAATTTGAACGCAGGTCCTCCTGACTTTCAGAGCTGGTGCTTTATCCACTGTGCCATCTAGCGGCCCCTGGTGTTCTTCCTTTTTTAAAGAAAATTAAAATAGTTGATCTGTTTTGTTGTTGTTGTTGTTTTTCATAAAATCAGCTCCTAGTTTTATTAATTCAGTGTTTTTTTTAAATTTTAAATTTAAAATTTTTTTAAAATTTTCACTTTTTTTCTCTCCTTTGATTTTCAGGATTTCCATTTCTTTGTTTAATTGGGAATTTGTAATTTGTTCTTTTTCTAGTTTTTTTAGTTGCATAACTAACTCATTGATCTGCTCTCTTTTATGAATGTATGCATTTAGAGATAAAATTTTTCCCTATGTACTGCTTTGGCTGCATCCCACAAATGTTGGAATGTTGTCTCATTGTTATCATCTTAAATGAAATGATTGTTTCAATGTTTTGTTCTTTGAACCCTCATTCTTTTTTAGTTTCTAAGTTTTTTGTTTTTGTTTTTGGGCAGTGGGGTTAAGTGACTTGTCCAGGGTCACACAGTTAGTAAGCGTTATGTGTCTGAGGTCAAATTTGACCTCGGGTCCTCCTGAATGCAGGGCCGGTGCCTATCTACTGCGCCATCTAGCTGCCCCTAGTTTCTAAGTTTTAATCTATGTTTCCATGTCCCTTTACTAAATGTAATTTTTTATCGCATTGTGGTTTGAAAAGGGTGCATTTAATATTTCTGCTTGTCTGTATTTGGTTATGAGGTTTTTATGCCCTAATACATGGTCAGTTTTTGTGAGGGTGCCATGTACAGATGAGAAAAAGATATACTCCTTTCTATTCCCATTCAGTTTTCTCCAGAGGTCTATTATATCTAACTTTTCTAAATTTTATTCATCTCCTTGACTTCCTTTTTTAATTTATTTTATGGTTAGATTTATCTAGCTTTGAGAGAGGAAAGTTGAGGTCCCCCACTAGTATAGTTTTACTGTTTCCTCCTGTAATTCATTTAACTTTCCCTTTGAGAATCTGGACGCTATAGATGACATTTGTTGCATATATGTTTAGTATTGATATTACATCATGATCTGTGGTTTCTTTTAGGAAGATTTAGTTTCTCTGCTTATCCTTTTTAATTGGTTCTATTTTTGCTTTTGCTTTGTTTGAGATCATGATTGCTACCCCTGCCTTCTTCATTTCAGTTGAAGCAGAATAGATTCAGCCCCTTAATTTAATTTTGTGTGACCTTTTCAAGTGGTTTCTTGTATACAACATGTTGTTGGAATTCTAGTTTCTAATCTTTTCTGCTGTCCACTTCTGGTTTATGGGTGAGTTTATCTTATTCACAGTTATGATTACCAATTGTACATTTCCCTCATCCTATTTTCTTCTGTTTATCCTGCTCTCTTTTCATCCTGTCCCTCTTCTAAAGTCTGTTTTGTTTCTTCTTTTTTTCTTTTTTCTTCCCTTTTATCACACACCCTCCTTCTCTCATCTCTTTTGCCTCCTACAACAGGGAACCATTGAATAAGATAGATTTCTGTTACCAATTGAGTATGTATATATATTTTCCCTTTTTGAACCCCTCAGGGCTTCCACTTCCTCTTGACCAAAAGAGGTCAGCCTATGACCCAGAAGTTGGTATAGACAATGAAGCTGCCAAACAGCATCTGTTCCTGTGTCCAGTGTTTGCACAGGGGTACTCTGTAATCTCTTTCTGACCAGGTGCCAGGTTCGCTGTCTCTGACTTGAGAGCTCCTGAAGCTGCTGCTTTCTGTCACCACCACCTAATCCTACCACTGGTTTCATTCACCTGGGCTCCCGGACAGCCTCTTCCCAGGTGTCACAGATCTCTATTTCTAATCTGTCTTGCTTGGCTTTGCAGAATGTCCCACTGTGACCTTTAGGGTCTGCCACTCCAGAATTTGACTTGTGGTGTTATTTTAAAGTTTGGAGGGGAATGTTGAGAGAGCTCAGCAGAGTGTTTCTGTACTCTACCATCTTGGCTTTGCCCCTGGAAGTCGGTAGGCTCTTAATAAGTGTTTGTTGACTGACTCTGCCTCCTTTCCTCCTCAGAGGTTCATTTGATCTGTACTTCTCATTCAGTCAAAATTCTGGTAGCTGTTTTCTACCAACTTCAGGGACAGTCCTCTTCTTTTTTCAATGTGTTCAGTGCTTGGCTCAGTCTTTCTCACCTCTTCATCTCCTGCCCTCATACTAGGAGACTTCATATATACTGACTCTCCCTCAAACACTCTCTCTAGTCTTCTTATTCCTTTTCTCCTCCTTTCCCTTCCCCATATACTCTGAAATCCAGTAACACTGGCCTTATGTTCCTTAAACAAGATATCCCACCTCCTGATCCCTGGCATTTTCACTGGCTGTACCCCACATGTGGAATGTTTTGCTTCCTCATCTCCACTTACTGGCTTTAAGACCCAGCTAAAATCCCTCCTTCTAAAGCAAGCTTTTTCTGATCTTCCCTTAATTTTCTAGTGCCTTCTCTCAGTTGGTTATTTTCAGTTTATCCTGTTTATAGCTTGTTTGTATATGGTTGTTTGCATGTTCTCTTCCCCATTAGATTATGAGCTTCTTGAGGGTAGGGGGACTGTTTTTTGCTTTTCTTAGTTACTCTACACTTAGTACAATGGCTCCAACATAATAGGCACTCAGTAAACAGTTAAGTGAGTAATCCTAGAGAAGGAATCAGAAAACTCTTGGCTCTGGATTTCTTCTTCCTGGCCCCATCAGTTGATGACCCATTTCGCAGCTGAGTGGAGGGTAGATTGGAATAGGGAGCAGATGATGTCAAAAGACTATTTCAGCCTTCCAGGTGAGACAGGTGATAGGGGCGTCTACTAAGGTGCCTTGCTGCATTGTGAGTGGAGAGAAAGGGATATACATAGATGTTGTGAAGGTAGAAATGATAAGATTTGGTGCATTGGATAAGTGGGATGAGTGACAGGTAAGTTGAGGATAACACTGAGGTCAGATAAGAATATTGTTGTACCTTCAACAGTAATAGGGAAGTTCAGAAAATGGAAAGGTTTTGGACATGTGAATTTCAGATGCCAGTGAGACATACAGAATGAAATGTTTAATAAGTAGATGAAGATGTGGGTTGGAGCTGAGAAGAGAGACTGTGGTTGGATATATAGATTTGGCAATCCTCTGCATAGAGATGATAACCTGTGGGAGGTGATGAGATCACTAAGTAGAGAAGAGAATCCAGGGAAGAATCTTAAGAGATACCCACAGTTAGGAAAGATGATAAACCAGGTTAGATGTCCAAAGGTATTTGGTGATGCAAGACTGTAGTTTGAGAGACAAGGGCTAGAGATATAGACACAGAAATGTGTTTAAAAAAATGTATACTCACACACACACATATATATGTGTGTATAGATCTCTATTTATCTTGTATATTATATACACACATATATACATATACACATATCTTCCCATTTTACAGATGAGGAACTGAGGCAGACAGATGTTAACTGATTTGTGTAAGGCATACAGATAGTAGGTATCTAATGCTGAATTTGAACTCATGTCTTCCAAATTCCAGTTTTGATGCTCTATCATGCCATCTTGTTGCCTTATAAAAGTATATATGGGTGGATTCATGGAGGGCTTTGAATTTGGATTCATTAAGTAGTGGTAAGTCACTGAAGGTTTTGAACTGGTAGGTGACATCTTTAGAAAGATTAATCTGGTAGCAATGTGTAGGATAAACAGAATCCCCAGTAT
The DNA here is from genome assembly GCF_900497805.2 of Vombatus ursinus. Taxonomy (NCBI): domain Eukaryota; kingdom Metazoa; phylum Chordata; class Mammalia; order Diprotodontia; family Vombatidae; genus Vombatus; species Vombatus ursinus. The sequence goes on from NW_020954591.1 coordinate 21,814,242, forward strand.
TATTAAGTTATTGCAATGATCTAGGTGAAAGGTAATGAGAACTAAAGTAGGAGTGTGGTTGTTTGGATTGGAGAGAGGGGGAGGACAGACTTTGGGATAATACAGTATGAGAAACAGGTCTTAAAGGGCAGGGAATTGGGTAAATTAGTGGGGCAGGCTTTCTGTGTTCTTGCTTCCCCATATAGTGGTGTGGCTCAATTTGGAATGGCAGATTCAGTATTGAACAAGGGATAGCAGGTGTATAAAACAAGCCTGTATAAACTTGCTTTCTCAGAACCAGCTTATGGATAGATGCTGGGTTCTAGCATCAATGGACAAACTAGAGGCAGATCAGGCCCCAAAATACTGTTAAATCTTATAACCCGGGAAGCTGCTATTTTAAAAAGGCATCTTTGCTGCACTTTTCATTTAAGAATAAAATATACGTTTGATTGGCTAGCAAACTAAAGGTCATTATGTAATGATGCCATCTTGAAGAATGACTATATATTTCTAGCCTCATTCTTTAACTTTTGTTTTGAGTAGGAGACATTATAAAGTTAAGCGACATCATAGATATATAAAATTATGTACATATGTATACACATAACAGTTTTAGAGCAGGAAGGATCCTTATAGCTCATTTTGAATTTGAAGAAAACTAAGGCTAAATGAGAATAAATGACTTCTTCAAAGTCACACAAACAAAGCCAGAATGAGACCCAGGTAATCTCATTCCTGGCCTAATATACGTTTACACAGGCAAACAAAAATGAGAAGTTGCCATTGCCTTATTCACTTGGTTATGTTGTAGAGTTCATAGCCATGAATTAGAAGTTCAGAGACTATCCAGAGGGAATGTCAGCTTTGTATGGTAACTGTTATCATTAACTGTAGCTCAGTTATCTAATATCCTAATTCTGGTCTCTTATGATATCTGATATAGCCGAGAATATTACCATATTCACATAATGTTTGTCTCATGTTAGTTCCCTGATTTTGACATTGCAGGTTGTCACTTAAAATTCCTTATTGATTTGACATTTGGATTACTCTACTGGATATTTATTCTAGGTGATAAGATGTATTTGTATTTAATTAATTTAGAAAGGAGATTGCAGACTTTGAGCAGCAGAAAGCAAAAGAATTGGCTCGAATTGAAGAGTTTAAAAAGGAGGAGATGCGAAAGCTACAAAAAGAACGCAGAGTTTTTGAAAAGTACGCTGCAACTGCAAGAGCAATTCCAGATAGAAAGGAGCGTGAAGAAATTCAGGTATGAGAGCTCATCGTGGCACAAACATGTGAGCTGTGCAGAGTGCTCGAAGTTGTATTGATAGACCGATAATCAGAAAATGTCAGGAATATATTGTTATAGAATTTTTGTTATGGATCTACAACACAGGATTCATTTGCTAATCTCAATCATTTTAAGTGTTTTTTAAGTATGATGTCAGAATTCTAACTAAACATACTCGGTGCAATATGGTACTTATAAAAATAATTAATAATTATCTCTAGCACTAACTAGATAAATATGATATTTTTCTATGTAAAAGCCAGGAAGATGTCATAGCTGCAGATTGGATAGCATGTACACTGAAATAAGAATTGGTTCATTTGATTCTCATTGTGCAACTGTAATCAAGCTGTAGCTCAGTTATTTAATATCTTAATTCTGACCTCTTATGTATATCTGATATGACTGAGAATATTACCATATTTAACTCAGGCTTTGGTGTTTTTATTTTTATTAAAAACATTTTCCATTGGAGTTCTGTTTCTGTGCATGGAGTTGACCATTGATTCTTTTAGATATGCCAGTGGAGCATAAACTTTGAAAGGTCCTAGAAGGACCTTCAGATATGTGCCAAGTGATATATCAACTGTGTGTCTGACTTCTGATGACCAATCTAGCCAAATGTTGAGTAATCACATCACCAAAACATTTGATACCAGGTGATGAACTTTTTTGGCTGTGGCAGCCGAAATGATAGTCTATTGAGGTGTAAAGCAGTTGTTAATCAGTGGATGGAATATAGATGCTCATTGAAATAATGGATTTGTTTTTTTGAAGTATCAGTGTTTCTAGAAGGAGATTATTAAAAAGCAGAGTTGTAATTGCATATAATGCTTATATCTTGGCTTTTTTATAATGTCATTTAAGGCAATGGTTTTTATAATAGAAGACAGTAATAGTTTTTCACTGAATATAGTTTCTTATTAATTAGATTAAAAAAATTCCTTTCATATTTATTTACTAATTTGAAATAGATTAGATTTGGGAACGTTTTCTTTCCTCTGCCCTTCAGTCTTGGCTTTATTCTCAAGCTCCAGTTCTACATTCAGCTGTCCATTGCACATTTTTATGTAGATTTTGTATCATCAGCTAAAATTCTGTCTAAAACTTGAATTTCTGTTCCACCCATATGTTCTTTTATAAGGTAACAAGATGGCACAATAGAGCATCAAAGCTGGAATTTGGAAAACATGAGTTCAAATCCAACCCGACACCTACTATCTGTGTGCCTTACACAAGTCAGTTAACATCTGTCTGCCTCAGTTCCTCATCTATAAAATGGGAAGATATATATATGTATATGTATATATGTGTGTATATAGTATACAAGATATAGATCTATACATACATATGTGTGTGAGTATACTTTTTTTAAACACGTGTGTGTGTCTATATAATAGAAAATAATACCAAAGCCTGAGTTAAATATGGTAATATTCTCAGTCATATCTTCTTTATCGAGAAGAATAATAATGGCTCTGAAGTTAGAGAACTGGATTAAATTCTGACCTCTGCCACTTCACTGACACAGGTCATTTCACCACCCTCAGCCTCAGTTTCTTCATCTATAAAATGAAAAGGTTGGAATAGATGATCCCGTGAAATCTTTCAGCTCTATGTTGATAATCCTATGACTTCTTTATTTGGATTAATGTTAATTGTTTTTCTCTTCAAGTGCATTCAGGCTTGAAATTCAAATCTCCTCTTCTGGTTTATCATCCGTGTGTATACCTCTAATTGTGGATATACCTCAACGGCTCTGTCCTGAGTTCTAATTCGTTTTGTACATTATCTCACTTGGTTCTCATAGATTTAATTATTGTCTCTATGCAGATCACTCCCAAATCCAGCTGTAGTCTTTCTTGTGAGGTCCAGTGGCACATCTGTAATTACCTATTGGATATTTCAAAATGGATATTCCTGAGACATCTCAAATTCTGTGTGTCTCAAACTGAACTTTTCTTTTTCCCAAATCTTACCTTTTCAAACTTAGTTTTGTTGATTACACCACCCTCTTGCAGTCACACAGGTTTGCAACCTTGGTGTCATCCTTGATTCTTTGTTCTTTTGTCATTCCACATATCCAATTAGTTGCCAAATCTTGTTTCTACTTCTATAATATCTCTTGTCTGTCCCCTTCTCTTTGTTCTCACAGCCTTAGTTTAGGCCCTCATTACCTTTTGCCTTAACTAATGTAGTACCTTTCTAATTGGTCTCTTTGCCTCAGGTGTCCTCCTCCACACAGTTGTCAAGTGATATTTTTCCTTATGTGCAATTCTGATTATGTTATTTGCTTACTCAATGGATTTTAATAGCTTCTTGTTGCCTCTGGGATCAAATATAAAACCCCTTTGTTTAGCTTTTAAAGCCCCTTACAACCTAGCTCAAGCTTCTGTATCCAGTTTTAGAGTAGAGTGTTCCATTTCTTGCATTCAGCTATTCTGCCAAACTGGCCTTCTGGCTGTTTTCATATGGTACTCCATCATCCATCTCTGTGCTTTTTACTGGCTGTGCCCCATACCTGGAAATGCTGTTCACTTTTTGTACTTCTTGTTTCTTTCGAAACTCTTCACACGTGCTACCTTCTTTAATGAAGCTTTTTATAATTATCCCACCAGTGCCCTTCCCACCAAAATTTGAACCTACACATTTATGTACCTGCTATCTTCCTTATTTAGAGTGTAAACTCCTTGATGGGAATAGGGGACTGCTTCATTTTTGTCTGTCTTTTCAGCTCCTAGTGTCTGGTACATAGTTTGTACTTAATAAATGCTTGCTGATTGGTTTTCCATCTTTTCTATTCTACTATATTTAATTAGTAATCTAGTCGAGTTTTCTTCATGTCTTCCATATCTCTCTGTCCTTTTCTTTCCCACGTCACCATCCACAGTTCATGACTTGACTATTGCAGTAATCTTCGAACTGCTCTATATGTCTGGTCCTTCCCCTGTCACCATTTCCTAACTCTGTCCTGCTGCCAGATTTTTTCTTTTTAAATTTCCTTTTGTTTTATAACTGCTCCACTCAAAGTGCCAGCAGGACAAAATCCAAACCTGGAATTCAAAGCCTTAGCTTCAACTTAACTTTCCTAGTTTACATTGCATAATGTTTCTACAGGATCCTACTTCTCTAGCCAAACTGATACACTCTTTATGCCCTTGAATATTATGCTTTGCCTTCTTGGACCTTTGTTGAAACTGTTCCCCTTACCTGAAATCTCTTCTCTTTTTGATCTGCTGATCATAGTCTTTCAGGGCCAACTTAGACTTGGTTTTTTTTCCTCATCCAAAAGTGTTCTTGTTTTTTTTTTTAATTCCTATGTCATTACTGTTTGATATTTAATATATACAAGACTTTTTGTACCAGTTATTTTTGTATGTCTTCTCTCCCTACCTAGCTTACGAACACATGACTGGCAGGTACCATTTGTCCTAAACCTTTTTGTATGTACCCATGATACCTAACAGTTCCTTGGATGTAAATAAATACTCCGTCTGTTTACATGCATGTCTATGTCACCTAGGATCTATTCATACTATAGCAGCTTGATAACAAAAAATGTCATTTAAGTTTATTGAGCACCTCTGAATGCTTGCTTCTCTTTTGAAGGCTTTAAAACAACAAGTAGCAGATTTACAAGAAGAGTTGAAGCGAAAGGAGACAAAGTGGTCAGATACACATGGTCGCCTTAAAAGCCAGATAGAAACATTAGCTAAAGAGAACACTGACCTTCGGGAAGAGATAAAAATAATGGAACGGTTTCGACTTGAAGCCTGGAAAAAAGCAGAAGCTATTGAAAACAACTTAAAGAATGAACGTCCCTTGATTTCTGTGAAAAAAGAAGAGTCTCCAGTGAGTTTATAGTTATTTTTTACTGATCACATATATTATTCAGAATTTAATCCAAATACAAACAGATTTTTCTAATTGTTACAAACTTTGGATTCCAACATTGCTAATTATAATCTGTAGTTAAACTGAAGGTATGTTTTTTTGTGTTGAGCCTGATACGAGATTTTAAAAATCAATTAATTGACATGTTTAAATCTTAAAACTGAGAGGTACAAATTGAGGGATTTGTTAATAGAGTGAATGATCTCCTTTCTGGGATATTATGTAGGGAAAAAAAATCAAACTACTTTAGTGCACTTTTTTTTTTTTGCTTTTTGGTGAGGCAGTTGGGGTTAAGTGACTTGCCCAGGGTCACTTTAGTACTATTTTTAAAGAATATTTCCCTCTTTGAAAGTGGATTACTTATCTGACTGTACTAGGTCCTTTGGTAGGAATAAACATTTGCTATTGACTTCTGAAAGCAAACTGAACAAAATGATGCCTAATTTTTTTTCATGATGCCTAATATTTTTGTCACAGATTGTTCACCATTAAAAAAATAAGCATTCTTCTTTTTTACTTAAAGTGTCCATATGTAATATGATTACAGAATCCATTGTTAGGCTTTCAGAAGAGTCAGAACTTATCTTCAAGTCAGATGGAAAAATACAAGAAAAATCATTCACCAGGACGAGGTATGACATGGTTTATGGGTACACCATAAGCATACATGTATATTATAAAAAAACTTAGCAGAAACTTATCCATGACCTGTTAGGTGTTCACCTATTAATGATCTATTTTATGAATTAAGTTCTCACATTTTTACAACATTGAAACTCTTCTTCTTCATGTCTGAGTTTGACTTTGGATTCTTTTAATAACAATAAAACCTGTCAGTCATCAAGCATTTATTACATGTTTAGGCACTGTGCTAAGCCTCAGGGATATGAATAAAAGCAAAATCATAATCCCTGCCCTCAAGGAATTCACATTAAAATGGAGTATTACACTGTGCAAATAAAAATAACTATGTACAGACAAAATATATACAGTGTAAATTGATAATACTTAAATCCACATTTACAAATGTTTGTGAGTTCTTCTGTTATTCTTCCTAGCTCTTTTTTAATTTCTTTAAAACTATTTTTTTCTGGACCTGTTTTCTTTAACAAAATGTCATCAGCTCCCTTTGAGTAAAATCTTCTGAAATGGTTTCTTATTGCTTACTTGGAAGTGTACCACAAGATTGATTTAACAATTTTAAAAAATTTCGATATCGTTACTTTTTACTTGAAATTTTTTTGCTTAGAGAATTCGAGAGCTTCATTTTAAATTTTGTTATATTCTGTTGGTAAATAGCTTTTTAATTTTGCTGGAAGCATGGAACTGTTTTTAGCCATTTGATAACAACACTGTGCAGGGAGATCACCATATAGTCAATGTCTTGTTTTTCTTCTTTGGATTTGGTGCTTGAACTAGGTGTGTTTTAACACTTTTCCTTGTTGTTTCTTGAATCATCTTGATTTTACCCAATTATCCATGTGCATAGGTACAAAAAAAATTTACAATTAATAAAACAAATATCCCCTCTTCCCCTCAACTTGACTGAGAATATAGAAAAACACTTTTCATTATGCTAATCTAATCAACTGATTAAATACACACCATCTTTTTGATGCCTGATTTGAGTCAGATCTTTAAGAAGACAACTTTCTAGTAAAGTGATAGTTCTCTGAATCTGTTAGATGGAGAAATTGTGTATGAACTATACAAACAGAAAAGCAGAAAGGTTGGCTGTGAGCTCCACAGAACATAGTTTATAAGAAATGCTAATCTTTGGCATATAGCTTAATTTTTGTCCCATTAAGAAGCAATACGTGAAATCACAGGGAGGCCCAGGCACTTCAATTGAATCCATCAGTTGCAGACTTGATGAAATTTTAAATGTGTTAACAAGATGGTTTATACTTAGTGATTTCTTAACAAGGTGTGGAAAAACAGAAAAAAAACAAGGTGTGAACTTTGATTGGGTCAAGGAGGGGATAGCTATTTGACCAATGAGACATGCTAAGCATTCCTGGAGGACTTTAAATAGATGGAATAAGTCTAGAAAAATGTATCTTTCTGGCCCTGATCACCAGACCTCTACTCTAATAGTGACTGGTAGATTTCATCGCTTTCTTTATAGTTTTGAAATCTCTTAAAGAAGAATGGAGGCAGAGCTAGGAGGTGTAGTGGATAGAGTGCTGGGCCTGAAGTCAAGAAGACCTGAGTTTAAATCTGCCTTTTTAGACACTTTTTTTGGCTGTGTGACCCTGGGCAAGTCATTTAACCTTTGTCTGCCTCAATTTCCTTATCTGCAAAATGGGTATAATAATAGCACATGTCTCCCAGGGTTGTTCTGAGGATCAAATGAGATATTTGTATAACACTTAACACAGTGCATGGCACATAGTGAGTGCTATATCACTGTTAGCTATTATTATTATTGTGTAATTTATCAAATTCAGATTAAGGCCTAATGAAAGATCATCATCTTATTGTATTCTGTCCTAGACTGACCACATATGAAAGTTTGTTTTCAGTTCTTTATTTTAGGAAGGAAATTTATGAGCTAGAGAGTATCTTGGCGACAGTGACTAGGATGGCAAAGTGCTATATATGAAGATTATTTTAAATAATTGGAGATTTTTTTCTGAAGAGGAGAAGACTTGTGAAGATAGGTAAAGTGCTTTGAAATAGTTGAAGGGCTGTCCATTGGAAAAAATATCAAATTTGTTCTGCTTGCCCCCAGGGGGCCAGACTAGCAACAAAGAGGCTTGATGTAAGGGAAGACTTTCTAACAATAAGAGCTATCAAAAGTGGAATGGACTCCCTTGGGAGAAAATGATTTCTCCCTCACTGGAGGCCTTCAGGTGAAGGCTATGTGACTGCCTGTCAGATAGGTATTACCTTGTTCAGATATGGATGGATTGGACTATATGGTCACCAAAAGCCCTTCTAACTCGGAGATTTTGTAAGAAGATTTTGCACCATAAAGAAACGAGTAGATGCATCTGCTTCATCTAGAGCATCTAGATTTAGACTGGGAGGGAACCTTGGACAGATCTTATGACTGGAACGTTTGAAAGGTGACAGCTTTGCAGGTACTTTACTTTTTTACAGACATAAGCCCTCTTCTCCTTACATTTACTAGTTGACTAAATGGAAAATAAAACACAAATTAAACTATTCATTAAAGGTAAAATAGTCTTTCAAAGTAGACTTAGTTGGAGAGTCAGGAGAGTTGGTTCCTGTCCTTGTTCTCTGTGTGTGGACTGACAGTTATAGTTCATGTTCCACTTCAAGACTTGTAAAGGACCCTTGATGAAGTTTAGCAACATTCATTGGACAGACATTTATTTGGAACTTACTGTGTGCGATGCACTAGGCTAGTTGCTATGGTGAATATAGGGGATAAAGCCAGTCTCTGCCCTTATGTAGCTCTCATAGTCAGATAGGGGAGAAGAGACACAAATACAGGAGGGTGTAGGGGAACTTGATTTAGAGTAAGATGAAAAGGGTTTGAATCTTGAATCTGATACCACCTCTGGAACCTTATGCAAGGCTCTTTTACCACTTTAGGCTTTAGTTTCTTATCTATAAAATGATGGGGTTTGAACTAAATTATCACCAAAGTCCCTTCCCTAAAATTCTATGACCTTGACTCTAGCGTAATATATAACCAACTTAACATTTTTTATGATGGAAAGTTACCGAATCAAGTTTTTCTCATACTCTGTTTCTAATCCTGGAATAATTACTCCCTCTTTATAAGCCTGGAATAATTACTCCCTTTTTATGTGAGATTCCTATGACATTGCAGGAGAGGCAGGGAGAATGGTGTTAACAGCTAAGTTGCAAAAAGAAGATCTATTGTTTAAATGCATTTGGAAAGAGCCTTAATTCTTCTTTAAATGAATTTCCAGGTTTCATTTGCTGCAGTCTGGATCTGGTTACAACTTGGGGTTCTTCATCATAACTAGATAGAATTCATAAATTAATAATTTTTAAAAGTGAAATTGCTTAATTCAGGTGGAAGCTCATGGCAGAAAAAAAAAAACAGCCATAGAGAGGGGCATAATGTGGGGTACCAAAAAGCACTGGTCTTTATCATAAAATCTGGACTTAAGAGCTGGCTTAGACACTGTGTAAAGCTACGTGGTGGCTAACTCCATCCCTCTGCCAATGGTTGTTATTTAAGCAGGGTTATCTATCCCAGTGTAAACAAGTATTTGTGGTTACCTCTGTTTCCCAAGAGGTTTTATTGTCTTCAGTGACATGTGCTGTGTGATGTTTATAAACTTTATGTAAGCTGTCATCCTAACAATTTTTCTTTTATGCTACACAAAGGCAGTTTTTAAGAGGGGATTTTTGCCAGTTTTCTAAATTAGATGTAAATTGATGTGCCGACAACTGAATCATCATTACACACTTGTACTATATAAATAAGTTTATTGTTGGCCACCTCTCTGGGCCTCAGTTTCTTCAGCTTAAATGAGGGTCTTAAATGTTGTGATCTCTGAGGTCCATTTCAGCTCTAAATCTATGATTCTGTGTCAGGTGCCAGAGTTTTAAAGATGTTTCAGCCAATATGTCACACTATTAAGACAGAGAAGTTAATTTTAAGAGTTAAAAAAATAAGTGCATGCATTTGATATGAGCCTGTTTTAATTGAAAGGAGACTTCTTTATGTTACAAACTTTATTTTTAATGTAACTTTTTTTTTTTTTTTTTGGGTAAAAACAGGAAATCTGCCTCGGAGACCAAAGTCAGCACCGGTTCATGATCTAAGTAATTCAGATAAAAGACAGGTGAATTTTGTAGTAGCTTAATATTTTAATGCATGTAGATATAAATGAATTGGTGCTGGAATTAACCTCCTTCCCTACCTGTCTTGAAAGTTTAAAAAAAAAGTGGCTAAAGAGATACGTGATTAGGTGGGTAAGTGAATAAAGGATTCTGCTGAGGCTTTTAAAAAATTTAGCTTTAATTAATCTAGCATTCTTTTGAGTTCTTACTATGTTCCAAGTATTGTACTAAGCACTGGGGCAAAGCAAGGCAAAAAATACAAAAGTGGTCCCTACCTTTAAGGAAGTTACATCCTAACGTGGAAGATACCATGGAAATAAATGCCTGCACACAATAAATATAGAGCAAAAGGAAGGTAATTTTAGAGAGGAAGGCTTTGGTGACTAGGGTACTGAGAAGGCCTCCTTGAAAAGCTGGCCTTTGAGCTGAGTCTTGAGAGAAGCCAGGGATGTCAAGAGGTAGAGACAAGGAGGGAGAGCATTCTAAGCACAAGGGATAATAAAGATGGGAGATAGAGCACCATATTTGAGGAACATCAAGCCGATATTGCTAGGCTGTTGAGTGAGGGGGTGGGAGTGGGAGAAGTCAAGTGTGAGAACACTGGAAAGGAAGAAAGGGGTCAGGTATGAAGAGCCTTAAATGCCAAAAAGAGGACTTTAAAGTTAATTTTGGAGGTAATAAAGAGCCGCTGGAGTTTACTGAGCTCCAAGGACATAGTTAAACCTACACCTTTAGCAGCTGAGTGGAGCACGAATTGAAGTGGGGAAGAAACTTGAGACAGGGAGACCAATTACAAGACTGTTGCTATAGTCCAAATGAGAGGTGATGAGGACTTGAACTTAACTTGGTGGCTCTGTGAATGGAGGGAAAGGAATGTATATGAGAGATGTAGGTGCATGATGGTAGAAATGACAAGATTTGTCATCCTACTGGATATGGGGGGTCAGTAAGAATGAGGAGGATACAATGGCTGTGAACCTGGGAAACCAGAACAGTGGTACTTTGAATAGTAATAGCCAAATTCAGAAGGGAGAGGGTTTTGGGGAAAAGAGATGAGTTCTGCTCTGGACATGGTGAATTTGAGATGTCCAGTTTGGAGGTCAAAGACTTGGATATACATATCTGGGAATCCTTTGCATAGAGATAACTAAATGCACTGGAAGTGATGAGGTCACTAAGTGATAATAGCATAGAGACAAACCTCAAAAGTGTTATATGAATATGGTCTGCTATTTGACACTGCTATAATCAGGATTCTTAAAGAACCCCCAAGTATTGCTAACAAATGGGCAACTGAGAAAAATAATTATTTATTGAGGTAGATAAGAAAAGGGGTCAGGGCAGAACCTTGGGAGACATCCGCAGTCAGAGCTGTGACAAGGATGAAGAACTAGCAAAGACAACTGAGAAGAAGTGTTTAGACAGGAGAAGAAACAAGAGAAAGCAGGATCAAGAAAAGCCAAAGAGGATTCAGCAGGAGGTGAACAGTGTCACATGCAGCAAAGAGTTCAAGAAGGATGGGGATTTAGAAATATTGGACAATGGAGAGATGATTGGTAACTTTGTAGAGAGCAGTTTCTGTTGAATGAAGAGGTTGGAAGCCAGGTGGCAGACTTCAGGAGAGTTAGAGGAAAGGAAATGCAGATAGTATAGAAGAGTTCATCAAAAGTTTAACAGAGAAGGGAAAAAGGGTTAGTTAGCTGGGATGATAGGGTCATGTGAGGGTTTTTTGAGGACAGAGGAGACATCAGCATGTTTGTAGGCAGAAGTAAGGAGCCAGTAGAGAGGGAAACATTGAAGATTCAAGAACACGAGGATGACAGGATGATCTGCTGGGAGAAGATGGATGAGTACATGGGCTCAAGGGTGAATGTAGAAGGGTTGGCTTTGGCAAGAAAGACCTAATCTTCATCAGAGAGACTTTATGAAGAGGGCAGTGATGTCAAAGGGATGTGAAATGAGGAAGGGAGAAGAGCTCTTGACAGAGGACCCTGTTTGTTTTTTTTTCCCCTTCAGGGAAATGAGGTAAGGATGTGCCATGGGGAAATTAAGGAGAGATAAGGTTTAGAATAGTTAATGGGTTATCAGGTTGTGAACTGATCATAGGACTAGAATGATTACCTTGCTACCATGAAGGCTCTGTTGAGGGTAGAGAACATAAATTTGTAGTGAACTTAGTCATCTGTATAGTATTTTTTGACTTTTTCCAGCTCCATTCAGTAGTACAAGGATAGTAGCAAAGGAGGCAGAAGGGGAGTGTAATCCAAGGTTGGGGTTTTGCAAGGCATGACTGGTGATAGAGAAAGATGGAATGATAAAAGAGTATGACCAAATAAAGGAATTTCAGAGTTCCTCCACATAGAAATAGAACATTGATGGATGATGGGAGGAATGAACATGTGGCACTCTCTTCATGCAGCCAGGATGGAATGGAGGAGTCAGTCAAGGGAAATGAGCATACTGAGGAACTAGCAAGTTAAGAGTATTTAAGGAAACATCAGTAGATAAGGTGAAGTGTCCTAAGATGATGGCAGGAGTTGGGGGTGGATAGGAAGACAGTGTGCCAGGCACTGAACTCAGTGAGAAGGAAGAAAGGACGACCTGGGGGTCAGTAGATATTGGCCACCAGGATTTGTATTGGGTGATAAATTTGGATAGTCATTCAATAAATATTTATTTAGTGTCTATTCTGTGCGGCTACTTTGCTAATGTGAGTAGTACAAAGAAAGGCAAAAGAAATGCCCTGCTCTCAAGAATCTCATAGTCTAATTGAGGAGATGGCACACAAACAGCTATGTACTGACATGCTATTTACAGGATAAACTGGAGATAATCAACAGAGAGAAAGCACTAGAATTAAGGAGGATTGGAATGGCATTCTGTTGAAGGTAAGAATTTAGTTGGATTTGAAGGAAGCCAGAAGGTAGACATGAGGAGGGAGCATTCTGTGCATGAGGAACAGTTGTTGAAAATGCACAGAATTGGGAGGGGAATTGCAAGGTGTCCAGGGTCACTGGACCACAGAATACATGGGGGTGGGGTGTGTTGGGGTGGTAAGTGTAAAATGTAAGAACATTGGAAAAGTAGGGCTAGGTTATAAAGGACTCTAAACACCAAACAAGATTTTATATTTAATCTGGAGGTGGATACGTAAACCACACAGGATTTACAACCATTCCAGTTGATGGTTGTAAATTCTGGAAGTGGGAATGGCAGCGAATATTCAGGCTTCCCCAACATGAAGTGTGAGAAAAAGCACAGCTAATGTTGCAAAGGGTGGCCAGGGATGCAGTGTCATCAGGAGGCAACTCAGTGAGTTTCAAAAGATGGGAGGAGTGAGAAGGAGAAGGTTAAAGGAAGTTAAATTATGGAACAGGTATTCCAGGGGGCACAGTGGAAGGGTTGGGCAGATTTATAGTGGGATGTCGAAGGAATAGGGTTGAGGTAGATGGGAATAAGAGAAAGAATAGTTGGAGTAGGAGAAATGGTTTTGTTCAGCAACTGTGAGGTCAGTATCATGGGAGACAGGGAGAACAAAATAGGTTGGAAGTGTGCTAACCCTTAAGAAGTAAGTCCAGGGTGAGTGTAAGTGGATGGGGAAAGGGCCCTTGAGGGAGGCAGACAGATGTTTCAGGGTTGTCCTGGGAGGCTGTGGAAGAAGCTATAGGTGGCACGAGGGAGCTTGGTCAAAAGGTGTTGGTGTGAGGTGGGTCAGGGGCTGGAGTTGAAGTTGATTCAAGAGCCCCTCTGGTAGCTGGAAAGCTTTGACATAGAATACACTTTGCCTTTGCAGCACTGGCTTTGGGCTTATTTTTAACATGATGCTATTGAGAAGTCTGTGACACACAAAAAAGTTAATTAAGTAGTTAAATATATCTGGTGCTTAGAACCTAATATGTATCATTTTATAGTAAACCTATTTAATTTTAATCTGTAAAGTACCTCAGTTTTTTTGGGGGCTTGGCATAATGTATCATTTAATGTGATATGGCAGCTACCTAATGCAGTGAATAAGAGCACACTGGATTTGGAATTGGTTAAGACCCAAGTTCAAATCTAGCCTCAGAGACACTTTGTAGCTGTGTGACCCTGGGCAAGTTGTTTAATCTGTCTCAGTTTCTTCAACTATAAAATGAAGATGTCAGTACCTACATCCCAGAAAAGATCAAATGGGATATGTATAAAGTACTTAGGGTGCCTGGCATACAGTGGTTGGAGGGGGTGTGTGTGTATGCCTATTCCCTTCCTATGTGATACTTTATATATTCTTTAGATTACTGACACAAAGTCTTATTTTCTTTCTTTTTCTTAGCTCATACCCAATGAAATATTTGAACCTCTCATATGCCCTGTTCCTGATTCTAAAGTAGAAGAAGAAATTCATGGAGAAATTACTCATCCTGATGGAAAGGTAAGGCTATGAAAATCACAATTTTCTTAAAATTCGGAATCCCTATCTGCTGAAGAAAAATGAGAACAAATTACTATATTTACTTCCATCATCTCTCCTTAGTAGGCTGCTAAAATTGTCAGCAGGAGATTGTTTAAAGATTTGGGGAAAGGAAGAGTAGAGATACCTCTGCGAATAAAACATTATTAAGTGCTATGCACAGCTCTTCAACTCCTCTTAATGAAAATTGAAACATGAGTCTCAGTGACGGTAAAACAATGTGATTGCAATTTAAGAGGGGCAATTTGTCAAATAATCTGAGTTAGAAAGGATCTTAGAGATAGATCTAGTCTTCCATCCAAAGCAGAAATACTATCTATAATATCTCTAACAAGTAATCATATAGCATCTCCTCAACCTCTTGAATAGGGAGTTTACCACCTAATAAGGTTCTCCCTGCCCTAGCTGTGTTTCAAAGCTCCTTCTCCTTTAATTTTTTATAAGCATTTGTGCACTGGAGCTATCTCTATAGGATGTCTATTTCCCTCTTACCTTTCAAATGACAACATTCATATGAAAACATTTTAAGAGCTGTATAAACCCAAAGTGAGGATCTGAGTATGAGTTTATATGATCTGCTACCTGAATTCTGCCCCATTGGAAAAACCTTCTTTGAATGTAGTCTTGACAAGACAATCTGCTTTCTGAAGACTAACCTAAGTATGGAGCAGTTCAGCACCAGGAGTTTGGCCTGTTGTTTATATATTTTTTAGTCCTGGCCTTCCACAGTATAAATACAAAATGACCTTCAGTCCTGTGTAACCCCCTTCTGCTTCTGTATTGATGGTGTGGGAACAGAGGACCTATGATGCTAATCAGCTGGCATTTATTAAGCACCTATTATGTACCAGACACTGTACTAGGTATCTGGGAATTCAAAGAAAAATTAACAGCTCCTGTCCTCTAGGATCTTAGAAGTTGGTACTCTTTGATGTGAAATCCTTTTCTAATGACCAACAACTAAGCATAACTAATGAAGGAACTGAATCATATCAACCGTGACATTCTTACTTTAAAACAGAAAAAAGGAAGTTGTAGTTAAGTGGAAGAATGGCGTATGGATTTTTCTTAGAGCAGTGGCACAGTTAGTTTTATCTTGCACCCAAAGAACAAGGAACATAATTTCTTCAAATATTTGATCATCTTGTATGGCAATGCTCATTACTAGTATCAGAAGAAAGGCTGCCATAAAGAAATTGGGCTGTATTTACCAATGTCTGTTGCAGATGATGAAATGGCAGAGAAATTCTACAAAAACTCAAAAAGAGTTTCCAAATTTAATCAGTGTATTTTGTGACTTCAGTGTAAAGATGGGGGAATAGGTGGGAAGGATGAGAAATAGACAGGAAGAGAAAAGTAATATAGCTCTAAGAAAATCTCTCTGGTTTCTTGTGTGTTTTAATCAAAACCTTACACAGAGTAAAGTCCTGTACTGGTATTTCACGAACACTTTCTTCCTACTGGTGATGAACATAATCACCAAATATCACAAAAAATAAAACTGACTTCATTTTAACAGACAGGAAATGGTTTGTTTTCATTGCTGATTCAGCTGTGTACAGCTCAGACCACTGACTAAAATTCATGTTAACTAGAAAAATAGAAATGGGAAAAAAAAGTCATGCAATTGAAATAATTCTATCTTGACCAAGACAAATGATTTTTTGGATAATGAAAAATTGATAATGGAAGGACAAAATGTTAATAGCTTCACACAGATGTTTTACTGCTGTCAATACAAAGACATCAGATAAGCCCCAAATGCCTTGGTCAGCAAACACTTGGTTTACTTTCTAGACTAAGAGAAATATTATCTTGTTTGTAAAGTCTTAAGAAGGATGTTGGAAGATTGAGCACTATCCCAGATAAAGCAGAAAAAAGCAGAGTAGAATCAGTTAGAGAAGGCAAGAAGACCCTACTAAGCAAAGTCATCAAAGGATGAAACTAGAACGGTTGAAATATTAAAAATAAAAGAGCTGCAAAGATTTTCATAACAAGCTTTTTTCATCATCAAGAATGGCAGTCACCATACTTTGACAATATAATCAAATCCTGATGTGTTTACAGAGGTTAAAATGACACTGAGGAGAAAAAAAGACAAGAAAAACAGCTGGATTAGAGCTAACATACATAGAGGTGATCTGTGCTGAAGATGACCAATTGGGATTGATTCACAAGATACATCTAAGATGATGATTGTGAAGGCATAAAAAAATTTCAGACCTCACTGAAGACAGCTCAGATCCTACCTTCTGCACAGGGCCTTTCCTGATCCTTCCCCCTTTCCTGCCGAAACTTTCCTTTTGATATTACCTGTTTATACTGGGTATATCTTGTTCGTACATAGTTGTTTACATGTTGTCTAAGGAGAAATATGAATTTCTTGATGGCAGGGATAGATGTTTTTGCCTTAGCATACTATCACATAGTAAAAGCTTAATAAATGCTGATTGTCTGACCTTATTAATACTAAAAAAAAAAAAATCACATCTTGACCACACAATTCAATGAAAAATGAATGAGATTCTGTTGTGTGGATTTTTTAAAATTGATTTAATGGAGCAAAAATGCCAACTTAAAAGATTCTTTTCCAAAAAGTTATATCCTATTCATACATAAAATTATTCAAGATTCCTTGAAAGATATTTAACAAACGAGAGAACATGGTTTACTACTCTAATTGTCAATATCAGGAAAGCATAAAACACATGCTTGCCCAAGATATATACCACTGTGATGGAAAACCAGCAAATACTCAAATTTTGAAGGACTTCCTTTGGATGGTAAGGTCCTCCAGATGCTGTTGGAGATTAAGGTTGTGCTGATTGCATCAAACCTTGGACCACAACACTGCGTCCTGAAAGAGAGCTGTAATTACTCAACCATTTGGGCTAAACTATATGCCCAGGAAAAACAAAGTGAATTAAAAGATTTTCCTCTTAGCTTCTGACATGCAGTTGGATGGATAACCTAAAGAATTTTTGTCCTACCATGTATAATTGGGAAAGACAAAATAAATGATCAGTGAATTTAGCCCCATGACTAAAGAGGGAAAGAAAATAGGTAGGAAAAATTGCATAGCTTTTCTAATGAGTATTCTCTGTAAATTCTACCATTGTTTTAGGACAAAACACTGAAGCCTCTTAAGACTTAAAAAAATGAGGTATCACACAGAAAATGATGAAGTACAGGATGGATGTAAGCACGCTAAAATAAGTGTTCAGACTAGAGCAACTGAAAGATAGGTTGTCCTTAGAGCAAATTCATGTAACGTAGCTAGATGTTGACTTTGACATATATGAAATTTCCTCACTTATATTGCCCAATACATTTTTCTTCCCTAAGCCTCTCAGAGTACCATCCCTTCCCTTCTAAGAAAAAAAAAAACAAAAACAAACCACCTTATCTTTCCAAACTAGGCAATCTTTTGGAAGTCTAAGTTATATGCAGTGTTTCACAATTGTAGTCCCTTACCTTTGTAAAGAATAGGGAGAGGTGCTTTTTCAAATCTTTTATCTTGGGCTAAGTTTGGTCATTATTTCATTGCATTCATTTAAAAAATTGTTTTGTTTTTTCCATTTACATTGTTATAGTTATTGGGTATATTGTTTCTCTGGTTCTGGTTACTTTATTTTGCATTCCCTAACATATTACTATAATTCCTGTAATTATTCTACCTCTACCAGTTTGGAAGTCATCTTTGGTTTTGTTATCTCTCTAACCTAATTATCTCCCCTTTCTAGTCTTACCTACTAATATTATTATGAACAAAAATTGACTTCTATAAGCAGAGAAAGGCATCCTTTTACTTAAACATCTTTTTAAGATGAAGTGCTTAGGTGGTTGTGGGGGAGCAGGCAGGGGAAAAGCTGCTTGGCCTGTTATTCTAGATAAGACAAGTAGCAGTCTCAAGTCATAGTCAAAGCAATTTTTTAATTTTTCAAAACTATAATAAATATCTATGTGCGTACCACCCCCCTCTAGGGAGGGAGGGGGAAGAAAAGGAAAGTCCTTGTAATACATATAGTCAAGCAAATCCATTCTAGCATTGTCCATGTGCAAAAAAAGTATATCTAAATCTGTACCCAGTCTATCACTTTTATCAGATGCCAATTTCATCATGATGACCAGTATAAATTTACTATTTCTAGAAAGATTCAGAGGTAAACAAAACAAGTAGGAAGTAGTTTAAAAAAGCAAAAAGGGCAAATGATTGCATAGCTTCCTTTTCATACTTTCCGGCCCAACATATATATTTCTAGATATAAAATAGAAAACCTAGCAACAAAATTCTAGCAACATCGTAACCCCATTTATTATGCATACTAGCCAGGGAACCAAACCATGTCCTTTCTGTTCCTGATCCTAAGGTACCAAAGGCTTTCCACGGTTAAGGCAGATACTGGGTTCATTCCAGTATGGCCTTCAGCGTAGTAGAGACCACAAATCACTATACAGAATGAGGGAAAAGTGCATCACTTAGAATTAGAAAGGACATCAGAAGTAATCTGGTGTAACCTGTACCTGAACAGATATAAAACTCATTCTTTTGGGCCTACCCATTACTATTTTGGACAGCTCTGGAAACAGGAAATAATCTGAATCAATGTGGTCCAGTGCTGATACCTTTTTGATACTAGAAGACCTAAGTTTATATAATAGTTTTGTTTACTGTGCGCTCATAACCAAGTCACTTTTGTAAAATTGGATTGGATGATATCCCTGAGGTTCTTTCCAGTTCTATGTCTTATGGTTGAAGAATGATGAGAATTTCAGAGCAGGTGCTGTTTTAATTTTACAATTTTAAAATTTGGATGTTGCCATGATTATCTGTACATGGAATAAAATCTTTTTTTTTTTTTTTAGGTTGAAAAGGTTTTAAAAAGTGGGTGCCATGTTATCTTGTTTCCAAATGGAACTCGGAAAGAAGTGAGTTCAGATGGAAAAACTATCACTATTACTTTTTTCAATGGGGATGTGAAAAAAGTCATGCCAGATGAAAGAGTGGTATGTTTCCATAGAATATATTTTCTACCCCTTTACACCCCCTCCCACATATATACAGAGATCTAAACATTTATATTTGTGTAGACCTATCTATATGTATGTATGTGTGTATACACATAGACATACACAATATGAGCAAATCATATTGATTTTTTTTCCTTTACAGATTTACTACTATGCAGCTACTCAGACTACTCATACCACTTATCCAGAGGGACTGGAGGTTTTACATTTCTCAAGTGGACAAATAGGTGAAAATTGTGACTCTTCTTCAGTTCCTTCTCTACTCTTAATCTCCTTTCCAACATAATTCAAAATGAGAATGAAGGTTGATGTTATACACTCACTCACACTCTGTCTCTCTCTCTATATATATTTTTAAACTAGAAAAGCATTTTCCAGATGGAAGAAAAGAAATTACATTTCCCGACCAGTCCATTAAAAATCTATTTGAAGATGGAAGAGAAGAGAGCATTTTCCCAGATGGTACTATTGTTCGAGTACAACAGTAAGACTTGCTTAAATCTAGTAATAGTTTAAAAATTACATTCTGACTTTTCTTACTACACAATTTCACTCCCATTCCATCAAAAACAAATTTGCAAATCTGTATCGAGTGTCAGATGTTGAGTCATAGTTAAGATACATTGTAAATAGATAGTACCTTTCCTGTACCAGATTTATAGTTGATAATCTAATTGAAAAACTACATATATATCATACCCCAGTATTCAAATAAATATTCTCTATAAACAGTGCATGAGCATGTGAGACTGTAGAAAGTAATGATGACCTCCAATCAGAGAATGCTTCCCAACAGCATAGTTATTTTAGTTGGATATTAGGTAGGAGTGAACATGGTTTAGCAGGGAGGCTTAGAGGTAGGTATTAGTAAGTTGGCCTAGGAAAGGGATTTGTGTGTATACTGACAGGATGGCCTAATAACTGGCATGATTAGAATTTGATGTGATAAATTATAGGTACTAATGGGGCAGCTAGGTGGCGCAGTGGATAGAGCACTGGCCCTGAGGTCAGGAGGACCTGAGTTCAAATCCGGTCTTAGACCAAACACTTGACACTCACTAGCTGTGTGACCCTGGGCAAGTCACTTAAACCCAATTGCCTTTAAAAAAAAATTATAGGTACTATTGTAGTTTTGTAGTAGGTATGGACTAGATAGATGCATAAATGTCATGAAGACCACAGTAGGTGCATGTGGTAATCAAAGTGTGAGATTAGAAGAAAGGTCTGTACAGAGATGATCAAAACTAAAAGGAAGGATCAGTTATTTCTACAGTTTAAAAAAAATAGAATTTATTAAGTAGGTAGAGGAGATAAAGGGCACAGAGCAGTTTTTTTCTTTTTATTTTAGACAAATGCTAAAACAAATAAGAAAAAGAAGCATTGTAAACTAAAATATAAAATAAAAAAATGTCACGTGCACAGCAGAACACAGAAGATTCAAATTATATAGCGATAACTTTTCATTTCAAAAAAGCCTATATATTAAATACCATTGAAAGCTGTCCATCTTTGCTTCCTTTTGTTTTCTTTTGTTCTCTGCTGTATACTTTTTACCCCCTTCCTATATTTATATATAGGTATTGATATACACATATACTTACACATACTTACACACACACACACTTTCCCTAAGAGATTCTATTCTTAATCTGTTTGTGCATATCTGTTTTTCATCTCTCTCACAACTCCTCTACTTTACTTCTATCTGCTACCTTACACTCCTATTGCTTAAAACCTACCCCCACTCCAGCAATCCCTCCCATATTCTCATTCCCCTAAATCTAAACCCCATTCTATATCCCCCTTTTAACCTATTCCCACACCCTCTCCTCTAAAGAGCCCTCCTTTATCCTTTCCCCCCCTCCCCTTAATTTCTTTCTTTCTAAATTTAGATGACTTTTATACTCTTCTAAATGTATATGTATTTTCCCCTCTTAAACCCATTCCTGATGAGAGTAGGTTTCCAGAACTAACTAATTCTTCTGTATTGGTTCTTCCTCTTGCGCTTTATTTGTAAAAGATAATTACTCTTTTAGCTGTACTTGAATGGTTTTACTTTTTGAAGTCATATCATATTCAGGTATACCCCAATCTTCCTTTTAAGTTATCTTAGACACAGATTTTACATTTTTCATACCTAAAAGATAAACATTCTATCCTTATTTAGTCCTTTGTAATTGGTCATTGGTTATGTACCTTATATTTCTCTTGGCTCTTGTATGTTAAATTTTCTACTGAGTTCAGGGTGGTGTTTTTTTTTTTTTTTTTTTTTGTTAAAACAAAGACCTGAAAGTTTGAGAATTTATCAAATGTCCATTTTTTTTTCTCATTCAGAATTATGCTTGGCTTTGCTGGGTATGATATTTTTGGCCATAAACCCAGTTCTTTTGCTTTTTGACATATAGTGTTCTAAGACCTGCGATCTTTTAGCGTCACCACTGCTAGGTCTTGTCTCTTTCAGGTGGTGATCAGTGGATTTTTTTTTTTTCTATTTCCACTTTTCCCTCTTGTTCTAATGCTTCAGGACAATTTTTAAAAATTATTTCTTGTATTATTTTATCAAGATTCTCTTTCTGATCAGAACCTTTAGGTAGTCCAATTATTGTTTTCTCTTTTTGATCTGTTCTCTAGATCTGTTGTTTTTCTTATGAGATGTTTCACATTCTCTTCCATGTTTTCATTCTTTTATATTGTTTTTTAATTTATTCATCTCTTATAACTTAATTGGCATTCCCTTGCCCAATTCTGATTTTCAAGGACTCATTTTCTTCAAGATTCTGGATCTCCCTTTCTAATTGGTTGACTTTCTTTTTATAATCTTGTTTTTCTTTTATTATTATTTTTCTTTTTAGTTTTTCCCCAGTCTCTCTCATTTGATTTTTAAAGTCTTTAAGTTCTTCAGTGAGTTCTTTTTGGGCAGGTGACCATTTGACATTACTCTTTGGGATAAAAGAGGGTTTCTTTGCTTCAGTATCCTCCTCTGAAGATGAACCCTGATCTTCTCTATTCCCATAGTAGCACTCTCTGGTTGGATTCTTTCTCCTTTGCATGTGCATTTTTTTGTAGTAATTTAGTTTTTATAATCACCTCTAGTCCTGAGGTATGGGGGATGGTGCCTCTAATCCTCTTCAGTTCACCCTTCTATCCTTGAACTCAAACCAAGACCTCCAGCCTCCTGTAAGTGCCCACAGCAGAGGCATCCGCACCCCACTGCTTCTGCACTCACTGGGCATGTGCTGGTTCCTTCTCACCTGGCTACTCTCCACAGCATAGCTTGGTCTGGTGTTCCTTGTGAGAAGAGGTTCCCTTGATCTTCTCCAGGTCAGATGCCCAACTCCCCTCATTGTCCCAGGGTTCTTGTGGCTGGAGCCAAGGCAGCCTGCCAAACCAGCTAACTCCAGGGCTTGCCACTTGTTGAAGGGGACCCTAGCCTGGAGGTATTTTACTCTTCACAGGGAGGAAATCTTGTCCAGCATGTTTCTTCAGATCTTCTCCAATTGTCCCAGAAGGACCCCTCTTCTGCCCCAACTCTTATTTGTTTTCATGGCTCTGTGTTCACCCAGAGGTGCTATTTTATCTCTTATGTAGGAAAATCTTGAGAGCTTGAAATTTTCTGACCTACTCCACCATCTTCCCAGAATTTTCTCCCACAGAGCAGTTTTAAGGCTTGAGCCTAGTAGAACCTGGGAGGTTTTGATGAAGGAGATGTGGTAAATAAATTTATTTTGGTGCCTTTTTTTTTTTTTTTTTTGGCAATTGGGGTTAAATGACTTGCCTAGGGTCAGATAGCTAGTAAATGTCAAGTGTCTGGTCTGGAGGCCAGATTTGAACTCAAGTCCTCCTGATTTCAGAGCCGGTGCTCTATCCACTGTGCTATCTAGCTGCCCGAAGTGAATAAATTTATTTTAACACATTCAGTTTCAGTGGGGCATTAAAGCACAGAGGCAAAGGAGCTGTAACATTAGGGCTAGAGCTAAATAGTGGGAAATTGTTCACAGCTGATAACTGAAACAGTGAAAATAGATGTATGCAAGGTGTGTAGAGGGAGGAGAAGACTGAATTTTGACTGGGTATTGGGCGAGGGGGACTAAGAGGAATCATCCATTGAAGGCAAAGATAGAGAAAAAAATTGGGAGCTATTATTATTGGTTTGAAGTAGTGACAGCTTCTATACATAATGGGAAGAGAAGTGTTACTAAATTCATGATTTTTTTTAAAACAGAGATGGCAACAAAATCATAGAATTTAACAATGGCCAAAGAGAACTTCACACTCCCCAGTTCAAGAGGCGAGAATATCCAGATGGCACTGTTAAGACTGTATATTCTAATGGCCACCAAGAAACAAAGTATATATCTGGTCGAGTAAGAATTAAAGATAAGGATGGTAATGTTCTGATGGACACCAAGTTGTAGCAAACTGTTTCTTAATCATGAAGTGATATATGGTGCTTTGCCAACGAATTTCCATTTTTTCTTTTAAAAATGTGTATTTCTGTAAATTCTGCAGCAGCTTGTTAATCTGTACATAGTGTATAAAATGAAAAGTTGTGATGTTTTCAGTTATCTAAAATAAAGTTTGAATTTGATAGCTTGTCCTACCTGTGCTTTGATATTTTAATACAAAATGATGAAATGGAAGACAAAAAACACAACCATGAAAATTAAACCAGCTAGCAGAAGATAAAATTCATATAACTGACTTTTTTCCTAAATGAAAATTCTTGGGCTAGATTTTTAAATTGAAATAAGTATTGGCAATACACTAACTTAAACACAATGGCAACAGAACAAATGAAGTAATTATGTGGAAATCAGTCTCTTGGTAACTGCAAGCATGTGGAATAGGGCTGAGGCTAGCAAGTTTTTATTTTAAAAAGTATAGAACAATGAAAATGATCAAGAGATAAAAATTAGGCTATTTATAAGGGATTAACTTGACTAGCTGTGTTCTCATAGGCTGAAGACTGTTATCAAATAAAAAGGATGATTTTAAAAATTCTGAGTCCTAGTCTGCCTTGTACCTTTTAAGTTTGCAATAAGGAGTCAACCATGGGGATACTCTATTATGTATTCTGAAATAACTGCTCTTTTTACATTGCTTCACATTTTACAAAGGGCTTTCCCCATAACATATATTTGAAGGAGATAGTACAATTATCATCATAATGATTTTACTGATCAGGAACCTAAGGTTGAAAGTTTGAGTTGCCCATGGTCATGTAATTTTTAAACTGAAATCTGAACTCTGGTCTCTTAGAATCCTTTACTTCCGTCAAAGCTCCTTGATAGCTGAGGCTCTTTTCATTTTTGTCCTTGGATACCTACTCCAGTGTCCTGCATGTAGGGGGCACTTAAATGCTTATTTGACTAGATCTCTACAACATCACCTCACACAGGAAACCACTTTCAAAGATATCAGAGAAAGGATAAGTCAAGGCTCATGAATCTAAATAGCAAACCTGAGAAGGGCTACTTAAGAACTAAATGCTGAACGGTTAGGGATAGGAAACTCTCATGTGAAGACACTCCCTTCTAATCCAGGCAGGTTGGCACAGGAAGGATGTTCCCAAGAGCACAAAGAAGTTACTTGTCTTTCCCAGGGTCAAAGCCACTCTTCTGGCTCTACCAGACTATCCAAGGGACTTGTAACTTATCCTGTTTTGTAATACCTTGAATGATAGCACAAGTGCAATCTTGGAAGGGACAATGACAAGCCGGAGTATTTCCAACAGCGGACAATCTTTTGGTGATGGGAACCCAAACCATGTCAGATGAGAATAAAAAAAATTAGGTGAAAGTTTGAAGACCTTTTTTTAAAGGGTAGGGATGATGGCTATTTGATTGTTTTGGGGGGCAGGAAGAACAGAAACAGGACCAATAGACAGATTTCAGTTCACAGTAGTGACTGCAATCCTAAAACAGACTAGCCTACCCCAGGAGGTAATGAATGTTTCATTACTTAAGATACTCATATAACTACGGTGAATAAATGAGATTTTATTTCAATAGTTACTAAAACTGAAGAAAAGTTATCCCACTTACCTGCTTATGTTTTGACTGATTTAAAAAAGCATGGGCAAAAACTTCCACTTTTTATTTTCCTAACCAACATATGGCTAGCATCTGGCTGACAAATATTATGTATGAATTAACTTTACGATGATTTCAAATAATTTTTGAAAGTTGACAATTACTATTACATTTTTTTTACACAGTTGAAAGCCTACCATAAATACAAGAAAGGAAGTTTTTCCAACATAAGATTTTATGTCAATATACATGCTGAAATAAAAACTGATAAACCAGGAAAGTTTCTGAAGACTCATAACATTTATTAAGTATATTCTTTAGTAATTTTGAAAAGAACTGCTACAATCCAACACAGAAGACAGTACATGAGAATTATCGTGTTGAAAAACTAAACAAAAATAAGCCTGAACTACTCTAAACAGAACTAAAATGTTTCTTCTGGGCTGCCACATGTGCTCAGCAAGATACAGAATATACCTGAAAAACAAAAGCTCTAGTATAATTGGACATCTACATTTTAAAGCCTAGATTTGTGAATGTTTCTTGATCTAGACTTTTATTTATATGACTAATTATAAAATAACATAAGATTCTCAAAGTACTGTAATGAAGCTTTGTGGAATAGCTTAGACTGAAATTAGCTTTTACTTTTAATGGCTGAACATTATTCTTGCTAACATTTCTGAATTATTGTAAATATCCAATTCACATAGAGTTTAAAAAAATAAAACTTTAGTGTGTACACACAACTCTGGATTCTCTCAGATGCTTAGACTTGTTCAATTGCTTGTAATGTGGAAAAAAAGTCTTAATGAGGATAAAACCCCGGTTTCAAATTCTATCTCTGAAACTACCTTAATGTGACCACAGGCAAGTCTTTTAACCTCTTTGGGCCTATTTCCCAATTGATGACCACTAATATTCATTCCTGTTCTAATATTCTAAGTTTATACACAAACAGATGACAACTAAACAAGTCAATTACTACATGTACAACATATATTTTCACATGTACATGTGCACATAAACATAATATAATCTAGTCCACTCAACTAAAATTTCTCCCTAAATACGATTATCAGTTTGGTTCTAGTAAGTCCTTGTGTAGGTACAGAAACTAGCCTACACAGCTGCTGAAAGCTACTGGTACATGCTTCTCCTGGTTCTGTAATAACTGTAAATATTCTCAGAAAAAGTATCTAGAGATGTAGGAGCTCTTTGGTACTGGTGCTACCTTTTACAAGATAAAGGGAAGATAGGAAAGGCATCCAAGAGAAGATGGGAATTTCTCACTAAACTCATTTGCCATTTCTGTGAGGAAACAAGGGAAAATCATATGATATATGGTATTGATGTCCGTTAGTAATCCTAAGTTGTGCTAGCTAGAAAGGTCAGACAGCATTATGTATACTTACGTCATTCATCTAAATCTGCAAGTCCCATTTCTATCAATGACATATGAACTGGATATTGTTCATCTTCATATAAAGTCACTATATATTCCGGTGACTGAGTCTAAAACAAAAGTAGAGTTTGTCAAATAAGTTCATCGACTTCATCCCTTCCTCTTTATTCTATCCTAAGCTATTCACTATATGTACAACAGCCTTGTTATCCCATTCTGCCATCATTCTTTAAATGCTCAAGCTAAATCCTGCTTCACTCACAAAACCTTGGACAGAATCAACACTGATGCCAACATTCTATATGAATGTTACTGTAAGTAATGCCTGATGTGCTAATCTCTCTATGTGTGTATATATATGTGTATATAGATGAACAGTATCTACATACACATATAAATGTATTCAGATACATTTACAACCAGATACTTCAATTAAATTATCTTTGAGAAGCACTGTCCTTAACAGGCCTACTCTGTACTTCAAAGAATGTCACAGCTGTCACATACGTAGTGGAAACAAACATTTGCTGAATATAAAAGCATTACGTTTAAAATAAACCAATTTCTCCCTGTCATATCTCCTAAGTTTTATGTTTCAAAGGAACTATGGGCATTTACCTTAATAAAAGCAATCAGAGATTATTCTTATTTGTAATTACTGATACTGTTTATTCTTTTAAGATTTCAAAATTCAGATCATAATATTTAAGAATAAATTTCAAGTTTGGATAACTTAAACAAGACTGTCACATGATTTCTGATAAATCTTAAAATTAAGTTTCTAGATCAATATACTTTTATGTGCTTTATCAGTGGTGTCAAATTCAAATAGTAAGGGATTCCTGTGATCTGTATACTGACTCAGAAAACCGCAAATTAATGTTATCTATGTAGTATCATATCTTTATTTATTTTGTTAAACATTTCCCAATTACATTTAAATCTAGTTCCAGCCACAGGAGTTTGACACCTCTGTGCTATATAATTATGAAAAAGACAACTAAGATAAGATAATTCAATGATACCAAATTACGATGAAAAATTCTGAACTCTTGTTTTCCTGCTAATTAGAATAAAAATTTACCAAAGAAAAAGCATAAAGCTGTTTTCCTTGAAGACAGTCTATCATAGCCCACATGGCTTCCATGCTCCACTTGGGGCAATATGGAATTCTTGTCTTTTCTGAATCTTTTAATGGAGGTTTAAATCCAGCCAAAAGAACTTTTACAGCCCGAGCAGGATATTTCATAAGGTGGAGAGGAATCTGACGTAGTCTGAAACAGAAGAAACGTTAAAACATACAGCATGTAATGATTTAACGCTTTAAAAAATTGAAAAGAATTATGAACAACTCAAAGACATTCTTGTAGAAAGGAAGATGATGCCCTTAACTAATTATTGCTAAACATAATTATATTGAATTTACCTGCTTGTTGGCAATTTTTCAGTTGATCCATAGTCAACAAATTGTACCAAGATAGCAAGGGGATCAAATTCTTTGATGGAAAGAATCTTTGCTCGATACCATAAACCATCATTATATTCTGCAAGACAAGGCATTTCTGGAGAGAGAAGAAAAAGGAAATTATAATATAAACCTAACATTTTCACTATCTAATAAATATAAAAGACCTTTATATATGAGTCTCGATTTCTGTCATTTCCAGAAATAAACTGCCACTTTTCTAATGCCCTTTTAAAGTTTGAACAGTGAATGTTTAGGCCCAGATAAAACCTATGGAAATGATAATGATCATAATAATGATGACAGCAACTAACATTTACATAGCTCTCATTCTAAGGTAGGCTGGCACTATGTGAGCATAGCTTTCCTATTCCCATGCATTCTACTTTTTGTGTTTCTCAAGTGCCACAGAAAGCAGCAGTCCTTTGACTACAGGACAGACATTTATCTCCGGACTAGCTCCATCCTCTGTCCAATTTCTCTGGAGGAGAACAGAGCTGTAAGGGCTGGTTGCCTGTAGGTTTTACCGTCCTGGCAGCTTTATAAGCCAAATATGTTATACTTTCTCTTCCATCATCTTCCATGACTGTGATGCCTTGGTGTGATACCGGGTTCTTAAAGCAGAGCATAAGCTCTATTGGGTCCCCACCAAATTGGAAAGATTGTGAGAATAGGACAAGACTAAATCACGTCATTTATCTGAGGACCAGTCTAACTATATGCAGGGACAGTAATTTCCAGGCTGGCTTCAAAAGTTGATTAATCTGGGGGCAGATTCTCTCAAAGACTGTGATCTGCATCTGGGGAAGGAGCATCCATACTGATTAAATCACAGATCCTTGAAATACTTAAGATCTTTCTCATCAATATTTAACAAGCTCCATGTTTACCAGATCTATACTTCCAAATAATTTTTTCATTACATAATTATAAAATTTGATTTATCTACCATCTGTCAAAGTTTTTTCCAATGTCACAAATTTATTATCAAAATAAGTATTTCATTCACTGAATAGGAGTGTTGGGAAAAATTATATGCCAAACCTTACTCCAGCCTATTCACTTGGCAATAATCTGGTCTCCACCCAATCTCAAACTAAAATGTAGCTTCTTCACCTATTACCTCTTTATTAACATGCTATATGTGGCTAGAGTACTGGACCCAAGGGCAGAAAGACTTGGGTTCAAATCCCCCTGAATGTTGCATAACCAGAGGTCACTTCTCTTTGAACCCCATTTATTCTTCCCTAGATGAAGATGAGAGAACTAGCAGCACCTCTTCAGTAGTTAGGGTAGGTGGAACACTTTAACACTGGCTGGGTTCTCTGTGAGGAACTTAGGAAAGGATAGGGACAAAAGGCAAACAGGGTTAATCGGCAGGGCTGGGACATCTAGTACTGAAGGGAACCTCTGAATCAATGATATCAGATCTACTGGAGTAGCCGCTTCACAGTATTGTTTTAAGGTTTAAAAAAGATGACGTACATAATGTGCTTTCTGCACACGGGGCAAAAATTTACTTGGCTTGGTGCACGGATGTAGCCAATGTAGTGTCTAAAGTATGACCGCCTCCTATGTGTGGTTGAGGGAGTGAGTTGAGGACATTGGGAACTAGAAAATTAGTGTCTGAAGGGAACAGAAGTTGAGGTGGAGAAGACTAAGGTAAGTACTAAACATTTGAGTGAAGAGAAAGGACCAACTTGAGAGTTCCACAAATGATGACATCAAGGATTTGGACAGAAGAGATGAACTTTATCATCAGTCAGCAACTGTCCTTCTCAAGTCCATACATCTCTTTGTATAGAGTTACCCTTTCCCTTTCTACCACTCTTATGGTATCACATGCTGCCCTGAAATGCAGTTGATTATACTACAGAAATGAGTTGCTAAGAAAGACTATAAGACCAGTGAACATTATATTTAAAAGAGATATTTCTGAAGCAGTTTAACTTTAGTCCTATTTAGAGTAGTACAGATTTATTATACTTAGGAATTCTAGAATTATTAACATATGCCTTCTAATCACCATCAGGTCATATCTGAAGCATTTTCAATTTGATAGAGCCTAGTAAAATTATACCCCCCCCCCCCCAGCAAAGCTTTCAAGAGCCAGGATTGCCATCATCTTATAGCAAGGCATCAGAGTAGGATTTTATTGTGGCAGCTCAATAATGTCCTGTATATATCTGATTATTGAGGATCCGCCTAGCAAAGTTTAGAAACTCATTACTAAGTTGGCCTCTGGGTGATTTTTTTTTTTTGGTGGGGGAGAGGCTGCAAAAATAGCTTTCAAAGACTATTTAGTAAGTTGTAGAGAGGTTGCAATAAGAATCTGTGAAGGAAGCACCCTTATCAGAAAAATTAAGATCTCTGATTAAAGATTCAATTTAATAAGTCTATCATTATTTCATATGCCAATCTACTAACATTTAATTTTCTGTTCCCATGTTCCAGGGTTTTAGTGATAAACACAAGTTAAAAAAGGTAAAATAATGAAAAAGTAAATAAAGTTAGATCAAAGCTAGTTTATATGAGTCTCGATTTCTATCATTTCCAGAAATAAACTGCCACTTTTCCAATGCCCTTTTAAAGTCTGAACAGTGAATGTTTAGGCCCAGATAAAACCTATGGAAATGATAATGATCATAATAATGATGACCGCAACTAACATTTACATAGCTCTCATTCTAAGGTAGGCTGGCACTATGTGAGCATAGCTTTCCTATTTCCATGCATTCTACTTTAAACCAGGATACACCTTTCTCACTCTTAAAAGTATTTTCTGATAATTTGTATGAGAAATAGTAGAGATACCACTTTCATTTACCACTTGTGGTTCTCCATAGTAGCAAAAAGTAAGTTCAATGAAAAGAGAACCACAATAACTTTTCCACCCCCAAAATGAATTCACATGTGTAAAATTGCTTTGCAAAACCTTTAAGTGCTGTATCAATGCTAGCTATTATATATATGAACATGTAAACATATAAAACTATACAAATGCAAATAAAAACTCTAAAACATAGTTGAACTCAAGATTAAATTCAATGATCAATATAATTCCTAGAGATGATAAAATATACTTCCCTTCTCCCTCTAAGAGAGCTGGAGGACAGTAGATACAGAATATTGCGTATTAATCAGTTTTAATTTTCTTTTTTAAAAGGGAGTGTTCTACAAGAATTGGGGTACATATCAGGAAATGACCATATAAAAACAAAAAGGTATCAATAACAATATGGCATCTTCAATGAAGGTGAAAATACACAATATATTTTCTACTAAGGAAAATAGTTTATATTAAAAAAAGTGTAATAAAATTGCTGATTTAAAGAAATTATTTTTTCCAAAACAAACATAAAACCAAAGACCCCACAAATATTTAAAAAATAGCATGTCAAAGTTACATTAAGAATAAAAATATAATGAAATTTCTCTGTATTTGAAAGAATAACAAAAAATACCTGATCTAAAATCTGTCAATGATGGGAGAGAATCCACATTCTGATTACAGCTCTGTAGTACTTCATCTAGGCACTTTGGTTCAAACTCCCAGCTAACTTCAGTATCAACTGTGTCATTTTGATGGTTGAAGTTTTCTCTTAGATCAAGGCAGATATATACCTAGGCCAAAAGAATAAAAGGGTAATATCTTTAAGTTTTGCTATTTTTGCAGTATTTCTTACATAACTGGCAAAAGAATACATAGGAATTGGTAACAGTTATGACTAGGATACTCCTTGGTACTTTTGCTCTGATACCTTATCCACTTACTGACCCCTTAATGTAGGTGTTCCTCGGGAGTCTTTTTCTTTTCTTTCTTTTTTTGGCCACATTCTTCCTTGGTAAGCTCTTAAAGAATCTTAGATCTTGAGGGCCATCTAGCTCAATCAATATCTGAATCAGAATCTCATTCACAACATAATCTTTCAACCTTTGCTTGAAAATCATCAGTGAAGAGGAGGGAAACCTTCACTGGGATAGTTTTAATTGCTAGCAAAAGTTTCCTTATATCAAGCCTAAATCTGTCTCTCTGCAATGTTCAAAGATTGTTTCTAACTACTCTCTCTGAGACCAGCCAGAAGGAGCCCTAATCCTTTCTTTCATTTGACAGCCTACATATGCTTTTCTCCAAATTGTTGATAAAAATGTTAAACAAGTCAGACTTTCGCACAGATTCCTCAAATAGTTCACTAGAGGCTTCCTTTTAAATCGAAGGTGACATTGATAATTACTAATTACTCTTTGGACAGTCAACTTAATCAGTTTTGAATCCAAAAAAACTATTTTATGGCTTACTTTCCTCTAAGAATAGCATGGACAAGATCATGGAGACTCTGTCAAATGATTTGCTAAAATACATGTAAACTAAATCGATAGAATTCCTTTGAACTAACCATTGAGCAACTGTCCAAAAAGAAAAAAAAAGTGGAGGAAGGAATGAGTTTAGATGTAGCTCCATAAGACAGAGTGTTGAGTTCCAAAGGCAATAATCTCTACTCTTCTCCTCCAATTCACTGTCTATTTATAGTGTCTGTCCAAGACCTATATATGGTGGAAAATTCCTTCAATCATATCAATGTTATAATTGGGATAACAATGTTCTTCAACCACTGGGTTTTCCTAAGAGGATGATTTGTTTGGAGTGGTTATGGATTTCCTCTAGAGTCTCTGCAGTGTTCTAGGGCTTGATGCAATCATTATAAATGTCATCTGTAAACAGGACCATCAGAACCTTCATCACCTATAAGGAAACCATCCTAGATTGGGATTGTGCTGGGATCTGCTCTACAAAAGTGGTGAACCATTTAGGCAAGAATATCCCTGCATTAGGCCTTGTTTGATATTAATCAAAAGATCATCTATTTCAGATGGGACTGATGGGACTTTGGGGGTCATCACATCCAAACCCCTTATTTCACAGGTAAAGAAACTGAAGTCTAGAGAGGGCATATGACTCACCTAGAAGCACGAAGTATGTGACTAAGAAAGAACATTTACGGAACACCCACTCTGTGCCAGCCTGGTGCTCAGTGCTGGCTTTTTTTTTTTTTTTTTGGTGAGGCAATCAGGGTTAAGTGACTTGCCCAGGGTCATACAGCTAGGAAGTGTCAAGTGTCTGTAGGCCACATTTGAACTCAGGTCCTCCTGACTCCAAGGCTGGAGCTCTATCCACTGCACCACCTAACCGCCCCTCAGTGCTGGCTTTAACAAGCCAGGGAGGCAGCTACAGTTGAGATAAGAGCAGGCTGGACAAAGGGCTGAAAGTGGAAAGGGAGCTTAGCTATCTCATGATATGTAGTTCAGGCTGGAGGCAGGATTTGAATTCAGACCCTCATATTACAAGTCCAGTGCTCTATTAACTCTATCACCTAGATAAGCCTAATGATCCTAAAGTAGTACAAGATTCTTTTCTCTTGTTATATTGTTCAAAGAATTTTATTTTAACATATGCATGAGAAATTAAGACAACTCTAAGGTACCACTTCACATCAGATTGGCTAATATGACAGAAAAAGAAAACGACAAACATTGGAGGGGATGTGGGAAAATAGGGACACTAATACAATTCTGGTGGAGTTGTAAACTGATCCAACCATTTTGGAGAGCAATTTGGAACTATGCCCAAAGTGCTATAAAATTGTGTGTAACCTTGACCCAGTAATAACACTATTAGGTCTGTATCCCAAAAAGATTAAAAAAGAAAAAAGGAAACGGACCTATGATTACAAAAATATTTATGGTAACTCTTCCTGTGGTGGCAAAGAATTGGAAATTGAGGGGATGCCCATCAACTGGGGAATGGCTGAACAACTTATGGTATATGATTGTGATGAAATACTATTGTGCACTAAGAAATGACTAGCAGGATGCTTTCAGAAAAACCTGGTAGACTTACATGAACTGATACAAAGTGAAATGAGCAGAACTGGGAGAATACTGTTCACAGTAACAGCAATACTGTGAAAGACACAGCTATTCTCAGCAATACAATCCAAGATAATTGCAAAGGACTCAATGACGAAAAATGCTATCCACCTCTAGAAAAAGAACTGATGGTGTATGAATGCAGAGTGGACCATGCTTTTTTAAACTTTCTTTTTTTTTTTGTTGAGGAAGGGGGAATCTTTTTTTTCACATGACTAATATGGAAATATATTTTGCATGACCGCACTAGTGTGATCTACATCAAATTGCCTGTCTTCTCAATGAGGGTAGAGAGAAAGGAAGGAGAGAATTTGGAACTCAAAATTTTTAAAAATTAATGTTAAAAATTGTTTTTACATTGGAAATTGGAAAAAATATTAAAAATGAAAAAATATGCCTGAGAGATACCTTGTTGGTGTTGGAGGAAGCTTTTAGAGAGATGTTTTACTCTACCTCAATTTAATTTTTTTAGTCAACAAAAAATTAGCACATTGAAATTTTGTATTTTCTCCACCTTTCAACACAATATGCTAGTAAAGATACAATGTATTATGGAATGCTATTTATGAAAGCCTGAATATTTCTTTTTAATAACTTCATCTAGGATGACCTTCAGGTATGTGCAGGTTGTTGTTGTTCAGTTGTGTCTGACTCTTCATGACCCCATTTGGAGTTTTCTTGGTAAAGATAACAGAGTAGTTGGCCATTTCTTTCTCCAGACCATTTTACAGATAAGGAAACTGAGGCAAATGGGATTAAATGACTTGCCCAGGGTTGTAAAGCTAGTTAAGTGTCTAAGGCTGGATTTGAACTCAGGAAGATGAGTCTTTCTGACTTCAGGTCTTATGCTCTATCCTTTGCTCCACCTAGCTGCCTTATATGTGCAGATTATTTAAAGAAAGTTTTTTTCTACAAGTAAGAATTCAGACATATACGTCAGTAATTATTGACACTTTATCAGTCTCTTTTTTGGTAACAACATCTGTGAGGTTTTTTCCCCCATTACTTTGGTGCTTCCTTCAGGTTACATGAGAATTCCTCAAAAGTCTCAAAATTTTGTCAGACAATATACCTTTGGTCTAGTTCACCTGCTTTTCCATCTTTGTTCTCTTTAGTGTCATTTTCACCTTCCCTATAAACAAATGGGAGACTGTGACATAAAGAGCCATCAAATACGGTGGCTCCCCTCACTGTCCTTAATGGTGAAAGAGTATGTTATAAAGCATTTGAAGATCTTTTATCTATTTTTTGTTCTCCTTCAATACTTTTGGGATTATTTGCTAAACTGAGGCCCTTCATCTATGTATCTTTAAGTTGGTTTTTCTGTTTTTCCCCTCCACTGCTTCTTGTTGTCTCATCAAATGATAATGTTTATAATTTTTCACTATCCTTCTCCATAAGATTATACAAATAA
The DNA here is from genome assembly GCF_900497805.2 of Vombatus ursinus. Classification (NCBI taxonomy): domain Eukaryota; kingdom Metazoa; phylum Chordata; class Mammalia; order Diprotodontia; family Vombatidae; genus Vombatus; species Vombatus ursinus. The sequence continues at coordinate 21,849,928 of NW_020954591.1, forward strand.
ATTTATATTCTAAATTGGTGATGTTCTTGGTTACCATATTACTATACTGATTAAAATTTTCATTTTCCCATCATACATTTAAATTGTATACCTCATTAGGTGAAACAACATGCTTCACTTGGACAGGATAAAGTTCTCCTGGAGGAGGGAGAGTTGGCGATAAATACGGTGGTAAGACAGGAGTCTCTGTATCAGACTGAAGCAATTCCTAGAACATAAGATAAATTCAAGTGTTATTATGATCATTGATCCAAAGTTCAAGGAAAAATTATTCATTATGACATGACTCCAAATTAGCAAAAATCTTTCTGGAATTGGTAACTGTTATAGAAAGCCCTATCTCTGATTATTTTCTGGATATGGGTTGAACCTCCCACCAATTTACTTTTATCTAGACCGCAAGTCAGGGCAGTTAGGTGGCACAGTGGATAGAATGCTGAGCCCAGAGTCAGGAAGACTCATCTTTCTGAGTTCAAATCCAGCCTCAAACCCTTACTAGATGTTTGAACCTGGGCAAGTCATTTAACCCTGCTTGCCTCAGTTTCCTCGTCCATCAAATAAGCTGGAGAAGGAAAGGCAAACCACTTCAGGATCTTTGCCAAAAAAACCCCAAATGGGGTCACGAAGAGATAAGACTACTGAAAAACAACTGAATGACAAGAACAGACTACAAGCTCAGCCAGAGCTTCTCAGGCAGAGTAAATTTGATTTTTTGTGCTTGAATGAAAATATGAAAAAATGTGAGATAATATATATAGAATAGTAGATAATGAGGAAATAAGATACATTTTGAAAACTTTAAAGGCTATATAAATGATAGATGCTATTATTTTTGTTATTGTTATTTGTGGGCTTCTCTTTGGGCTCTTTTCTATGTTTATAATTAACTTCTCCTAACACAATGTAACCAGTATATAGGCAACGCTAGAAAAAGACTATCCAGTAGGGATATTTTCCCAGGATTAGATATTCTGACTATAACTCTTCCTACCATAGTGGGTATTCTGATAGTGTGTGTGTGTGGGGGGGATAATTTTCCAGGGTTGATAATCTGAGCCCTCAAACAGAAATATCTTCCAAAGAAACTATAACTCTTCCTACCACAGAGGGTCCTGATAGTGGGCAGCAAAGAAAATATTTTTTTGATCTGAGAAATAAAGATAAATTGCCTACTGAATTTTCATGATTATTATATAAAAAAAACCATTTAATTAATAAATATCCACTTCAAGAAAGTAATATGCCACACACTTAGTAAGAAATGGAAATGATTTGACTGTAAAACAAGATTTGGGTTTAAATTTACCTTAAAATTTATTTCCCAATTTTCTTCTTCATACTTTTCACTGTGATCCTTTGGCTTCTGAAATAACAATACAGTAATAATATTACTACATCTTTTTATCTGACATTGTTTTTATCCTAATAGTATACATATTTTAGTTAGCTTCCATTTAGTTATTTCAGGACATAGAGCAAAGCCATTGATTCCCATAAAGATTTTAAATAGTGCTCTGTGTATTTTACCCACAAGAAATCTTTACTGTTATAAAATTAAATCCATTTCAATGGTGACCCCAAATTCTTATGAGATAGTGGGTTTTACTTCATCTGGAAAAAGGACCTTGGTAATCTGCCATTTTCATTCCTATTTATAATATTCAATATAGATCAGAGATACAGATCTGCACTGCTAAGAGTTTCATCATTGGGAATTCCAAATGCCAATGAAATCACAGGCCTTCCTCTGCCCCCCCCCAAATGTTATGTAGATATGTAACATGAAAGTGTTAAATGTGAAAATAAAGGACAAGGATTTAAAGAAGCAGAGAGGAAACCTGTCCTATGATAGGTCAGAGAGTTTAAGAATGTCACAGAAGAAAAAGAGGACCACTGAACACTGGGGGTAAAATAAAGGTATGAAGAATTTCTTTCTGAGGGGCTGCTGCTGGTTCTCTAGGGCATGATACCTTTCACAGGATAGGTCAGGTGGGAAAGCACAAGGGTCAGACTGATGAACAAGGGAGCAGATAACTCCCTGCTGAGAAGAGAGGGCCCTATTTTTTGACCTGCTAAAAACTGAGAATTTTACTACTTTCCCAGAGTATGATATATCTGAAATGTGACAGACACTTTCAAAATCTGTAAAACTTCTAACTTCTGGTAATGCACTTGAGCAAAAACAACACTGCCAGAGGGAATACAGAAAACATTTATAAAGATTATGAAATCCTGGAGAAGAAACTGAAGACCTCAAGGGTACAGGTGGTACTTTTACCACTGCTCCCCATCAAAGTCAAGGGTTTCAGAAGAAAAAAACCATTCTGGTTATGAGAACAGTTAGTTAAGATGATAGGACCTGAGAATAGGATTTGGGTTCCTGGGTAAATGGTTTTAAATATAGGAATTATCTGCTCCAAGCCACAGATGGGATTGACTTAACAACACTTGTAAAATACATTTGCCCAAGGTCTTGCAATTCTAATTAAAGGGGGACAGTAGCATAATACTGGGAAGAAACACATGTGAAGAAATCAGAAGTGAGAGTGGGAAGATTAGACAGCATCTGGATAAAGACTGATGGATCACTGCTTTGTCGTAGGGCAGAAGCTTGCGTAGCTCAATAAAACTATGATCTATGTTGTACAGAGTTACTCAAGATGGACAGGTCATAATGGAGAGTTCTGACAAAAAGTGATCCCCTGGAGAAGGAAATGGCAAACTACTACCATCTGTCAAGAAAACCCCTCAGACAGTACTAAAATGATATAAGAGATGACATCAGAAGGTGAGCTCCTCAGGTTGGAATGCATCACTAGAGAAGGGCAGAGGAAAACTGTTCGTAGCTCCAGTACTAATGAAGTGGCTGGGCCAAAGGCAAAAGGAAGCTCAGCTATGGATACATGTAGTGATAAAAGGAAAGTCTAATGCTGTAAAGATAAGCTGGATATGGTCAAACAGGAGATGGAAAGATTAAATATCAATGTATTGGTTGTCACTGAACTTAAATGGATTGGAATGAGTGAGTTAAATTTGGATGATTACTACAAATACTTGTGTGGTTTGTCCTTCATTTTTGAAGAAGATCATGACATCAGGAAGATGATGCCATGACTTGCAAATGAACTGGATTTGAGTAAGTGAGGGGTGTGCAAAGTCATCAGACTCACTTTCTCCTCCGGAGTCATCTAGGACCAGTGGCCAGATACAGATCAGGACAGTAGTAGATGACCCAGGACACAGTGGGAGACCTTGGTCTTTTAAACTAGGTCTTTTCAAGAATCACTTTAGAAGAAATGAAGCAGCCCTCATAGTTACACTAAAAGGGCAAGGAATGCAATAGTGGGATATAAGCTCAAAAATGACTGAATATCTGTTTGAATCCAAGACAAACCATTCAATATCAGAGTAATACAAGTCTATGCTTCAAACATCAATCTCAAAGAGGCCAAAACTGATCAATTCTGTGAAGACCAACATCATCTTCTAGCAATAACACCAAAAAAAGATGTCACATTCATCATAGGGGATTGGAATGCTAAGGTAGGAAATCAAAAGATAAATGGAACAACAGGCAAGTTTGGCCTTTGAGTACAAAATGAAGCAGGGCAGAGACTAATGGAAATGTGTCAAAATAACTCATAGGTCAAAACAAACACTTTTTCAACTGCCCAAAAGGCAACCACACATGGACATCACCAGATGGTTAGTACAGAAATCAGATCAATTATATACTTTGCAGACAAAGGTGGAGGAGCTCTATATAGTCAGTTAAAACAAGACCTGGAGCTGATGAGATTAGATCAAGAGCTTCTTATTGCAAAATTCAGACTTAAATTGAAGAAAGTAGGGAAAATCATCAGATCATCTAGGTATGACCTAAATAACATCCCTTAAGAATATGCACTGGAGGTGATGAATAGATTTAAGGGCTGAGGTCTGGAAGATAGAATATGTGAAGAACTATGCACAGAGGTTCACAATTTTTTTGTACAGAATGCAAAAAAAACCTCAAAAAACATTCTAAAGGAAAAAAAGAGCAAAAAAGCAAAGTGGCTGCTTGATGAGGAAATACAGAAAGGTAAAGGAGAAAGAGAAAGATACACCCAACTGAATGAAGAATTCTAGAGAATAGCCAGGAGACATAAAAAAGTTCTCTTAAGTGAGCAATACAAAGCAATAGAAGAAAACAACAGAATGAGAAAGACAAGAGACCTCTTCTCCAGAAGAAAATCAGAGATATCAAGGAAAAGTTTCATGCAAAAATGAGCATGGTAAAAGACAAAAATGGCAGGGATTTAACAGAAGCAGAAGAGATTAAGAAGAGGTGGCAAGAATACACAAAAGAACTACCTAAGAAAGAGCTTAACATCACCAATAACAGGATGGTGTGCTTACTGATCTAGAGACAGACTTCCTGGAGAATGAAGTCAAGTGGGCCTCAGGAAGCACTGCTAACAATAAAGCCAGTAGAGAGGATGGAATTCCAGCAGAGCTATTTAAAACCCTAAAAGATGATGCTGTTAGAGTGTTGTACCCAATATGCCAGCAAATTTAGAAAATCCAATAGGGGCCACTGGATTGGAAAAGATCAGTTTACATTTCAGTCCTAAAGAAGGGCAATGCCAACGAATGTTCAAATTACTGAACAACTATGCTCATTTCACACTCTAGCAAGGTTATGCTTAAGATTCTGCAACCTAGGCTTCAGCAATATATGAACCAAGAATTACCAGAAGAGCAGGCTGGTTTTCAAAGAGGCAGAGGAACTACTGGATTGTGGAGAAAGCAAAGGAGTTCCAGAAAAACACCTACACTGCTTCACTGACTACACTGAAGCCTTTGACTAAGTGGATGACAACAAAATGTGGCAAGTTGTCAAAGAGATGGGAGTACCACATCATCTTACTTGTCACTTGAGGAACCCATATGCAGGCCAAGAAGCAACAGTTAGAACCCAATGTGGAAGAACTGATTGGTGTAAGATTGGAAAAAGGCTACGACAAGGCTGTATGTCGTCACCTTATTTATGTAACTTACATGCAGAGCACATTATATGAAATGCCAGGCTGGATGAATTGATGAATTGAAAGCTGGAATTCAGGTTGCCAGGGATAATAGCAACAATGTCAGATATGCAGACAGTACTACTCTGATGGCAGAAAGTGAAGAGAAATTAAGAGACCTCTTGATGAGGGTGAAAGAAGAATATAAAAGCTGGCTTAAAGCTTAACATTCAAAAATCTAAGGTCTTGGCAACTGGTCCCATCACTTGTTGGCAGACAGTTGGAGAAGAAATGGAAGCAGTGCCAGATTTTATATATTCTTTGGCTGAAAGATCACTGCAGATGGCAACTACAGCCACGAAATTAAAAAACAGTGCTCCTTGGAAGGAAAGCTATGGAAAATCTGTAAAGCATACTAAAAAGCAGAGACATCACATTGCTCACAAAGGTCGATATAGTCAAAGCTATGGTTTTTCCAGTAGCAACATATGGCTGTGAGAGCTGAACTGTAAGGAAAGCTGAGTGCTGCAGAATCAATGTTTTCGAACTGTGGTGCTGGAGAAAACTTCTGAGAGTCCCTTGGACAGCAAGGAGGTCAAATCAGCCAATACTTAAAGAAATTAATTCAGGCTATTCACTGGAAAGTCAAATACTGAAGCTGAAGCTTAAATACTTTGGCCACATAATGAGAAGAAGAGACTCACTGGAAAAGACCCTGATGGTGGTAAAGACAGAAGTAAAAAGGAAAAGGGGATGACACAGGATGAGATGGACAGACAGAATCACAGAAACAACTAACACAAAGTCTGAGAGACTTACAGAGATAGTGGAGGACAGAAGGGCCTGGTGTTCTATGGTCCACAGGGTCATGAAGAATGGGAAATGACTGAACAAGAGGGAGAAGAAAAAGGGGCCTAGAAGAGACCTCTAGGATGAACCCACAGTTAAGGAAGGTGATAGAGATGATACACAAGCAAAGAAAACTGACAAGTAGTAGTCTGACAGGGAACCAGTGAACCAGGAAAGTAGCAGCACTATAAACCCAGGGAGATAATCTCTAGGAAGAATACGTGGTCAACAGTGTCAAATGTATCAGAGGAGGTGAGAAGCATGAGGACTGAGAAAAAGCCATGAGATCTGCTAGCTACTTAAGATATATATTTTATTGTATGTGTGTGTGTATATATATATGTGTGTATATATATATATGTGTGTGTGTGTGTGTGTGTATATATATATATATATATATATATACACATATGTATACGTGTTAGAAAGAACAAATCTTGGCTCTGCCACCTACTAAAGGTGTAAGCTGAGTGACCCATGGCAAGTCACAACCCTCATGAGCCTCAGCTTCCTCACATATAAAATGAAGATAATGTGTTTTTTTTATGTCTATATATCTATTTCAAAGAGCTCTTTTGAGGAAAGTAGCTTTATAAACAAGTTTTATTATTAAGACAAAAAAGTTTAATGGAGAAAACCTCCATGTCCTGGAGAATCGATTGGTAGACTTGAGATCCTAGAGTTTTGGTTAAAAGGCTAAGAATTAACCCAAAAGTTTAAGTCCCAAGTTTTAGTCTCAATTCTGCCAGTAACTAGTTCCTGATTGAGCTGAACCTCCTTAACTTCTTATCAATGTGGGGGGAGGGGGGGAGGGAATTGTGTCAAATTATCTTTAGGTCCTTCCACCTCTGAAATATTATGGTTTTATCATTTCCCAAATATGCTTAGGTCTTACTTTTTTTCATTCCAGACTTGTATTTTTATCAGTGTGGTGAACAGGTGTCAAACTCATAACCTGCTGGCTATATGTGGCTAGCAAAAATCCCAAGTGCATCCAAACCAGATTAAAATATAACTCGCAGGGATCCGTTTCTACTTGAGTTTGACACCACTAGTATAGGAGAAATTACTTCCAGATCTATATGTTTATCCTTAGTCCCTCTCAGTCCCTCTTCTAATATGCAATGCCTCATCATCAACTGACTGCTGAATATTATGAACTTGCTGTTCCATACGAAATTCAAGTTAGACATAACCAAAACCCTTCCTAACCTAACGCTTCTGAATGTCTCTATTTATGTTAATGGTACCACTATCCTTTTTATCATTGAGGTTTGCAATTTTGGGAAGAGAAGTACTATAAACTGACAGAAAACTAGGTTGAGGAACAGTTTGGGAAGGACTTTGAAGGCCAGGACAGTTTTTATTTAATCTCAGTGGTAACAAGGAGTCACTGAAGTTTTCTTGGTAGAGGAGTGATACAATTAAACATAAGGTTTACAAATATCACAGTGGCAGCAGCGTGAAGGATCAATGGGAATGGAAAGACACTAGAAGCATGGCAGGCCAATGAGGAGACTATTGCAATAGTCAAGTATCAAAAAAATAAGGCCTGAACTAGGGTGGTTGGTGCATGAGTCAAAACAGATAAGAGATTTTGTAGAAGTAGAAATGGCAGATTTAATTGGCTATACAGGGAGGATATATCGAATATATGGAGAGTCAAGGAGGACATCAAAAGGCTATCATATCAGATATATGGAGAGTCAAGGAGGACATCAAAAGGCTAAGTAATTAAATATGTTCAGTTTTTCCCTAGGGGGAAGAAACTAGGAACATTGGTGGAAGTTGCAGAGAGGGAAACTTAGGTTTCAGATAAGGAAAAATTTACTAAAATTACAAGCTATTTTAAAGTGGAATGGACTGTCACCGAAGAAAGTAGGTTCTCCTCCACTGGAAGTATTTGAGCAAAGGCTGGATGACCATTTGTCAGGTCTATTTTATAGAGGGGATTCTTTTCCAAGTACAAATTCCAGGTATGAATTGACCATCACCTCAGAGATTCCTTCCAACTATGAAATTTTGTGAAGCATAGTCCACTTATTTAATTAATATTTATAATTCTGATTAAGCTTGGGATTTCCTAACTCTAGCTAAAAGAAAAGTAGCTTGCTTACCTCTTTCAGTATTTCCTCAGAACCTTCAAATGTACAATGTTTATGATGTGCCATAAAATAAGAAAGCGACATTCCATCAAAATAGAGATGAACAGATAATTTTCCCCATGGATTTTTGGGTAATTCCTATTACGTACAATTAAGGAGTACAGTTAAGTTTCAAAACACAATATTAATTTAACTTAAAAGCGAAACATTTATGTTCATTCCACAAAACTGCAATTATGCTCTTTGTAAAATAGCATGGCCATGTAATCCACAGCACTAAATCACAAGTTTTTCCAAAAACACTTTTTCTTTACTTAAAGGAGATAATCATAATGTGCTGACCTACATAATAATAGCTATCATTAACAGAATAATTTAAAGTTAGCAAAATGCTTTCTTCACAATAATGCCATAAAACAGGTGGTGAGGCATTATTATCCCCTTTCAAAGATGAAAATGAAGCAAAGAGAAATGACTTGCCCAGGATCATACCACTATTAAATGTCAGATTTCACCCCAGTTCCACTGCTCCCTACTATATCACACATCAATATCTAAAAACTACATGCTTGAATCTGGAACTCAAAACTTAAAAAGAAAAGAATGCTATAAATAAATAATAAATTAAGAAAAATAAAAACTATTTGCACACATTAACAGCAATTTAAAACAACTAAGATGCATTAGACCTCATTTATGTTGTGCCTATCTCTATTTTGCTATCACCTCAAGTCCCGAGCACCATAGTAAGTCTCTCCCCCCTTCCCCCATCAATTCTTCCTACAGAGCTAAGTTAGTTTTCTAATGCATTGTTTTGAATGCCATTCTCCTACTCAAAAATGATTCAATGATTCCCCAGGGTCTATAGGACTAAAATCCTTAGTCTAGCATTCATATCCTCACAAATTCTTTTCCTCAAATTCCTTTCATTATTTCCCCCCTACACTAATATTCCATTTTGGCCAAATTACATACTGTTTCCAGAACAAGCTACAGTGAAAATCTTATTCTTGTCTCAAGACCAGCTGAACTTCTTTACCTTTCCTTGACAGTCTTTTTTTTTTTCTGATGCCCAGAACCTTAAGTTTCCTCCTCTGAAGTCTTGTACCACTCATTCAGCACTTTCATACACTACCCTAGACTGTTATTTGTCTTTGTATGTATAACAATGTCTCTTTGGAGGAAGGATCCTCTTTGGAAAACTCTGCAGGTTGCCCCATAGACAGCAATACCCTCCCTCTTCCATGAATGTTTCTTTTTGTATTTGAACATGATTTTTAGAAGCACAGGATCATGATCAGAGGTTTAGAGATGGAAAACACGTTAGAAGTCAGCTAGTCCAACCCTCTTATTTTAAAGAGAACATTAACGCTCAGAAGGATCAAAAGACTTGCCCAAGATCATAATGGTATTAAATGGCTCAGCCAGATTTTCAACCCAAGTTCCAAATCCAGTGTTATTTCTGCTTCACCAATAGCTTTCTCTAACAGGGCCTAATATTGCTGCATACCATAAGTTAAAATGAAGTAAGTATTTAGCAACAGAAAACTTAAGCTTACAAACACTCTATGTGTCCTTTAAAATAAAAACTTTACATGCCCTAAAATTAAGCTCATTTAAAAGTTTAGATTGAAATTTCTCTTCTTTCATATGAGTATCAATTATGACGTCATGTGTATTTAATACACACACAAAAGAATGTTTATCACTTTAAAAATCTAGGTTTTGATATTAGTTATTCCCTCCAATTAACGCTTTTAAGGAGTTATGACATGTCAACATAAATAACTGCTTAAACATTAATACAAATTACCATGTTATGAATTTCCACCTCTCTCTTTGGTAATAGTTCTTGAAGGAGTTCTACTGCGTCTGGCTGCCAGGAATTTCCAATCTAATTGGGATAAAAATATTATTTTCCATTAACCACACACAATATGCAGAGCAAGAAGCCTTTTGATAAACAAAGACCAGAGAATCACAATGAAACTGCTTTCAGATAATGCTTCAAAGAATTTATAAGGGGGGCAGCTAGGTGGCACAGTGGACAGAGCACAGGCCCTAAAGTCAGGAGGACCTGAGTTCAAATCTGGCCTCAGACCAAATAGTTGACAAGTACTAGCTGTGTGTCCTTGGGCAAGTCACTTAACCCCGATTGCCTCACTGAAAACAAACAAACAAACAAAGAATTTATAAGGGCAAATATTATGCATTTTGGTGTACACCTGTGATTTCACTGGTGTAATAAATGCTGCAATTTGTCCACAATTTTTGGTTTTAGACAGTTGTCCACGGTCATAGAGCTAGTATGGACAGAGGTGGGATTTCCTGATTCCTAGTTTTTCCAGCATTTTATCCAATATAGTGTGATGCCTCTCTTCTATACTCATGTTGCAAAATTCTGTCTGTAGTAATTTAATGTGATTTGATTAAATCCAGCCTAATATCTCTATGAAATCAATCCTCCTAAAATTCAGTTGGTCAATTGTGTAACAGAAATAATAAGAAACATGTTCAAGCAAATACAATTCCATTATGCTGAAACACAGAAAGGAAAAACACACTGGGTGGCTTAAAATCTGAGTCCTCTCTTAAAACCAAAGAAATACTTCTCCCATGGATAATCAAAGTCTACATCTAACATTATTATCAGAAAGAACATATAAGAATCTTAGCTTCCCTTAAATTTAACTGCTCTCTCCAGTAGTATATACTTTTAACCTTCCAGGCATAAAAACACAGAACACTAAAAGCAAAACAAATCAAAATGTAAATATGACTACTTAGGTTGCTTCTAGCTGTGTAATTATATGCTAGTATGCTTTTTTGTAATACTGAGCATAATAAGAGCTCTGTAGGACAGTAAATCATGCATAACACTCCATCTTACACACTATCTGATCAATCATGACAGAAAAGAATATCGAGATAAGAATCTACATAGATAGTGCAACAAATTACTTACAGGCACGGTATTATACAACTGACATGGAATACAAAACTGGGGTCTATCGGCATATAATACAATTGGGTAAAGATGACACTGTGGGATCTTCTCAGTATACCCATGGTCTAAATATTGCACCTGCATAAAAAACAAATTCCATTACAGAATTGTTGGTAGAGGAGTAATTTTACATATCTTACTGTTTAATAAGAACTACAGCAATCATCCCTAAAAGATGAAATTAACTATGATTTCAAAAAACTTCTGGGACAAACTAGCCAAACTTTCTCACTGTCATAAAATTGCTATAAATCCATATATAAAACTGTGCATATTGATTGTTGTTTGGCTTTTTCTTACTTTATTGTAAATTTCTCAGGAGTGGGGACCATGGCTTCTTTATGGCATACATCACCACAAAGTGCTAAAATAGGCACTCTACGGGCAACAGAATGGTTACTGAAAGTACACTGTCAAATGCTTTAATTAGAGAGTGATATGCATAGTTTAATAAACATTAAATTGGAAGTCAGGAATCCTAGTTTCCAGTTTCATATCTGACATTGACTCACGTCCATTTTAACAGCCCTGTGACCCTAGATAAGTCACTTTAACCACTGTTTACTTCAGTTTCCCTATCCATAAAATGGGGATAATAACAGCACCTTCCTTCCAGGGTTGTTGTGAGGATTGAATGAGATAATAATTGTAAAGTGCTTTGCACAGTGCCTAGTACATTGTGGGTGTTTAATAAATGATAGTTCCCTACTCTTCCCCTTTTCACTTACAGAGAAGTTGCCAATCTGCAATGGTCATTTGGGAGTTCCTTATACCAATAGAATCATAGGCCTAGTCCCCAACTCTATCACTAACATAAAATGCATAGTAATTTAATAAAGATTTTATCCAGGCAGGACTTTAACTTATCTTTGCCCCATCTATAAAGATCTTTAAACACAGAAATAATGTGTGTGAAAATTATTCTACTTGAAGATTGGTATGTTTTTCTGTAAAGCTCTGACAAACTTAGAAAAGCACTTATGAGTCAGTTAAAAACATTAGACTTACTGGCTCAGACTTCAGATAAACTACTGCCCCAGAAAGGAATTAGTTCTAATGCTTATTTCATTTAACCCACCCAAAAGCTAAATCCTCCTAAGAAATTTTCTGTCTAGTATGTTATACTCTGGACAGAACTTTGCTCCAAATTATGGAAATATAGATTTGAATGACTCTAGGACTAATGTGAGGTTAAAATAGTGAAAAAAAGAAAAGTCTTTAAATATAAAGGGACCTGAACACAATTCAGATTGGCTCTCCCTTGGTTTATGTCCTCAGGAAATTATCTAGTTAACTAGTTAAAAAGAAAAATATTCTCAAAAGACAATTTAAATGTTTATAATAAAAAAATTAATTTATGCTTTAGAATGACTGAGTTTAACTCTCAATCTGTCACCAAAGAATAATCAGACTTACCCTGATAGTTCCACCAACAACTTCCATAACTTTACCTCGATACCACACAGTATCTGATCCCCTCACTGCACAAGCTTCTCCTTTTTTCCAGCAATATGGCTCCAAAAGACCAAGACACTTAAAGTTACTTTGAATTTCATCCATCAAATTTCTGAGCTCAAGTTCTAAGGAAATGCATAACACATAAACCTTAGGAAAATTATTTCACTCTTAATTTTTAATGTAAATAAAATCGTTACTGTATAATATGATTATATTAAAGTTCCATGAAATAATAACTAGACTTTAAAAAGTCAGTTCCTTATACCCTTAGAATATCACTCAACTTGTTTGGTCAACTTCTATTAAGTATTTTAAATAGTGGCCTTCGATATTTGTATATTAAATACTTAGGAATCTTATATTATCAGGTTATATTCAAGAGTGTTTTGAAAATTGAGAGTACGTATCATGATTACGTTAAGATCTATTGAATGCAAATGAATAAATACTAGATCAGTTCAATTTAGGCATGATGGATCAAGAGTAGCTGAATAAAATATAATATATACCACATATTATATGATGCTGAAATGTGGCACTATCTTGGGGACACAGGCATTTAACAAAATTTTGTCAGACTCAATCTGTTAACCACTAATTATCCCAAACAGTATCTTCATTAAAAATATACAGGAATAATAACGTAGTAAAAGGCAGCATGGTGTAGTTGACAGATGGTTTAGCTTTGGAATTAAGATGAAAGTATCAGTTGGGACCAAAAACTAACGTACACACACTATTATAATTTGTCCCCTACAGAAATCCTCCTCTGATGTCTCAGTGTGGCATAATTGTGACCCTATGTGCTCAGGTACGTCTGTAGAGTACAGACTCAGGCAGGTAATACCAAAATGGAAATCTTTTTAGTAAAGATCAGACGACCAGGGCCTAACCTGAGAGGACAAGCCTAAGCAAGTATATATATGTTCATCACTAGCAGTTTGGCCACTAGATAAAAAATTGTTTGGCCATGGTAAACATCAAAAATGAAAATACATAATGACCTCTTGACTTCTGTGGCCTGCTTCTGATTTCTTAGTGATTTTGACAGAATATTAGACATGAGAACATTCTAAGAATCAAATAAATTTTAGATAGAACAGAAACACCTATTTAACTGCTGGTACTCTAAACTATAAGATCTTAGTCCAATGATCAAGAAGCAGATATAATATTGAAGGAACTGAACCACATTAGTGCTGACATTCTTGTTATAAATGACAAAAAAGAAACAAAAATATCTATGGCTAAATATTAGCAAAATGATCTTCAAGGAGGACTAAATTAAAAAATCAGTGGAACTAGTTTTAGCTGGTGCCCAAAGGTGAAAGGAGGTGTTTCACAGGACTCTGTTATACTGCCCTTGCAGTGCTCACAATAAGCACAAGTGAAAATGAACACCATGAAGATATCGGCAGTCCCTAGGCCAATATTTTTACAAAGGAGGAATAAGCAGTTCAGCTACATGAAGAATTTTACAAGAATTTTACATGCTTGACCACTTTAAAGCAAAGGTAGGCACAGTAGAGGATGGCAAATACTGTAAAATATAGTTTGGGATAAAGAAATAAAAAAGGGCCAGAGATGTGCCTGTAAAACATGAATATTTTTTTCAAGAAGTTGGAAATGCTGGACACTACGTAGACCAAACAGAAAGACAAAAATTTTACTTTAACAAATGCCTACCAAAAACCCCTCCAAATACCTATACAAAATGGCTCTAAACAAATGCCTACCAAAGTGGGAGTCATTTTTTATTTAGTTACCTCTGTGCAGTCAGACCATTAACTAAAGCAATGGCTATAATCCACATGAATTAGAACATAAAAAGACATTCAATCAGCTAATAATAATAATAATACTAATAATAAACTGCTGACTCTGGAAAATGGATGAGAGAAAAGATTTATACAGATCGTAATTTTAGAAAAATCAAACTGATATAAAAAAGTGCTATCATGAGGACCTCAGAAACTACCTTAGCCAAGCAAACATTTGAGCCCCAAGCTAAGCATGGAAGATACTTAATTGGAATGCAAACTCATCTATAGAAGATGATAACAAAAGATTATAAACAACACTGTTTTAAAAAAAAATAAATAAAATTTAAAAAAAATAAAGTTTAAAAAAAAACAGTACTGTTTAAAAAAAAGAGGGAATGGAAAAGCATTTAAGTGCTTACTATGTGCAAGTACTTGCACACTGGCAAGGCTCCATGGATTTTGGAGAATATTGGCATGACAAATGTTCCCTACCAAGAGGATAGATGGTTCAAGGGTTAGGTCCAGCTGAGATAGGGATGAAGTGGGGAATCAGTTTGTAAATAAAAGTAGACGTCTTACACATATTGGGAACTGTGCAACTTGGCAGCAGATGGTGCTGCTGGTCTGCCTCCAATTCTGTGGCCATTGTGGCAGAGTAGAGGAAAAAACAGGTAGAGGGTGCTAAGAATTAGACAATTTAAAAAAACATATGTAAGCACTAACTTAGATACTGGTACTGCTAACAACCAGGCTGTCAACATACTCTGGCAGAACAGAATTTTATCACTCTTGACAACCTCACCACAACTCAAACACAGACAAAAGGAAGTTGCAGTTAAATGGAATCATAGCCTACCTTCCCTTTAAAGGGGCAAACTCTTTAAGGAGTTGGGAGAGTCATTTTCATTGTGTATCCATAAGTAATGAGAAACGATTTCTTGGGACATCTGGTCTTTTTGTACTGTAGTGTTCACGACTAGCATTTGCAAAAGGCTACCTTAGCAACTACAGATTCTGTGCCAATATTTGTTAAAGAGGATGAAGAGGTTCCTCTAAGAATTTCTTTTGTTGTTGTCATTTAGTCATTTTCAGTTGTGTCTAACTCTGTGAACCCATTTGGGATTCTCTTGGCAAAGATATCAGAGTGTTTACCATTTCCTTCTCCAGCTCATTTTATAGATGAGGAAACTGAGGCAAAGAGAGTTAAGTGACTTGCCCAGGGTCACACAGCTAGTGTCTGAGGCCAGATTTGAACTCAGAAAGATAAGTCTTCTGAACTCCAGGCCCAGCACACTATCTATTGTGCCACTGAGCTGCCCTAAGAACTTATTAAGAGCCAAATTAAATCAATTTATATTGATACTTGGTAACTTCAATGCAAAAGGTGGGCACAGCTGACAATCTTATAGAGAGTTGGAAAACATGGTTCAGGAAAGCAAAGAATAAATTGGAGAAGCCAAATACTTGTAGACTTTACCTAAGCTGCACACTTACATAACATTAATACCTTTTTTTTTTTTAAGAAAAGAATCAGAAGATACCGGCCGTGAACAAAAGCAAATAAAATAATATCACAAAAATTAAAATTATTACATTTTAACAGACACTAAATGACTTGTTCGTGATGAAAAAGTTATTCCTGGTTCAACAGTGTAGCCAGACTATAAGACCTGTTAGAGTTAAGATAAAAATTAATGCAAAACTAGAAGAATAAACATGAAATACATGGCATACAATGAAAATAATTTTAAACAACCTATTACAACTACTGCTAAAAATGACAAAGGGATGTAATCAAGAAAATCAACAATTATGACCAGTTCATATAGACATTTAACCAATGTAGATCAATTATCATAAAAATGAGACCAAAAGAATCCAAAATGTACCTTAGTGAGCAAGCATTTGGCTAACTTGCCAAGTGGGGATATATGATAGCCTCTGGCAACAGTGGTTCAGAACAAACTCACAAGTAAAATCTTACGTAAAAGATTGGTAGAAAATTATGAGCAGTATTGCCTCATAAATTAGCAGAAAGCAACAGTGAGAAAAAAAGGTTGAAAGAAAGCTTTGATATAAAGGACAGTGGAAAAAAATAATGAAATTTCATGGTTTCATGATGTTTTACACTTTTAGGGGAATAGCTAAGCTAAAATTAATTTTAAATGTATTTACCCATTTTCTTTTCAAATATGTTCATATATATACATACCAATAAATATGAAATTATATCTAACAAAAACAGCTGATTTTCATTTTAGTTCAAGTTCATTACAAAGATATCACAAAATCACCAAGAAATTGAGATATACAATTGACTTAATAATTATATGCATTTTCATAACACCAAGAAAAATATGCTATTAGAGATTATTCCCTTAAAAAAGTTTAAATTTAAAGTTTTTAAAAAGTATTCAGAATATGGTCAAAGTGGCAGATAATTAAGGCTACATAATATAAAGATAATACTATATGGCAAGAAAGGATTGTGTGAATAATAAAATGACAGATAAAGAAATAACACATTTTCAACAACCTGTATTTGAAATGTGCACTTTAATATCTTATTAGATCCAAGAGCAAACTATACTTAAAAACTAGTTAAAAACAATACATGGTTAAAACTAAGGTAATAAAACCATATCGATGACCTTTAAACTGACAGTTTAGTATTCTGTTTTGTCTTACCTGATGATTTTGGTACCACGTATATAGTTCCATCATCACCAATGCAGCTTACTACTGCCTCAAACACTTTCATGTTAGGAATAGCCGGTGGTTTGTAACATCCTCCAATTCTTGGGTCAAGCACTGTCTTCTTTATGGCAGGCCCCTTGTGTTCACTGATAATACCGTTAACTTTGTTGGGTTCAAAATGAGATGTGCTATACTTATCCACTCCCAGACTCTCTTGTTCCATAGGGATGTCAAGACTCTTCTCAGAGGCTGAATCAGTTTTATTAATTTTGTCAACTCTGCAGGGTACAAAAAATTGCTGATCTAACCAGCAGCAAAACAGCATAAACACAAAATAGTATATAAAGTATACACACAGATGCTTACGGATAAATTAAAAATTTTTAAGTGTTTTCATATGATAATGTGCCAAAAGAGCTGTAATTGGCATAGTTACTAATTCAGTCATAATAAAACTATTTAAATCATTAATGTAATATTGATTCAACTGCCAGCACAATTTCAGTTATTCTACTATGCGTTATTATTTTATATAATGACATTTTCTAAGAGAAACCTCAAATGTCTTTCAATTATGTTAAAAAAATTCCCAAATTTAAAGTTTTGGCCCAGAAAAGTGATTTCTTCATTTCCGTTATGTTCTATTTTGTTTGTTTTATGAAGCAATTGGGGTTAACTAACTTTCCCAGGGTCACACAGCTAGTAAGTGTCAAGTGTCTGAGCTTGGATTTGAATTGGAGTCCTTCTGACTCCAGAGCCAGTGCTCTATCCACTGCACCACCTAGGTGCCCCTGCATGGCCACTTTTTAAAACTAGATAAATCAATGAATTAGTAAGCAAGGCTTATGTATCTATTGTGTGCAGATAACCATACAGCTATACTGACGTACAAAAGTGAAAGCATTCATCCCTAAAAAGATTTTAGGGAGTTTGTATTCTACTCAGAGAGATAAACAGAATACATGAAATAACAAAACCGAATGCATTTATTTTTGTACTTCTGCCTAAAATGACTCCCCCACCTAAAATTTTAAAAAGAACGTTAAAAAAAAATTCCCACACAATTCCCTCCTTGACTTTTCCCTACCTTGAGAAAGGAACTGAAGTTCCACTGAAGTATTATGAACAGATTGAAACATTTGAACAGTAACTTCTGAATTTTTTCCCCTTTAACTCAGTTTAAAAATTTTTTAATTAACTTATTTATTTTTAGCTTTCAACATTCACTTCCATAAGCTTTTGAGTTTCGAATTTTCTCCGCCTCTCTCCTCTCCTCCCTCCCTAAGATGGCGTGCAATCTGATATAGGTTCCACATATACATTCTTATTAAACATATTTTCATATTAGTCATGGTGTAAAGAAGAATTAGAATGAATGGGAGGAACCATGAGAAAGAAGAAACAAAACAACTCAGTTTTTCTTTTTTTTTTCTTTTAACAATAACTCAGTTTTTCTAAGACTTTTTTTTTTTTTTACATCAAATTGGTTCTAGTCAGAAGAGGCAACGACCATTCAGCTGGAACAAGGAATAATTCAACATTTACTCTTTTACTTCTCTATGGAGATCCTCTCCCTTTTTTCCTTTCTGATTCCCTCCCATCTTGTCAGGGATGGAGGGTCACTGTAGCAGCAAATGAATTATGAGCAGTCAGTGGACAGACTTGGCTAGAGTATACGACTGAATGATAGGTCTTTCAAATATCTGTTTGAGGTTCTAGTGTACCTTTACCTGTGTAGAGGTACAGAAGAGCCAAGAACTAAGGCTATAGCACCTAATCACCTCTCTTCATTTCCAAGAAAGGTACTTAAGACTCAAACATGATACTTGAAAAGGAAATCATAAAAGCAAACATCACTTTGCTCCTTTTCCCTCTTTCTCCTTAACATACTGGGTATTCGTTGTAATCCTTTATTTAAAGCATTTTTCTATTTAAGCAGAGAGACACTTCTAATTTCTCTCTCTCCATGATTTAGAATGAAAATATTAGGGAAAAGAAGGAATGTTATGTGAATAAATGTGGTAGTGGAGATGATTCATTTCAACTCACCATAGAAACGACAAGTATCTACAGGGCAGAGAGCCCTGTGATAAGCTGAAATTACTGAGGGAGTTTTGAATCGAGGAAAACGATTCAGTTCACGAAGGAGTTTCTTCATGGCTAAAAGACTTGGCAATCTACAAATATGTTTTCTTCTAAAATATGAGGCATATGCAATCTAGCTTTTTACATAACATATATAACACATATACAAAATATTCTACATGCAAGTGTATACATAAGAAACTAAGGGATAAGAAAGGAAATCTTAGTAAATGTCTCCATCGTAACATTAAAACCCCCAAACTTCCATACCTTCTTTCCCTCAAAGCCAAACCCTTTTTAATCAGATAATTAGAAATATCAATACATTGTCCTTTTTCATCTCTGCATAAAATTTTCACAGGCAGTGGCCATGCTGTGTAGTTTTCCTAGAACAACATAAGATCAGAGAAATCATGGAGCTGAAGTTTTCTTATACAATGACTTTTTGTCACTTTTATTGCTGATCTTCATAACTTAACATACCAGAAAGGACTACCCTAAAAAAGCTACAAGATAGTAGGCAAAGCTTTATGTGACAAGGTTGCAAAGAGGACATGTTTTTCCAAACAAGAGCCATTTCTGGTGCCATCATAAAGTTGCTAATATCTGTTTTATATACCCCAGAGTAAGTAAAGTTTATAGAAAAAATACCAGTATCAGGAATCTCTTAAAAACAGGTTACTAAAACAATCATTAGCACAGTGTGTTTCTTTAGGTATTTGCCAGGAAAGCTTCAAAACAAAAGTAAAACCTACAAGAATATAAATTTACTATGCAGATATTACAAACCTAAAACTCAACCCAAAACAAAACCCTAAAAGGAGAGAAAAATTCCAAGAACAAAAACCACTAGGTGTTAAGTTTCTTTATCCTATGTTCACTGCAACCTGCAGGCTACAAACTAAAATTTCCTCAAGGTATTTAATCTCCTGAGAGGTAGCCTATTTAGTAGATAGAGGCTAGGCTTACAGTCAGGAAGACCTGAGTTTTAAGTTCAATGTCTGACATTACTGAGCTCTGAGATCATGGGGCAAATTACTTAATCTCTTAGTGTCTCAGTCAATTCTCTAAGACTAGAAATTACAGATAAATTTGTCAATTTTTATTAATTCAGGAGCTTGCCATGCTAATGAAATCATAGGTCTGGATAAAAAAGAAAAATTAAACCTCTAATATGCCTTTTTTTCTTCAAAAAGGCCAATAACTACAACTAAATACACACACCTGTCTAGTATGCTGGAAGTCACAGAAGGGACGTTAACTTTAAAAGAGGTAAATTCTTCTCCAAAGAACAGAAGACTAAGAGCTATTAGAAGAATCCTAACATCATTACTCCAGTAGATGGTACATTTTAAAATTTTTAAAAAATGGAGTTAACTGGTATTTGGAAGAATTCAAAGACGGCAGAATTTTTCTAAAAGTTGAGAAAGTTTTTGTACCCTGTGACAAGATAAATACATTACTATATATATTTTATCTTAATGTTTCATGGTTATTTTATAATGACCTGGATAATACTGTTTTGTTAGAAATAAAGCCTGACTTGTTAGATCAGATTTTCATGAGACTTAGGCAAAGTAATCCCAAATAGTACCTAATCTACATTCATCATTTAAGTTGCTAACCTAAGAATACTGCATTTTGGAAATTTTTGAAAATATAAAAAAGTAAAAGATGTACACATAACTGAAATAAGTTCCATTTCCTTCTCTATAATGTTGAATAGTAAATACTTTTTAACCAAAATATCTACAAATAATGTTCATATTTCTTTCAATCGTTATAGACCTGAATGATTATAGATGCTATAGCTCCAGTGAGGTAAAATGAAAGACAGTCACAAGCTGTTGCTGTCCATTTGTCACTTCCACCAGTTGGACTAAAAGTAAAAAAAAATATATATATAAGAAATGTGACCTTCAAGTAACAACAATGAATTTTTAATCAAGTGTACCTGAGTTTACCTATACTCTTGAGAATTATCCTTCAAAATTTATCACCTAGGGATTTATGTACCACTGCTGTCCAATACAGCTTTTCCGCTTTAAGAATCATTTTCACAATCAGTTTAAAAGACAAAGAAAACAGTCTCATTATTTGAATGAGACTTTTTCTCCTCAAAAGTGTTAGTAGAATATAAGCCCACTGAATGCAGAGTGTTTTGTTGTTGTGACTATTCCAGGATAATCTTGCAACTCATAAACTTTTGTTGAGCTGAATTTTTTGTTGAATTACTGCACAGTTTCATTATCGACCTTTTCCAGACTTACTTGTAAATTACTTATGGCAATTTCTAAAAATAAAATTCACCCTCAAATAACAAAAATTTATCACTCATAGTCAAATGGACTTAATAAATAGGCTTTTTGGTTCCCCTTACTTATAAGGCCACTGTATGTTCTTTTTATACTAACCTAAAAAGTACATTTGGACACAAACAATTTAACTTTCACACTGAATGGGCTGGTTGTTTCTAAAGCTAATTATCTGGCACATAACAGTTTGAAGCTTAAAATTTATCAAAAGCACCTAAAAAGTAGGTGCTTATTAATGTTTGCAGAATTAAATGTTGGAGAAATAGACCTTTGCTGTTGTTCCAGAGGGCAGAACTAAGTTTAAAATAAGAGGGATTTTCTTTTACCCTTTAATTAATACATTTGTGCTGATATTAGTGGAGCAGTATAATAATTCCATTCAAAGAATACTTATTAATTGCACTGTACTAGGTACTAGAGATACAACAACTACAACACAAAAGAAACAGTTCCTGTCCTCAAGGAGTTTACACATTCTAATGAGGGACATACAACATTTGCACAATTAAATACAATATAATTTGATGAAAGAGAGATCACTAAAAGGCAGGTCACATTCACATCAACCTCTCCAACCCCCAACTCAAACTCCAATGGCTCCCTGTTGCCTCCAGAAGCAAATATAAAATGCTCTATTTGGCATTCATAATTTAGTCCCCTCCTACTATTCTCGTCTTCTTATACCTTACCCCCTCAACATACACTCTGTGATCCAGTGACACTGGCCTCCTGGCTGTTCCACTAACAAGACCATTTCTCAGCATTTTCTCTGGCTGCCTCCCATGCCTGGGACACCCTCCCTCCTCAACTCTGTCTACTGTTCCTCCTTCCTTTTCCCTGCTTGGCTTCAAGTCCCAACAAAATACTATCTTCCAGAGAAAGCCTTTCCCAACTCATCTTAATTCCAATACGTTCCCTCTGTTAATTATTTCCTATCCTGTTTATACTCTGTTTGCATATATTAATTTGCATGTTGCCTCCCCCATTAGAGTGTGAGCTCCTTGAGGGCTGGACTGTCTTTTACTATTTTTCTATCACCTACACTTAACATAGTGCTTGGCATATCGTAGATGCTTAATAAATACTGAATGACTGATTTTAAAACTATTTTTCTTCTGTCTTCATCTTCTAAATTTGTTCTTAAAAGTTTCTTTAAAATTTTGAATTGTTTTAATTTACAATGATTAAATATTTACAAAATATGAATGATAAAAAGAATCTTGGCCAAGTTATAAACTCTCTGAGCCTCAGTTTTCTCATCTATAAAATGAGAGGGTCAGACTAGATGAGCTCAAAGGTTCCTTCCAACTATGAATTTATGCTTCTGATATACCAAAACAGAAAAATCAATTTTAAACTATTTAAAAATACAAATTAATTTTAAGAGTAATCTTTTAGAAACAGGCTACCTTATATCAACAAGAGAACATTCTAAAGCTAATCTTCTTGTTGTCTTCAGATTTTCTTCAAGTTTTCTTAGACAGTCAACATTTACTGTTACTTTAATACCAAAGTCATAAAGCATGACCTACAGAAAAAAGAATACACTTGATTTTAAAATGTAAAAAAAGCTTTTTGTAAAAGTTTTATAAAAGTTGGTTGATATATATAATGAAACAAAAAATTAAGGAAATGTTGCAAATATGCAGTAGTATAGGAAATTTAAATTACTCACTAGCAAGATAATATATTTGTAGGTGAGATCACAACTCACTAATGAACCATTTACCTCCACCAATGTTGCGGAAATTATCTTGATGATCTGACCCCTTCGCCACTGCTTTAGCTCAGTCCTCTGAACAGCACAATACATATTAATTTCCCATGTAACTGGTTCACATTTTGAGTTTTCATAAGCTGTTGCCATCTTTTCCTGTAAACTATATGCAAGGTTAACATATTTAGCCCTGGAAGTCCTTTTTTATAACAGACTCTAGCAGAGAATTCTTTTGCTACTTAGCTATGTTTCATTACTTCATAATTTTTTTTACAATTAAAGTGAGGAAAATATGACATTTCTTTATCCTATAGGTGGATTCTAGGTTTTAAATATAGCATTGTACCTATTAAGTAAGGTTTCTGTTGACAGCTGTTGCACATAAATCTTCTCAGGAGACACAACATTAGAGATCTGCACAGGAATTTCCTTGTTATGAAGTAAGTGTAAATCCTGATCCTCCAAAAATTTTGTAACCAAAGAATCTGAGGTATTTGTTTCAGCTGAAATTATTTCTTCAGGAGAAGGATCCCATACTTCATCATACTTTTGACAATTTATGGTATATCTAGAAAATAATATATATTTATAAAAATGTGTATGATATTTGCATTTCTCTAATTGTAGACTAAAATAGCCAAGTCAAAATATGAACATGCTTTAACTATTTAAAAAAGTAATTTTACAATACATCAAATCATAATTGAGCTGAGTTAACTGACGTTCTTCCCAAAATAGCCATACCTAACACCACAATAAGACGACAGAAAAAACTTTTAATCCAAACAAACTGAAAATCACAAGTTTTATTTCAAGAATTGCATCAGGAAGTTACTAAATATCTATTCATAAATTCTCCTCTCATCCCAAAAACAAGATTTAAGAGAGTAATTGAGCAGTTTACTTTGCTTGGTTAAATCTAACTTAAAAGATAAATTTTTTCTAGGCTAACAGTGGTAGCAATCCTTGCCTAATCAGAATTTGAAAGGGAACTCATTAGGACTCTGGGCAAGTCACTTAACTTCTCAATTTCCTTAGCTGTAAAATGAGGGCTTTGAACTAGATGCCCTCCAAGACCCCTTCCAGTTCTAAATATGTAATCCTATAAAATTATTACCATCATCACAAAAAGGAGTTGAAGAAACAATACATGAATCCATCTCCTCTGTCCTCTACCTACAAATCCAATCCTGCAGGATGTTTGGGTTAATTTTCTTATAACAAATTAAGGCACAGTAGAGACAAATAGAATTTTTACATTTTTATCTTTGTTCCTTTGTGGTGAGAAGCTCTGCCAAACAAATATCTTCTGTGCCCCAAAGCCAAGAGGAGGAGCTAATAATATAAATGATAAAACTGAGACAAAAACTTTTTCAACAAGTTACAGAGCTGGGTTGAAACCAATAATATGAAAATTAATATGAGTAAGTAAATGCTAAGCCTTGAATTTAGGTTAAAAGTTTAGGTTGAGGAAAACTTTCTTGACAACTGTTTATATTTAAGATTCAAATATTATTCAGCACCAACTTTATATGAGCCAAAGATGTGATGTGGATCCCCCCCAAAAAGAAGCAAACACAATCTTAAGCTGAATTAATAGAAGTACAGGAATCATGGGATACAATAGTTCTACTATCATCTACTACTCAACTGACTGGTAAGGTCATTAATATTCTGATGAGGTCAATTTAACATCATCTTTGTGAATATAAAGGGCAGCATTTGAAAGACTAGTTTTCTTCCTATACACCCTTCAAAACTAAGTGGTATGTAAAATATTCATATAAGCATTTTTTGTCTAGTAGCAAAAAGACAAACAGAAAAACGAGAGTACTCACACGAAAGGGTAGATAAAATGGGGCATATAAATGTGGTAGAATATTACTGGTTTAGTAATTAAAAAATGAACATGAGGGAGGGGTGGAGCCAAGATGGTGGAGTGAAAGCAGTGACTTGCTTGAGCTCTCCCCCAAACTCCTCCAAATACCTATAAAAATTGGCTCTGAACAAATTTGAAAGCAGCAGAACCCACAAAAAGACCTAGTGAAACAAATTTCCAGCCCAAGACAACCCGGACGGTTGATCAGAAAGGTATATCAAGCCGGGCGGGGAGAAGAACGCAGTTTGGCATGAGTATACAGGCCACAGCGACCCTGGAGCAGGCCTCAGAGGGCTGAATCACAGGCAGCTGTGGCAGTTTCCAGATTTCTCAACCCATGAACACCAAAGACAACTTAGAAGGTCAGTGGGAAAAGTCTGTGACTGGCGGTGAGAGAAAAGCTAGGTCTCAGCCGCAAGTCCCAAGCACAGTGGCTGCCTCCTGAGCTTCTGTCACACAGACTGAGGGCAAATCCAGTGGTTGATCAGAGGGGTATTGCAGGGATCTCTTCGCTAGTGCTGAGGCAGGAATCTATTGCTTTGCCTGTGCTTGAATCTGGGTCACAGTTCTGAGGGGCAGTCCTGGGGCTAGGAGGAACACTGGTGTGGTGGAGCTTGTTGTGGCAGTGGAGAGGAAACACCTTGCCCCTTTATCATACCACCTTAGAAGAAGTGAAAATTTACAGGTCCCTAGAAGTATCTCTGAAAACAGCTGTACAAACCCCCAAAGCTTGGGACAGTACATTCTCCACATTGGAAGCAGACTCTTACCTTAACAAAGAGTTTAAAACTCAAGTAATTGGCCAGGATCATGAGTAAGCAGCACAAAAAAAGAGTCAGACTGTATTATCTTACTTTGGGTGACAAAGAAGATCAAAACATACAACCAGAAGAAGACAACGAAGACAAAGCTCCTACATCCAAAGCCTCTAAGAAAAATATCAATCAGTCCCAGCCCTTGGAAGAGCTTAAAAGGGATTTTGAGAAGCAAGTAAGAGAAGTAGAGGAAAAACTGGGAAGAGAAATGAGAGTGATGCAAGAAAATCATGAAAAACAAGTCAACAGCTTGCTAAAGGAGACTCAAAAAAATACTGAAGAAAATAACACCTTAAAAAATAGCCTAACCCAAATGGCAAAAGAGGTCCAAAAAGTCAATGAGGAGAAGAATGCCCTAAAAAGCAAAATTGGCCAAATGGAAAAGGAAGTCCAAAAGATTACTGAAGAAAATACTTCCTTAAAAATTAGAATAGAGCAATTGGAAGCTAGTGACTTTATGAGAAATCAAGACACTGTAAAACAAATCCAAAAGAATGAAAAATTAGAAAACAATGTGAAATATCTCATTGGAAGAACAACTGACCTGCAAAACAGATCCGAAGAGAGAATTTAAAAATTATTGGACATCTGAAAGCCATGATGAAAAAAAGAGCCTAAACATCATCTTTCAAGAAATGATCAAGGAAAACTGCCCTGATATTTCAGAACCAGAGGGCAAAATAGAAATTGAAAGAATCCACCGATCTCCTCCTGAAAGAGATCCCCAAAGGAAAACTCCTAGGAATATTGTAGACAAATTCCAGAGTTCCCAGGTCAAGGAGAAAATATTACAAGCAGCCAGAAAGAAATAATTCAAGTATTGTGGAAACACAACCAGGATAACACAAGATTTAGCAGTTTCTACATTAAGGGACCACAGGGCATGGAATATAATATCCCGAAGGGCAAAGGAGATAGGATTACAACCAAGAATCACCTACCCAGCAAAACTGATTATAATCCTTCAGGGAAAAAAAATGGTCATTCAGTGAAATAGAGGACTTTCAAGCATTCTTGATGAAAAGGCCAGAGCTGAATAGAAAATGTGATTTTCAAATACAACATCCAAGTGGAACATGAAGAGGTAAACAGGAAAGAGAAAATCATAAGAGACTTATTAAGGTTGAACTGTTCACATTCCTGCATGGAAAGATGATACTTGTAACTCATGAGACTTTTGTCACTATTAGGGTAGTTGGAGGGGAAAAAATTATATGTACGTATATATAGATATAGATATATAGATAGAAGGCACAGGGTGAGTTAAAAATGAAGGGGTCATATCTGGAGAATAAAATTAAGGGGTGAGAGAGGAATATACTAGGGGAAGGAGAAAGGGAGAGGTAGAATGGGGTAAATTATCCCACAAAAAAAACAAACAGAAAAGAAAAGGCTCTTACAGTGGAGGGGAAATGGGGGAAGGTGAGAGGGAATGAGTGAATCTTATTCTCATAGGATTTGACTTAAGGAGGAAATAATATATATACTCAATTGGGTATGGAAATCTGTCTTACCCTACAGGAAAATAGGGGTAGAAGGGGACAAGAGAGTAGGGGGATTGATAGAGAGGAGGGTAGATTGGGAAAGGGGGTAATCAGAAGCGAATACTTCTGAGGAGGGACAGGGTCAAAAGAAAGAACAGAATAAATGGGGAGCAGGGTAGGATTAAGGGAAATAGAGTCAGTTTTTCACAGCATGTCTACTATGGAAGTGTTTTGCATAACTGCACATATATAACCTATATTTAGTTGCTTTCCTTTTCAATGAGGGTGGGTGGGGAGGGAGGAAAGGGGAAAATTCAGACCCAAAGGTTTAAAAACACATGTTTAAAAAAAATGTTTTCACATGAGACTAGGAAATAAGAAATACAAGAAATGGGGTACAGAAATCTATCCTGCCCTACAGGAAAATAGAAGGAAGGGGATAAGAGAAGGGGGGGCAAAAATAGAAGGGAAGGCAGACTAGGGAAAGGGGTATTCAGAATGCATGCCATCTTGGGGTGGGGGGAAGGTCGAGATGGGGTGAAAATTTGGAACTCAAAATCTTGCGGAAGTAAATGTTGAAAACTAAAAATAAAGAAATTTATTTAAAAAAAAAGTTGCCAAGGTAAAAAAAAAAAAATTTTTTTGAGTTTCAAATTCTCTCTCTCCCTCTTTCCTTCCCTTCCTCCCTCCCCTCCCTGAGATGGCAAGCAATCAGATATAGGGTATTCATATGCAATCATGTAAAATATTTCCATATTTGTTATTTTTTACAAAAAGACTTAAATAAAAGAAAAAATGAAAGAAAAAATGAACATGAGGAATTTGTTCAAAATGGTAAAATTTGTATTAACTGATATAGAATGATGGGAAGTTAAATCAAGATAACACTATAAATAATTACTACAATAATGTCAATGAAACATTAAGACAATTAGAAATCAGATTAAATGTAATTTGAATGATATAATAAAATGCATTTAATGTAAACGATAACACATGTAATGTAAATGAAAAAATATTTAATGTTAATGACATTAACAATGATGAAACATATATCCTTCCTTTTGGTGGAAATAGCTATGGAGTCAGAGGACCTGAGTTCCAATGCTAGACTTCAGTTTTCTAGCATTTCTTAAACTGTGAACCCCAGATAGGGTTGTGACCCACAGTTTAAGAAGCACTGATCTATACACTGGAAGTAGAGTACAACAGAGAACCTCTAAGGTCCCTTCCAACTCTAGCTCTGTGATCCTAAAGATGACCGACTATGGGTATGGGTGTGAAATACCGTACCTTCTGTTAGCTCTGCTCACTGTTTCAGCTAGCTCTGCTTAGCTTTGTTATAAAGACGAGTTCAATAAGAGGGGAAGGTGTTTGAGAAGTGAGTACAGTGTGAAACATAAAAGCTATCAATGAAACATTTAAAATAATCAGATAGTATGTTTCTTCAGGTTTACATATTCCCATCCTTCTTCTTGGACTACTTAGCTTGACAGTAATCACAGACCATAAACTCAGTGTAAGTCAACAGTACAACAGCAGCCAAAAGGGAAGTAACGGGAGTAGTCCCACGATCAGATCACATTTAGACCACTGTGTTTACTCTATGGCATCACATTTAAGGAAGGAAACTGAGAAACTTTAGCACATCTGGAGTACTGAAAAGATTTTATAAGGAAATATTTTCCAACAATTTTAACCATACAATTTGTTATTGTTCAGTCTTGTCTGACACTCTGTGACTCCACTTGGGATTTTCTTGGCAAAATTACTGTAGTGGTTTGCAAATAATTTCCCTCTCTAGCTCATTTTTTACAGATGAGGAACTGAGGCAAACAGGGTTAAGTCACTTGCTTAGGGTCACACAGCTAGTAAGTGTCTGAAGTCACATTTGAACTCAGGAATATGAGTCTTCCTGACTTCAGGCCTAGCACCCTTTTCACTGTGCCACCTGTCAACTATACAACAACCTAGCAGGGGTGGGGAACCTGCATCCTTGAGGCCACATGTGGCCCTCCAGGTCTTCAAGTGCAGCCCTTTGACCGAATCCAAACTTCACAGAAATTATACTTGAGGACCTATAGGGCCACATGTGACCTCAAGGTCGCAGGTTCCCCACCTGGGAGCCAGAAGATCCCAGCTGGGCTCAGTTCCTCTTTTTGCCATTTATTGAGTAATCTTGGACAAGTCACTTGACTTTGGAGGCAGCTAGTGATGCAGGGGGTCTAAAGTTGGTCCTGGAGTGAGGAAGACCCAAGTTTAAATGTAGCCTCAGACACTTCCTAGCTGTGTGACCCTGGGCAAGTCACTTAACTCTGTCTGCCTGTTTCCTTATCTATAAAATGAACAGAAAAAGAACACCTACCTCCCAAGGTTGCTGTGAGGATTGAATGAGATATTTGTAAAGTATTTTGCTAACCTTAAAGTGTTACATAAATGCTTGTTGCTGTTGACTTTTCTAGGCCTCAAGTTATCTCATCTATTAAAAAAAGAGGTTGGACTATAAGGGTGAAGCAATAGTATACCTTCCAGTTACACAATCAATATGATCTTATTTCCTCCAATTCTTATTTAGTACCCACCCTAATGCAAGACTTATTTTTTTCTGGTATACCATAATGAAGCACTGAGAAGATGCTTTTTTAATATTAAAATTCAGATTTAGTTGCGGTACTGTTAATAATTCTTTTTTATCTTTTAATATTCTTTTTATAGCATTTGTGCTTCACATGTTCAAAACAAAGGGCACAACCTTCAAGGCTTTAAGAAAAAAGCAAAAAATAATTTGTATGATATGCTTTTTTAAAGGTGAATAATGGTTCAAATAATGGTTTATTTACCTTATTTTTTCTGTGATCAAAACCATGCTGTTGCTAGATTCAATAGCCTGACACAATAGAAGATTACTTAAACATTATTGCTCATTTTCATCCAAAATAGTGACGATTTGAAAACACTGCCTTAGGGTTTTTTAAGGTGTACCAACCCTAACAAAGTATTTTTAAAGATGGCTGGAAGTTTAAAAAAAAAGTGACAGAATGATCAAGAACTTATATTAAATACTCACAATTAAGAGCAGTAAGGTCTAATGGAGAGAAAGCTAACCCTGGGATCAGGATGACCTGAGATCAAGTCCTACCTCTGACACATACTGTGATACGTGATCTACGGAAGTTACTTAGGTTTTCTTTTCAGAGAGCTCCCTATGTAGATGAAGTCATAGATGTGGACCAAAAAAAAAAAAAAATCCCAAAGACAGTATATGCTTATTAGCAATTAATATTAAAAAATATACTTACCCTAACTCATAAGACGCTAAACCTTCTTTAACTAGCTGGCTATTAACACTGTTTGGTATCATTCCAGGAGCACTGATAGAATCAAATAGCTCGACAGATAGTACATTGTCTTCCAAAATTTCTGTAAAACCAAGAATATATTGCAAAAATTTTTTTTATTTGAATAAACTATGTAGTTAATTTATTTTCATTTAGAATGTATATTTTAAAGAACCTTACATATTTATAAACACTACTGAGTAAAAGCATGATCTCCATAAGGTTATTAAAGTGAATATTGCTAGGGAGAGAGAAGTTGTACAAATGTTTCAATGGCACTCATAAAAATAAATATTTTGTACTCTTTACTCCATATACATTTTTGTGTTATTTTCCGCTACAAATTGCTAGGGGACTTTTTAAAAATTAAAAAACTGGTTCGGATTCTTATAATCTAGCGACTGCTCAAATTCTTAAAATCTAGCCAATAGCTCACTAATTTTCAGACTTCTTAAGAGTCTGACCAATACGACGGATGTTCTAATAAACCTTGTCTTTGGCTGGAAAAAAAAATTAGAAAACTATAAGAAGAATGGACATTTACATAGGATTGACAATTTAAAGACCAGGTTTTAATTCAGTTTCTGACAAATTAAGGTAAACTAATTCTTAAATCAGTATTATATTTGTGTATTTCACAACTTGTATCGACATATCATACACCACAAAGTCCAATATATATAACCTTCAGTTAAGGAGAAGCCTCAATTTCCTGGCTTTCTTCCCCATTCCATAATGACCTTTTATAAGAAAGAGTCAAATTACAAAGGTTGTTCTTTCAAGTACAACAGTAACAACAGATGACAAAAATTCCAAAGAATACCCTAGAGTTTAATATATTATTTATTCCAATCTCCTATGCCTTTCATGCCTATTTTCAATAACAACAACCTACTGGGCACTATGTTATCCTGATCAAGGTTTATGTTCAATAACTGTAACAACCACTACTGTCATCACTGTAAGGCAAAACAGATCCTAATACATTTCAGAAAGATAGTCAATAAAGCCCGAAATCAAAAAAATTTTTGACTTAGTACCTAGTGAAAAAGTAAACGAAACTAACCAAAATATTAATAATTCAAGTATTACAGTATATAAAGGTGTTACTGTAATGCATATCTAGTTTAATTTCTGCTAGGAATAAAGGAGACAATACTATTTTTCACTTGTACATCTGGTATAATCCATTGTGGCAATTAATACCGCAAAGCATTACGAACAACCAAGTTATTTCCAAGTATCCTTGTAGTGGGGTTTATAGTAATAGTACTTTACTGATTTGCTTGAAAAGAAATAATTTCTTCTAATAATCATCTATATGTAATTCTCTCTCTTCCTCCTTCTATTATTTGT
The DNA here is from genome assembly GCF_900497805.2 of Vombatus ursinus. NCBI lineage: Eukaryota > Metazoa > Chordata > Mammalia > Diprotodontia > Vombatidae > Vombatus > Vombatus ursinus. The sequence goes on from NW_020954591.1 coordinate 21,881,802, forward strand.
TTTTACTTCCTTCTGTTCCTCTAATCCAGTGATGTCAAACTCAATAGAAACAGGGGTCACTAATCCACACACAAGGATCTCTGTGGGATGCATACTGACTTAATTTTAAAATGTAGTATTATCTATGTTTTATTATATTTTTATTTACTTTGTTACATATTCCCCAATTACATTTTAATCTGGTTTGGGTGGCACTTAGGAAGTGATGGAGGCTACATGTTTGACAATTCTGTTCTAAACCATGTGCCTCCAACTTCCTGTCTCCAAATTTCTCCTTCATGCTTTTGGCTTGCATTAAAGTTCATACTTATCAACTCTGCCCCAAATCAATGCTTAGCTCCCTAGTGGTGGTCGTTAAGGAGCAAGAAGCTCAATTTATTGTCTTTCTCAGAGGAGTGTCAAGGTCAAATATTAAGACTGAAGACTAGCTAGTATCATGGGATCTATACAAAGATGAAATACAATTCTGTTGTAGTCCAATGGAAGAGTTTTGATGCAGAGAAGTAGAATTTTAGAGTGATAATGATCAAACTTAATAATCTAATTTTGTAGTTTTTTCCATGACAGGGTTAACATCTTCCAACATACAGAGAGAATTCTTGTCTTTTTGTATTTTAAAACCTAAGTGAAATGTTTTATCATACAAAGTATTCTAATTATAAAGAAATGCTTACATTATTTCTAGTCTCTCTCTCTCTCACACACACACACACACACACACACA
>NW_020954591.1:21882535-21901640 GCF_900497805.2 Vombatus ursinus
TTTTTTTTTTTTTTGCCCAGGTGATCTGCAATAAACAAGGCTCTCTCTTCTGCCCCCACTATCTCCATCCAAATCTTTCTACCATGTTTCCCCCTCTAGTTCCTGAATCTCTCCAAGAGCATACGTTTTTAATATACAATAGTACTTTGGCCCACTCCCATCCTTTTCCCTGTCTCACTTTTACAGCCCATAGTTCAGTTATGGGTCCCATCCCACAAAGTTCAAATGTCTCATTACATTAGGATTTTCATGTCACTTTGCCTATTAACCACTGTGATCTGTGCACTGACATCTGAGATTACAGGTTCTGTTACTGACTCCTTTTATAAGACTTTCTCATTTGAAATTGAGTTCCAATCTTCCTACACCATAGTTACTCTGCCACTTACAGGCTGGTGGACACATATAAACAGTTTTCTCCCTTTGCTTTTACCAATTAAAAAACCTTCTGATCAGAAGTAGCACGCACCATTATGGATAGAGTGCTAGACTTAAGAGACAGAAAGATTTGGGTTTGACTGCCACTTCAGATTCTTAATAGGGTACTGACTCGAGGCAAGTCACTTTGCTTCTCTGATCCCAACTTCTTCACCTTTAAAATGGTGTTACCAACAACAACTGCACAGTACTACTATGAAGATCAATTTAGATACCGTAGGTACAGCACTTTGCAAACATTAAAGAATTATAAGAGAGCTTTTATTATTGCTATTTACATAAAAAAGCTCTATACAAATACATATATTTTTGTTAAGTGCACTCAATCCCTGGCAGAATCCATTATTCATCTCTTTTAGGTTATGCTCCAGAAATCCAAATCCAGGATTATGATACCATTTTCTCAACTTGTTTACTCCTCAAGTCTGTTTCTCTTATATAGACCTTAGCTTCTACAGCAGCAATGATGAACACACCACTTGTGCCTCAAGTCTTCTGTTTCTTGGTTAAGACTTCATAATCTTCAGAAAGTTTTCTATATTCCTTCTAACTTCATCATTTAAGCTGTGAGCCTACCACAAGTAGGGAGTAGTCATCTGGCTTGACCAATATAGGGTCAGAGACCAGAGTGGCCTTCTGGTTCCTCAGTCTACTCAATTTGCAAAGCTTATTCCTCTACCCCACCTTAGCTATATACAGAAATGGCTTCATCTGACCATCAGCCATTAAGTGTTTCACTTCCATGTTCATAGACTCCCAAGTCTTTTAAATCATCTTTTATCATTCCAACTTTCCCTATGCCTCATGATGTCAAACTATTCTCCGTCCTCAATTTTGACCTCCAATTCCTATATCTCTCAGCTCTTTTTCAGGACATCACCCCTACACTGGCTACATTCTCCTCTCTTCCTATTTCTATCCTTTAGGTAAATCAGTTAAACTCTATACTAGTTTCTATACTCGAATCTTTTGCTCCCTGGCCCTATTGATAATAATGTCTTTCTAAACTTCAGCCTTATATTATTCTCATCATCTGTCTTCTTAAGCCCAGTTTATGTGGTAAACAGAGCTAGAAAAAAAAAGTCATGAAACCTTTCTGGTTATTTGCATTACAGATGTATGTATGTAATCTCACCTATGCCCTAACTACAGCAAGGGATCCTTTTCTATGTCTTTAATCCATTTCTTATCCCACTTATCATCATAGGTCCCAAACATTCTCCTCTCTCAAGGTACTCCCTCCCTGACCCTCATAACTTCAGACTTCGACATACTTTAGCCCCCTTCCCCAAGAGGTAATTTGCTGAGTATACCCCTTTCTTCCCTCATCTCATCACTACTTTTCCCTCTTCATCCATCTTGCAGAAAGAAGCGGCCCTTCTCCTTGACAAAGCAAACCCTCAACTCAATGCCATTCCCATCTTTTATAGAACATTATCTCCTTTAAAATTCCCTACCCATCATTTCCAATCTTTCCCTAACAATTGTCTCTTTCCCTGATCCCTACACATCTCCCTTATGCTTAAAAAAACATTCGATCTGTCCATTCCTGCTACCTACTAAGCGGTATCTTTCCTCAGCTAACCTCCCCAAAAGGTTCCTCCATTTCTCGTCGCTTGTTTCTAAACTCTCTGCGATCTGGTTTCCACCTCATCTCAAACTGTAATGCTCACAGGCATTACAAACTCAACATATGCCAAATAAAATTCCTTATCTTTCCTCCCAAATCTTTCTTTTTATTTGTATCCCCAAAGCTTAGCACAGTGCCTGAACACAATGGGAGCTTAATAAATGTTTACTGAGTGACTTTTCCTTCTTCCTAACTTTCCTATTATTGTTCAGAGGACAGCCATCCTTCCAGCCACCTAGGCGCATGATCCTAAGTATCAGCCTCCACTTCTTACTCACACTCCACACATCCAGTCAAACGTCAAGTACTATTGTTTTTATCTTAGTAACATCTCTCACATGGGAACTTTTCCTCACTGGTAACTATTGCAATAACCTGATTGTCTCGAAAGTACAAGTCCAGATATGTCCCACCCCATTCCCCTTTCCCTCCCTGCTGCCAACCCACTCAAATTCTAGTGGCTAGTCCACAATGAAGATCATATAGTTTGGAATTCAACTTTAAAACTTTGCCCTCTTACCTTACTATCTTTTATTCCCCTTCAAATACTTTACTCTCTGGCTATACGCTGTTCTTCAAACATGACACTCCATACCTCCTGGCTGGCCCCCCATACCTGGAATGTTTTTTCTTCTCACTTCAGCCTGCTTGCTTGAAGAACTGTGTAAAATCCCACCTTCTCCTAGAGGCCTATCCTGGGCCTCCCTATGTCTGGAACCTTTCCTCTGAGGTTACAACCTCTAATTCACAGCATCGATGCATGTATACATGTGTCTTCATGTATGTATACGTACAAATACATGCCTGTGTATATCTTACATGTATAAGGTGAGCTCCTTGAGGGCAAGAATCGTGCTTTTGCCAGTGCTTACCTGGAACATAGTAAGCACTTAATGATTGTCTACTGTGTTAATTTTATAACTCTAGCAAACAGTGGTTTCTAGCACAGAGTAGGCACTTACCTGCTTTATGATTCTTTTTTAAAAAAATCAATTTACTCATCTTTTGTTTTTTTAATCACCTATATTTCCTACTTTATTTCTTTACCATATCCTCCAAAAGAACTATCTCTTACAATAAATTTTAAGAGGAAGAAAAATAAGTTTAGTAAAACTAGCATTTTAAAAACATCTAATATTATACTTAAGTGTTCTATGGTCATGATCCCTCACCTTTACAAAACAACAACAACAATAATAATAGCAATAATAGGAGGCATCTTGTCGTATGATTCTCAGAATGATGGAACCAGTACAACAGTTTCCTTTTAATTGAATAGCCTTTATGAAACTGTAGCTACTATAGGATTTACAACTTATACATACAACAAAAGGGTTGCTGGGGAGCAGGGAGTTACAAGCTACCACAACTCATCTCTTGTTCCTCTAAAACTTACTGAATGGTCTTGTTTCTGATAGTATCTGTCACTTCATATCATCATTCCTCAGAGCACAAGCAGTTGCTTCTTCCTCAAACGGTCCAACTCTTTTTTCTTTGGGAGGAGCTTCACATCTGTTACTTAGTTCCAAGTGTTCAATGATCCTTGTAGTTTCTTTTTAAATTTAACACTATTTTCTTCAATTAACGAAAATTTATTTTCTCTCCCTCCACCACCACCCCCACTGGAAATAAAACCTTTGTAACAAATATGCACAGTCAAGCAAAACAAATTTCTACATTGTGGCTATATCCAAAAAGTATGCCTCAATCTGCACCCTGGGTTTACCACTTTTTTTAGGAATTAGGTAGTGCTCTTCATTAGTGTTCCTCTGGAATCATGGTTGGTCACTGAATCGATAGAAATCTTAAGTCTTTCAAAGTTGTTTATTTTTACAATGCTACTGTTATTGCATAAATTGTTCTCCTGATTCTGCTTACTTTTCTCTGTCATTGAAGAAAAAGGAAAAGGTCCTATAGGTACAAAAATATTTACAACAGTTCTCTGTGTGGTGGCAAAGAAATGGAAACTAAGGGGGTGCCCATTAATTGGGGCTAAACAAATTATGGTCTATTAGAGTTAATGGGATGTAACTGCGTTGTACAATAAAGAGGTCTCAGAGAAGACTTGTATGTACTGATGCATAGTGAAGTGAGTAGAACTAGGAGAACAATTAATGCTCTAACATCAACACTGTAAAAATGAACAATTGCCAAAGACATAAGGACTGATCAATCATAATTCCAGAGGACCAATGATGAAAAAGATGCCTATTCAGTTCTAGAGAGTTAAAGGATTAATATGCAAAATAAAATACATTTTTGGTCATAGCAAACATGAGGATTCATTTTGCTTCACTGTTATAATTTTCTTTTTCCCACCTCTTTGGGAGGTATGGGGTAGGGGGGGAAAATAAATGCTTGGTAATTAAAAAGAGAATTTAAAATTTTAATACTGATTGTTTATATCCTTTCATCATTTAACTGTAGAATCTCTTATTCTTATTAATCTGGATAGTCCCTTATGGTTTCATAGATTTAAACCTGGAACCTCAAAGGCTGTCTAGGTCAAACCCCTAGTTCTACAGATGAAGAACACCTGAGCCTTTGTGGTACATTTTTCTACTCTTTAGCCTTCCGACATCCATCAGGATTCATCCCCGCAAACTCCTATGACTTTCTCTTCATAATGAAGCCCCTTCTTTAGTTTTGGGTATTCCTTCTGCCTGATCATCTGGACAGGAATTACTTGAGCCTTTCATTTCAGAAGACTGAATATGCTTCACTTTGAGTATAGATACAACAAACATGACAAAGATGAACACTACACATTTTATGTCTTAAATAGCTAGTGCATTTATTGTTTACTAAATATGCCTGGCACTGTCCTAAGTGCTGGCAATACAAAGATGGTTCCTACTCTCAAGGAGCTTACATCCTCATAGGAAAGTCACAATAAAGGGAATAGCAAAGAGGGGTGAGGAAGAAGGGTATTCCTGGGGGTGCCAGGCAGCAGGTTATGGAGATGAGGTGTGGGGGTAAGCTGGAAGAGGACAGTTAGCAGCATGGCTGGGTTTTCTCATGATATGGCAGTTCCAGGTAGAGATTCACCAATTACTGAGTCAGCTTCAGGGTCAAGTCATCTCCAGGGGGTCAGGGAGACAGGCAGCCAGAGTGAAAGTGAAGCAGACTGGCATGTAGGAAGAACAGACTGGAGAGTAATCCATAAGTGAAGAGTGAGTAGGACTTCTCATGACATGGTGGTAACAGGGAGGGAGTCATCAATCATTGAGTAGGTAGAGTTATCCCTAGGGGGCCATGCAGGTACAGAGGTTTATGCAGCTATTACAAAACTCTTCTTTGCTCTTTAAACCTGCGGCAAGAGATATCTTCAGTATTTTGCTTTTCTGGCTAGTAGACACCCTGGAAATCTGCTGGAGCAAACTGCTTCTGGGGGAAATTAATTCCAGATTTGTCACTCTCCTTATTGGCACCTTAGTATTTCAACTTCTCTTCTCTTACTAACTTCTTAGCATATCTCACCAACTTCCTTTTCTTCTTCCTTAATTTCTTCTCTTCAAAGATTTTCCATATTGTTCAATAACAAGTGCGGCTTTAAGTAGGGAGGCAAGCCCGACAAAGACATTTGCCCTTACCATGGAGAGTAATTGGTACAAAGTTCAAATGAAAGAGGGACTTCCAATAAATACTTAAATTTTCCAGATACTCCTGCTTTGTGAATAACACTACTGACTGCATAAAGTTTCTGAAAGAAAATTATAAAGTCTGCTCCATGAGATCCTTGGCTATGCAAGGGAATTCACAGAAAAAAATTTTACTTAGGAGGCTACACAGGAAAAAACAAAAAGATGACAAATGCGTATTTCCCAGACGCAGCAAGTAGTTAAATGGACAGGCCACTGAGTTAGTATGTTAGGGCATAACATAGGAAGACAATGATATAGTCAAGAATAGAACAGGAATTAGAGAGTAGGTTGAGTTTTATTTTGAAAGTTGTACAGCATTGTTCACAATCTCACCTTGTTATTTTGGCCCCAAAGTTCACTTTGTTAGAATCACAGAATCTTAGCGTTAGGACCTTAGAAATCATTTAATCCGATTCCCTCATTTTATGAATAAGTAAACTGGCACTCAGAGAGGATACTTGTTCTGTCCAAAGTCACACATATAAAGTTGAAATTTAAACTCAGGTACTCTGATCCTAAATTCAGCACTCTTTCCACTGTCACAATGCCCCCTCTATTTGGTTGCAAAGCATGGAAAGCAAAAGTTTTTAACAGAATAAAAATTTTAAGTGACCCAAAATGGTAAGGGAAGACCCATGGTGGGTATTAGAAAGGCTACGACATATTACTGATGATGACTTGCATGGAAAGAAGTGGCAAAAAGACCTGACTGGAAAAGGAGGTGCACATTACACAGGAAGAGAGAAGGCCCAAAGCCGGAGAGAGTTTTAACATTGCCCTGGTATCTATGAAATAGTTAATTAAAGTAAACATGAACCAAAACAGTGCAGAACTACAAGGTATGGCTGGGTTGCAATTTGCACTGGGTGAAGGCAGTACCCACAATGCTGAGTTCATGTATCCATGGAAGTATTTCAATCTCAAACTGGATACTCCTATCACACATGCCCATTTATCTTTTGGAAACTGAACTATGATTCCCCAAAAGGGCCCTAGATACTTACCAACTGAAGATAAAAATCAGAAGGATTATTTATATGACAAACCACAACTGACACATTTGACAATTCCTTTGGTAATACAGGTGGATGGTATCTTAACGTCATATGCTGTTCAGGCGGAACACTGGGCAACTGTGACCTAAACCTAATTAAAAGAACAACCAAAAGACAAATAAATCATTAATTTTAAAAATTGTTTTTAAATTTCTACCTTGTTCCAGTGACTATCTCTGAAAGAAATGCATGGATATTTAAATCTTTAATTACCTAAGATAAGCTAGGTAATTCTCAACTTGTCAATTTTAAATGTCATTGAGCCCTCTCTTTAATTACTATTAAGAGATTTCAGTATTCCACTTAACCTCAAAACTGAATTAGAAAACAACAGAGGTAAAAGTTAAGTTGGGCCCTCTACAAAAAAAAAGTTTACAATCACACATTTGGATATATTTATAGTTATCTACACAATAAACATAAGAATAATTTCTAAGTGTTGGCTGAAGTAATCCCATACAGTCTCTGTGATTTAGACTATCTTCCTTAAGTAAATCAGCCCTCATTTAATTACCAAGGTCCTGTCTGAGACCTTCTCTAGGACAACTGTCTTTCAGTAGTAATCTTAACCAAAGATGTCCTTAGTCATATTATTCATACTCTCCCAGGGAGAATGATGAATGACTGAATTCAAACTTCCCAGAACGAATCCCCTTAATAAAAGGATTTGTTCTGTAAAACTTGAACTCGATGATTCAGCACTTGAGGACCTAGAGGGCTACATGTGGCCTCGAGGCTGCAGGTTCCCCACCCCTGGCGTGGAGAGTATGAATAATATGACTAGTGACTAGTATAGAGCCTATATGTTGCACATCTTAAGACTTACTTTAAAAGTAATTCATTTTAAAAGTAATTACTTTAAATAAGCATGTCCTATTAGCAGTACATCTCATACATAACTGAAGGGGCAAGGAGGGAAAAAATCCAAGTGGTATATAACCAGAATCACAGTGAAAGATGCAAAAAGTGCTCATTGTCTTATTATTTCCAAGACCAGTGATTTAACTCAATAACTATGATCCCTGAAAATATAGAATTTCAAAAGATTATTGGGTGCACTAAAAAAACAATTATCTACATTTAAAATTTTTATTCACATTTTGAATCATAACGCACCAACTTAAACTTGGTCTCCCTATCCCCTGCAGCTAATAAACTAAAGAATTTAAACTTTTGTAGTCATGGATGTGGCTATAGTAGCAGATGATAGATAGTATGTTAGACCTATATAGCAGTCTGAAGCTAACTGTGACTTCAAATCCCTTGGTTTTTTAAATGTGATTTTTTAAAGATGAAAAAATGCTGTTCTTAAAGCCCTGATCTTAAAATAACAAGCTATCTTCTTGAATAAGATACATACCTTGCTAATTCCATAAAAACTAATGCATCTCTAAGAGATACTGGCATATCACTGCTTATTTTATTTGCCGGAGGTTTCTTGAGATCTACAATAAGCACACCATCTTCTTCTCTAAAGACTTTCATTAGAACAGCTTTGTTGTTTACCATTTTCAAAAATTCCATTTTAGCTTCTTCTCCCCAGCCTTCATTCTATTGAATAAATAAAAATCAAAAGTCAATGTAAGTATTATAATACTGTTATAACTATACTTTCTCTGGAAATACATTGTGGTTTTTTTCTCTACAGAATATAATCCTAAACAAAAGTATTAGTCAGATGACCAATTTAAGCATATACTGGAAAAAAAGCAGATGCCATAAGAAACCAAAAGACATTACAACATGTTTCTTATATGCTGACTTTTCAGCCTATGCTAAGAGAACTAACCATATCAAATGATGTTTATCATCATGTCATAGTGGAAGAAAGAAGATCTGGGATGGACTATATGTTATATATCATGGACAAGTCATTTTACCTTGCTAAGGGTCAGTTTCAAAGAGATACTACTATTTGTCACAGGCAATGTGGATCAATCCTGGAGTTGAGAAGACTTGGGTTCAAATGTTCTCCGATACATAACCAGTTATATATGACCAGACAAATCACCTAATCTCTCAGTGACCTGGGTAACTCTCTAGGACTAAAAATTATAAATGAGTTACACAAGTTGACTAAATGTGAATTTCCCATGTCAAGCAAAGAGAAAGAAGCCACCTTTTGAAATAAATTACTACATCTTAGAAACCGACCTTCATTTTGGTTAAAGTGAGAAGTCACATTTTATCTTTGTCTTGGTCCCCTCACCACTTCAACTCTTGCATCTAGGCTAATAAAATAGTCCTAAGGCTAGCTATTAAGAAGTTCTATATTAAGGCTGAAATGCAAACTGGTCCAACTGCAAGGTTAATGCTAATCAAAGCTAGTCATAGTTCCAAATCAGGGATTGGGATGACTGGGGGGGCCTGTTTTCTTAATGGGGTCTCTCTGTGGCCACATGCATGTGTCTATCTTTAGCGTTTGTTTCTTTTTTTAAAAAGTATTTCTTTAATAAACTTTCTCCTGGCCTACTTATGAGCATGATGTGGGTGACGTGGTAGAAACCCCCCTCCAACAAAAACACACACAAAAAAAACCAACAAATACTTGCACTACCTACTTCACTAGATTGTGAGGAAAGCACTCTGTAAAACCATGGAGGGCTATTTAAATGTGAGCTGTTTAGTTACAAAATTTATAGTAAAAGAAGTATGAATTTAAATAAAGGATCTGGACATTCTACTAAAAAACTAATCAAAGGATAACTAAGATTTATAGAAGCTCTGTAATAAAATCCTATTCCTCCAGACACATACACCTCTTTATTTGTTATTATTATTTGATTCCTATTTGATTGCCTATTTCCTTCATAAAAGGATGTGTGAATGGATAAAAAAAAATCATAGTGAAAAGGCACTGTCATCAAGAACAAAGATGGAAGAGATTAGCCTTGGAGAGCAGGAATATTCATTTCCTCAGTTGGAAAGTAGAGGAATAACAAGAGAAATTTCTAGAATGGGCGTAGTGAAGCAAGCTTGTATCATGTGGCTCTGACACTGACAGCTGATGGTTAACTTTTAGATGAATAAGCACATATAATCAACAATGTGATTCATTGGAGATTCTATTTTAGACCCATGAACAAAATCCTTAGGTCAATATTCTTCAGTTGACTAAAAATTAATTCACTTTTATCATTTATTTGGAAAATATTTTATACGAATTCAAGCAAACAAATAAAAGAAAAATTAGGGGAAATATTTTAGCTATGCAAGCTGAAGTTTTTTTTTTTTTAAAAAAAACTGGCTCTTGTATACTCAATATGTAAAAATCCTTTCTGCACTTTCCAATTCTATTGCCAACTCATATGTAATATTTAAAATTTCTTTTAACCTAAGAGAAACTATTCTTAATACTAATTAACATTTGTTGATTTAATTACTCACCGAATTTTGTGGGACAACATCCTTTAATGCGCATGACAATGCTAATGGATGGAAATCTCCTAGCATTCCTTCAATATATGAATCAGGCTTTCTTATAACCATACATAGATCATTTACCACTAAATGTGGTAGAGCACTGTGTCCTGGTCTAACTACGTGGCCATCACCAATCCTAGCAAGAATTTAAGCAACATTGTTAGAAATAGTTAATTCAATCCTGAACTTTTATCCATTCCCAAAGTTACCTATGCTTAAAATTTAAAAGAATGACAGAGACATTAGTCCAACTTCCTTATTTTACAAATGAAGAATATGATTGTAAGAGAAAGGAAGTGACTTGTTTTAAGTCCCACAGGTAGTATGTGATGGAGGTGGGCTCTGAACCCAGATTTTCTGACTCCAAATCCAGTGTTCTTTCCACTATACTATGGTGTCTTTCATTAATAAATAGGAATGCCTTAGTCATAGATCAAATTTCAATTTGCTTACAAAAACTGACTAATGAAATTCCAATGTTATATTTATTGGTTAATTCATAAATGCTCCGTGCCAGTGACAGATGTGGTTTCTCATAGAAATATTTTCTGCTCATTTTTAATTGATGTAGGCTATTTGCTACCCAAATGGGAGATAAATACTATATTTAACTTAATCATATTTTACTTTTAAAATCATACTGCAACTAACCATAAGTATAATTTTATTTTGGAAAAGATTAAACAAACCATTTCCCTCAAGTTCTCCACCATTTTTTAAACTGACGAATGACTTTCCCTAATTTATTAAGAAATGAAGGAATGAGGAAAAAGCAAAATAAATTAGCTGTGGAATTGTGAGGTTCTTGATAAGTTATCTGTCCATATAAATCTTTTCTACCTTTTTCCCCCAATTCATTTAAGTAGGACATAAAACACAAACAAAAGCAATTAGAAACGTCATACCCTGAAACAGCTAAGACTTCAGAATTCCCAAAGTCTATCATGAAAACTTGCATCAGTGCAACATCACGGATTGGACATTTGGTAGGACCACAGGGCTTTCCTACATTTTTATTTTCAATAGGAATTAGTTCAGTGATAGTTCCACGGCACCACATTCCATTTTCTACACTGTTGACAAATATCTTTGCACCTAAAGAGATTGAAAAACGTATCAAACCTTTAAGAACAAAATGAATAAAAATTTTAAAAGGTGCAAAAACCCTTTCAATTTAATAACAAGTGAATTAACTTTGACACAGATTTAGATACACATTTGTTCATTTAATTTTTTACATAAAGAGTATTTCAGGGGACATCAAAAAAAGTACGAGATAAGGTTTCTGGACTTCTCTTAGACTTTGGAATCTGGTCGTAGAAATAAGAAAATTACACAAAACAGTTAAAAGAATGCAAGGCAGGCACATGAAAATCTAAAAAGGAGTAGTATGGACAATAAGTTATATAAGAATTAAGAGAAGATTGAAATCACTGGGAACTGGTCAGGGATTAGTTTTGATACATTATTTCATTGACTTCCAGAATGCCACTCTTTCTTGGACATTTTTCTGTTCCTCGAACTATTCCCCTTCTGTTTCCTGTAACTTTACTGTCCTCTTCCTTTTATGTGGGTGATCCCTAAGGCTCATACCCCTCACCTCTCTAAAAAAAAATCTTTCTTGATTTCCCAGTTATTAGTGTTCTCCCTCTTCTCAAAATAACTTATATTTAACTATTCAATTTAGCAAACATTTATTAAGGCATTGTATTAGGTGGTAGGATATAAAGACAAAATGAAACTGTCACTAAGGACATTACAGTCCATTGGGTATAACACATGTGTAAGGTAATACAAAATAATTTCAAGTGAGAAAGTACTAAAAAGTAGTTTACGGTAGCATGAAAAAAGGTGCAAGACATGGCAGCTAAGCTGTGCTCTGATGGAAACTAGGAATTCTGTAAGAATGGAATCAATTCCAAACAAGGAGAGGACCAACCACTTCTACAAAGGTGGAAGACAGAATCTCAATTATATCATAACAGCTAACAAACCAGTTTTACCAGAATGGGTAAAGGGAAGTAATATGAATTCAGAATGGTAAAATAAGTAGGAGCCAGATTGTGTATGCCCAGCTGAGGACTTTTTATTTTACCCTAAAGGCAATAGGGTTCAAAGATTTCTTAGTGGGGTGACATAGACAAATGTATGCTTCAAATACAATAATTTGGCAGTTGTATGAAACACGTGTTGGCATAGTTTCGAGCTAGCCTTGAAAAAAGAAAGATCAGATTTATCTTTAAGTCATACTGTCTAAGTGACCATGGGCAAGTCAACAAATGTCTCAGTGTTCTAGGCAATTCTCTAAGACAAAGAGGTGATGACTTTCACTGGTAGAGTTTCCTCACCTAGAATTTCCCATACTATACCAATGAAATCACTGGTCTAGTCTCTAGAAGAGAATTAAGAGAGGGAAGAGACCGTAAGGCAAGAGAGGCAAAAAAGGAGGTCCTTTCAAAAGACAAAGTGAGAGATTATAAGGTCTCAAATTAGGACAGAGGCAGAGTGGACAGAACGGGATGGATGTAACAGATGTGGATATATGATAGAGAACTGACATAGCAACTGCTTACATGTAAGGATTACAAGAAATGGAAGGGTCATGGATGAACCTGGGTAAGTGGAAGGAAGTAAGAATCAAAAAGTATTCAAGTGCTTACTAGGTTGCCAAGCACTGTGCTAAGTGTTTGGGAGATGAAACTAAGCTTCCATTCTAATGGAGACAGACGACATACTTTTATAGGGAAAAGTATGCAGGGAGGTATGTTTTATTTTGAAAAATCATAGGAATGGTTGAGTAGAACCAGAGTGGGATACAGTGGACAAAGAGTCATAGCGGATACTCACTTTCAAGGATGAAGTACCATTGACAGAAAAGGGAAATTTTGGATGAAGCACTGGTCTTAAGGGAAATAAAATAACCTCTGTTTGGGAGATATCAAATTTGAGATGCCACTGGGAGATTCAAGTAGAGATTTAACATGCAGCTAGAACTGATGTTCAGTAAAGATTATTGTAGATATACAGATTGCAAGTTGTAGATACACAGTTTTGCTCATGTACATAACTAAACCTATGAATGTTGAGATCACCAAAACAGAAAATATAGAGAACAGTGTCCAGGAATGTGCCTTTAGGGGGTATCAAAGTGACTTTAGCAGGTATGTTTAGTCATGGAACATGGTCTAAATATATTAATATCAAATTGCTAACTAATTTTCCCAAATACATTTGTTCAACAATGAACTTGCCATCAACTTATCAAACACCAATCTTTAATATGTTTACCGCATCTATTCCATCATTCTATTTCACTTTTCCCCCCTGCAGCAGATATTCTTGATGATATGTGATCACTATAAACGCGTCAATGCTAGAATGTAAGCCCACTTTCATTAGTTTAACTCTCTTCTTTTGTGCCCTGGGTATTCCTTCCTGTTTTATAACATAAAGTTCATTATGATTTTATTAAGCTCTATAAGGAAACCCTTTGGTATTTTAGTTGGCATTATATTAAAGTGTGAATTAATTTAGGACTGTTGTCATTTACTATATTAAGGTAAACTACCCATCAATATCAAAAGTCCCACAGTGACTGTTCCAAACTTCTACATTCAAGCCACAAACACAATAATCTTCTTTCTTACTCTTGGCAGATCTTGCCAGATGCTTCACTAAAATAAGAAATTGATCATCTACTTTCTCCCCAGTTTCACAATGCAAATGACTCCATTATCATCTGTATATTCTTTGTTCTCCTCTCTGAGGAAGGGGAAGGGACGGCTCCTGTTGCTAATATCAACTCATCTACTTGTGACCTTGGCTCTATCCCCTCTTATCTCCTCTAGAAGCTTGGCCCTTTTATCATCTTCTCTCTTCTTCCTCTATCTTCCTTGCTTCCTTCCTTCCACCTCTCTTCCTCCACTGTCTTCCTTGCTGCCCAAATACGCTCCAGATTTTAGAAAACTTTCACTTGACCATACCATCCTTTCAAGCTATTGCTTTGTATTTCTCCTCTTTCACAAATACCTACAAAAAGCTACCTATATTTTGTTGCTAACAATCTCACCTCCCACTCATATCTCAATGCTTGGTCTTCATTCCTCACCACTCAATTGAGATTGCTCTCTCCAATGTTAAGGATCTCATCACTGCTAAATCCAATGGCCTTTTCTCAGTCATTATTCTTCTTGACTTCTCTAGTTTTGTTGACCACTTCCTCATCTTCTAAATACTCATTTCTCCTTGGATTATTTTTTTTTGTTGTTAATTCTGCTCTACCTTGGCTTTCTTCCAGGCTAGCCAATCATCTGAGTCTCCTTTGCAGGACTGTCATACAAGTTCCACTTTCAAATTAAGACTCTTCCTTGGGCCCTCTGTATTCTCACACTAGCTTCAATGGATTCAGCTATCACTCATATGCATATAAATTCCAAATCTACTTATCTACTTCATCTCTTTCCAGAACTTCAATCAATCAGGACAGCTAGGTAGCGCAGTGGATAGAGCACCAGCCCTGTACTCAGGAGGACCTGAGTTCAAATCTGGCCTCAGACATATAACATTTACTAGCTGTGTGACCCTCTGCAAGTCACTTAACCCCACTGCCTAACCCCCAAAAGAGGAAAAAAAAAAACCAGAACTTCAATCAATCAACAAGAAGTATTAAGTTTCTACTATGTGCCAGGAACTGTGCTAAGTACTGAGGATACAAAAACATATATGAAAGAGTTCCTGCCAACAAGCAGCTTACACCACTAAGGGAACACCATGTACATCCTAAATATATGTAAAGTAAATACAAGGTAATTTCGGGGACAGTTACTAGTAGTTGGACAGGGAAGTAAAGATAGTGAAGAAATAAAGGCCTCATACGTAGTGCTGGAATTGAGCACTGAAGGAAGCTAAGGATTAAGAGGTGGAGGTTAAGAAGAAATTAATACCAGGTACAAGAAACAGTTTACATAAAGGATATACAAAAGATGGTAGATTGTTGTGCATAAGAAAGAACAAGAAAATCAATTTGGCTGGACTATTATGTGTGTGAAGAGAAGTAATAAGCATGGAAAAAGGTGAAACCAGATTGTGAAGGGTTTTAAATGACAAGCTGAAGGAACTTACTGTTGCAATTGTCTAAATGCAAGATATCTCAACAGGAGTAATAGCTATGAGTGATGAGAAGATGGATTCAAGAGCTATTGTGGAGGTAGTAGAATATACAAAACTTGGCAACTAATTGGATATATTATGTGAGGTAAAGGAGAATGAGGGATTGATGAATCCAAAACCACAGAGACTGGGGAGAAAGATGAGTTCTGCTTTGAATACAATGAATTGGAGATATCTATGTGATATTCAGTTTGAAATGTCCAAGACACAAAAGGACTGAAACTCACGAAAAAGACCAAAGCTAGATATAAAAATCTGAAAGTAAACTATGTAGAAATGACTGAACTTGGGAATGGATGAGGTCCCCACCAGAGAACACAGAAAGAAATGAGAAAATACCCTAGAGCAGAGTCCTGGAGTTTATTGATGTTTGGCGAGTAGGATATGCATGATGATTCAGCCAAGGAAGCTAAGAATGGATAGGTGGTAGAGAACCAAAAGAGAGCAGCCTCATGAAAACCTAGAGAAGCAAATATCTAGGAGAGTGGTCAACATCATCAAATTCTACAGAGATTAAGAAGGACAAGAATGAGAAAAGGTTATTAGAACCCTCTTGGTACCCGAGCTCCTGTCAAGTTTAGCTCAAGTGAAATTTCCTTAAAGAAGTCTTTCCTGATATCCTGTTAGTTCTATTCTTCCCTGAAATCTCCCTCCAAATGCTTTCTCAATACCTCCACCTAGCTGTTCTTCCACATGGGTCTCCAACTCAACATGTTCAAAACCAAATTAGTTTTCTTTTCCCTTAAAGTTATCCCTTCCCTTTTCTTTTTTTTTTTGGTTAAAGGTATCACCAATCTTCAGTCAGTCTGGTTCAAAACCTAGGAACCACTCGATTCTTTACTCTCCCTCCCCATATATAATCAGTCTTATCAATTTTACCTTGAAATTTGTCATTTATCTCTTCTATTCCCTCTACAATCACACTAGTCCAGGCTCTCATCACTTATCACCCTAACTAATGAAAGTTTTCTTATTTGTTTCCCTTTATCACGTCTCTCCCGTCTCCAATCCATCTTTCACAAAGCTGCCAAATTGATGGTCCTAAAGCACAGGACTTCTAGTATCCTTCCCTTGCTCAAAGAGTTTCAATGGCCCCCTGCTACCTGTTTCTAGAATAAAAACAAAAAACAAAAAAACAAACCAACCCCAAACTGCCTTAAAACACAAACACACACACACACACACAAAATCCTTAACAAACTGGCTTCAGCCTATGTTTTCAAGCTGATTTTGTTCCTCCTCGAGGAGGAATATTCTCCAGTCAGACTAGCTTCCTTGCTCTTTCCTAACACATAGATGTTCTAGCTTCCATTTCTGGATCTTTGTATGAGCTGTCTGCCAACTGTTGGATACTCTCCCCAGTTCACCTCTACTTCTTGGAATCCCTACATTTATCAAATACCAGTTTTTGTCACGGCTTTGAATAGTTTTTTTTTTTTAAGTTCACTTGTTTATACCTCTAAACCACCAGTTATTCTGTATGCTACTGTATTTATCTGTGAACATGGTTTATCATCCCTCCAGTAGAATGTTAAGTCCCAAAGTATCTTGCAGAGAATAAGCACTTAATTCCTTTAATCATAGTTTCTTCTTTTATTTTAGAATTTAAGCTTGCAATAAGGTACTATCCAATTAATAGCTTTTATAATCCTGGTGTCTCAGTAAGTATCTGTTGACTAATTCCATTCATTTATTAGATCATAACTGTAATAGCAGGATTTTCTAAATGCCAAAGATCTGCGATTTTTGGCAGCATGGAGAGATCTTGATGTAAGGATTCCACACACCAAGGCAGACTGCAACCAGTCTATGTTATTACGACATGACAGTAGTTAGTACAAAACATCTAGTTTTGTACAGTAAGGCCAATGAAAGAGATTGGCTATGAAACCAGGTCATCTTCCAGACACATAACACAACACAATCCATTATATCATACTTCATTATTAGTGCTGCTTAATAAAGTTGTTAATTTCCTTTGTGTCTGATGTGATCCGACCTTCCCAATTGTCATTTTGCTGCTTTGAATTATCTTTTTAAAATTTCCCAGTAGTTTGTCAATTTTATCTTCTTTTAAAATAAATTCATATCTTGGCTGTATCTATTGTTCTTTTGTTTTCTATTCTGTATATTTTTGCTCCTAACTTTAAATCTGCAGGCAATTAGTGGTATATATTTAGCCACATCTCAGATTCTAATATACTGTATCATTGTTGCCACTATCTTAAATATATTATCTTTATGCTTCAATAATCACTTAATAATTCTGTAATCACAGCTTTATAATTTTTGTCTATTAATTTTATTACATTGTACATTTAAAATACATAGTATTTTAAATAGAAATGGTCTTTTTAAAATTTATATAAGTCTCTATGGTCCAGAGTATGATTAATATTTGTGAATTTGGCATTTACTTGAAAAGAATGACTATTTCCTGCTCCTTCCAATGTATGTTAATTGCAACTTATTTTAATAAGCTTCAGATCTGTAATTTATTAAATGTCTTTAAGTTTTGATTTTCAGAATGAAGGACTGAAGTTGCATATTATAATTATATTCTATTTCCTTTCTTATTCTTTTCTGCTGTGCAGTGTGCATAAACTGAGATTTGATAGATATCTTGTTTCTTTTTACCACTATGGAATGCCATTGTTTGTCTTTCAGTATTTTCTACTTTTAATTCTACTTTATTGTACTACTGCTGCCAAATCCCATTCCTAAAAAACAAAAACAAAAACAAAAAAACCCTTGCAGTTACAGGATGTATTTTAGACCCACTTCTTAATTTTAATCTTGCTAAATTTTCTTGAATTTCATATTTCTTTAAATGTAGAGTTGAATTTTCTTTCTTCATCCATTCTTATAACTTATAATATAAAAATCCAGACCCTTCATAGTTATAATCAGTGTGAACTATTCTGATATCTTCTACTTATTTCTGATGTTGCTTTCTATTGGCCATCTCGGCAATTAAAACAGTAAATAAATTTTTTTTGTACTATTATGTTGCATACTTTTCTGAAGTTTAACTCATTTTTTAATTAATAGAAAAATTTTGTTTTTGGGATTGTCAGCCAGCTCCTTTTCTACACCTCTCCATGAGCTTGGGGGACATTCCCCTCATATCTGCACTATATACTTATGAAGGTCAGTGAAGTGCTCTGTTATTGTACCCTTACTTATATCAGGTCCATAAATTCAGTATTAGCCACTTTTGCTGTCCTTTGTAGTCCAAAGATCCTTCTCCTCGACTAAGAAAATAGAAGAGTCAAGTAGCATTGTTTTCTTTGTCATCACTCATACCCCTACTCATCCCTATCAGCACACTGTTCTCTGATCCTCTTTCCCCAGTACTGCTAAAAATATATTTTGTTATCCTTAGCTATCTTCATGAGAACCAGGAGATTTTGAACTTTTTCATTTCCAAGTTATCTAACTTCACAGAATTGTAGGCCATGGTGTTCTTCCTACCTATTCCTTTCTTTCTTTAAATTCTTTAAAATAGCTGCCTTACTAAATTAACACATCAGGCTATTTTTAGCTTTCATTTCTCCTCTATCACAAAGTCTGGGGTCACTTCCTCCTCATGGGGAGAATCAGAGCTGGAGTTGACCTTCTTGCTTGTTCCTTCAACTTTTAAAAAATGACATTATATTACTGATGCAACTCAAGGGCGGGGGTGGGGGGAGAGAGGCAGAGAGAGGGGCACAGAGGGCGAGGGCGAGAGAGGGGCACAGAGGGCG
>NW_020954591.1:21901650-22253020 GCF_900497805.2 Vombatus ursinus
GCGAGAGAGGGGCACAGAGGGCGAGGGCGAGAGAGGGGCACAGAGGGACGCAGGCAGACAGAGCGACGCAGGCAGACAGAGCGACGCAGAGAGACAGAGCGACGCAGAGAGACAGAGCGACGCAGAGAGACAGAGCGACGCAGAGAGACAGAGCGACGCAGAGAGACAGAGCGACGCAGAGAGACAGAGCGACGCAGACACACACACACCCACACACAGAGACCGCGAGACACACACTCACAGGGAGAGACGGGCAGACAGCGAGAGATGGGCGGACAGGGAGAGACACACAGACACACTGGTCAAGCCCCTTTATTTGTCCTATAAGAAAGACCAGTCTGCAGGGAGAATAGATAACAGTTGTGTGGTCCTGACAGAAATGCAAACACTGCATTCAGTGCAGGTGCCTGCAAAGTTCTACTTGCTCTCCATCACTTCTTGTCTTTCTTGTTATTTGTTCCCCTTGGAACACTGCTGTGGTCAACTGTTTCTGGGGGTCTAATGTTATCAATTTCGACTCACTGGCACCTTGCCAACTTTAAGAGCAGCTCCCTTCTCCTCAGGCTTTTTAGCATTATCTTTCCTTCATTTTCTTCTCTCATCTCAGGCACCCCTCTCTCTCCCTCTTCTCCAAGTTAAACCCTCTTCTTGCTCCTTCCATCTTACCCAAATATTCCTTCCAAATCATCTTCAAGATTCCTTTCTTTCTTCAGCTCATCTTTCTTTTGCTCCTTCTTCCACAACTTTTTCCCAGAAGGTCTATATTCTAGATCCAGTTTAGTCCAAACTGGATATATGACCTGTAGAAAACTTCTCTCATTTTGTTTTCTCATCTGTAAAATTAAGGGCTTGGCCTAGAACACATCTAAAGCTCTGTCCCATGCAGCCAAAGCAATACTTATGGTAAAATTTATATCTCTAAAAGAAATCAGGTCAATGAATTGGAAAAGCAAATTAAAAAAACCTAAAGAACAAATTAAAAATCTGCAATTAAACACCAAAATAAGAATCCTGAAAATAAAATGCAAGATTAATAAAACTGAAAAAACAAAACATTGATGAATTAATAAAACTAGGAGCTGGTTTTATTAACAAAAATAAAACAGTAAGAGATAAACCAATGGTTAAATTCAGTTTAAAAAAAAAGAAAAGAAAAAACCAAATTGTTAGTATTAAAAATGAAAAGGGTGAATGTACCACCAATGAAGATGAAATTAAAGCAATTATGGAGCTATTCTGCCCAATTATATGCCATAAAACTATTTACAAAACTATTAATTCCCTAGATTAGATTAGCAAGACAGAGAATAGAATACTTTAATAACCTTCTTAGAAAAAATTGAACAAGCCATAAATCAGCCCCCTGGAGAAAAAGATCTCACAGACCAGATGGATTTACAAGTGAATTCTACCAAACACTTAACAATGAATTTCATTACTATATATAAACTAATGGAAAAAACAGAGAAGTCATACACCAAATTCCTTCTATGATACAAACATGGTTTTGATACTTAAACCACAGATAGCAAAAACAGAGGGGGAAAAAAAAAACTATAGCTCAATTTCCCTAATGAATATGGATGCAAAAATTTTAAATAAAATACTAACCAGGAGATTACAGCAATGTATCACAATGGTCATACAATGACCAGTTGGTATCTACACCAGGAATGAAGGGCTGATTCAATATTAAGAAAATTATAAGCATAGATAACCATATATCAATAACAAAAATAACAAAAGTCCTATCAATAGATGCAGGAAAAGCTTATGACAAAATACAAGTCCCATCCCTATTAAAAATACCAGAAAACACAAGAATAAATGGAGCTTTCTTAAAACGATCAGTATCTAAAACCAAGAACAAGCATTATCTGTAATGGAGATTATTATTATTCTCTCTCTCTCTCTCTAATTATACCAAGGATGAAGCAAAGATGTCCATTTATCACCATGACTTTGCAATATTGTACTAGAAATGATAACTACTGCAGTAAGATTAAAAAAAATAAGCCGAAGTAAGAATAGGCAACGAGGAAACAAAACTATCACTCTTTGCAAATGATACGAAGATGTACTTAAGGAACCTGAGAGAATTAACTAAAAATCTAGTTGAAACAATTAACAACTTCAGAAAAGTTGCAGGATATAAAATGAATCCACATAAATCATCAGTATTTCTATATGCTACTAACAAAACAAGCAGGAAAAGACAGGAAGAGAAAATCCATTTAAAATAACTGCAGACAATATAAAATACTTGGTAGTCTACCTGCCAAGACAAATCCAAGGACTATAGGAACAATTACAAAGCACTTTTCATACCAATAAAGACAGATGTAAACAACTGGAGAAATATTAATTGCTCATGGGCAGACCAAGCCAATATAATAAAAATGACAGTTCTACCTAAATGACTTATTCAATACCATACCAACCAATCAGATTACCAAAGAATTATTTTATACAGCTAGAAAAATAAATAACAAAATTTACCTGGAAGAATAAAAGGTCAAGAATGTCAAGGGAATCAATGAAAAAAAGAAAAAATGAAGTAAGGCAATCTAGCAGTACCAAATTTCAAATTACACTATAAAATGGTAATCATCAAAAGAATCTTATCTGGTACTGGCTGAGAAATAGAATGGTGAATGAGAGGAATAGATTAGGTCTGCAATACACAAAAATAAATGACCACAGTAACTTAAATGTTAGACAAACCTAAAAGATCTTAGCTATGAGGGCAAGAGTTCACTAACTGACAAAAACTGCTGGGAAAACTAGAAAGCAGTCTGGCAGAAATTAGGCACAGTCCTACATTTTAATACTAAGATAAGGTCAAAATGGCTAAATGACTTAGACATAAAGGGGAATATCATAAGCAAATCAAGGAAGCATGTAATAGTTTATCTGTCACATCTATGGAAAAGGGAAGAGTTTATGACCAAACAAGAGATAGGGAGGGTCGTGGGAGGTAAAATTAAAAGTTTTTGCAAAAATAAAACCAATGCAGCCAAAATTAGAAGGAAAACAAAGGAAAATTCTGTACAGGAAGATTCTCTGATACTTCATTTCTAAAATATATAGGAAATTGAACTAAATTTATAAAAATAAGAGTCATTCCCCAAATGATAAATGGTAAAAAGATATGCAGAGACATTTTTCAGAAGAAATCAAAGTTAGCAATAGTTGTACGAAAAAATGCTCTAAATCACTAATAATTAAAGAAATGCAAATTAAAACAAGTCTGAGGTATTACTTCACACCTATCAGATTGGCTAGCACGACAGAAAAGGACAAATTCTGGAAGAGATATGGAAAAATAAGGACACTAAAGCACTGCTGATGGAGCTGTGAATTAGTTCAACTATTCTGAAGAACAATTTGGAACTATGCCCAAAGAGCTATAAAATTATGCATACCCTTTGACCCAGCAATAACTCTACTAGGTCTGTATGGCAGAGATCAAAGAAAAGGGAAAAAGACCTATTTGTACAAAAATATCTACAGCAGATCTTTTTGTGGTGGCAAAGAATTAGAAATTGACGGGATGCCCACAAGTTGGGGAACGGCTGAATACATTGTGGTATGATTGTGATGGAATACTATTGTGCACTAAGAAATGACGAGCATGATGGTTTCAGGAAAAACCTGGGAAGACTTATATGAACTCATGCAAAGTGAAGTGAGTAGAACCAGAACATTGTACATGGTTACAGCAATACCATAACAATGATCAAATGTTAGCTATCAAATCTTAGATCAAAACTTAGCTACTCTGATCAAGCCAATAATCCATGACAATTCCAAAGGACTCATAAGAAAAACTGCCATCTCCAGAGAGAGAACTGATGAGTTGAGTGCAAAGTGAAGCATATTTTTTCCCCACTTTATTTTTTTGCATTTTTTTGGGCAACATGACTAATATGGAAATGTATTTTGCACTTCACATGTACAACGGGTATTATATTGCTTGCCTTCTCAGTGGGTGGGGGAGGGGCTTGAGAGAGAGAGATCTGGAACAGAAATTTTAAAAAATGCTAACATTTAAAAAAACAAAACCTTTCTTCCCTCCCAAAATAAAGTTCTGTCCCTGTTCTAAAAATTCTGCTATATGTAATCCTAGTTTGTGCATTTAAAATTAAGGGGCCATAGTTAGTCAACATTTTTATTTGGAAAATACCTATGAATAATAGAAAAAGCATGCCGCAGTAAAACTGCTGTATAAACAAAAGGACAATAAATTTACTAATTGTTTTTCTTTGTAGGTTTCACTTAGTCATATCTCCAAAAATATTTCCTTCACCATGGGCTTGTTGAATAATGTTATATTTGCCCTGAGCATTTAATACTTTTTCAAAGTCAACTATCATTTAAAAAGTTTACAAGTATATAGGATGTGTTAAATTAACTTACTTATATAAACATAACAAAGTAACATTTATGAGACTACTACATCCTTCCTGCTATTCAGGAGCAAAACCATTATAAATCAGAGATTCTTCTACCTATTGGGTCAATAATTACTATATTGAAGTATCCTTGACACAAAAATATTAACATTTTTGAGTGATATATTTCTTAATTACCTAGCTCCAAAATATCTGAAGGACTGAGGTACAGACTCTTGTTGCAAAAATGATTCAACTTCTTTTCCAATACTGTTGCATTTTTTCTTTGTGAATACTTCCGAATATAAAAGTGGCACGGATGTATTACATGGCTCACAAAAACTAGTTCCAGAGAACCTGCAGAAAAGAGTCATCACACAACCTAAATGAATAAGATATAAGTTGGGTTCTAATTAATGACCCTTACAAGGAATAATTTGCAATGACATTTTCCCTAGAGAAATCCATGTTTCAATCTCTAGAACACTGAAGCTTCCTAAAAGATGTTCAAAACAGAAAAGGTTTTTGACAACACTGGGAACACTTAAAATAATAAATCTTCAGCCCTCTGCAAATATGGTCTGTTCACAATTTACCAATGGGCATTGTTCCCCAGGTTCACTAAATGAGCTGTTTGAAAGTTAAAACACATTTTCCTTTTAAAACAAGGTTGGACATGGTGGTGTTAGAGTCCCAGTTACCCCTAAACAAGCCTAGTCATCCCAGAAATGAATAGGAGAAAGTAATACTTTTGCAATACTGATAATTTAACAAAATTGAAAAATATTCAAACAAAACATGACTTCTTATTTTCTAATGCTGACCCTTGATGAACTGCAGGTTTAAACAGAATAGGAAAAGGTAGAGGAGTGGGTTGGGTAATTTGAGGGAATTTCTAGAACTTTCAAGAGCTTTAGAGGTTGATAACATTGATTATAACCAATTTCACTTCAATGCATGAGACAGCCTTTTCTTCTCATTACTGGTATACAACTAGCATTATTCACACATCTATCATCTATAACTTTGTGGGGGGGGTCTGGGAGGTAGGGGGTATGGGAACGGACAAAGGCTGACACTGAACTGAGGTGCAGTCACCTGCTCAGTATAGCCCTTTGCAGTTCAGAACTCCTGCTCAAGAGATCTGCCAGTCAGCCTCCCTGGTAGCTGGGGTTGCAGGCGAGTCTCACCATATCTGGCTGCCTATACTTTAAAAGTAGAAAGAAGTCATAAGACTTTAATTAAAAAATGGCTTCATGGAGTTTAGAACTTAAATGGGTTAGTTTTAGCTACCAAGATAATTCACCTTATTTCTGAAAAAATTTTAGATAAATGTGGTGTTAAAATACATACTGCAAATCTCACAAAGTCAAATATATGTAATTGTTGCAATTTACCTGCTTTCAGTCCAAAAGGTACCGACTTTTTCTGCAAAGGCTTTTTTTGATGTCTAGGAACCTCCATAATATGCTCTATGAAGTATGCTTCACCAAAATAAGAAAGGAATGCAATTGTATTAATCTTGTTAATAATGACAATAGCATACAATATCAAAAGTTATACCTGAAATGGCTAGACACATTACATCAGAAAGTAATGGAATGATAGATTCTCTCAACTTGCCAGAAATTCTTAAAGCATTCTAATGGTAGTAAGAATATCACCTAAAGTTTCTCCGTTCATTGTCATTTTGAAATAACCAACCAACAAGTATTTATTTATTAAGGACTTTCCATATGCCAGGAACTGTGCTAGGCACTGAGGACAAGTACAATGAATGACACAATTGCAACTTGGAAAAAGCTTACATTCAAATGAGAAAGGATACAGATTATAAAGAAAATAAATATGAATAAATCAAATGAGTTAATACAAGGTAATTTGAAAGGAAGGGTACTAGTAGTTGGGGTGATCAGAAAGTGCTTCATGTAGAAGATGGTGCTTGAATTAGATCTGGAAGGAATAAAGGGATCCTCTCAGGTGAAGAGGGAGGGAATTCCAGGTATTGGGGACAGCCAGTGCAAAGTTAAAGAAATGGTACTGGAATGTCACATGTGAGGAAGAGAGAAAAGGCCAATTTGGCTGGATCATAAAATACAAGAAGGGGAATAATAATTGATGAGGTTGGAGAGAAATCGTGGCTGCATTGTGAAGAACTTCAAAGGTTAAACAGAAAAATTGTGATATAATGTAAGAGGGCCAGCTCTGATAAGTCCAGATAGGGTTAAAAAATTCAGGTCGAAGTTTAACTCCTGCTTGTTCTTGCCCTCGGGGGCTCACGTGCTCAGGATGTTGGCTCACCTTCCTCCCATGCATTAAGATGCTCCTGGATTACACTATCCAACCGTGACACAACAGAAGATAAGTACGAGGAATAACAAATGGCAAACATGGGGGAACTAGTCTTGTACTTTGAGATAAGACTTTGGGACAGCCCTGAGAATGATTGTTCAGGCCTGTTGATGACTATTAATCTATGTCTTGTAAACGTTTGCTTAAGAGTATGCAATCTCTTCTTCCTGACACTTTTGTCGTATGCGCCTTTGAGGTATGTCCTAAAAGCATTCAAAGCATTCAAGCTCTAAACCTTGAAAGTTATCAGTAACAGTCCCGGGATATGTATAGCTTCCCATACAAGGGATCCTTTGAAGTTCCAAACTTTTGCCTATATAGTCTGTGACCCTCAGATGAATAAACGGCTCAGTCTTCACCGACCTGCCTGGCCCACGTTTCTTCATTTCGTGCTGTCCCGTGAGGTGCCCCACTAGTTGTGGGCAACAAGTGGTGCCTAGACAGGGACTTGAACCCTGGACCCTCAGATACAATATAAGGCTAAATATCTACAGTAATCTGCAGTCTTATTTACATTTAGTGCCTTGCTTAAAGAAAGGTCTGGCATGGGAAGCTTTTGGTGATCATGACCAATTTTGCTTTCTTCTCTACTTTTCTTACCCTATCTATTGGGGAAAAAAAGATAATGAGTTTAGCTTTCATCATGTTGTTTCAGATATTTGCATGACATCTCTTTTAAAATGTCCAACAGGCAATTGTTGATGTAGGACTGAAGCTTAAGGAAGAGAATGGGATATTAGATAGAGAATGGGATTAGATATCTGTAAATCATTTGCATAGATATAATAGTTAAATCCATGGAAGCTGATGAAGTTATTAAGACAGCACAGATGAAAAAAAAAAAAAGAGGGGCCTAGGATAAGACCTTGGGGATTCAACCACAATTAGGTGGCATGATATGGATAATGTGCCTGCAAAAGAGACTGGAAAGCTAAGACAGGCAGGAGAGGAACCAGGAAAGAGCAGTGTCACAAAAACCCAAAGAGGAAAGAATATCAAGGAAGTCAACCACATCAAATACAGCAGAGAGTTCAAGAAAGAGGAAGACTGAGAAAAGGCCATCAGATTTGGCAATTAAGAGATCACTGCTAACTTCGAAGAGAGCAGTTTCAGTTGAGTAGTGAGGTTGGAAATAAAACTGTCAAGGGGCATGCAGAATAAGAATGAGAAAGTGGAGGCCTGATGTTTAAATAGCTTTGTCAAGGAGTTTGGCTGAGAAGGGGAAGAGAAATGTAGGACAAGAACCTGAGAGGGGGTAGAAGGGTCTAGTGAAGTATTTTAAGGATAGGGGAGATCTAGGCATGTTTGAAGGCAAGAAAGTAATTTCTACAAGAATTTATATTTGAGATGTCACTAAGAAATGAGACTGACTGCAGAAGACACACAAAAACTTGTACCATTTTAGTCTCACATTGTATGGTACATCTAAATTACGTGGACTAATTTTTCAAATGCTTTATCAAACCAATCACATTCATAAATAACATAATCAGACGAACTCATTTAGCTATCACTGCACTGAAAACAGAGTTGGCTATAAAAGTGCAAAGAGGGAACAGAACTCAGGGACAGGGAAGAAAAAAATCAAAGGGGCACTGACAGACACATGGGATCATAAGGAGGTAATATCAATCTTCTTAAGATCTGCAATGTCAGTAGGAAGCCAGTCAGTAGAGTAAGAAAGATACCTAGACAGTCTGGAGGCTTATTTCTTCCCTCACATATATGAATTTTTATTCGGATAACATAATTCCACTTAACTTACTTTCTTGATCCTCTTCAATAATTTCTTCTATGATCACATCAGGGCTAGATCCCATTTGTGGTAAAACAGCAACAGTTTTAGGGGAGGACACAGACACTCTCTCATCTTGGTGCTGGGTACTCTTTACTTCTAAATGTGAATCACCAGTTTCATGCTGCACAAGGGGCTGTTCCTCATCATCTGTTGCAGCAATTTCAAACTTTTTATTTTCTACAGACAGGTATGCATCACAATTTGAAGATTCCTTCTTATTAGTATGCTTATGAACATTCTGTCCAGCACTTTCACTGTCTTCAGAACGAAATCTGTTTGGAAAGCATTTAGAGGATGTTCAGGTTAATGAATTTTTAATGCCATTTATTCATAATCATTTGATGTGGCATTCATTTCCTTTTCATGATAAATTTAATATTCAGATAGCTCTAAGAGAGCACTACAATAGCATAGGTACCCCAGGGTCCATCAAGAAGTACATCAAGAATACTTCAGAGAAAATAAATTTTTACAGACACATCTTCACCTAGACTGAAGAAAGAAGTAGGCGAGATTACCAAAAAATCCATGTAGATTCAGTTTAAGCAAAACAAACACCCATACAAAACACATATTCTTAGCTATAGCAACTGGTCATTTTATTGTCGTGTGGCCAGAAGGAAGGGGAATACTCCCAGGTAGTCGGGCAAGAGACAAGAAGCCAGCCTGTGAATAAAAAATTTGTCACAAATACTCCCAAGAATTTTGTCAGTAACTAAATGTGAAAATATTCTACTTCAAAACACATTTCTAACAATAACTGAGAATCGCTCCTGCCCAGTCACAGAGGAGTTGTCCCTACTAATTAAGGCTAACACCGACAACTGTCATCTCACCCTTGATCCCATTCCCATTTGCTTCCGCCAGGTGCTTGCTATAGCAATTATCTTATTACCCTTTCACTGCTGTTCAGTCTTTCTTCCCCCCAATCACGTCTGACTCTTTGTGACCCCATTTGGGGTTTTCTCATCAAAGATACTGGAGTGGTTTGCCATTTCCTTCTCCAGCTCATTTTACAGATGAGGAAACCAAGGCAAACAGGGTTAAGTGACTTCCCAGGGTCACACAGGAAGGGTTTGAGGCCAGATTTGAACTCAAGAAGATAAGTATTTCTAACTCCAGGCTCGGTACTCTATCCATTGTACCATGTACCTGCCTTTTAGGAATTCCCTTTAGGAATCTTTAACTTCTCCCTTGCCAAGGATTCTAACATCTGCCTAAAAACTTTCTAAATCTTCCCCAGTTCAGGAAAAAAAAAAGTATTCCCTCGACTTGTCATTATTTATTTATTTTTTTATTTCTTGGAGTTATCCATAACAATGTGGGAATTTGTTTTGCCTGACTATATGTATTTGTTACCACTTCTGTTTTTCTTTGTCTCTTTTTATTGGACAGAAAGGAGATGGGAGAAAAAAAATGCTTGTTAACTGAAAAATTTTAAAATAAAATTAGAAGTTGTTCATAATGGATTTTTAACTTTATCACCCACTTTCTCTTCATCCCAAGCAAGTGGTCTTCTAACCACACCAATCTACTGAATCACACTTTTCTCAAAGCTTAATGACTTAAAAATTGCCAAACCAAATGACCTCTTTTCAGTAGAATTTTTCCTTTACCCCTTTGTAACTTCTGACAGTTGACCACACCATCTTACTGAATACTCTCTTTCCCAGAGTTTTGGGGACACAATACTCTCCAAGGTATCTCTCCCCCCTTTCTAAATACTGCTTTGTCTCCTGAACACGCCATTTTCCTGACCTCTTAAGGTGAGCATTTCCTGAGGGTCTATCCTGGGTCTTATTTCTCTGTAGTAGGGGTGGGGAACCTGTGGTCCTGAGCCCACATGTGGCCCTCTAGGTCCTCAAATGCGGCCCTCTGAATCCAAACTTCACAGAATCCTTTTATTAAGGATATCTGTTCTGTGAGGTTTGGATTCAATCAAAGGGCTGAACTTGAGGACCTAGATGTCCATATGTGGTCTTGAGGAAAGAGGTTTCCCCACTCCTGTTCTATACCCTTTTCCCTCAACAATGTTATTTACTCTCATGATTTCAAGTCTCCGTAGGTAACATCCCAATCTTTATCTCTAGTACTGACCTCTCTCCCAAGTTATAGACTGACATTTCCCTTTCCCACAAGTCACTTTTACTTGGATGTCCCATCAAACTGAATTACATCCAAAAACCAAGCTCATGATATTTTCCTGTGCCCTTCATTCTGGCTTCACTATTTTAAGTTTAACACATCCAACCTCCGTCATTCGTGATCCCATTCCCTTCTGTTTCCTTCATGTCTTTGCTACAGCAATTATCATCCCCTTAGGAATTCTCCATTTCAACATCTGCCAGAGATCTCACATTGGCAATCTCTGGGCTAGCTCTGACACCCAATCATTTTACACAGTTCTGTCAACTGCATCCACTCTCCTTCATACTGTAATCACCCTAACACAGACCCTTAGCACCATTTGCTTTGACTCTTGCAATGGCTTCCTTTCAGATCTTTGTCTCCTCTTCCTCCCCACTCCAACTCAGTCCTCAAATAAGTGCCAAAATATTTATGTAGAAATCTAGTCATGACAACCCTCTGATTAAAAAAATCACGATTATATATTGCTTAAAGTCAAATTCAAACACTTCTGTCAGTTGACTCCTTGGAGTCAAGGTCAAACTTTTCTGCTACTACTCTAGCTTTTCAGCCTTAAACTCACATCACTCCCCCTCACATTTTTCACTCTAACTAAAAGGGTCTAATACTTTTTCTAAAACAATCCTGTGCTCTCTTGCATCCATGCTTTTGTTCAAGATTGATTTATAACTCCATTTCCTTTTAATCTTTTGAATTCCTGCCTACTTACACAACTTAAATGCCCCATTTACCCAACCCCCTAGACCAAAGTTGTTAAACTCAAGTAGAGCCACATACTGATTCAGAAAACCACAAATATTAACTATGTTGTGTCGTATTTTATTAACTATTTCCCAATTACATTTTAATCTGGTTTGGGCAACCCTCCAAAATTTAATTTGATACCTCTGCCTTAGATTAATGCTTCTTAAACTGTGGGTTGTGACCCTATATGGGGTCATGAAAAATTTGGCAACAGTAAAGGGTTTCTGAATGTGCAATGCCAAAAATTAAATAAAAATCAAACACAATGAATCTGAGGTGTTCTGGCAGTGCTGGCCCGTGTTACGTTGCACACCTTTACTGCAGCCTTGGTTCTGAAGCATTTTGCACTGCGTATGCCCTCAGGCCATGCAATGCCAGCTGCCAAAATGGTAAAGGGATCCCAAGTGGAAAGTTTAAGAAGCCATGACCTAGATGATGATCTTTCTCCTAGTTTTAGGATTTCACACAATACTTCTTTACACCCAATACATGTACGATGTAAATAATATATTTTTTTTTGGTAACCACTAACACCCACCCACCTACCTATTGTGAGTCTATACAATTCTACTCTCTTTGATATCCAATCATTCACCAAGTCCTGTCAATTGCAACCTTTCTCCCTTATTCATACTGTAATTAATGTAGGCCCTCAGCCTCATTTTCTTAGGCACTTGCAATGCTCTCCAGTCTATGAAGACAGAGGCCATGTCAAATTTTTATCTCATTCAACATCTCATTCTACAAGAACCAGACTTTTATTAAACATCTGCTGAATTAGAATAACATGTCTAGAGGTCAAAGAACTGTGTAAGCTCTAAAACAACAGAGGAGGAAACTAACAATTGTCTCTTAGAATTGATGGATTTTTCTGTCTTTGGAAAAACCCTGGCTTATTTCTTCATGTCAAGTTCTTAGTGGTAAGTGGTATAGTTTATTGGAAAAAGAACTGGAAGTCAAGAGACCTGGGTTCTAGTTTACTATTAATTTGCCATATGATGTTGGACTAGTAATTTCTCTTAAGCTTCAGTTTTTTCTTCAGCAAAATATCTACTCTAAGTTATTTTCTGAATGTAAGGTTCTTTGATTTTAAATAAAATTTAAAATCATAGTTTTAATCATAGTTAATTAAGAAAGGTTTGAATAAAACTATCTGGGGGAACACACAGGAAAAATTTCAAGGTGGAGGTGTTATTTAAGAATAATGTTAAAACAGTTATATTTCGAAGTTCTAATTGATTCATAGAAACCATTGATTTTATTTTTCTCATAACAGAACATTGTTTATTTTGCAGAACTTGATCAGAATTTACGTTTTCCCCATTCATTTAGATTTTAAAACAAGAGAGGCAGAGATTTTTCTTAAAGTAGTTCTCATATTAAAATTAAATTAGGGCATTGACCAACATCTCACATTGTATCCCAAAATAAGGTCAAAAGAGGTACATGATTTGAACATAAGGAGAGATAGCATAAGCAAATTAGAGGAGCAAGAAAAATTTACATGTCAGATCTATGGATAAAGGGAAGAATTTAGGAACAAACGAGAGAGAGAGGAAACAGAACGGAAAATTTTATGAAATTAAAAAGGTTTTTTTTTTTAACATAAATTACATGAAATTAAAATGGTTTTACACAAACAAAACCAATGCAGCCAAAAGTGGAAAAAAAGTTGACAATTTTTTTTTGCTAAAGATCCAATTTCTTAAATATATAAAGAATTGAGCCAAATTTATAAAAATCAGGGCCATTCTCCAAATGACAAATGGTCAAAGGCTATGAATAGGCAGTTTTCAGAAAAAGAAATCAAAGCTATCAAATAGTCATATGAAAAAATGCTCTAAGTCACTAATAATTAGAGAATTGCAAATTAAAACAACTCTGAGGTACTTCACACCTACTGAATTGCCTAACAGGAAACTAAAGGAAAAAGACAAATGTTGGAGGGGATATGGAAAAACAAGGCTGCTAATGTGGACCTGTGAACTACTCCAACCATTCTGAAGAATAATTTGGAACTGTGCCCAAGAGCTATAAAACCCTTGGACCCAGCAATACCACTACTAGGTCTATATCCCAAAGAGATCAAAGAAAAAGGAAAAAGACCTATGTGTACAAAAATATCTATAGCAGCTTTTTCTGTGGTGACATGGAAATTGAGGGGATGCCCATAAGTTGGGAAATGGCTGAACATTGTGGTATGTGACTAATGAAATACTATTGCACTATAAGAAATTTTGGGGGGGGGGATGGTTTCAGAAAACCTGGGAAGACATATATGAATTAATGTGAAGTGAACTGAACCAGGAGAACGTTGCACACAGTAACAGCAATAGTGTGATAGCGCTCAACTGTGAAAGACTTAACTACTCTGATCAAGCCAATGATCCAAAACAATTCCAAAGGACTCACAATGAAAAATGATATCTAATCCATAAAGAGAATTGATGAACTCTGAGTGCATATTAAAGCATACTTTTTTATTTACTGTTTCTTGCCTTTTTTTGGCAATATGACTAATATGACAATAGGTTTTACATGACTTCATATGTATAATTGATAGCATATTGCTTACCTTCTCAATGTGTGGAGAAGGGGCTGGAGCAAGGGAGAGAATTTGCAACTCAAAATAAAAAAAAAGAACGTTAAATTATAAGTATAAAAATTTTTTTTAAATTAAATTAGAAACTAAGAAAACCGCATTGCCCTTTAAAATTCACTAATGAATCCCGATGTTAAATATAGGGCTATCTTTGGTGATTTTGACTGTAGATTTTAAGTCTTCATTTATAAATGTAGGGTTAACTTTATAGATGGGCTGTGGGTATTGCAATTTGAGGGGACCTTGTTTCCTCTTTCTGTCCTCAAATCTTCATGCCTACGCTGACACTACCTATCCCTTCGTAATGTGAAATTCTCATTTATTAGCAGATTCTTGATCCTCTAGGACTTGGTATTTACATCTCTGAAATAATGGGGCTAGAAGTCATGATTACCAAGGTCTCAAACACACAGGTGAAGTTATATAACCCAGATATTCCAACTCTCACTCTCTCTGGTGGTATTTTACATTCCGTAATATTTTACAAAGGATCTCTGAAGTTGCTAAATTCAAAGCATTAACAAAATTTAGTGCATTTTTTAATTTTTAAAATAATTTCCAGTATTCTATTACATTATGTTGGGATATTTATTGGTAAAGACAGACAATCACAAAGGGGAAAGGAATTGAGCATTTATATAGCTGTTGCTGTGTACTAGGCTCTGTGCTAAGCACTTTATAAATATTATTTCATTTAATCCTATCAAAAACCCTATGAAATAGGTGCTATTATCCTCATTTTACAATCAAAGAAGCTGAGGTAAACAGAGGTTACGTGATTTGCCCAGGGTCACACCTATTTAAAGTCTGACTCCAGGCCCTACACTTTATTCACTGCATCTCTAAGCTGCCTCAAAAGATGATGAAATTGTAAATCTTTCAATGTCTCACATTTCATATGAATTTTTGGCATATTCTGTGAAATAGGCCATATCAGACTGAACAATTATTTTGCCATTCTAAAATAGAAGACTTACTTTGAAGTTTCTTCAAATTCAATCTTCCCCATATTTTTAAACATACAAATAATTTCATTACAATTCATTTTCAACCTATAAAAAAAGTACAAGTGTTGGACTTTAATCAATTTGATCAGATTAAACAATAAATAAGTAGCCAATACTTAGACAAAAATAATAATTCCTAATTTTTATAATTATAACTAAGTTACTTAGGAAAACCCCAAAAGTTCAATGTATCACTTCTGATCGAATTTAAACTCAGCTAGCATGCATTTTAAAATATCTAATAGCTACATATTCTTCTAAAACATTATTCACCTGAGAGAGCTTCTGAATTTCAGAGAACTCACTTTTGACAATTCACTCTCAAATGCCAACTTCAAAGTGCGGATAATCTGTAATTAAAAGACATATCAATAAGGAATTTACGAAACTAAATCTGGTGGCTTTCTTGAAACAGAAGTGTGGCTGTTTTCTGGGCAAAGTGTGAAACAGAAATAAGATCTCCAAAGGAAAATTAGAGGCAACATTTATTCTACCTTCTGATGGGAACACCCAGCATAGCTAATCATTAAATCAGTATTCTCCGAGTGCTTAATAGATACAATTCACTGTGAGGTACTGAAGGAGGTGAAAAAAATGTGAGACAGTCAATACTCCTAAGTTTATGACCTAGTTGTGAGAGTTAAAGGAATTTAATTCAATTTTTGTTGTTGTTCAGTCGAATCCAACCTTTTGTGACACTAGTTGGGGTTTTTTTGGGCAAAGATAATATAACGGTTTGCCATTTCCTTCTCCAGTGGATCCATTTTATCAAGCAATCAGAGGTTAAATGACTTGCCCAGGGTGACACAGTTAGGAAGTATCTGAGGCTAGATTTAAACTCAGGTTTTCCTAACTCCAGGCCTAGTACTCTGAACCACCAGCTGCCCTTTTTAAATTCAATTTAACTGATAAGAAGACCTATACACATTAAAAATAAAAAAAAAATTAAAAGGTAAGGGAACAAGGGTGTTCCAGTAACTTTTTTTTGTTTGTTTGTTTTTGGTGAGGCAATTGGGGCTAAGTGACTTGTGCAGAATCACACAGCTAATGAGTGTTATGTGTCGGAGGTAGGATTTGAACTCTGGTCCTCCTGACTCCAGGGCCGGTGCTCTATCCACTGCCCCACCTAGATGCCCCCCAGTAACTTTTAACTATCCATTTCTTTGACTGAGATGTCAAGGGGACCTCAAAAGGCTGTCTCCATCCTCCCCACTTCAAAAACCACAGCTGTATGATAGTGCAAAGTACATGGCTAAAGACATGTTTCCTGGCACATTAAGACAATGAAAGGGTCTCTGGACTAGTGTTAAAAGGGGATAAAAGTCATATTTCTCTCTTTAGGTACTGATTCTAACTCCTACAACTCTTCCTTCCCACCCTTTTTCCTAAAATCAACAAACGACAAGTCATTTATTATGACAGATCAGGAATGCACACACACAATTTTCCTGTTCCTTCTGGTCAAAAGTCAATGCTCCCAATAATGTTATAATGTATCCATAGATCATAGGCTAGGTTTGCTGGTTGTATATATGCCCAAGAATGTATCTTGAAGATTGTTTTTTTGCTCAGTAACACTAACAAAGGTTAAATGTTTTGTAATCTATGTTCTTAGAGATCTCAACAAGACTTACAAATGGCAAGAAGTTCCAGGATGAAAACTAGGATCAAAATCTATTTTGCATGTATTTTGTGTAAATACATATTTATCTGTAGTCTGCCCCAGCAGAATATAAGCTTTTTGATAATAGGCACTATTGTTTAATTTGTTTTGATGTCCCTAACTGCTTCACACAGTGCCTGGCATATAGAAAGCTTTTAAAAATGCTGGGGGCAGGGGGGGGGGGGAGAAAAGAAAAGAAAAGCCTGTCCAAGGCTCATCAATGCCTTATACTCAAGTGCTTAATAAATGCTTGCTGACTGGCTTGCTGACTGATTTGCTGATTGTCTTAATCAATTTTTGTGTTTAATCATGAAATCATGTTCCCACACTTTCTCTAGCTTCAAAAAACATGCAAAATTAATCACCATGAAAATATTTAATTTTCCATGAATTTTCAAAATTACCTGATTCAAGTCACAATATGTTCTTAGGGAAGGTGCCATTTTCAATTCTTTTGCTATTCTCATAGCTGCATCCAAATCAATTTTTTTCCCTTCAATGTATTTTTTGGCCATTATGATATCACCTAAATAGTCCTCTGTATTTCTTACAACTTCTTCATACAGACTTCTTTTCCTTCAGTAAAGATACAAAGTTATGTAGGCATTTAGATTTATTTTAATTTTCAATAACCATGTCAGATTTTTAAAAAGTTTATATTAAGAAAGCCATTTTTAATGCTGCTAACAACTGTATCATGCAATTACTTCTTTAAATTACTTACACGTAAAGGTCTCCTTTCAATGATGCACTCAATTTCTACTATAAATACATGTCATAGCTAAAAATGGAAACTTTAGCCCAAGGGAAAAACAATTTTGATAAAATTATAAAGTTTTATGTAAGGTATTAGGATCCATATCATATGGTTTTCTGATTTGACAGAATCTTAATACACTGAAAGGTATACTTGTCTCTCCACAAGCCTTGCATGTTTCATTAGGAACTCGGCTTTTTAAACACATTCCTAAAGACTGCTGTCAAGAACAAGGGGATATGTTTTTCAAAGGTCCAAATACACAAAACATTTATACCAGCTCTTTCTGTGATAAAGAACTGGAAAGCAAAGTAGATGCCCATCAACTGGAGAATGACTAAACAAATTATATGGTAAATGAATATAATGGATTATTACTATGCCATAACAAATGGTGAATATGAAGAATACAGAGAAGCTTGAAATACATATGAAATGATGCAAAACAAGGAATTAAAAGCCAAGAAAAGAACATACAAGACGATGATAAGGTAAATGGAAAGAACCAGCACCACATAACAAAAATTACAATGTTGCAAAATTACAAAGAATAATCTTGGCCCCAAAGAGAAATAAAAATATCTCCCCCCCATTCCTTTTCAGAGAGAGGGGACTAGGGTGAGAACATCTACAGCTGTAGAACATAACATTGTCAGAATTTTTTCCCCAGTTTTGCTCATTTTTTCTCCCTCCCCCTTTTTTCTGAAAAAAATTATTTGTTATATGAGATGGTTCTCTGGATAAAGGGAGGAGGAAGACTATATGGGGGGAAGTTTGGGCAAAGTAAAAGCATAAGATATCTATACAAATTTATTTTGAAAAAGGATAAAAAGAATAAGGAAAGGAGAATACATCAGAACTTGACACATGCATTCACCCTGGTTTGAGGTTAGTCTTGGTATCAAGGTCCAGGTATGACTTTTGACAAGTGTACTCATTTTAAATTATAACATAAGATAACATCTAATTAAAAGTGAACATCACAATGACAATTTCTTTTTCTTTATTCGACATTATCTTAATTTTAAAAATTTGTATTGTGACCACTTGAATGTTATAAGTTTGCTTACCTCGACTTGAGTGAAGTAAAAAGCTGATGAAATTTTTCCTCAAGAACCTCTAGAAGAGAATCTGTTTCTTGTTTTGTTTGGTTTTCTAGGCATTCTAGCATCTAGTTTTGTTTTTAAAAATATTTGTAAAGTTAACAATTTATCTTTACACAGAGTAAGTCTTTCACAAAACCATTATAAAAAAGTAAACAACTGCCGTTTCCTAGATCAGTAGATTTATCCCCATTGATGTGTAGGCACTTAGTTCCACCAGGGTAGATCACAACTTGCCTATACTTTAAGCTGTACAAATTGATTTTCTATAAAAGATTTATAGAGGGTATATCCAATGTGGTAGAGACCTCCAAGTTAATATATCCATGAAATATTTAAACTTCTGGCAGTTTGTTACTCTCTGCTCTCATCACATAACCAACCTATTTCCTTTTTTAAGTCATACATCTCTTTAGCGACATCTTTTCAGTACTTTTTATACAGATAGCATAATTCAGAGATTACTGAGAGTCATGCACATAGAGATGGGAAGAACTGGGAGATCTAGCCCATTTCACATACAAGGAGCCCAGGGAGGTGAACTCCCTTGTTAAAGGCCTAAGTCATTACTGATCTAGGATCCGAATCCAAGTCTGAAAGCATTTTTAAGTGCTTTTGAGTAAGTGCCAGGTGTTATACAAAGTCAGATCTCTACACTCAATGGGACACATGCTCACCAATGATCTTTTTCCATTGCCCTCTGGCTCACTTACAATTTTGAGATAATGTTCTGAGATTTGAAGAAACAGAAGTACCCTGGGAAGAGAGGTGCAGCATAAAATAGACCATTTTTACAAATTCAAGAGGGATTCCCTATTTAGCTGGGGAGGTTCTCCAGGTTTTCCTACTTGCACTGTATTCACTTAATTAAGCCCTGGAGTTCTAGAAAGGCTTCTCAATGAGATCCACGTCTGTTTAGGTTACACAAGCTTGGTGATCCTCACAGGCAAAAACAAGTATATAAAAAATGCTTATTTCCAATGACAACACAGAGTTGGATGGATAGCATACTGAGTTAATCAGGACACATAATCCTGCAAAGGTACTGCAGGTAGACAATGAACTGAGTAAAGAATTGAACAGGATGAAAGTAGGCTGGATCATAATTGAGAAATTATTTATTACTTTCCTTTTAAGTCATCATGGCGGGGG
This sequence comes from Vombatus ursinus, assembly GCF_900497805.2. Taxonomy (NCBI): domain Eukaryota; kingdom Metazoa; phylum Chordata; class Mammalia; order Diprotodontia; family Vombatidae; genus Vombatus; species Vombatus ursinus. Next base: position 21,921,371 of record NW_020954591.1, read on the forward strand.
GAGGATGATGTGAACATTCAAGATTCTAGAAAAGTCTATCTAGATTTATTTTTCAAATTTGATGCTAATTTTCTAGATCCAATAAAGGCATTAACAACACTGCTGCATTTTGACCCAGACACTGGAGAGTAACATGTTCAGTTCTAGGAAAGAAATTTAAGGAAGGATATATTACTTAAAGCCATGTAGGAGAATGAGACTGAGAAAAGAATAAATCATATAAAGACCTATTCAAAAAATTAAGGATGTTTAGCCTGAATAAAATAAGACATACATGAAAGAGACAATTATCTGAAGGGCTGTCATGAAGAAGAGGAATTAGTCTTGTTTTGCTTGATCCAAGAGAGAACAGGTCCAACTTTCAGAGTCAGATTTCATCTCCATTTAAGAAAAACTTTCTAATATTGAGAGCTCTCAAAAAGTAAAATGAAGACCCGGGGAGGTAGTGAATTTTCCATTGCTGGAGACTCAGTGGAGACATGCAGGGAAGGATGCTGAGAAGGGATTAGCATTTCAGTTTGACCGAAGACCTTTGAGGCTCCTTCCAACTCTGAAATACTGTAAAACTGAAGACTTAACCACTAAAGCAGTCTTTTTTTCCAAGTGGTTTTCTTGCCCTTCAGGGGTAAAAAACAATCCCAACATTTTCACTGTTGACAGCAGTGTACTTTGACTTGTCAGCACTATGGAAAACATTACCTCCACTTACTAATTCCATTAACACAATGTGTGGCTAACAAGGACCTCCTATCTAGCCTATGCCCATTCTTTCTCACTTGCACTGTTTGTACTGGGGTGTGAAGAAATATCCTTTGCCATTAAAAAAAAAAATGTGTTAAGAGCATTTTTATAAAGGCTTACTCTCAAGCACTACCTTACAGGTAACACTCCAGCAATGACACCAAGATAGTTTTAAGTTCTCTATTATTTGACTTTTAAGTGGAGTTCTACACATAAAAAAATTAAAAATTGAAAGCTTTGGCAGAACAGTTAATGCAAACTCTAAAGCTATATATTTTCTATAAAAATTTAATTTTTAATAATTTATATCCAATATCCTGGCCCAACATCCTACAGATAAGTAGATATCATTGGTAGGCAGGTAAATAAAGAAAAATTAGACATTAAATCTGCTCAGACTTAGTTCTATTAGTATTTAGGATTATAGTATCTTTTCTCCTAGCTATATACCTTTAACTTGAACCACTGATTTTCTTAGTGGCTAATGATAATAGCAGTTAACATTTATAGAGCACCTATTATAGCTATGCTGGGCAGTGTGCCAAGCACTTAATAAATATCTTTTTATCTTCACAACAATGCTGTGAGGTAGGTTCTATTATTATCCCCATTTTACAAATGAGGAAACTGAGGCAGAGGTTAAGTGACTTGCCTAAGGTAACAGTAAGTATTTGAGGCTGGATTTCATCTCTACTGTAACCAAATCTCTCTCTGTTTCTCTATAATAATGAAGAGCTGTTCTTTAATGTTCTTCCAGGGTAGCAGTAACGCTTATAAAGTATTAGTTCCTAAGCTGCTACATATCGTGAATGGGATTTTATGTAGTATTTTCTCCTTTAAAATATGAAATTATGTATAAAAAAACCAGCTAGATAGAGAGTAATTTTCAGTATAATAGGCTTAAAATTTTCTTCATTTTACACCACAATTTTCTTTATTCATGGGCATTGACAGCAAATTCCAAGGGAAAAAAATTTCTATGTCCAAATTAGTTTAGAAGATGCTATGTTAGAAATCAGAGGGCTTTCTGTTCCCAAAGGTAAGAATTCTTCTTTTTTTTTCATTTATTTATTGGCTGGCTCTTTTCTCAGCTATTCATTGTCCCTATAAGCACGTATGACTACCACTGCAGTTGAACATGATTTATTCCTTCCATTTCTTCTTTTCTATTTTCTCTTGCTTCTTCTGCCTGGCATTCACAGGAAAAAAGATGGATTTTGTTGACAGATATTACCATCGACAGTATTCATTCCTTCTATGCAATGATGTACCTAATCACAATATGCTAGGCATAATCAATAGGTATGTTCAATGATTTGTGGTAAAAATTCCAATTGCAACTGCTCTCCTACAATAATACCTCAAATTCATCACATGTTCAAAATCAAGGAATAAAGCATTTTTTATGAGTTTTGAACATTTTTATAAAATACTGAATTATTATTATGAAGTCCACAAATGGAAGCCTCAAAAAGCATGTTCATTTCTTTCTGGGTATCAATAATATTCTACTAATCAGTCTAGCAGATTATTGAAGGGAGTATTTCCTATAAAGTATTTGTATGCACTGAGATACTATTGAACTATGCAAAATCTCAGCTAAGACCTAGTGTGCACACATATATACGCATGCCTTTTTTAACCCATAAAAACAAGAACACTTTCTATGACAGGGACAATAACCAACATCTATTTAGCTTACCTTTTCTGCGGCATTTAATTGCTCAAAATTATAACCAGCTATCTTCAAAGCTTCATCGATTTCTTGGGTTGTTTTAGTTTCCTAAGGGGAAAGAAAATAACTTCCTAATAGTAAAAAGCAGCACAATTAAATGATATTACAACATCATATTCACCTATGAACTGCTGTTTTAAGAGGGTAAAAAAAAACAAATTTCAGATATCAAAATATGATAATAAAGGATGGAAATGGAGAAACTAAGTAAGTTTGCCTGGCACTAACATATAATGACATCACATTTGGGTTTTGGGGTTGGTTAATGGTGGCACTAAACTAAAACAGAATTTACAGCATTACAGGATTAAAGTTGGAAGGAACTTTGAGGACCATGTAGGCCAAATACCTCACAGAAAACTGAGGCCTAGAAAAGTTAAGTTTCTTGTCCAATATTATATAGCTAATGTTTTTTTTCTAAAAAACAAAAACAAGACACTTTACATTAGAGTTAAGATTATTCAGATTAAAGATCAGATTTCCCACCCTCCCAAAAATACAGGCAGAGATTTTTAAAAACCAAAAATATAGAATAAAAAGAATCTACTTAGGGCTTTAGAAGTTTGTACTTTAACCTCTATATTCTGGAAAACATGGCTTATATAGGCAATAGAGAAGACAATGAAAGAGAAATGAAGAAAAAGAAGTTAGGAGAGGGTCAAATAAAAAAAACCTTAAAAAAGCAAATGGTAAGGTAAGAATAAGGCAGGTTAGAGGTGGGGGAAGAAAACTTGAATAGAGAGAAACGTAATTAAGGAAACAGAAAATCAGCAATTTTTAAAAAATGAAAACCACTAAGGTACCAGACAGCTAAAAATAAGAGATGAAATAAGCCAAAAGAGTCAGAACAAAAACATCTGCCTGTATCCATTCTAAGAAAATAGCATTTTTCATACTGTCACAACTGCCGATGGGTACAGAATAGGACTGTGTAGAATGGACGGATTTTCTAAACCAACAATCTGCTGACCAACTGTCTTCTTGAAATCCTGAGAACAATTCCTTATCCTGAAAAAGTGCATAGAAAGAAATTTATTAACATATGTATATAAGCCAATATTCCTTTAAAATATCAACTTCAAGCTTCCAAGATACTACTCACTGATATCTACATTTTTCATTTTAAATAATCCTTGGCAAGGCTTGTAAGGATACGTGTAACTGATACTCAATTGTGCTAACTGAAGATAAGAAGAACATGAGATAAAGATAAACTAAATTCTATTTCCACATAAGGATTTCATTTTAATAGTTAGATTAAATCGAATTTTTATTGGAACTGGAAAAAATTCAAAATGGGATAACTGTTTAACTCAAAAAATAGTAAGTGTATACCATGGATAAGACATGGGAAGGGAAGAGAAAGGGAACAAGCATTTACATAGTATGTATTTACATATTACTCCTAGTATGTGTTAGGCACTGAGCTAAGTGCTTTTTACAAACATTATGTCACTTGATCCTCACAACCTCCTGGGAGGTAGGTGCTGTTTTTATCCCCATTTTACGATGAAGAAGATGAGGCAAACAAAGGTTAAAGTGATTTGCTCAGGGTCACAGGGCTGTTAAGTGTCTGAGGCTGTATTTTAACAAGTTTTCCTGGCTCAAGGCCCAGCGTTCTATCCACAGCACCAACTAGCTGCCTCATTATAGATATTATACTAAACACTGAAAAGGACACAAAAAAATGAAAGAAAGGATTATTACTTCTCCTTGCCTCTGATACTGAACTGTACAGATTACAGAGGTACAGATTACCACTGAAATAAAAATACTGAGAAAAATAAAGGAATTTCTAGAATGACCCAAAAAAGAAATGATTAAAAATGGGCTTATTTCTTTTAGTTTCACCTCCTAATTTATTAGATATTCTAAATCTTGGTTATAAACATAATTATCTTCTACAGAAAGGACCATCATGTTCAATAATGATATATTCTTGAAGTGAAAAGTAAAAAAAATCCATATTATATAAAAATAAGTTATGTTCAAATAGTGAGTGTTCACAGTACACACATATATGCAGCTACACAAAGTTTTTACATATGCATGTCCAGTGTGATCTAATGTTGTATACTTCATAAAACAAGATAAAACTGACAGGAAACCTACTCTGTATGCAAAAACTAGCATATCATAAAATATTAGAATGGAAAAGGATTTTAGTATTATTACTAAAGGAATGATCATCCCCATTTTGGAGATGGGGAAAGAGAAGTTACACAACTAGTGGTCAAAGAAACAACTTGAACCCAGATCTTCTAGGTTCTAAGTCCAGTATGTTTTTTGAACTATGACAATCTGTCCCTTACATAAGTCCAAAGGACTTTAAAAATCAATACTCCCACCTCCTCATTTGACAGATGAGATAACAGGAGTGTTAGTACATCAATTTGTTCAAGGTTCCTTTAGCTTATATGAAGAAGAGAGCTGGGACAAAGATCCAGGTCTGTTGAGTCCTTCTGGACAGAGTTCTTTCAATCGTACCACGTTGCCTCCCTCATTAAATTTTCTTGGGCAAATTATCATAGGTCAATCATTTCAAAGTTAAATAACCCAATCAACCCACAAGTATTTTTAAAGTACCTATAATGGGTAATGAGGATATAAATATAAAAAAAAAATAATCCCTATGTTCATGGAGCTTACATTCTAATGGGAAGACACCACTAAAATATACATATATATATATATATATAAAATAAACATGAAGTTAATGAACAGATATATGTGTGTGTATATATATGTGTGTGTGTATATATATATATATATAAACACATATATACATATACCCACACACACACATATGTACATATGGATGTCTGTATGTTTAAGTACTGTGGGAGGCAGGGCACTAGTAGTTGAGGAGAGGGGAAGATTAAGAAAAGCATCATGCAGAAGATGATGTCTGAGTCTCATCTTAAAGAGAATCTGAAGTAAGGAGGAAATGCATTCCAGGTATTTGGAATGGCCACTTAAGAAGGCAAAGAGGTGGGACATAGAGTGCCATGGGTGTGAAACAGAGGATTCCAATTTGTCTAGACTGCAGAGTGCAAAAATGAAAATAATTTCTAAGGAGGCAGGAAAGATAGATTGGGGCCCAGGTCACACATAACTTTAAAAGCTAAATAGAAGAATTCATACTTGATCCTAGAGGCAATAGGCGAAGCCTCTGGACATGGTCAGATCTAGGCTTAAGGAAAATCACTTTAGCAGCAGTGTGCACATACACTGGAGTAGAAAGAAACCCGAAACAGGAATACCAATTAGGAGACTGTTGCAATAATCTAGGTGAAAGGTGATGAAGGCCTGAACTAAGGTAATAGTTGTACGAGTACAGGAAGGAACTGGAGGCAAGAAATGGTGTTAAGGTAGGAACAGCAAGATATGGCAACTGATTAGATGTGAGGTGAAGGAGAGTGAGGAATACAGAACAACATCAAGATTATAAACCTCAGAGACTGGAAGGATCGTAGTGTATTTGACAGAAACAGAAAATATGAAAGAAAGGAAGGTTTAGGGGGAAAGATGAATTCAGTTTTAGAGATGTTGAGTAAGAGATGTCTCTAAGACATTCAGTTTTAAATGGCAAATAGGTAACAGGTGATGCAAGTCTGAAGCTCAAGGGAGAGCACAGGGCTGGACACAGATGTGTGTCATCTCTGCAGGGATGAGAGTTAAACCCATGCAATCAGATGATATTACCAAGATATAGAAGGACAAAAGGTGATCCACTGAAGGAGGACATGGCAAACCACTCTAGTACTTGTCAAGAAAACCCTACAGACAGTACTAAAATGATATAAGAGAGAATATCAGAAGATGAGTTCCTCAGGTTGGAAGGTGTCCAATACACTATTGGGGAAGGGCAGAGGACAACTACAAGTAGTTCTAGTACTAACGAAGTGGCTAGGCCAAAGCCAAAAGCAAGCTCAGATGTGGATGTAACTAGGGATGAAAGGAAAGTCTGATGCTGTAAAGATCAATATTGGGGGCAGCTAGGTGGCACAGTGGATAGAGCACCGGCCCTGAAGTCAGGAGGACCTGAGTTCAAATCCGGCCTCAGACCAAACACTTGACACGTGCTAGCTGTATGACCTTGGGCAAGTCACTTAACCCCAACTGCCTTACCAAAAAAAAAACCCAAAAAACAAAAAACACCACCAAACAAAAAAACCAAACAAAAAAAAAACTTGAAGATCAATATTGCACAGGAACCTGGAATTTAAGATCCATGAACAAAGGTAAGCTGGATAGGGTCCAAAAGGAGATGGAAAGATTAAATATTGATAAATAGGTTGTCAGTGAACTTAAATGGATGGGAATGAGTGAGTTAAATTCAGATGATTACTATATATACTACTATACACAAGAATCCCTTTAGAAGAAATGGAATAGCCCTCATAGTTAATAAAAAGATGAGAAAAACAGCACTGGGGTATAAGCTCAAAAAATGATTGATATCTCTTTGAATCCAAGGCAAACCATTAACATCTGAGTAACACAAGTCTATGCTCTAAACACTGATTCCCTAAGACGCCAAAGTTGATGAGTTCCATGAAGACTGCCACAATGATTTAAAAAAAAAAAAAAAGAAAAAAAAAGATGTCACATTGATCATAGGGGATTGCAATGCTAAGGTAGGAAATCAAAAGATAAATGGAACAACAGGCAAGTTTGGCCTTTGAGTACAAAATGAAGCAGGGCAGAGACTAATGGAAATGTGTCAAAATAACTCATAGGTCAAAACAAACACTTTTTCAACTGCCCAAAAGGCAACCACACATGGACATCACCAGATGGTTAGTACAGAAATCAGATCAATTACATACTTTGCAGCCAAAAGTGGAGGAGCTCTATATAGTCAGTTAAAACAAGACCTGGAGCTGATGAGATTAGATCAAGAGCTTCTTATTGCAAAATTCAGACTTAAATTGAAGAAAGTAGGGAAAAATCATCAAATCATCTAGGTATGATCTAAATAATATCTCTTAAGAATATGAAGTAGAGGTGATGAATAGATTTAAGGGCTGAGGTCTGGAAGAAAGAGCCTGGAGAACTATGCACAGAGGTTCACAATTTTTTGCACAGGATGCAAAAAAACCCCAAAAAACATTCCAAAGGAAAAAAAGAGCAAAAAAGCAAAGTGGCTGCCTGATGAGGCTTTACAAACAGCTGAGGAAATACAGAAAGGTAAAGGAGAAAGAGAAAGATATACCCAACTGAATGAAGAATTCTAGAGAATAGCCAGGAGAGATAAAAAAGTTCTCTTAAGTAAGCAATAGAAGAAAACAACAGAATGAGAAAGACAAGAGACCTCTTCTCCAGGAGAAAATCAGAGATATCAAGGAAAAGTTTCATGCAAAAATGAGCATGGTAAAAGACAAAAATGGCAGGGATTTAACAGAAGCAGAAGAGATTAAGAAGAGGTGGCAAGAATACACAAAAGAACTACCTAAGAAAGAGCTTAACATCACCAATAACAGGATGGTGTGCTTACTGATCTAGAGACAGACTTCCTGGAGAATGAAGTCAAGTGGGCCTCAGGAAGCACTGCTAACAATAAAGCCAGTAGAGAGGATGGAATTCCAGCAGAGCTATTTAAAACCCTAAAAGATGATGCTGTTAGACTGTTGTACCCAATATGCCAGCAAATTTAGAAAATCCAATAGGGGCCACTGGATTGGAAAAGATCAGTTTACATTTCAGTCCTAAAGAAGGGCAATGCCAACGAATGTTCAAATTACTGAACAACTATGCTCATTTCACACTCTAGCAAGGTTATGCTTAAGATTCTGCAACCTAGGCTTCAGCAATATATGAACCAAGAATTACCAGAAGAGCAGGCTGGTTTTCAAAGAGGCAGAGGAACTACTGGATTGTGGAGAAAGCAAAGGAGTTCCAGAAAAACACCTACACTGCTTCACTGACTACACTGAAGCCTTTGACTAAGTGGATGACAACAAAATGTGGCAAGTTGTCAAAGAGATGGGAGTACCACATCATCTTACTTGTCACTTGAGGAACCCATATGCAGGCCAAGAAGCAACAGTTAGAACCCAATGTGGAAGAACTGATTGGTGTAAGATTGGAAAAAGGCTACGACAAGGCTGTATGTCGTCACCTTATTTATGTAACTTACATGCAGAGCACATTATATGAAATGCCAGGCTGGATGAATTGATGAATTGAAAGCTGGAATTCAGGTTGCCAGGGGTAATAGCAACAATGTCAGATATGCAGACAGTACTACTCTGATGGCAGAAAGTGAAGAGAAATTAAGAGACCTCTTGATGAGGGTGAAAGAAGAGTATAAAAGCTGGCTTAAAGCTTAACATTCAAAAATCTAAGGTCTTGGCAACTGGTCCCATCACTTGTTGGCAGACAGTTGGAGAAGAAATGGAAGCAGTGCCAGATTTTATATATTCTTTGGCTGAAAGATCACTGCAGATGGCAACTACAGCCACGAAATTAAAAAACAGTGCTCCTTGGAAGGAAAGCTATGGAAAATCTGTAAAGCATACTAAAAAGCAGAGACATCACATTGCTCACAAAGGTCGATATAGTCAAAGCTATGGTTTTTCCAGTAGCAACATATGGCTGTGAGAGCTGAACTGTAAGGAAAGCTGAGTGCTGCAGAATCAATGTTTTCGAACTGTGGTGCTGGAGAAAACTTCTGAGAGTCCCTTGGACAGCAAGGAGGTCAAATCAGCCAATACTTAAAGAAATTAATTCAGGCTATTCACTGGAAAGTCAAATACTGAAGCTGAAGCTTAAATACTTTGGCCACATAATGAGAAGAAGAGACTCACTGGAAAAGACCCTGATGGTGGTAAAGACAGAAGTAAAAAGGAAAAGGGGATGACACAGGATGAGATGGACAGACAGAATCACAGAAACAACTAACACAAAGTCTGAGAGACTTACAGAGATAGTGGAGGACAGAAGGGCCTGGTGTTCTATGGTCCACAGGGTCATGAAGAATGGGAAATGACTGAACAAGAGGGAGAAGAAAAAGGGGCCTAGAAGAGACCTCTAGGATGAACCCACAGTTAAGGAAGGTGATAGAGATGATACACAAGCAAAGAAAACTGACAAGTAGTAGTCTGACAGGGAACCAGTGAACCAGGAAAGTAGCAGCACTATAAACCCAGGGAGATAATCTCTAGGAAGAATACGTGGTCAACAGTGTCAAATGTATCAGAGGAGGTGAGAAGCATGAGGACTGAGAAAAAGCCATGAGATCTGCTAGCTACTTAAGATATATATTTTATTGTATGTGTGTGTGTGTATATATATGTGTGTGTATATATATGTGTGTGTATATATATATATATACACATACATACATACATACATGTTAGAAAGAACAAATCTTGGCTCTGCCACCTACTAAAGGTGTAAGCTGAGTGACAAATGGCAAACCTTCATAAACCTCAGCTTCCTCACATATAAAATGAAGATAATGTGTTTTTTTAAATATCTATCCATCTACTTCAAAGACCTGTTTTGAGGAAAATAGCTTTATAAACAAGTCTTATTATTAAGCCAAAAAAGTTCCATGGAGAAAACCTCCATGGCCTGGAGAATCCATTGGTAGACTTGAGATCCTAGAGTTTTGGTTAAAAGGCTAAGAATTAACCCAAAAGTTTAAGTCCCGAGTTTTAGTCTCAATTCTGCCAGGAACTACTTCCTGATTGAGCTGAACCTCCTTAACTTCTTATAAAGGGGGGGAGGAGAGAATTGTGTCAAATTATCTTTAGGTCCTTCCTCTTCTGAAATATTATAGTTCTATCATTTCCCAAATATGCTTAGGTCTTTCTTTTTTTCATTCCAGACTTGTGATTTTGTCAGAGTGAGGAAGAGGTGTCAAATTCATAACCTGCTGGCTACATGTGGCTAGCAAAAATCCCAAGTGCAGCCAAACCAGATTAAAAGATAACTGGCAGGGATCTGTTTCTACTTGAGTTTGACACCACTAGTATAGGAGAAATTAAAAGTAATCAACAAGTATATACTAAACATCTACTTTGCCACAGGCATGGGAATACAAATGCAAAGTATGCAAAAATCCCTGTTCTCAAAGAAGCTTAAATTCTAATGGGGGAGACAAGTATATACATGAATATTTGCAGAATGAATGTAAAGAAAATACAATGTCCTGAGATACAAGTTGGTTTGGGAAGGACACTAGCAGTTGGAGAGGATCAGGAAAGGGTCTAAGTGGTGCATCAGCTGAATCTTCAAGAAAGAAAAAGACTCTATTAAGGGTGAGTGGAAGAGTGAGTACATTTCAGGCATGAAGGACAGTCATCAAATGAATGGAGATGAAAGATGATAATGGTGTGAAAACAGAGATGGTTAATTTGGATGTTAGAGTGCTTGAGGGAGAATAACGTTCAATGAAACGCGAAAGGCAGTTAAAGTCAAGTTGTAACAGCTTTAAAAGTTAAACAGAGGAATTCATATTTGATCTTAGAGGCAACAGAGAGCTGTTGATATTTAATGAGTAGGGAGTAATAGTTAAATCTGGGCTTAAGGAAAATCATTGGCAGCAGTGTGGAGGGTCCACTGGAGCAGGGGAAAGATTTAAAACAGGGAAATCAGTTAAGAAGCTGATATAATCAACCTCAAAGTAAGGGGTGATGAGGGCCTTAACCAAGGTAGTAATTGTGTTAATAGAAAGAAGGGGTTGGAAGTAAGAGGTGCTATGGATGTAAAAATGGAAATATTTGACAAATGATTAAAAATGTGGAGAAGTCCAGGATAATGCCAAAATTACAAACCTGGAAGACTGAAAAAAATGGTGATTCCTTTGTCAGAAATGGGGAAGTTTGCAAGAAGGGTAAAGTTTTTGGGGAAAGATAATGAGTTTTATTTAGGACACGCCAAGTTTGAGATATACCCAGGATAGCTAGTCTGAAATAACCAAAAGACAATTGGCTATGTGTGACTGAAGCTCTTAAGAGACAAAAAACACAACTCTCATTTTACCCTTTTATTTTCACTCTTTCCCTTTTGAAACTGGGATTTACCATCTCTACTTTATCACCAATTCGTTCCCTAATACCTCAGAATCTGAGTTCTGCCACCATCATTCTTGTAAAACCACCAAATCTAGCCTTGTAGTACAGGGGGCAAGAGCCTTAGATTTGGAGTCAACAGACCCTGGGGTTTAAATCTCAGTTCTGCCACTTAGTACACTATGGCCTTCATAAAGTCACTTAACCTTTCTGTGGGTATCAGTTTCAAGTGTTAAATGAAAGGGCTGGAATGAATGACCTTTAATGTCCCCTCCCTAATAGTTCAAAATCTGTGGTCCCCTGATATAATAAATTCCTTGAAAGCAGAGACTTTCATTTTGTTTTTGTATCTATTCCCAGAGATAGAAACCCTTAAGAAATTCTTAATAATTGATCCTATTGTTCATTCTCAACTTCTCTGAAAAATTACCCTGCCACCCATAATGACTCCTTGAAATTCTCAGAGCTAGAAGAAATCTTGAAGGTCTTCTTGTCCAAATCCCCCATTCTCTTAGATTCTATAATTCTATATTCTCCTTGTTTTCTTTCCTACTTCTGCTACTGCAATTTTCTTTATAAGCTCTTCTTTAAATGTAAGGATTTTCCAAGGTCTATCTTTAACTTTATTTTTTTCTATATACTTTCTCTCTGGTTAGCTTATTTCTTACACCCACGGTTTCAAATATCAATGCTATGGGAATGATCCCCAAATCTAAGATTCCCCTGGCCTTTCTGCCAAGCTCCAGATCCACATGTCTAACAGTCTGCTGGATCCTTCTAACTGGGGGGGAGGGGGGTGACTACTAACACTTCCCAACTCAACAATCCAGAACTAAACTCATTTTCTTGTCCAATCCCTATTTCTAACATCATCAGAAAACATCATTTAGGAGTCTGACACCATAAATCTCCCAGTTTACCATACTTAAAACCTGAAACATCTTTTGACTCCTTTCTCCTTCCTACCTTCCCCATTTTGGTCAGTTACCAAGTCCTGCTAATATTCTTCCACTTATATATATTTCTTGCATTGATCTCCATTACTAACACCAAAACTCAAGCCAACACCATATGCCTAGATCACTGTGACAGGCTTCAAACTGGTCAAAAATTCCAATGGTTGTCTAATGCCTATTAGACTAACCCTTCATTCAAGGCACCTATGGTCATTACTTCCTTAGAGCTGTCTTCCCTGGCTCTTCACTGCCTCTGCCCATCAAAATTCTACCCATGTTAAAATCACATTTCCTTCATGACTATGCTAGCTTACATTCATCTCTATTCTGATGCTGTTCAGCACATTCTCCATACCATGGATTCAGTACAGCAACAGTACAGCATTGAGGCTGGAGTGCTGTATTTGGAGTCAGTAAGATCTAGGTTTGAAATATGTCTTCTAGGTCATGGGTCACCAGAGCCCCAGGTTACTGATATACAGAAAAGATATAATAACTACTTCCACAGTTATTATAAAGATCAAATGAAATTGAAAATATAAAATATTTTATAAACCTTAAAGAACCATATAACCATAAGCTATTATTATTATTATATGGTCTTTTGTTACTCCTTAATTGTTTTATGTCATTGTATTTATCAGAAAGGCAAGTTCCTTATAAGTGATCCTTTACTATGGCACAAAAGATACCATATAGTGTTGAAAAGTTAAAAGTTCAGGGCCCCCATAATTAGTAGCCAAAGCTGCCACACAGGAATATGAATTCTCTCCCTCCCTTCAGAGTTCGGATTTGTAGACATCTGACAAGTGACTACTGGGGTCATGTTTTCCACAAGTTTAAAATGTCCACTTCTAAGGACCTCCTTCTAGGGTTTCATGGTATGTGCCTTTCACATATGAGAAGAGGGTAAGGTTTCCTTCACATACCAGCCTTTGGAAAATCCTCACTGGGGGCTGCAAAGGCACCTCCGAAGAGCTCCATTAGTACAATTCACTTCTAATGTGCTAAAGCCAGCTGTCTCAGTCCCATCCCCACATAAATAAGCAGAATCTAGTATTAGTTTTGAAATGTGGATTCATTTCCTGCTGGGGGTCATGATAACATTCCCTCATCGTGAAAATGCCCTTTCTTCCCAACTCTGCCAGTCCAATTCTAACCTTCCAATTCTAACTTCCAGACTCATTGTGAATTCTACCTCCTCACATTTCCCATTTCTGTATCTTTTAAAAGAGTTAATAATAATTTAAAAAAGAAAAGTTAAAGGTTTTATATAAGCATAAGGTATTACAGTAGGCTTGAAGTAAGAATGATCGAGAAATTTTTTCAGGCTGCTCTTTTTGGGTATTTAAAATAGAAAAACTTCGAGAAAACTAAATTCCACCTCTATGCCACCACAGATAACTATGGGAAATTAGAAAAGGATCAAACTGAAAACAGGCATAACTATGGTAATCAATAAAGTAGAATACATGGTATGCATCTAGTTGAGTTCTAACAGTTGTGTTCTAGGTCACTTCTTCCTGTTTTTTTTTATACACACACACACACACACACACACACACATACATATACAATGCTTATAATAGCATGTTCAAGTCATTTCCCGTTCTTTCCTACTCTTCTCCATCTTCATGCTTTTTTTGTTCCTAATTCCTACTACTATGCTAAACTCTATAGAGCCAAAAAGAAAAAACCAGATAATCTCGTTTCCCAAGAGGTTGTGCTCTTTCCTTCATTCTTTCCTTAGGACTGGGTTCGGTTTAACTCTCTCAGCTTTCCCCTTGTTGTTTTGGAAAGTCTTGTACTTTGTTATTCCCTGCAAATGCAGAGCCAGCTTTGCTCCCTTTATCGCCAGTGACAACACTCAACAGCTGAGAACAAGCCTAAGCAAGAGCACTCCCTATAAGCAAATCTACAATGACTGAGAACATTAAAGAATGTTAAGTACATGGTAAACATTTTGTTGGCCTAATGTTTTTTGAAAGAAATTTTAGCTTTCTAAATTCAAGTGCTCACATAGCCCATTTTAGAATTTTAAAAACCTTCAAAGAAACATACTTTTTAGGCTGAAACTTTTCTTCGTAAGAATCTTCTTCAACATACCCATCTAAAGGGTAGTATCCTTGTCTTCTATTTATAGTTGTAACTGCCTTTAACAAGAAAAAAAAAGTAGTTTTTAGTGGCAGTTCCTTTTTAATAACCTCAAAAATCACACAGTAAATTTTCATTCCTGAGATTGTAGAATATAAATCAGAAAGTAGAAATAATTTACAATACTGAATCCTAGATTAAAACTGCAAGGAATATATAATGATACATGTGGCACTTAGTAGGGGAAAGGAAAGGGAATAAGCATTTATACAACACCTTGTATGTACCAGACACTGAGCTAAGTGTTTTTACGAATATCATCTCATTTAATCCTCTCAACATTGCAAGGTAGATGCTATTATCCCCATTTTACAGTTGAGAATTAAGGCAAACAGATGTTAAGTGACTTGCCCAGGATCACACAGCTCCTAAATGTCTTAAGATGGATATGAATTCAAGACTTCCTGACACCAGGCTCAGATCCCTATCCACTGTGTCACCAGCTCCAACATATATTTGTTGAATTAACTGCTACGACATTTTAAAATGTCAAGGGAATAACAGGATTAGAACAATTAGAAACAAAAGGTTCCATTAAATACGATTCATATGTACCAGAATGTGGAAATTTTTAGCTCTTAGGAAAAGCAGGTATTTCTAAAGTCATATTACATCACAGAATCTAAGGGATCTAAAGAACTCATACTGCCTTGATGTACTGAATGTCTAGTTCTTTTATCTTCTGTACCATGACTCTGTAGCATCTTCTTCAAAGTTTTCCTACATACTTCAAGGAGATTGTTTCTTAAGGAATCACACTTTTTTCCCTCTTGGTTCTGCTTTACAATGATAATATGAGATGGCCTTGTGAAAGGACTCCCTGAACTTGTTTTCTTGAGTTGCTCTATCTTCCAAAGATGAATTCTCCCTGAACTTAACAGTAATCTTTTGCAACTGAACTCTATTAAACTCTCAGTGACTCTGAAAATGAATCAGCTACAATCTTGGCTCCTGACAGCCTAATTCTGACTGATAAAACTATGCAGCTGGGACCCCTTCAGATAAGCAGAATATCCTTCTCCATGGTCCAACATGCCCAAGTCTTCCTGCTCCCTTCCTCCTCCCATGCCACTCCCACTTCAGAAGGGACTGCCCTCCACTCTTGCCATGTGAACTCCCTTTCTGTGGTACCCCATAAATATCCAAGGCATTGTCTGTAGGGCGAAATCCTTGGTATAAAGAGTTCCCACATGCACGTGCCCTTTTGTGTGACTTTTGGTTAACCACCTCTATGTTAATACTTCTAGCATCTGGTTTCTTCACTTATCTTGGCCCACTGACTCAACTTATACATCTAATTAACTTTCCAAATTGAGTATATACTCTGAAAAATTACGTTATCAGACAAGAAAGATATAAGTAAAGCAGAAAGTCTAGAGCCTTATTATTAAAATTAAGCAAGTGGCTTTCATATAAGAATAGAACAGATGTGATTAAATCCTTAAAAAATCTGGTAGATTACATATAGGCTCATATAAACATCTTGGAGAAACGGGACAACCCTGTGAATCTACAAAGACCATTTTAAGTTTAAACTTGAAATAAGCAACCTAACTCTGAAATTTAAAAAAAAAAAAAAAAAAAAAGGCTGACAATTTATTCCAAGCAGGAGACATTGCTTGTGACCTTTAGGTTTTGTTTTGTTTTTTTTTTTTAATTCAGCAAGTAAAAATTCCTCAATGATTCCATATCTTTTAGGTCATTATAGAAGCTTAGAAGTAGAAAGGACCTAGAGGTCATCTAAGCCAACCTCCTACTTGAAGCACCATTCTCCTTTATGCTATCTACCCAAAGTAGTTGTCCAACCTCTTCTTGAATACCACCAAGGATGGCAAACTTGCTACCGAATGAGTCAGGTCATTTAATTTGGGGATAGTCCTAGATTTTTAGGGAATTCTTTTTTTATTAATTTATTTTAATTTATCAACAATCACTTCCATAAGCTTTTGAATTTTAAATTTTTCTCCCCCTCCCTCCTTCCCCAAGAAGGGCACACAATCTAATATAGGCTATATACACGCACACACACATATAAACATATACACACACACACATATATATATATATACATTCCTATTAAACATTGTTTTCACATTAGTGATGTTGTAAGTAAAAATTAGAACTAATAGGAGGAACCACCAGAAAGGGGAAACAAAACACAACAGAAGAAAAAAACAGCAAATAGTATGCTTTGATCTGCATTCAAACTCCATAGTTCTTTCTTTTTATGTGGATAGCATTTTCCATCATGAAGCTTTTGGAGATGTCTTAGATCCTTGTATTGCTGAGAAAGGTTAAGCCTATCAAAGTCAGTCATCACTCAATGTGGTGGTTACTGTGTACAACATTCTCCTGGTTCTGCTCACTTCACTCAGCATCAAACCATACAAGTCTTTCCTGGTTTATCTGAAGTCTGCTTGCTCATCATTTCTTATCGCACAACAGTATTCCATTACATTCATATCACATTCATAATGATGATTACTATCTGTGTCTTTCTCTCCATCCTTTCCCCCCCCATTTATGCTTTTCTTTCTCCTTTTCCCTCCTCACTAATGTTTTGCTTTTGACCACTGCCTCCTTCAGTTCCACCTCCCTTCTATTAGCCCCCTCCCTTTTCTTTACCCTTTTCCCTCCTACTGCCTATAGGGTATGTTAGATTTTTATACTAACTGATATGTTATTCTTTTCTTGAGCCAAATCTGATGAGAGTAAGGTTCAAACAATGCTCACCTCCCTCCCTTCTTTCCCTCTGCTGTAATAGGTTTTTGTGCCTTTTCCTGTAATGTAATTTACCCTTGTCTGTCGCCTCCTTTCCTTTTCTCTCAGTACATTTTCTTAGTTAGATCAGATTAATTCACTTACTTGGATAGATTTAACCCACTTGATTAGATTTGCTTCATCATTACATCAAAGTCAATTTATACCCACCCCCTTTATGTATACCCCTTTAACATGGTGTAATAACAGTACAGTTCTCAAGAGTTACAAGTGTCATCTTCCCTTGTAGGGATGTAAACAGTTTGCCCTCATTAATAACATGTTTCTTTCTGTCCCGTTTACCTTTTTATGTCTCTCCTGAGTCTTGTATTTGAAGATCTAACTCAGACTCCTAATACTATATAGCAGAACTGAAATGAATGGCACTTTTTTCAGTCTTCACTGCTTTACTCAACAATGTCCAATTAGCTAATGTAACAAATGCAGTATCTTAAAGTATTAAACCACATTTCACATAATTTCAGAGTTGACCTCAAAGACCATCTATTAGAACTCATAACAAAAAAAGAATCCCTTCCACAAAAATCAAAGTGGTTATTCAGCTTTGCTTGAAAACCTCACACAAAGAGGGAAATCTATAGCTTCCTCAGGCAGCCTATTCCACTTTAGGATAGTTCTGATTTTCTGGAAGGTTCTCCTTACATCAAGTCTAAATCTGTCTCTATGAGATCAAAGAAAGAGGAAAAGTACTCATATGTACAAAAATACCTGTATCAACTCTTTGGTTAAAGAAAAGAATTAGAAACTAAGGAGGCACCAATAAATTGGTAAACAACTGAACAAATTAGGGTATATGAATGTAGAATATTACTGTCTGATAAGAAATAAAAAAGAGGCTGTTTTCAGAAAAACCTGGAAAAGCATGCATGAAG
Source organism: Vombatus ursinus (assembly GCF_900497805.2). Classification (NCBI taxonomy): domain Eukaryota; kingdom Metazoa; phylum Chordata; class Mammalia; order Diprotodontia; family Vombatidae; genus Vombatus; species Vombatus ursinus. Next base: position 21,939,633 of record NW_020954591.1, read on the forward strand.
TGATGAAAGAGTGAAGTGAAAAGAACTAGGAGAACAATTTATACAATAATATTGTAAAAACAAGTAAATCTGAAAGACTTAACCCTGCTCATTGTGGCAACTTGCAACCATGATTTCAGATGGCTAACAATGCAAAATGCTACCCACCTCCTAAAAATGATGGAGTAGAGATGAAGATTTATATTTTGGTACACAGCAAATGTGGGAACGTGCTTTGCTTAACTGTGCATATTTGTTACAAGGGCTTTGCCTCCCCAATGTTAGGCGTGGAGAGAATGTTAGTATAGCCCCTCCCCCACAAGGAAAGAGTCATGCACTTTTTTTTCTATGCACTTTTAAAAAGTGCATAGAAGACAACAGAAGGAAAGCTAGAAAGAATCAAGGATCAGAAAGATAGCTTTGAAAATTATACGTAGAATATATTTAGTTCAAAAAGAAAAGCAAGCTATACAGAATAGACTCACAAACTGTACAGAACAGACTTGCAATTTCAGGTAAAATTATCTTTTTCTGTTCCACTATATATGTGGAAATGCTGATGATTTAGTGTTTTGTTCTGTTTTTTAAAGTTCAGAATTTTTATAAAATTTAAATTTAAAAAAAAATCTGTCTCTTTGTACCTTCCACCCACTACTCTTAGTTCTGCCTTCTGGGACCAAGGAGAATAAACAAATACTCCATGACATCTACTGTGCCTCTAAATGTCTTCTCTTCTACAAGCTAAACACCTCTATTCCTTTGTCAGAATCTAACAAAAGACCCTTCACCACCCTAGCGGCCCCACTTTGCCATGCAGAACTAAGACAATACCCTGGATGTGGCCCATGGCACAGTAGTGGCTTCTTCCTAAAAGCTATACCTCTAAATACAACCTAACATTATATCTGCAATCTAGGCTGCCAATCATCAATGATGCTGACTTATCAAGCTTGTAGCACACTAAAATCACGATCTTTTTGAGAGTGAATGCCACCTAGTCTTCCACCACCTGGTATTCATTAATATGTGATCAAATGAGATGACCACACATAAAGCTTGGAAAACCTGTAAGTGCTACATAAATACTAGATGTCATCTGAACTTAAGTGCAAAACCCAACTTGACATTTACATTTCATGTTATTTAATTCAGTCCAATGAAAGTTTCTCAAAATCTTTAGGAAACTATCATCCAATGTCTTAGCTGTATGCCCCAGCTTTGCATCATCTACAAACTAAATAAGCATGCCTTATTTATACCTTTAAGTACCTGCCATTCAATGGCAAGATCAAGCCCAGGTCTGGGGCCACTCCACCTTGTTCCAAGTTGATATCAAACCATTAATAACTGTACTTTGGGTCCAACCATTCAGTTAGTTTAAAATGCATTTAACTGTAGTATCACATAGATGTGCTATATGCTCTCCCTCCATATTTTCCAAAAGAAAAGCATGAGAAACTTTATCAACTGCTCTGCTCACTTGTTGTGCATGCTTATGGGCCAATATATTTCCGTATTATTACATTGTCTTTGTTTCAGACTTAGAATTGTCTGGCTTCTTTCAGTTTCATTTTACTTCCAATCACTAACTTGGATGTCCCTAGATGCCTAGGTTTTCCATAACACACCAGGAGGAAGGAGAAGAAAAAAACTTTTTAGTGTAAAAGTGTTTGTGAAGAGGATAAGAGTTTGAAAGGGACTGTTTGATGAAGATTATGAAGACAGAAGAGAAAAGGAAGATCAGGATGAGGAAAAGAAAAGGCAAAGAAAGAAGGAGAAAAAGGATGCAGAACAGCGTTATGTGATTCTTAGCTCACAACTCAAACAAGATCTCAAAAGCATCAATACCTATAAGGTATGAAATATTAAGCATTATTTTAGCAAGGTAGAGCTTGTGACATATACCCTTCTCCCTTCATTTAGAATATCTGGTGAATCTGGTATTTTGGTTGTCATTTCACTGATGTAAGTGTTCTACCCAATAAATGAGACCTTCTTTTACTATCCCTATAACTGATGTGCTAGTTCAGCTATTATTTCATTCTCTATACATGACAGGAAAAGGCAATGGGTTGATCACAGAGATCTTTATGTTTATGCCACTTCTTATACTCAAGTTGTATCTAGACAAGATGCACACTCCCTGCATCTAGTGAATGTTATCAATTACCATTTCAGTATTCTGTATTTATAATTTCCAAATAACTTGTGAAAGTGGTGGGGAAAACCTTAAATATAAGTCACTTTTGTGAAGACTCAAGATTTATTAAAAATTCAAATATTCTTCACCACGAAAAATGAAAAATGAAAAATGAATGTTACAAAATTACTTCAAAGAGGTGGGGCTAGGTGGGGCAGTGGATAGAGCACCGGGCCCGAAGTCAGGAGGACCTGAGTTCACATCTGGCCTCAGACCAAACACTTGACACTTACTAGCTGTGTGACCTTGGGCAAGTCACTTAACGCCAATTGCCTCACTAAAAAGAAAGAAAGAAAAAAGAAAAAGAAGTACTTCAAAGAACAGATGACAATTCCCCCCAATTTGTCAAAGATAGATGGGTGTGCATGGGTGTGGACCATTTTATGTACATAATTTTTTTTAAAAAATATTTATCAGTTTTGCCGATTTTTTTTCTAAAAAACAAAAAACAACACATCCTTTGTTAAATGGGTTGGCTCTCTGAGAAGGGAAAGGATACAACTTGGAAATGGAAAAAACAAAAGATACCGATTTAAAAATTTTTTTAATTGAAGTGTCTTATAAATGGTAATTACAGGGATGGCAACCTGTATTGGGAGAAATGGTAAAAAGATCTAGTTTTTCCTATTTCTCTATAGTCTATATATTTAAAAACAAGAGCCAGAATTATATTTAACAGGGATAGACTAAAGTACTTTTTTTTTTTGCCTAGGCAATGGGGTTAAGTGACTTGCCCAAGGTCACACAGCTGGTAAGTGTTATGTGTCTGAGGCCTAAGCCGGTACTCTATTCACTGTGCCACCTAGCTGCCCCTCAAAATACTTTCTAATAACCTCAGAAGTAAAGCAAAGCTGTCCATTTGTAACCACTTCTTTATGACACAGTAGGAGAAATGCAAACTATAGCAATAACCTGAAAAAGAAATTTAATGAATAAGCACTGGTGAAGGCAAAACAAAATTATCCTTTTGTGTAAATGCAAGGGTGCATCTAGAAAACCCTAGAGAGACGTCAAGTAAAAATTGAAATAACTTCAGCAAAGTCCCAGATTAAAAAAAACAAAACAAAATCATAAATTATCAGCATTTCTGTATGATATCAATAAAACTCAGCAGGAAGAAAAAGAGAAATTTCATTTAAAATTACTCCAGAATGGACAAAATACTTGGGAATCTACCTATCAAGACACATACAAGAACTATATGAATACAAGTATTAAAGACTATTTACAGAAATACAGTCTGAAATAATTGGAGAAATATTAATTGCTCATCAGTAGAGACTGATCTAAAAAAATAAAAATGGCAATACAACCTAAATTAATTATTCAGTGCCATAATAAATTACCAAAAGATTACTTTATAGAACTAGAAAAAATAATGAAATTCATCTGGAGAAATAAAAGGTCAAAAATCTCAAAGGAAATAATGAAAAAAAAGGGGGAAAGCCAACCATACTATAAAGCATTAATCAAAAACAATTTGGTACTAGTTAAAAAACAGGTCATCAAGGAACAGATTAGGCACAGATAATACAGAAGCAAAAGTACTTAGCCTAGGGTTTGATAAACCCCAATTACTGGGGTAGGGACTCACTATTAGAGAGCAGGGTGACAGAAATTAGGTTTACCCCATATACCAAGATAAGTTTCAACTGATATATGACTTAGATATAAAAGATATCATAAAACAAATTTATACAATATTGTGAAATGAACAGTTCTGAAAACTCAAGAACTCTGATCACCACAAGGATCAATTATAATTCTAGAAGAATGATGATCACTGCCTGCCCAATGGCAGAGAAGTGATAGACTAATATGCAGAATAACACCCATATTTCTGAACATAGGCAATGTCGGGAATTATTTTGCTTAGCTAAGCTTATTTGTTGAGTCTTCTCTATTTTTCCCCTGGGAGTGGAGGGGAATGAATGGGTGGAGAGAAAAAATACCTGATAATTCGGGGAAAAATTCTTTTATTATATGGATAGGTTGGGCTCTCTGAGAGAAAGGAAGGTATACAATTAGGCGATAAAAAAATAAAAACTCAAATGCATAAATATTAGTTGCTGACAGGAATTAAAGTTTCCTCATCCTAAACTTCCCTATGCCAATGAAAACATCATGGGTTCAGTTCCTATCCCCTCTCCTATCCATAGTAAAGTTATGTTGTTTTGTTTTCTTTTACTTTTTACTTAGATGTAACAAACTAATGTATTTCTGGTAAAAGATTTAGGATTATCTAGAGAAACAACAAAAAACACCTTACCTCACAATCAGGACATACAACTGTGCTATATTCTTCAGTTACTGACAAGCATAATTCACAATAAGCATGTCCACACTGAAGCTCATGATGGTGACCTGATGATGAAATTAATTCTATGAATTAACCATATTTGTACAATTTGTTAACTTTTTGTTTTTCTAATCTTAAAATCATTAATTCAATAAGCACTCAAGGAACACCTATTATTGTGTAAAACACTGGACTATCAAATGTAAAATTTCACCACAGAATAGATTTCCTTTTTTATAAACTAAGTTTTAAAAAATAAGAGGTACTAGTATGGTATAGTGAACAGAGCTCACCCCGGAGACAGGAAGACCCAGGTGTGACTCTGAGGAAGGCACCTAACCTCTCAGTGCTCTAGGTAACTCTCTTAAGTTACAGACTTGCAGTGACAGAAGGAATTCCCTATATTTATGAATTCCAAGTTTACTCTATAATCCTAATCCTAATCAAATCTTATATTTTCAGAAGTAGTTATAAACCTAACTCAATATAAAATGGCACATAACATTTAAATATTGGAAGTAAAATGAGAAACTGTTAAAACAATATGGTTGTCTCAGTCCTGCAATTTAAAAGTATTAGTTAAATATATAAGTAAACTTTGTAGAGTTTTAGGTAGGTAACAGAAAAAAAATTATATAAATTATGGCTACCTCTCACTTGTAGCCCTGGAAAGCTATAGGTATCCTGCTGAAAAAAAAAAAAAATACAGTAGCTACATGATTTACCAATAAGACTGAAATTAGGTCAGTGAGAAAGTTTTTTTTTTTAAACTGTATAAATTTATTTCTAAAGTCTTACTTGGGTTCCAATGGGAAAAAAACCTTAATAAATTAAGATCTTCCAACTGTAAGTATCTACCAAAGCAGTGATATTTGGTTATTACTAAATTTCTTGCAGAGTACTGAATAGGTGGCAATTCTATGGTACAACTTTATAGCTCTAATTTACTTAAAGTGCTGTACTAAATAACTTACTGACTGATGAAGGCAGAGGCAAAACTGGGCATACGTCCTATCCAGGTCACCTGCACAGTTTACTTAAACTCCTCTTCTACCTCACATCCCACATCTTTTTTAAAAAAGCAAGCAACTGAAAAATATCCATGCCCCACAAAAGCAACATCCTACTGAAAATACAACCAAGCCTTTGCACAATTTTCCTCAACTGGTCCAACTTTTAAGGAATTTTCAAATTCTGGCAGGAAATACAGCATATGACAAGAAAGGCTATCCCACTGTAACGAAAGAGTAAACCATCAGTCAAAACTGAGCATGAGCTGAATGTCAACAATTGCTTGTTATTCAGTACAAAGCAAATTCTAAGAGAGTTATAGTAAGAAGGGACATGAAATCATGTTGCAGGTTGAGCAAACTCTTAAGGGAAGAACAAGTCAAAGAAAGAATATGGGGGAATCTGGTTTAACACTGACTCAGGCCAGTACAATATAAGATTTAACACATCAAATGGGGATTAGGATATGCTTTTTAAGTATTACAAGTGGCTGTGCTTCACTAACCAAAATGGTTGAGGTATCATTATGTCTTGATTTCAACATATTAGAGCAACATTCTGGAAAACACACGTTACTTGTAAGGGAATGTATAATGCTATCCTAAGTGGGCAAAAAGATTTGCAAAAGCACTTTAATTCATTATTTCCTTTGTTCCTCACAACCACCCTACGAAAAAGGTGCTGTTACAGTCGCTCCTATTTTGTAGGGAGGCTCTGAGGCACTTCACCCATGAATCATCAGAGGGAGGGCAGGAGCTGGCAGAAGGATACTCAGGTCTTTCTAATGGCTACACAAATATGTGTGGTTGGAAGGGAGCCTGGTCTTGCAAACAGGAAATGTTCTATAAACTATTACACTGAATGCAAAATTGTCCCTTTAGAGGCACATCTATGTCATCAATCTTAACTAAATTTTCACAACTCGGTGTCAACTTGGAAACTATCTCAAGAAAACGAATTGGACATCTCCAAAAAAGAAAAGAAAAAAATGACCTCAGGACCATTTTGTCACTGTGGATAGCCCTGTAGAAGACAGACCCTTGGCTTTGGATTGGGGACCTCGGTTCTTATCCTGGACTCTGCCACTTATGACCTGAATGACTTGGTCACTTCTTGACCTCAGTTTCCACATCTGTACAATAAAGGGGCTGAAAACCTCAGAGGTTGCTTCCACCCCTAAATCTAGGGTCTGAAGACCCAGGGAATTCACTGAGGGGAAGGCAGGGGGGATGGGAGAGGAAGCAGAGAGAAAAGGAGACGGAAAAAGAGAGAAGGGTAGGAGAGGGGGAAGGGGATGTGAGGAAGAGGGAGGAAAAGGGTGAGGAAGGGGGAAGGGGAGGAGGAAGCAGAGAGGGAAAAGGAAGAATGATGCTGACAAAATCCACTACAGAGGAAGGGGGGGAGGGGAAGGGCTGGTCGCCGAGGTAGCCAGGGACCCTCCAAGCCTGCCCCAATCCCTCTCCTCTCCCTTCCTCCCCACCGAGAGAGGCTGCCTCCTGAGGGGGGCAGGGGTTGGACAGGGAGAAGAGCTGACAGCGGCCAACGCCTCAGTCCAAGGCCGTATAGGGGCCTCCTCCCTGCCTCACACCACCACTGGAGTCTCCCAGGGCGAAGCGGGCCTGAGGGCTGGGGCTCGACCAAGGGACTCCCTACCCGCCGTGGTCACGGAACTCCTTCCACACCCGCTGCACAGGACCTCAGTGGGGCCCCAGAGCCGGCTCTTCCGCCTGGGAAGCCGGTGAGGAGGAGATGAAGAGGAGGCCTTAGGAAGCCGAGCCTTCGAGGAAGCCACGCCAGCCATCGCACCCGCTGCAGCTCCCGTCGGCGCTACCGCAGCCGCCATCTTGTCCACGCAGCTCCGCAGCACGTGCGGCCTTGCAGACTTCGTGCGTCTCCCCGGCCGGCGGGCCAATCAGGGCACGGGGGGAGGGTTCTCTGTTCAGCCAATCACTGGAAGCGGAAGGAAATTAGTCGTACTAGGGCTCTTCGCTTTATTAAATTCACTTGAGCTGCTTCTGCTAACGAGCGCTTACAAGGCTGCACATGTGAGATGAGGCTGCAATTATGAGAACAGAGGTCACTGATCCCCAGCTGGAGCTGCAGGACGGTGGAGTTTTGGAAGGGAGGGACAGGAGTGTGAAAGTGGCTTTACTCAAGTTTCATATCCGGGCACTCAGCTGCTAGGTGACCATGGGCAACCCACTTGACTTAGATTTCTCCATCTACAAAATTATTATTATTGTATTATTATACAGTGGTACACCCTGAAGTTTTGAGGTTCGGATGAGATAAGGTGCTTTGCAAACTTTGCTTAGTTCAGCTGTTTACCAGAGCACTGAGCTAAGAGAAGTGTTGGTAATGGGGGCCATCCATGGTAGCTTTTGGAAAAAAATGTTAATTTGATCATAAGTGAAGGGATATTCATCACAGCCTTTATACTGGCGGCCCTTCCTGTCTGCAATGCTCTCCCTCCTCAGTTCCAACCCTTCCAATCCCTTGTTTCCATCAGAACTCAGCTCTACACCTACAATTCCTCATTAATTCTTTCCTAACCTAACCTCAACACAGCAGCTAGTGCCCATTTTGTATTTACTTTGATATGCACATATTGTCTCCCCCAAAAGAATGGAAGCCCGTTAACTCAGTCAATTAGTATTTATTAAGTACCTGGTATGTATCACAGAACTGTACTAAGCCCTGTGGACGGACACAAAGAAACGCAAAAGATGGTTCCTGCTCCCAAGGAGCTCAAAATCTAATGGGGGAGACAACATGCAAACAACTGTGAAGCTTTAAAAAGATAGATATGGATAGGGCAGAAAGATTTCATTTTGACTTTGTATTTATCTCCGGACCCTAGCAAGGTGCTTGATTGACTGATAGATCACAGCAGTCATTCTATTACTATGTGAAAAACACCTGTGGAAATCCAAAAATCAGTACAAAATTATACCACCTGTTATAAATGAGTAGCCAACATATATAGGGAAACAGGGTAATGTCATTGTGTGGTACTGGCGACTAACCTAAATAAAACCAGAGTCGAAGTCAGAGTGCAGAAAGAGTTTTATTCTTTCTCGTGAGAAAGGGCACAGCCCTCTTCGTTCAAATGCCGGCAGTCAGGGGAGTGCAAAGTCTGTTAGTGGGGAACAAAGTTTTATAGTCCTAACGAGATATCTCCTCCCCGTTCCTGAACCCTTCTTCCCATTGGCTGGGTTTCAGGGTGCACAATCTAAACCGCGGCTTCCTAAGACCCTTATTTGGAAATATTTGCCTAGAGACAAAGAATCAGGAGGACTTTTGATAACCATTTAGAAGTTCTGCTTAAAGACAAAGAATCAGGGAGACTTTTGATGACCATTTAGAAGTTCTGCCTAAAGACAGATAAGCAGGAAGCCTCTGGAGGTCAGGCTAGCAGTCTTTAGCAATGTTTATCTTGCTAGAGGAGATGGAACACAGGTCAGCTCTTGCTTCTTTGGGAGTACAAAGGGAATTTATGAGTTTTAGTACTGAGGAAACTTCATCCATCTCACTCAGTGATATATACATATTTTTTTTTTTTTATCTTTCCCTCCCCCTTGCCTATTTCGTTGATTGAAGGAAGCAGGATTTTGGTTGAAACCTAATGCTGCCACTTACTACCACTGTAATCTTGGCAAGTAATTTCACCTTATAGGCCTCAGTTTCCTCATCTTTAAAAGTGGGGAGACAGCAAACTAGATGATCTCTGAGCCCCTATTAATTCTAAATCATATGAACTTATGATACACCAAACGACAAATGAGTTGGGGAATGCATTAATATATTGATATAATGAATTATTCTATATTCTATGTATGTTACACATTATACATAGAAATATATAATATAAATTTATACACTATAATTAGTAAATGTTATAGTATATAATTATATTGCAGTATATGATTACATAAAATATGTGAATTTACATAATCATGTTATAGAAATAATAAACAAATGTGATGTGATAATTAATATAATAATTAAACTCCTGATTTAGGAGTTCATAGGAGAAAAAAGTGAATGGGTGACTGTGGCATCAAGGAACGCTTCACAAAAGAGTTGGGACTTGAGCCACTGTTTGAGGCTTAGGAAATACTTCGTTAAAAGACAAACAGATCCCCAGCTTCTGGGATAAGAACTCACTATTTGATAAAAACTGCTGGGAAAACTGGAAAATGGTAAAGCAGAAACTGGGCATAGACCAACATCTTATACCACATACCAAAATAAAGTAAAAATGGGTACATGATTTCGATATAAAAGCTATATATAAGCAAACTGGGAGAGCAAGGAATAGTTTACCTGTCAGATTTATGGAGAACAGAAGAATTTATGACCAAACAAGAGATAGAGAACATTATGAAATGCAAAATGGATAATTTTGATTACATTAAATCCAAAAGTGTTTGCACAAAGCCAGTGCAACCAAAATTAGGAGGGAAGCAGAAAACTGGGAAAGAATTTTTACAACCAGTGTCTCTGATAAGGGCATCATTTCTAAAATATATAGAGCACTAAGTCAAATTTATAAGAATACAAGTCATTCCCCAATTGATAAATGGTCAAAGGATATGAACAGGCAATTTTCAGATGGAGAAATTAAAGCTATCTATAGTCATATGAAAAAATACTTTAAATCACTATTGAATAGAAAAATACAAATCAAAACAACTTTGAGGTACCATATTACACCTATCAGAGTGGCCAACATGACAAAACAGGAAAATGATAGATGTTGGAGAAGATGTGGGAAAATTGGAATACTAATGCATTGTTAGTGGAGTTGTGAACTTATCCAACCATTGTGGAGAGCAATTTGGAACTGTGTCCAAAGTGCTATAAAAATGTGCATACCCTTTGACCCAGTAATAGCACTTCTAGGGCTGTATCCCAAAGAGATAATACAAATGGGAAAAGGACCCACATGTACAAAAATATTTACAGCAACTCTTTCTGTAGTGGCAAAGAATTGGAAATTGAAGGGGTGCCTATCAATTGGGGAGTGGCTGAACAAGTTGTGTTATATGAATGTAATGGAATACTATTGTGCTATGAGAAATGATGAGCAGGCAGACTTCAGAAAAATCTGGAAAGACTTGTATGGACTGATGCTGAACGAAGTGAGCAGAACCCAGAGAACATAGTACACAGCAATAGCAACATTGTGCGATGACTAACTTTGATAGACTTAGCTCCTCTTAGCTATGCAAGTATCTAAGACATCTCCAAAAGACTCTTGCTGGAAAATGCTATCCCTATCCAGAGAAAGAACTATGGATCCTGAATGCAAATTGAAGCATACTATTTACTCTTTTTTTTTGTTCTGTTTTGTTTCTTCTTTCTTGTGGTTCCTCCTATTGTTTCTAATTCTTCTATACAACATGATTGATGTGAAAATATGTTTAATAGGAATGCATATGTAGAGCCTATATCAGATTGCATGCCATCTTGGGGAGGGAGGAGAAGAAGGAAGGGGAGAAAATTTAAAACTCAAAATCTTATAGAAGTGAATGTTGAAAACTAAAAATAAATAATTTTTTAAAAAGAAAAAAAAAAGACAAACAGATATAATAAAAGAGGATGGGAGAGCAGGTTATTTAAAGTTGGCAAAGGGGAGAACATAATTGACTTGTTTAGGGATCGGTGACCAGATCAGTTGCTCCTAGATGAGACTTGAAAGATATAAAATTGTAGAAGTAGGTTGAGGCCAAATTGTGGATGTCTTTGAAATACAAGGCTAAGAAGTATGGACTATCCTATAATGAGGAGCTGTCAAATATTCTTGAGTTGTTGTGAAAATGTGTAAAGGAAGGGGCAGCTAGGTGGTACAGTGGATACAGCATAGTCCCTGAAGTCAGGAGGACCTGAGTTCAAATCTGGACTCAGACCAAACACTTAACACTTACTAGCTGTGTGACCCTGGGCAAGTCACTTAACCCCAATTGCCTAAAAAATAAAAATAAATTAATTAATTAAAAAAAAAAAAGAAAATGTATAAAGGAAGTTGGGGCAGGGAACTTGAGAACCAAAGACTAAGGGAGAGGCCGTACCTGAAGAGCAAAGAGACACGGAGACATGTTCAGGAGAAACAAACTTTGACCTTAACCTTTACTGCTGCTGTGAATCAATCATAGGGACTTTGCAAATCCAAAGGGTGGGTGTTGACAATTTAATGACGCTTAGTTCTCTCTACATTTGGGCAGGGTTGAATCCCACTGTGTACTATTGAGAAAGTGAAGCTAAGCATATAGATAGATTCTTTGACTCTCTGGTAACCCTGAGATCTTTCCTCATGCAGGGAGAGGGGATGGGTTCCTAAAAAATACTTAGGATGGGGGAGCTCAGTGTCAGGGGGTCACTAGAAGTATGAAGTTAAGTATAGGTTCCTGGAAGAGGTAGAGTACATGAGAGGGTCAAGTGTTCTGGATTATCTATGAGTTCTTTTAGTGTTTGTTGCTGTAGATAATATCTAATTTATTTTTTGTTTCATGCTTTGGTAGCTTTAGCTGCTTGCAACGGAATCGAATACTCCTATGGGATAGTGTTCTTTGCTGTAAAAAGTATCTAATATCTCCTATGGAAGAACAAAGATTAGCCACATATAGATTTCCCTAGAGGAAACTTGAGTAGGGGCAAAAGCCAAAGAATTGTGATTGAGAAGCCTTCAAAATTCATCCTGGGTCTATGTCAGGCTCAGAGCTGTTTATCAGCAGTACATTGAGCTATATCAGATTGCATGCCATCTTGGGGAGGGAGGAGAAGAAGGAAGGGGAGAAAATTTAAAACTCAAAATCTTATAGAAGTGAATGTTGAAAACTAAAAATAAATAAATAATTTTTTAAAAAGAAAAAAAAAGACAAACAGATATAATAAAAGAGGATGGGAGAGCAGGTTATTTAAAGTTGGCAAAGGGGAGAACATAATTGACTTGTTTAGGGATCGGTGACCAGATCAGTTGCTCCTAGATGAGACTTGAAAGATATAAAATTGTAGAAGTAGGTTGAGGCCAAATTGTGGATGTCTTTGAAATACAAGGCTAAGAAGTATGGACTATCCTATAATGAGGAGCTGTCAAATATTCTTGAGTTGTTGTGAAAATGTGTAAAGGAAGGGGCCAATTTCATGTTGGTTCTTAAGTTATCTCATTTGCCTTTCTCATCAGACGTCCTATTTGGCTCTGAATTTTACGTTGTTGTTGATGTTGAGTTGTTTCAGTTGTGTCTGACTGTATAAATTCATCCTACTCTTAAATTTTTCTATCAGCCAACTTTTGTTTAGGCTTTTTGGTCAGTACTTGTCATCGACATTATCATAGGGTTCTTCTGCTAAAGCAAGATTTCCACCTCCTATTAGATATATCTGACCTATAGCAAAAGATAAAACTGCAAATCAGGGATGTTGTCTTTGCAGGAGGTTTTTGTCCTTGGTTTATTTAAGTTCTTTATTGCCAAGTCATGTTGAAGAGGTATCTTTATTTTTCTTCAGTGTTATAAGACAGCTATTGATTTTGTTTCAAATTCTCTTGGGGGAACACCAGTTGAGCCTAAAAGCAGTGGATAGATCCTGGGCCTGGAGTCAGGAAGAACTGAGTTCAAATCTAGCCTCAGACACTTAGTGGCTGTGTAACCTTGGGCAAGTCACTTAACCTCTGTTTGCCTTAGTTTCCTCAACTATAAAATGGGGATAATAAGAGTGTTGACCTCACAGGGCTTTTGTGTGGATCAAATGAGATAGTAACTGTGAAGCACTTAGCACCGTGCCTGGGACATACTGGTTTTGGTTGACAGGTTCTATGTAAGGCTAGATGATTGTTGTTGTTGTTGTCGTTGTTGTTACTAGTTTATTATTATCTGAATGGCTCCTCACACTGAAGTTCTAGTGAGTCCCAAACCATTTAGTTTCCTAGGATCAGCGTTAGGTTTTCTACCTCCCTAAAAAATACTCCTATGGTGCTCTGTAAATTTCCATGCTTTCCTTAGAGCGTATCATTTAGTTCTGCTTGTGTAAAAGAATTCTCAGTCAAGGCTCTTTGTTGTTCTATGATGTCACTGTGGTTTGCTATTTGTACCAGTGAAGGGCACTCCCCCAAAATTCTCCTATACCTCCTACATACTCTTCTATACCAAGTTTCCCCACCTCCAGCTCATTATCCTTCTTACCCAAGGGATTTGTAATAATCTCCATCCATTTTTGTATTTCTTCACTATCCTCTTTTGTTTCCCATAGTATCCATAGACCTTTCTTCTCCAGGAAAATTTTATTAATTATTCCACTTCTTGCACCCTGTGAATCAGCAACAAAAGGGCTTATACTTTAAAGTTTTTCATCTCAAGTGATCAGTTTCATGTTTTCCTATAGCACCATAATCCTATAATTGGATCTTGTTTGGGATGCCAGGTATTGGGCTGCAGGGTGGGTTGGGAATTAGATCCCTAGCAACTTCTCCCAAACTCCATAGTAAAAGTAAATTTAAAACATAGATCGCTGTACTTTCCATGTTGGGAAGGTAGGATGGATAATTCTTAAGGAGCCATTTTTGGCATTAAGTAGATGCCTAGAGGGCAAAAATAACCTTTTAGTGAACTTTATCTTCAGCCACAGGTCCGTTCCTAGTAACTGAGTCTCCATACCCTAAAACTTTGAGGTTTGGGAGTCTTGGTTGGAGAACCACAGTATCTTTAATCCCATTCACTCAGCACTGCCTCTCCTAGAAAAGAAAGGCAAGCAGATTGAATTATGAGACAGCAGCCTGCCATCATCTCCCCCTTTAGCAGATCCCTCAATACTACCCAGGCCAAAGGCTACAAGGAATATATATATATATGCACCTTTTAAAAACTATTACATTTATGGGGTTTATAGGACTCGAATGGACTTTAGAGGTTATGTGCTATAATGCTGTCATTTTATAGAGGAGAAAACAGACTGAAAAGGTTAAGCCACTGCCCAATATGTCACAGATTGTAGTAACCCAACTATAATTTTCCTAGGATCCCAAGATCCTATGAAGAGACAAACCTTAAGACCCGCTGTATGGGGGTAGGCCAGAGTGGGAATGTGACCTAGGACTCCACAGAAAAATGTAAACTATCTTGGGTAAAGGTAAACAGCAAAAGAAGCTCCAACTATCCCTTGGGAAAACTTGCATGTGACCCTGGACCATCTTGGCACTATGGCTTCTTTGTTCTGTTCCTGTATAATAATTGACCTGGCTGGGGTTGTCATGGAGATTCATGATGGTACTTTGTGCTGCTGCTGTCCAGGATGACTAGCTTCTTATGAGTAAACTCCCCCAGTTGACCTAATTGACCAATAAAACCTATTAATAACCACACTGGTATAAGCCCCTCTTTCTTTGGTGTTTTTGCAGTCTGAGAGGTTGAAACCCCCTCAAAGACCGGAGTACAGGACGGGTCGTCTGGAATGAATTCACAGACTCAAGTATTCTTTAAGTCAAGGTGGCAAAGGTTTATTGTTCTGCTTTTCAGCAGGCAAGGATTCTTAAGTAACCTGCGAGAGACTGAGGATGGAGCTAGGGTTTATATGGAAAAGGGCATGGGAAAGGAATGCCAGGGACACTGATGAGGTAATCTAAAGGTCCAGGTGTCTTTGGGAGCTATGGATGAGAAAGTACAGGGAGCATACCAGACAGGGAGGAAGATGACAGAGGTATGGATCTTTGGAGTCTGGTAGGAGGAAGAGTCCTTGGGCTGGCCAAGGACAGAACTGCTTGGGCTGGGCAAGGCACCCCTCTCTGTCTTGATGAGAGAATGCTCTGCAACAAAGGAAAGCTTTCTCACAAGACAGGAACTTACTAAGGAATTGGGAGGCTTCCAGAGACATGATCTGAGGGCTGGGGCCTGAGCAGCCCAGCACTCTCTCACCCAACTTTGTGTAGCTGCACCAGGGACTTGCATAAGGGTCTTGCTGGGGCCCACGCATGAATAACTGCTAGGCACAGTGTCCTTGGGCTGGGGAGTGATTGTCAGAGATAGTGTTTCTGAGACTAGGGAGACATTGGGGTCCAAGTACAAGTACAAGCACCCAAGCACCCCATCAGTATCTCAGTATTCTCTCAGAGGGTAGGCCACCCTACAGTTGGCATTATTAGGTCAGAATAGATCTGCCCCCTTACACCAACCCCCTTATTTTATAGCTGTGGAAACTGGGGTTGAAAGAGGTCAAGTGATTTTCCCCAGGTTTTACAGATAGTAAGTGTCAGAGCCCAGATTTGTTTTTTTTTAATTTAAAAAAATTAATAATATTTTATTTTCCCCCAATTGCATGTAAAGACAATTTTTAACATTTAAAAAAAATTTAGTTCCAAATTTTCTCTCCCTCCCTTACTTTCCCCTTCCCCAAGATGGTAAGCAATTTGATACAGGTTATATATGTGCAGTTATCTAAAACATTTCCATATTGATCATGGTGTGAAAGAAGAAATAGACCAAAAGGGAAAAAAAAAAGCATGAAAAAAATAAAGTGAAAAATAGTATACTTCAATCTACATTCAGATTCCATAGTTCTTTTTCTGGATATGGGTAGCATTTTTCATCATTAGTCCTTTGGAATTGTCTTAGATTATTGTATTGATGAGAATAGCTAAGTTATTTACGGCTGATCATTGTACAGTATTGCTGTTACTATGTACAACTGTTTCACAGGTAAACACACAGGTAACACCATTTGTTGGGCAGGACAGCACAGAACACTAACAGGTGTTCTAGCACAGGTTCACTTTTGTTCTGGTCAGACAGGAAGACAGCTTTGGAAGGGTTAAATAAACTTACTTTGTTCTAGTCTACTCTTCTCAAAAGGGTTGCTCATAATGGGAGCACCAACTCCTATAGCATTCCCTAACCACAGGGGTGGGTGTGAATGGTAGGAGGTAAGACTCCTACCAGTCCCATAAAGCCTCAATGGGGGAGGGGCAGCTAGGTGGTGAGGTGGATAGAGCACCTGCCCTGAAGTCAGGAGGACCTGAGTTCAAATCTGGCCTCAGATCAAACACTTGACACTTACTGGTTGTGTGACCCTGGGCAAGTCACTTAACCCCAATTGCCTTAAAAAAAAAAGGAGGGGGGAGCCTCAATGGGGGCCAGTTTAGGCAAATACACAGATTCTCCCCCAAGCTTTGTGGGGTCTTATCAAGGCAGGTACGTGCATTCCTCTATGCATTACCCAAATCCCAAAATGGGTTCTCGCCTTACCGACCCACTGTCCACTTGCTTTATAGGGCAACAGACAAAGAAGGCATATTGCCAACAATAGCCTCACGGGTTAACTTTAGAAATATCATCATTTAGCACAAGCATAGTAAATATCACTTATGTCATCTCTATATTTCACTGCGCAAGCATGGTGGAGATGTTTTCAGCCATAATTCATGGGAAATATTATCTAGGATCCTGGAACTATTATCTAAAAAACTATTATCTAAAACAAAATCCTCCTTACACATACTAAACTTCACCTTACTTACAACAATGTTCTCCTGATTCTGCTCACTTCACTCTGCATCAGTTCATGTAAGTCTTTCCAGGTTTTTCTGATATCATCCTAATTGTCATTTCTTGTAGCACAATAGTATTCCATTACCATCATATACTACAACTTGTTCAGCCATTCCCCAATTGATCAAGGGCATCCCCTAATTTACAATTCTTTGACACCACAAAAAGAACTGTTATAAGTAGGTTCCTTTCCTCCCTTTTAAAAAAGAAATCTCTTTGGGATACAGACCTAGCAGTAGTATTGCTGGGTCAAAGGGTATGCACAATTTATTTACCCTTTGGGCACAGTTCCAAATTGCTCCCAAGAATGGTTGGATCAATTGACAACTCCACCAATAGTACATTAGGATCCCAGTTTTCCCACATCTTTTCCAACATGTACCATTTTCCTTTTCTGCCATAATAGCCAACCTGATAAGTGTGACGTGGTACCTCAGAGTTGTTTTAATTTGCATTTTTCAGACCCAGGATTTGAACTCTGATCTTGTTGACTCAAAGTTCAACACTTTTCCCATTGAACCACAATTCAAATCCAAATCTTTCTAACTCCTCTTTCCACTAATACTTGTAGCCATTATCCCACAAAATGGGACTTCTGCTCTCTCTTATCTGAAATATAGACATGGTAGTTCTTGTTTCTTTCTGATTTTGCCCATCCTTCTGACTGAATATTTTAGATTTTGTTGTTGCCTTTCTTTGCTAACTATTCACACATCTCACCACAAGGCTCCTTATTTACAATTTCTTTATTAGTTTTTTTTAATAACTATGTGGTTTATTACAGGTTTTCTGCTTTCTTTTCTATGTAAACAGGTTAGCCTTTGCATAAAGGATTATTATAGAATAAATGATCAAGAACTAGGATTTGTTTGGTGAAGGGAAAGGACATACTACAAGTTCCTGTAAACAGGTTGTCCTTTTACATTGCTGCTGGACCTGGCCATTTTGATCTTTCCTTTAATCCTTGGTAAAGTTCTGTTATGTGGCAGCTGGGTGGTACAGTATATTGAGCACTGGGCCTGGAGTCAGAAAGACCTGAGTTCAAATTCAGCCTCGGACACTTACTAGCTGTGTGACCCTAGGCAAGTCACTTAACCCTGTTTACCTCAGTTTCCTCATCTGTAAAATGAACTGGAAAAGGAAATGGCAAACCACTCCAGCATCTTTGCCAAGCAAACTCCAAATGGGGTCATGAAGAGTCAGACATGACTAAACAACAACCAAATGGGCCAGGCACTGTGATAGGTGCTGAGAGTACAATAAAAATATTCTCCAGAATCAATGCCGCTCAGACTTGACTAAATTCTCTGCTGAGCAGACACAATAGTAAATGCAGAGGTAGAGGGAAGCAGAGTCCATCTCAATCTGTGACTATCCTTTTAAACATTCATATTGTTAGGTAAGGTTTTTGGGGTTTTTTTTTTTTTGATAAGGCAGTTGGGATTAAGTGACTTGCCTAGGATCACACAGCTAGTAAGTATCAAGTGTCTGAGGCTGGATTTGAACTTGTCCTCCTGACTCCAGAGCCTGTGCTCTTTCTATTGTGCACATAACTGCCCTTTTTCCATTTTTTTTTTTTTGGCAAGGCAATTGGGGTTAAGTGACTTGACCAGAGTCACACAGCTAGTAAGTATGAAGTACATGAGGTCGGATTTGAACTCAGGTCCTCCTGACTCCAGAGCCTATGCTCTATCAACTGTGCCACCTAGCTGCCCCAGGTAAAGTTCTTTTTAATTGAATTTTTAAAAGTTCTCAAGAAGCTTACATTCTACAAGAGTGAAGCAGCATGTACCAGTAAATAAATAAAAAAAATCATTGGACCTACATGAGATTTCATTGGTATAGGTAACTCTTAGTGAGAAAATTCCCTCCTTAGGCACCTCGTCTGCAATTAATAATAGTAGAGAGTTGCTGGAACATTGAGAGATTGTCACTTGCAATGATCACATAGATGTGTCAGAGGCAGAGCTTGAAAGTCCTTCTTCTTGATTCCGAGGTTTTATTTCTATCCATTATGCCATGCTGATCCTCAAATATACATGCAAACAAATGCAGATCAATTTTAGGTATGGGGGATCACTGCTATAGTGAGGAGAACAAGAAAATCCTTCTGTAGGATGCGACCCTTGAAAGTAGCTTGGTGCTTCAGGAGGCAGAAATAAGCATTTCAGGCCTGGGTAAAGTCACTGAGACAAAAGATAGAATTTTGTGTACAAGGAATAGCAAGTAAATGAGTATGGCTGGAATGTAGAGGGAATGAAGGGGAGTAATATATAATTAGCCTGGAAATAGAGGAGAACAATATGTTATTAGCCTGGAAATAGAGTTTGAAGCCAGATTGTGAAGAGCTTAAATGTCAAGTTTATCCTAAAAATATAGGGAGTGACTGAAACTTATTGAGAATAGACTTAACCTGAAGCTGATGCTTAGATTAGAGTCTCAGGCATCATCAGAGGGTAGAGGAAGCATGAGAGGAAGCCACTCTGGCTTGTGCCAGATATGGGGATGAGAGTAATCCAGTAAGGAGGAGAGTGAACCAAGGGATCGTGTTGCAGGAGGAGTCTCTCAGCTGTGGATGGGACACGGGAGAGCTCAGAATCAGCTCATTCTTTAAATCGGTGCCAAGCTAATTGAGCAACCTGAGATCCACCATGTACCTGACCTGCATTTATTCTTCATAAGATCTGACATGGATATTTTATTGTCATGTGGAAGCATAAGCTCTGCTAGTTTTCCTATGTAGGAAATTCTTAGAATAAGGCCCTAGTAACAGACTGCATCTGTTTTCTGAGGACAAACCAAGCTAACTACAGAGAAGGACATCATTAGTAGGCTGGTCGTTCGGTAATGATTTTTATTCCCCATGGCAATCTGTGAAACAGAAAAAAAAAATGGTCCATGGTCCGATGTGATCTTCTTCCATTTATACAGAGACAGTGGCTGTAGTGGGAACAGGGACAGAGGATGCTAAGAATCACATAATTTTTATACCATCAATAAACTTCATTTTACCTGAAAAGATTTACATGAACTGATACAAAGTGCAGGAGAACAGTATACACAATGTCAGTGTATGATAATCAACTGAGGTTTAGCTATTCTCAGCAGTACAGTGATCCAAGATAATTCTGACAAACTTATGATGAAAAAGGCTATCTACCACCAGAGACAGAACTGGTGGAGTCTGAATATAGATCAAAGCCTACTTTATTTTACTTTCTTATTCTTGGGTTTTTTGATCAATGTTTTCTTTTGTAACATGGCTAATATGGAAGTGTTTTTCATGACTGCACATATATAATCTATATCAAATTGCTTGCATTCTTGAGGAGGGACAAAGGGAGGGAGAGAATTTGAAACTTAATTTTAAAAAATGAATGTTAAAAACTTTTGTTTACATGTAATTGAGAAAAAATAAAATAAAATCAATAAAATTTTTTAACAACTTCATTTTGTTCTTTCTTACTCTCTCATTTATCTATGATCTCTTCGTATACTGGTTCTTCCCTTCTGCCTTCAAACATGCTCATATATCCATCCCCTATCCTGAAAAAATTCTTACTTGTTCTTTCCTTCCCTGCTAAACATTATTCTATATATCTTATTTCCTTTGTGGCTAAACTGCTTGAGAAAGCTGTCTACAATAGGTGCCTCTGCTTTCTGGCTTCTTGCTCTCTTTTTAATTCCCAACAGTCCAACTTATCATTTTATTGAAACCGCTCTCTCTGAAGTTACCAATGATCTCTTAATCACCAAATCCAGTGGCCTTTTATCAGACCTCATTCTTCTTGACCTCTTTGCAGCTTTTGGCACAGTTGATCACCCTTTCCTCCTTGGTATTCTCTTCCCTCTAGGTTTTAGAGATATCACTCTTTCCTCCTTCTCCTCCTACCTATCAGATTCCTCTTTCTCAGTCTCTTTTACTGAATCCCCACTCAGGTCATATACACCCTCTAACTATAGGTGTCCCACAGGATACTTTTCTGGGTCCTCTTCTCTTTTCCCTCCATATTATTGTGCTTGGTGGTTTCATTAACAACCACTGATTTAATTACCATCTGACTCTTCTCAATTCTTCTACCTATTTTGCCCTAACCTTTCTCCCAGTCTCTCAGGCCCACAACTTAGGGTTATTCTCTACTTCTTAACTATATCCCCCTCCCCCACCCTCGTGGTCAAAACTTGTTGATTTCACCTTTGCAACATCTTGAATATGCTCTCTTCTCTCTTCTGATACTGTCACAAGCCTGGTGCAGGGCCTCATCACATCATGCCTTGATATTGCAATAGCGGCTGATGGAGCTCCCAGCCTCAAGTCTCTTCCTGCTCCAATCCATTGTCCATTCAGCCACTAAAATGATTTTCCTAAAACTCAGGTCCAGCTATGTCACCCCACTATTCAATAAACTCTAGTAGCTTCCTATTGCAAAATAGGAAGCAAAGAACAAAGGAGCAAAAACAAAATTCTCTGGAGTTTAAAGCCCTTCACAATCTAGTCCACCCCATCTTTTCTGTCTTCTTACACCATTCTCCTTGCCACATATCCTTCAGCAACACTGGCCTCCCTCCTAGCTGTTTCACAAACAAAACACTCCATCTCTTGGCTCTGGGCACTTTCTCTGGTTGTCCTATAAGCTTGAAATACTCTCCCTCATCATCTACACCTGCTGGCTTCTCTGGCTTCCTTCATGTCCCAACTGATGTCTCATCTTTTATAGGTAGCCTTTCTTAACACCTATTAGTTCTAGAGCCTTCCCTCTTTTAATAATTTCCTTTTAATCCTATATATTTCTTGTTTGTACATATTTGTTTGCTTGTTGTCTCTCCTATTAGATTGTGGCTGAATGGACAATGGATTGGAGCAGGAAGAGATTTGAGGTTGGGAGACCCATCAGTAGGCTATTGCAATATCAAGGCATGATGTGATGAGGGCCTGCACCAGGTTTGTGACAGTATCAGAAGAGAGAAAGGAACATATTCAAGATGTTGTCTTTTTTTGGTATCCATAGTGCCTGGCACATAGTAAGTGTTTATTAAATATTTATTGACTGACTGACTTCATTTTGACCACTATTACTGTAAAAGTGAAATTCTTCTCCATTGAACAGTGAGTAGACATATTGCTGGAGAAGATTAATTACATAAATCTTGACATTCCTACTATACATGAAACCAGAAGAAAAGGACAGTGAAACTGCTCCCTAGAGAGACAAAGAAAAGTTCACAGAGGTTTTATTTTATAACCAGAGGTCCCAAGAAACCTCCCTTCATGGCATATTTGGTGATTTCGTATTGCAGTACTAAGACTTGCAGAAGCCTCATACTGCTATATTATGAAGACTTTATTTAAAAAAAGAATTGGTAGATCCTGGACACTGTGAATGCCAAATAGCACCATAAACAATAAAATAGATTATGTTTTAATAGATAGGAAAAGGCTTGTTATTGACATGGGAGTTATTCCTGAATCAGTTGTCTGTATAGTCAGACTATCAACTGATTAGAGCTAAGATCAGAATTTAAAAAAAGAAACAACAGAAAAATTAATGAGAAATGGCTATAGCATACACTTGAAAAAAAACTTCACCCTAAACCATTTAAACAAGTAATTCAAAATAAAAAATGGAAAAGGGACAACAGACAAGACATTGACAATGATAATTTGATCCAGAAGTTTAACTAATATAAATTAATTGTCACAGGAGAATCAGAAGAGCACAGAAAGTGCCTTAGTCATCAAATATTTGATTTGTCAAATAGAATATGGCTGCCGAAGGGCAACACTTGATTAGACTATAAACTCCTTATGAGGTCTTATGAAGAAAAATGATTGAAAGATTATGAAAAGTATCACATTATAAAGCATAGAAAAGGAATGGAAGATAAAACCAATTTAAAGCATGCTTGGCAAGATATCCAACTAGGCAAAGTCCTTTTAAGGACTGAAATAGAAGGATTACAATTAAAAGAAAAATGGAAAAGATTTAAAAAATCATGGTAATGAACTGCTTTCTCCACTAAGGATAGTGGTACCACCATACTTGGACAATAACCTCACAGTCCCAGACTCACTTATAGAATGAGTATAAATGGCACCCAAAAGAATAAAGATGAGAAAATCAGACAAGTGGAGGGGATCTGTGCTGAAGGATGAGGATACTGAGGGATGGATATAGAAAAGGTGTACAAAGGAGGTTAGATATGAGAGGCATGGGAAAACATGCCTTGGGACCTTACTAATAACAAAAAAGAATATCAATAACTACTAGCCTATATGCCTGTATACAGACTACAACATAAGTAAAAGGTATTTAAACAGGTTAAATAGGTTGAAAGGAGGGCATTAGCATTTGGGGAGGATCTGGTTGAGCTGTATATTCAAGGAAAAGAAGAATTCTGCAAAGCTGGAGTAAAGAGGGAGTGAATTCTAGGCATGGGGGATGGAAGAGAAGATGGATTAGGTGTTAATAGGAAGAGAAGATGGGACAGTCACAGGGCAAGGAAGAAGGATAACAGGTGGACACCAGTACCTATATAATGTCAGAAGGAAATGGGTAACCTTCTAACATAGTGGGTAAATCCCTCTTGGTAACCTTATGGGAAGATATGCACAAAAGTCATATAGGACTGACAGGCATGGTTGGAGGGACCTCCTGAATCAATTAAACCAGAGACTCATTTGAGGATATGAGCATATAGTTTGTACACTTAGATGGCAGAAAATGATTGTCAACAGAATCCAGTAATTATTTTTTACAGGTGTTTAGAAAAGGGGAGGACTGAGTATTATTATTGTTGTTGGTAGTAGTAGTAGTAGAAACATTTATAATGTGCTATAATGTTTACAAAGAATTTTACAAAGAATTTTCTATACCACTCATTTTTATATTTAGTTATATTCTGTCATGTTGCGTTTCATACCTTGTGTTCCCAAGTAAATGGTAAGCTCCCGGGAAACCAAGGACCTGGTTTTAAACATCTTTTTTAAATTCCCGTTGTATTAAGCCCATAGTAGATTCTGTGCATTTTTTTATTCTTTGTAGTAAGTACCACCTTCACCTCTACCACCACCACCACCACCACCACTACCACCACCATTACCACTACCACCACTACTATTATTACTACTAGCAAACATTTATTTTAGATACAGAGCCTAAAAGTCTGCTAGTGTCTTTGGCCCATCTCTGGATGTGTTGGGAGGCTTCTGATTTATTTGCTTTTGCTGGCACTAGCTTTGCTCATGGCTCATTCTTTCTACTGTCCAAAAGGTTTTGGCTGACTTTTTGTGTAATTCTGGAACAGAAGAAGTCACCTACTAAAGTTTCTTATTAGATTTCTAGATTATAATTTGATCTGATACTTTTTTTTCTGGAGTAGGTATGTGAGAACTAGGCTATTTACCTTTGTTCAGGTAGTCATCTTGGCCAGAAGTAACCACTTTATTATTAATGTCAACTGAAACATCAAAAAGCAAGATGAGTGTTCTGAATTTACCTATTACTGCTAAGAGCACTATTGTCCTTCCAGTCACTCAGGCCTACAACCTTGGCCTCATCCTCTACTCTTCACTTTCATTCACCCACACATCCAATCCATTATCAAATCTTGTCATTTCTATGTTTACAACATCTTTTATATATGTCTCCTTCCCTGTACTCATACAGCCACAACCTAATTCAGTCAATCATCACCTCTCACTTGGTCTACAGCAGTAGCCTTCTAACTGGTCTCCTTACTACAGATCTCTCGCCAGTCTATTTCATCCCCCACTCAACTACAATCCTTCACTCAACAATGAATCAAAGTCAATTATAGGAGAATGGAATGGAAAGAGCATTCATTAAGAGCCTACTATGTGCTAGACACTGTGCTAAGTGCTTTACAAATATTACCTCATTTCATCCTCACAACAACCCTGTGAGGTATTATATCCTCATTTTACAGTTGAAGAAACTGAGGCAGACAAAGGTTAAACCTGTTCATGGTATAAACTTATTTTTTTATTTTGTCTATTCTTTTTTTTTGTAAATGGTATTTTATTTTTTCTAATTATGTGTAAAGATAGTTTTCAACATTCATTTTTATAAGATTTTGAGTTCCAAATTTTTCTCCCTTCCTCCTTTCCTTCCCCCCTCCCCAAGATAGCAAGCAATCTGTTATAGGTTATACATGTGCAATCATAGAAAGATATTTCCACTTTAGTCATGCTGTGAAAGAAGAACCAGAACAAAAGAGAAAAGCCACAAAAAAAAAGTGAAAATAGTATGCTTCGATCTGCATTCAGACTCCACAGTTCTTTCTCTGGATGTGGATAAGCATTTTCCATCATGAGTCTTTTGGAATTGTCTTGAATCATTGTACTGCTGAAAAAAGCTAAGTCAATCATAGTTGATCATTGCACAGTATTACTGAAACTATGTACAGTGTTCTCCTGGTTCTGCTCACTTCACTCAGCATCAATTCATGTAAGTCTTTCCATGTACAAACTTATTTTCTAAGGGCAAGAAGACCCTTCTTTAAATATTAACTTGGAGGTTCCAAGATGTAATTTTATATGCAAGCTCATCACACATTTGAAGTTTTCACTTCAACTTTGTTTGAAATATTTCTTTTTTTTTAACTTTTTTGTTATTAAGCATTTGTTTTCTGTCTCATATCTCCTTACAACTAAAACATAAATAAAAATAAAACTTTTGTAACAAATATGAATACTTAAAAATAAATTCCCATATTGATCATATCAAAAATGCATACTATGTGTCATTCTGCATTTTAGTTTCTCACTTCTGGGTCAGGAGCTGGGTAACATTCTTCAGCATCATTCCTTTGGAATCATGGTTGACCTTTACCTTGATCAGATTTCTAAAGTCTTTCAGAATTGCTCATTTTTACAATGTTATTGTTATAATATAAATAGTTCTCCTGGTTCTATTCCCTTCACTCTGCATAAGTTTGTAAATATAAATCATCCCAGGTTGTTCTGAAACTATATCTTTCATCTTTGTTACAGCACAGTAATCTTACATTTCTTTCCTTAAAAATGTATTTTCCAAAATTGTCAGGATAGCATTCTAACTGAAGATTCTTGTTTTATCAGCATATTCATTTAAATTTTTAGTGTGTCACAATTTGATTTTTTTCCTCCTAGAATGCTTTTGTTCTGATAGGTTTGTTTGGTTTTGCTTTTTCAGGTAACTTCAGGTCTGGGATTTGTCTAAAATGTCTTACTATGACTCTTTTAGCTAAATCTATCTTCTGTGTATTTGTGAGCTATTGTAATAATGAGAATATTTACACATAACACAAAATAGGGGAGATGCTGAGTGAGGGAATCTAGGAGTGTGCTACTAAGGGATTCCCCAAATGACATTGTTATCCTTCTCAAACCATCTCATCTATTAAAAATATTAAATGCATAAAATAAAATACATAAATGTATTTTAGTATAGGAATGTAAAGAAAACCAGTTATACTGAAGTAGTTATCAAAGTTTTTGTTAAAATGAAAATTTTAAAAAGTAAAACAAAATGTACTCCAGGTTAAGAATCTCTGATCTAGGGAAAATTCGTTTGATTCTCTTTTGAGTTCCCCACCCCTGTCCTAAACTATCCTTGCTTTTTGATTTCTTCTGCTTAGGCTGACAGACAGCACCATCAAGTTTGTGATCTTCTGGGGAAAAGTCTGTTATCTGACTGCCTTTCTACTCTCTTTCTGGGAAGGGTAATAGATGTTCTATGCAAACCTTGCTTTGCCTCCCTTTGTCTATCACCATAAATAACATCAAACACAGAACAAGAATTAATGGTCACTAATATCTTTTAAAAATATGTATGTACATAGAAATACATGTGTATATATGCATGTTTTATATGTGTGTATAGAGAAATAATATAGGAATAGATAGATAGATAGATGGGAATAACAGTAGTGAAAGGAATAATAAGTAGAGGCAAACAAAACCAGTTTATGAATCTACCAACAACCTGTACATCTGACTTCAAGGAGAGGAAATGGCATTTTCTGCTTAGACACAGGAGAGAGGACAGTTAACACAACACTCCTTCCCTTATCTCAGAGTAATAGGAAAAAGACAATGTCTCTGAGGGGCAGTCTCACCAAACCCATTCCATTTAATACAGCCAAACTTTGTTCTTAGCTAGTTCAACAATTGTGATGACCTCAGCAACAATCAGCTATTTTTTATAGTCTCACTCAACAAAATACCAACAATGAGGGGGCCAGCCTGGTTACCTGTATCTCCCCATATGATTCCAAGATGGAGAAGGTGTCCCAAAGTCCTGAATTCTTCTAACTTTTCTTTTTCTGGAACTTCCTCCTAGAAATCTCTGAGAACAATCCCAAATACCTTCCTACAGCCCTTCTCAGGAGTCCCAATTCCAAACAATTCATTATGGATTCTGTGGTGACACATGCATCCCAAGACAAGGGTTACATTCTTCCCAAGGAACAGACATTTTGCAGTTCAAAGTATGCCTAGAATCTATTTACAGCATAAACACAAATACCAATACTTCAAAATTAATAATAATGATTTTCCTGGCACCTCAGATAACTGTCCAATAGTACTGTTGAAAAAAAGTGCATAATAATATATGGCGTTGGCACAGTACTTTCCAATGCATCCCTTTATAAAATACTTCATTGACAGATGCCCAGTCTTTAGGATTTAGTTCATAGGTGAGGTTAAATATTTTCTTAAAGAGGCCTTAAGAGACCAGAGAAATAGTTTTTTTATTCATTTATTCTCTCCTCTTTTTCTCTGCCACAAGCTTTCTGCTTCAGAGAATGCTAGAGTGGAAAGGTCCTTAAAGGCCATTAAGTCTAATTCAAACCTGATTGAGAATTCACTCTACAGCAGCTTCAGGTGGTCATCCAACCTTCACTTGAAGCCCTCCAGTGAGGGGAAACCCACTACTTTGTGAGATAATCCATTCCATTTCTGATAGCTCTAACTACAGTGTTTCTATCTCTTTTGATTCCCATCTTTTCCTTAACATATCTTCATTCTCCCTCCCTGCTTCCCCCTTTGATGTTGACTTTGATGTTCCTTTCCATTTTGAACTTTAGCACTCTTGGTTGGACTGCGCCCCACTTTCCTTTTCAATATGTTACCCATCTTTTGTTCCACAATATCTTTTTTAAAAATTTAAGTTGGTGTATGCCTTCTCTGTGCATCTTACATCAGTTTTATTATATAACTTCCACTTTTTCTCCTTTGTGGTATCATTCATGTCTTCCAAATTTATTCTTAGGTGCTTCCCATCCTTAAATGACAAATACTGGAGGGTCTATGGGAAAACAAGTACACTGATGCACTATTGGTAGCACTGTGAACTGGTCTAGCCATTCTAGAAAGTATTTTGGAACTATGCTCCAAAAGCTATTAAACTGTGCATATCTTTTGACCCAGTGATACCACTACTAGGTCAATACTTCAGAGAGATTTAAAAAAAGAGGAAACGGACCCATATGTACAAAAATATTTATAGCAACTCTTTTTGTGGTGTCAAAGAATTGCACACTGAGGCAATGCCCATCAATTGGGGAATAGCTAAACAAGTTATGATATATGAATGTGATGGAATACTATTACACTATAAGAAATGATGCAGGATAGAACCCTGGCCCTGAAGTCAGGAGCACCTGAGTTCAAATCCAGCCTCAGACCCAACACTTGACACTTACTAGCTGTGTGACCTTGGGCAAGTCACTTAACCCCAATTGCCTAAAAAACAAAAACAGAAACAAAAACAAAAATAAGAAATGATGAAGTGGGTGGTTTCAGAGAAACCTGGGAAGAACCGTATGAACTGATACAGAGTAAATTAAGCAGAACTAGGAAAGCAGTTTATTATACAACTATATAATAGCATAATGTTGTAAAGAAAAATAACTTTGAAAGGCATAGGAACTTTGATGAACACAGTGACCAAACCATGATTCTAGAGGACTCATGATGAAACAAACTATTCACCTCCTGATAGAGAGGTGATAGACTCAGAATTCAGACTGAGACATGTATTCTTTGGACAGGGACAATGGACAAATTAGGGCAGCTAGGTGGATAGAGTGCTGGGCCTGAAGTCAGGAAAACTCACTTCTTAAGTTCAAATCTGGCCTCGACACTTACTAGCTGTGTGTCCCTAAACAAGTCACTTCATCCTGTTTGCCTTATTTCTTCATCTGTAAAATGAGCTGGAGAAGGAAATGGCCAACCACTTTAGTATCTTTGCCAAGAAAACCTCAAATAGGGTCACAAAGAGTCAAACATGACTGAAATGACGACAAAAATGGGGTGATTTGTTTTGTTTGATGCTACATGTTTGTAACAGGGGTTTTGTTTTTCTTGCTTTCTCCATGGCTTAAAACAATTATTCCAACCTAAGAATAAAATAAAATTTAATTTTTTAAAAAGAGAGTTCCCATTTCTCTTGGCTGATCTTCCACGGATCCTACCTGTCCTTTCCCTGAACTCTTAAATTTATTCTCTTTAAATATAGGGTACACATCAGACTATGTCTAATTAACTCTTCTTTTTTTGGAGAGGCAGAATAGGGCAGTGAATAGAGTATTTGACTTGGAGTCAGGAAGTCAAGTTCAAATCCTTTCTCAGATACTTCCCAGCTATGTGACCCTGGGCAAGCTTCTTAACCTTTCTCAGGATTAGTTTCCTGAGCTGTAAAATAGGGATAAAAATATCTCCTCCCTTACAGGTAGGATCATAAGGATCAAGTGAGATTATGTACATGTTGTTGTTCAGTCATGTCTTGCTCTTTGCGAGAGTACTGTCCACGGGATTTTCTTGGCAAAGATGCTGAAGTGGTTTGTCATTTCCTTTTCAGTGGATTAAGGCAAACAGAGGTCAAGTGACTTGTCCAGGGTCGCATAGCTAGTAAGTATCTGAGGCTGGGTTTGACCTCAAAGTCTTCCTGAATCCAGGCCCAGTGCTCTATCTACTGAGCCACCTAGCTGCCTCATTATATTCATACATACATACATACATACATATGTATATATATTATATACATGCATTATACAACGTATTACATATACACATACATATATACACATATATGTGCCTGTTCCCTTGCAAACTTTAAGACACTGTATAAATTTTAGCTATTATTTTCTTTCACAAACTCTAAGGTAGCAAGTCTACTTTCTTCTGTTTCACATCCTTTTTTGACTCCAGAAACTAGTAAATCCTTGTTGGTTATTGTTAGGTCCATAGGAGCAAATTCCCCCCATTGTTTCCTTCACCTTTAGAAGGATGATGTTATCATTAAGACAAGCTAAGAAATATTTAGCTTCTCTTCTTTTGGGAAGGAGAGAGC
Source organism: Vombatus ursinus (assembly GCF_900497805.2). NCBI lineage: Eukaryota > Metazoa > Chordata > Mammalia > Diprotodontia > Vombatidae > Vombatus > Vombatus ursinus. Next base: position 21,970,017 of record NW_020954591.1, read on the forward strand.
TCCAGTCAACTGGAGCCTCCCCTGCCTCCTACCCTGTCACTATTATATCATAGCTCTTTGCTCAACTTGTGATTTGTTTCCCAAAGACTGCATCCATTTTCTTCTTCTCTCCTTCCTACTTTGAAACTCAGTCTTTGCAAATACTCAATCTTTTGGCCCGAGAAGGAGCATTCACCATGACAATCACCCTTCTTATAGTACAACATGATAGTATATGATGGATGAATTGTGCTTCTCAGTAGATGACAGTAGGGATGTGTCATGTCGTAGTGTAGGTGTTTGAACAACCATCACATGGAAGAAGCATTAGTCTTATTCTTTAAAACTAAGAACGCTGGTTGACAATCATAGATAGAGTTGGAATTAATGTATGGAAAGACTTCCCCTAACAATTGGAGCTGTACCAAAAGTGGAATGGGGAGGTAATAAGTTTCCTCTCCTTACAGCTTATTTAGCGAAGGCTGGTTTCTTCCTATGTTTCCAGTCTTCTTACACTTACTTATCCTTCGTGATCCAGCTACGCTGACCTATATTCTGCTTCCTGACTCTCTTGTCTTTATACTAACTGTCCCCTATGATTAGAATGTTCTCCTTCTTGACTCCTGCCTCTTCATCTCTCTGGCCTCCTTCAGGTATCCACTCGAATCCTTACTTCTTCAGAAGACCTTTCCTGGACTCCAGAGCTACTAATGGCTTTCCATCTCAGATTACCTTCCAGCTAATCTGTATAAATCAAATACACAGTTGTTTGTAGGTTTTCTCTTCCATTAGAGCTGATCTCCTTACAGGTAAGGACTACTTTTGCCTTTCTTTGTATCCCCAGCACTTACTGCTAGGCACGTAGTAAGGACTTATTAATGCTTGTTGACTGGCTGGACAACATGGTCTTTGATATCCCTTCTGATTCAGATTTTGTGTGAACACTCCAGATGGCGCCAGATTCACACAAAATGTCCATCCCTGTGCCCTCTGGTTAGTTTTCGGTTAGAATTTTTGGATTTTGTTTCTTTGCATCTCTCCCGCCTGCCTGAAGTATCAAAAACAAAACAAAATTAAACCAAACCAAACCGACCCAAAACAAAACAAAAACTACCAACCCTGAGAGAGAGACACTGAGAGGTGACTTTCTGGGCGGTTAAACCACCACCACCACCACTACCTTGACCACCACCCTCCCTCAAACATGGATGGAAACAGCCCAGGACCCTGAGCCCAAGAGCCCTGGGAATAGTTGCAATCCCTCAGACCCCTGACCTTACGTCTAACCTGGATCCCTGCTGCCATATTTGAGGAGAGCAATCACTGTGGAAAAGGAGCCCATCTTCCTTGTGACCACCAACACCTATTGGCAGATAAGCCCATGAGCCCTGAGAGTTTAAGGGATTCCACAAGAGACTTCCTCCTTAGTTGATATCAAATCATTAATGACTATCTTTGATTCAAATAAGTCCAAATTTTTCTAACCACATGACTGCAGAACTTACATTTCTCCATCTTGTCCATGAGACTAGCATGAGAAACTGTCAAATGATTTGCTGAAATCTAGGTAAATTATATCTGTAACTTTTCCATGATCTAGTAATGCTATCAAAAAAAGAAATGAGGTTTGTCTGGCATGCCTTACTCTACCTGAAGCCATGCATGCTGATTCTTGGTGATTACTACCTCCATTTCTAGATGTTAACTAATATTTCTCTTCTGATGAAAAGTTTTAAAATTCTGTCTGGAATTGAAGTTAATAAGCTTAGTGGCCTATAGTTTGTGGAGTTGTTTTTCTTCTATAGCACAACCTTTGGTAATTGTAATCTTTTAATTGACATAGGATGCTAAAGTCAGATATTGGAAATAGAACAACTCTGAAGTGAGATACAATCCTCATGACATTAGGATTTCATAACCCAAATGTATAAATGTTGTAAATTTGTGATACTGCATTCCAGAACCTCAATATGTACTTTGTTTTCTCTTTTAATAAACCACTACTAGTCTGTTTTCATTTTTTCCCAAGAAGTATAGCTTTAATCAATTTTATTTCCTTCTCTTCAAAAAAATTATTTAAATATTAAATTAAACATTAAATTATATTATTAAATATTAAATTAAATGTTTAAATTATTTAAATTTTAAATTATTTTTAAAACCTCTTAATAACACATATATTGTGACTAGGTCATCTTGAAAGTATTCATTCCTCTTAGGCTTGGTGTGGAGGCACTTATCCCTAATTCCTGCTACTGGAAAGGCTGAGGAGAGTGGATTGCTTGAGTTCTGGAGTTATGAGCTAAAGTAGGGCTAAAGCTAATCAACTGTCTATATCCATATGAGATCTGGCACCAAAACTGTGAGCTCTCAGGAGTAGGGAGCCATCAGGCTGCTTAAGGAAGGATCAGCTGCCTGGGGGAGAAATGGAGCAGGTCAGAGTTTCCATGCTCATCAGTAGTGAGATTAGGCCTATGAGTGGCTACTACACTTCCAGCCTGGATGGGATAGGGAAGTCCAGTCTCAAAAGTAAAGTATTCGTCTTAGTAGGAACTCTTTGTTTTTAACTATTGGTGTTGTCAGAATTTACTATTACAACTGCTTGAAAGTTCTATGGAGTTCCTGTGATGTTATTGTTTTGAATGAAGCTTATACTATGAGAATTCAAAATTAGGGACAGCGAGGTGGTGCAGTGGATAAAGCACTGGGCCTGGAGTTGGGAAAACCTGAGTTCAAATTCAGCCTCAGACACTTACTGGCTATGTGACCCTAGGCAAGTCACTTAACCCTGTTTACCTCAAGTTTCCTCATCTGTAAAATGAGCTAGAGAAGGAAATGGCAAAACACTCCATTATCTTTGCCAAGAAAACCCCAAATGAGGTCACAAAGAGTCAGACATGAGTGAAACAATTGAACAATAACAATTTAATAAAACCCATAATTTCTAAAAGGAAAAAATTTCTAAAAGTCTCTTATATTAAGCAGAAATCTGGCTCACTGTAACTCTAACCCTAAGAGAAATTCATGTTTCTTTAAGATTCTTCTGGAAACAAGCCAAACAACCCTAGTCCCTTTACCGTAAGACAGTCTGCCAAGAGAGAAATTTGGAGACAAAGAGAGGAGTAAATTTAAGTTGGAGGAGACATGCTCGTTTGCTTTTACATTCCCCTTATTTCCTTATGTGTCACAAACCATTAATTATCATAACAGTATGATGAACTGAAAATGAAGTTTCTTTCATTAATACTTTAATTCAAAAGATATCTAGCAAAGTCAAAACCTGATTGACCATAGGTCTTCTCAGTTCAATCTCAAAATAAACATTCAATAGATGTTTGCTCCTATATTTTCATGGTCTGGTGCTTATACTCCCTTTGAACTAAAGGAAAAGAATTTAAAAAAAGAACTATGCAAAGGCATGGCAATTGTAAATGGATTGTGATGGATGGGGACTAGCAAATAGGCCAAGTACATAGAATGCATGATGGGGAGTAATATAAATTCAGCCATGATTATAAGTTGGAGCCTGATGGACAAGGACTTTAAATACCAAATGGAGGAGATTATTATCTTAGAATCAATAGAGAGGAGGTGAGTGAGCAGGGAAGTGAGATGGCCAGATCTGTGCTGTGTGGAGGATGAGGGAAGAGACTGGAGGCAAGGAGACCAATTAGGAAACTGTTGTAATGGTCTACCAAGAAGTGGTAAGAACCTGAATTAGAGCTGTGGTCGTGTAAATGAAGAGAGGGTGATGAATGTGAGAGATGAAACCAGGAAACCAGGAAAGAAGCTCATCTACATTGAAGAATGGTTCACAGGTCCACCTTAGCAAAGCAAGTAAAGAACATGGTAGAATTGGTTAATAGTACATACCAAGGCAAAATGAAAAATCATCCCACAGGATACTTGACCATCATATATCGTAAGCAATTACAAAAAAAAACACGTTGAAGTCAATTGTAACTTATGTGTATTTCTTGCCCAAGATGAGGAAGTAGAGAGATTCTCCAAATAATTTGGTAAAACTTTCTAAATTAAATCTAAAAAGATGTGGATATGCTTTAATATTTGGAGATTTCAGTACAAACATAGGCATAGGAGAGGATGATGAAAACTTGGTTTGTTAATAAAAAGTGAAAGAAGTCAGTCAACAAGCGCTCATTAATGGCTACATGTCAGTGGTGCTGTGCTTATCTATCGTGAATATTTTCTTTAAGAAGAGTTGGGTGTGGGGCAGCTAGGTGGTGTAGTGGATAGAGCACCAGCCCTGGAGTCAGGAGGACCTGAGTTCAAATCTGGCCTACAGACACTTGACACTTACTAACTGTGTGACCCTGGGCAAGTCGGTTAACCCCATTGCCTAGCCAAAAAAAAAAAAAAAAAAGAGAGAGAGAGAGAGTTGGGTGTGATTGTGTCATGAGTACCAACATGAGAGTCATTTCCAAACTGATTGTATATAGTCAGACAATTGACTTTTTAGTGAGAGATAGAAATTAATACTAAATCAGAAGAAAAAATAAAAATGAAAAGAAGATCACAGATTTAGAGCTACAATAAACAATAAAGGCCTTTGATTCCAATGACCTGTAATCCAGTGATCATTTAGGCTGACCGTCTCATTTTACAGATAAGGAAACTGAAACCAAGAAAAGTTAACTGTCTTGCCTAAGGTCACACATATAATGGTTAAAGCAGTATTGACTCCAGGTCTTTGTGATTCCAAATCCACCATTCTACCCCCAACCTACTGTTGAGCATCATCTCCCTGCCAAATGGAGGTATATTGCTCTCTATCCTCTGAAGTGTGAGTTCTTTCTCCTTACCCTAATCCATACTTCCCCAAGGCCAAGAAACAGGTCCATTAACCATCTGTGTGATACTACACAAATCATTTTCTTCTCTCTAGGCTACAGTTTTCTCATCAATAAAATAAAAATAAGGGCAATAGATTCAGAAGCGGCGCCTGAGAGACTGTGCTTCCATACCACACAAGCACATTAAAGCAACAAAATATTTTTTCTTGAATGGAAACTTAGGTCCCTTTCCTGCACCTTCCTCAGGAAAGGTGTGGTAGATACTTGTGAGAAAGGAACTACATTAGGGACAAGATAGAATCCTCTGCTTATCACAAGAAGCATCTATCTAGCTCTAAGATATTGTAGTAGTCAGGTGAAAATTATATAATGGAATCACAGATTTTTTTTAAACTGAAAGAGACATTACAGGTCAATTAATCCAATCTTCTCAATCTTACACATAAGGAAACTAAGACTTGCACTTAAAAGTTCAGGTAGGAAAGCTCCTAAAAACCATCTTAGTGGGGTGAAAGAGATCTGTTGTTTAAATGAGATTACATGATGAAATTTTGCCAGGCAAGAAAACAGGGAAGTTTCTATGCTGGGAATTCCCTCACTAATAAAAATCAATGCTTGACCATTAAAAAGAAAGCATAGAACATTCAGTCAATGACCCATGATTTTATTGCTGGTTTCTGCATTAGAGAATAAGGAACCATTAATAAAATCAGGGATCCTTGAAGCATTTTTATGAGGTTGCTTAAGCACCAAACATGCTTTTCTTTCCCAAACACAAATTCCAATACCCTTTAGAAACACACATTCCATCGATTCATTTCCTTCCCTTGTTTTTAATAAACTTGTTGTCTATTTTCTCAACTTCAATCTTTTATGTAGCAGTGGCTAGTAACCCCTTCTCTGTCACCTTCCCAGGCCAACTCACCCAGCACTCTCTCCCCTAAGCCCCCCAGCTCCATGTATGCCGTCTGGAAGGCCGCTGCTGTGCTTTCATCAAGAGGTTGCTCCTGGCCATGGATCATGATGGTACTGCATTTCTCCAGGATCCTCTAGGGGGCTCCTTTCATCACCAAGAGGAAGCGCTTGTCATCGGGGTCTTCTGTCTCATGAATGGACAGCTGGGAGGAAGGAATGAAGTGAATGTGTTAAATGGGACATGTCACTATTACTGTCACTTCTAAGAGGCCTGAAGAGCTCCTCCACAATTAGCCACATGCCAGGAGAAGGAAAGTCGTCTCTTACTGTTTGTACTTGACCTTCTTGCAGTAGAAACAGGAGGCATCTCGATGCCCTTGGAGTGCATTGAAGCCTCCTCTATTGATGGGATCAAGGAGCCAGAGCTGGAAGGGACCTTAGAGGCCCTATGGTCCAGGCTCCCCATTTTACAGATGAAAGACCAGAAGCCCAGGGAGGTTAAATGACTTGCCTCACTTGGGCCACATGGGGAGTAAATGGCAGAGGTAAGATTTGAATGCAAGACTTCTCCCCCCCATACTCAGCATTCCTTCTATTGTAATGTGCTATTCAAACCCATGGTCATCTCCACTTCCCTTGGCGCCTCCTACTAAAAAAAGGAGACTCAAACTTGGCCCCAACCTAAACCTGCAGCCTGGGCTTTCATAGGAGAAATCAGCAGACCCGAACTGCAGCAGTGCCTCTCTCTAAAGAGGAAGAGAGGTCCTTTCAGGTGGTGGCACAAATTCCACTGAACGTCACGCCCAGGGCAGGATTATCTACTGCAGGTTTCAAAAAAAAATTCCAGGAACCCAGAGATTTAAATTTCACTACTTTTCAACATAGGTACATTCACCTGGGGCTCTTTGTTTTCAACCCACCATCAATGAAGAGATTTTTACATGTGTATATTCTCTCTGATAAGAACTGAGAAAATTGTACCACCATGGTAACCATCAAACCTCATTTAATAAAATATATTTTATGAGGTTAAAGAGGATGTGTATATTTGTGTGAAGGGAAGGCTAGGGAAAGGAATTTTTACTTTATGGCCCACATCTAATTTGCTCCAGGCTGAGCAAAAAGGTCACTGGTGAAATTTCTAATACTAAATATGCTTTTCTCTCATACTACCTGCTCCCCCAATACTTTAGACTCTGAAGAGTTATTTTCATTCCCATCTCAATTCATTACTCTCTTCATGAAGGAGATAGAAGCAGTCAGCCTTTGGACACTCCTATACTCCTGAAGTGAAAGCACCAATTGCTGCTAGGCTGATTTCCTGAGACATTAGGGAAAAGATCCTACAGGACCCCAGAACCTCAACTGCATGGGACAGAATGAAATCTAAAACCTTCCTGGTTTGCCTACATACTGTCAGAAAGGGCATTTATTTGTCCCTACCCAATGTGGTGAGGCTTATGTACTTTACTCACTTTTGGAATGAGGCAGTCTCTTTGGGAATGAACTCTCCATCGCCAGTCATCTTTTCTTTCTTCTTCTTCTTTTTTTTTTTTGGCTGGGCAATGGGGTTAAGTGACTTGTCCAGGGTCACACAAGTAGTAAATGTCATGTGTCTGAAGCCGGATTTGAACTCGGGTCCTCCTGACTCCAGGGCTGGTGCTTTATCCACTCATCACCAGTCATCTTGACTTTTGTCCCATTACTGGATTTCACTCAGGAAGAGAGAGTGAGGCTGATGACTTTGTACAACTCTGCCTCACTTAAATCCACTTCATGCACAAAATCAAGACATCACCTGTGATGTCTTTGGTCCTCTTCAAAAATGAAAGACATGCAACTCCCTTAGAGCCTCTGATAGTAACTAAGCAACAAAAACCTAGACCCCAAATCCTTCAGCACCAGAAACTAAGACAGTAGACTGGATGGATTTTTTTCAGGGAGACCCACATCCTAGCTTCTCTAGACTCAGCCTCCTTCCCCTACTGCTTCTGGGAAAACAACAGCCCGAAGTAGCCCAGGCTCTAGACCTGTGGAGACATTTCATAACTGCAAGTAAGAATATCACTGGGCTAAGAAATAAGATCCCTGGTCATGAGGAAAAACCTACCTGGAATTTGTTGAAGGAGTTAGAAGGGATTTAGGTCACTTTTCTGTTTCTTTTTCTTCTTTCTATCACATCACCCATGATGACTTATGAGAACTTCAGGAGGGCCCCTTCTGAAGCATCTCCCATCACTACTTTCTGGAAATTTTTTTTTCAAAGAAGAAATAAAACAAATCAAATTATAATCACAGTTTGGCTCTTCCGTGGCATTTAAAATCAACTTCTGTTTTTGAATACCTGCCATGTGCTTAAGTGCTATAGGTAATAGAGAGGAGAGAGAGGAGGAAACATGCTTGCCCTTAAAGAGTTTATAATTTAATTGAAGACAGAAGATAAATGAATAAGATAAGACAATAGGATTAAGCTTTGAAACTGCATTGTCTAGACAATAAGTAAGTTCAAAAATGAGATCACTAAGGGCCAGAGCAGTTGGGGTAGGGAGGTTTTCTTTCATGGATCATTTGAGCTAGGCCTGGAAACACCAGAAAGGATAAATGGAGAAAGTTTTTAAAGGCAAAACTATAAATGAATCATGAAGGAAAAAAAAACAAGCATGGCATATTATCTATCAAAACAGTAATGAAATAGTCCTAATTAAAGCTAGCAAATAGTGGAGAAACAAGTTTGGATAGGGCAGGGTGGGGCCATGTTAAAAAGGGGCTTGAAAACCAGGCAGAATTTTGATAATATAATGGACTAATGAACCAATGAAGAGTGAACAGGAGAGAAAGATGACAAAATAAGAAGTGTAAGCCCGGCAGTGGGATGTAGGAAGGATTAGAACAGCATGAAACTAAGATCCAGCAGCCCAGTTAGTAACTGCTCTAGTAGTTTAGGAAAAGGGTAATGAGGGTGAACCCAAGAAGTCAAAAGTGGGTGACACTTTAAAGGGGGTTAGGGTAGGAAGGCATTTACAGTCACCCTGTGGATATAGGAAATGAAGGGGAGAGTCAAAGGAAACTCCAAACATGAAGAATGTGGCATTGATAGGGAAACTGGGAGAGGACACTTACTTGTGGAGTTTGGGGAGAGCAAGATGGCACAGCAATAATAACAGTAGCTAGAATTTATGTAACACTTTAATGTTTGCCAAGTTCTGCATTTACAAATATAGAAAGAGCACTAAACTAGGCATCAGCACACCTGAGTTTTTTCTTACCTCCTGCTAGTGACTAGTTCTGTGTCTCTGGGCAAGTTTTAACCTTTCTGAGCTCAATTTCCTTTTTCATTATATGAGCAGATTGAACAAAGAGATCCCTAAGGTTCTTAAAACTCTGAGAAATTGAAGAAATTAAGTTTTAGATATGTTGTTTGCAGGGTAGGTGTCAATGAATAGCCAAGTGGCAATGTCTATTAACCATTTATTTGGATGATAGAGATAGAACTGGAGCTTGGGTCAGATGAGACAGGATATTGGGATTTAGATGGCATCAGCATGGAGTTAATAGCTCAGGGAATGGATGAAATAAGTGAGGGAGAAAAAAGCACAAAAGCCCAGTGAATACGCTTTGGAAAAATAGTGTCAGAAAAGGAATGTATAACAGAAGAAAACAGAGCAGAATGGGAAAGGAAGAGGAAAAGCCAAAGCAGTTTCAATGTGGCGAGAAGTAAAGAGAGAAAGAAATGCACTGAAGCACCTAAGTGTTCATATCTTCAAAAAATTCTATCTTAGATGAGAAGAATAGCCCTACAATTGATATGATAAGTTGATATCTTTATTTTGTGTCTTGACCCGTGGATTATGCTGGTGAAAGCAACTCCATCTACTAATGCAGAGTAGTACCTGCTCTCCAACTGACAGCCTTAGAGTTACCTGGGGCATTTCATTCAATTAAGGGTCTCAAGTATTTCTGAATGATATAATAAAGAAATATTTCCCTTGTTATACCTGCTTAAGACTCAGTTCAGCAAATTCAGTTTGATAAAGATTTATTAAGCACCTACTTTGTACTAGGCATTGTGCTAAATGCTGCGGATACAAAAAAGAGGCAAAAACAGTCCCTTCCCTCAAAGTGCTTATGATCTAATGGGGGAAACAACTTGCAAACAAATATATACAGAGGAAGCTATGTACAGGATAAATATGAAGCAATTAAAAGAGGAAAAGAATTGGAATTAAGAGGGTTTAGGGAAGTCTTCCTGTAGAAGATGGAATTTTAGTTGAGACTTAAAGGAAGCCAGGGAGGTCAATAGTTGCGGTAGAGGAGGGAAAGAGTTCCAAGCATGGGAGAGAGTCAGAGAAAATGCCCAGAACTGAGAAATGGAATATCTTTTCCACTAAATATCTAGGATGCCAGTGTCACTAGACCAAAGAATATGTGTTAGGGAATAAGGTGTTGTTCTTCATGCTCAAAAAGGACCAAAATGACACCACTATAATGGTGTCAAGGTACAGTGTAAGGGAGTAAGGTATAAGATGACTGGAAAAGTAGGAGGGAGCTAACTTATGAAGGGCTTTGAATCCCAAACAGAGCATTTTATATGGCTCCTAGAGGTAGTAGGGAGCCACTGGAGTTTATTGAATAGGGGTGTGACAAGGTCAGACCTGCATTTTAGGAAAATCACATTAGTGGCTGAATGGAGGATGGCCTGGAGTGGAGAGGTACTTGAGGCAGGCAGACCCACCAGCAGGCTATTGCAGTAATCTAGGAGTAAGGTGATGGGGTGATGGGTGCCTACGCTATAGTGGTTGCAGTGTTGGAAGAGAAGGGGGCATATTTGAGAGATGTTGGAAAGATGAAATTGACAGGCTTAGGCAACAGATTAGATATGGTAGGTGAGACAGTGAGGAGTCCAGGATGGCCCTGGGTTAGTTGACTGAGCGACTAGGGGGGATGGTGTTGCTCTTTAATAGAGAAGGTAGGAGGTAGGGACAATTTAAGGGGAAAGATAATGAGTTCTGTTTTGTACATACTGATTTTAAGATGTCTACTAGACATCTAGTTCAAGATGTCTGAGAGGAAATTGGACATGGGAGACTAGAGATCAGCAAAGAGATTGGGACAGGAAAGCTAGATCTGAGAATGATCAGCATAAAGATGGTAATTAAATCCATTAAATTAAATTAAATTAAATCCAGGGAGCTGATGAAATCACTAAGTGAAGTAGTGTGGATGGAGAAGAAAAGAGGACCAAATGCCCCCTGAGGGACACCTACACTTAAAGGGCATGATCTGGAGGATGATCCAGAGGACACAGAAGAGGAGTGTACAGATAAGTAGAAGGAAAATCAGGAGAGGTCCTGATAGAGAGAAGAGAGTATCAAGGAGGAGAGAGTAATCAACAGTGTCAAAGGCTGCAAAGTGGTCAAAGAGAATGATGATTGAGAAAAGGCTATTTGATTTGGCAACTAAGAGAGCATTTGGAACTTTGGAGAGAGCAATTTTGGTGGAATGATAAGATTGGAGGCTAGATTGTAAGGGGTTAAGTAGAGGGAGAGAAAAGAACCCATAGCCACCAACTGCAGACCTCCTTTTCAAGGAGTTTATCTACAAAGGGCAGGAAAGAAATCAGATAGTAGTTAGTAGGGATGGAAGGATCAAGTGAAGGTTTTCTCCAGAATGGGGAAGATATGGGTGTGTTTGTAGGCAATAGGAAAGGAACCAGTAGGGAGAGGAAGATTGAAAATAAGTGAAACGGTAGGGATAACAGAGGGGTCAATCTCTTAGAGGGAAGAAATGTGATGAAATTTTCTTCACTTTCACTCAGCAGCACATGTCACATGCAGCAGTATGTGTGTAGGTACAAAGGTGATAAATGGTGAGAGTGATCCAAGGCTGAGGCTTGGTTGAGCATAATAGGTGGTATGTCTTTAAGAGAAGAGGACAGTGTGGAGTTAAATTTGTTCACCAAGGAGTCAAGATAGGGGGAAAAGGAGACTGTGGCTGGTTCAGGGGAGATGGCCAGGAAGAGAATTGAGGGGTCAAGGGACAGTGAGGATAGAGAGTAGTGTTGTGAGGAAAGGCAGAGTGAAGTTGAAAAGCCAATAGATTATGATTAGATAAGGGGATTTCAGAACCTTGAACATGGATGGAGATGGTACCTTTATAGGTGAAGGCAAGATCTAGGGCATGACCTTCTTTGTAAGTGGCTCAGGTATGGTGGAAAAGTAGCTCATAGGAGGAGAGTAGGTTGAGGACCTGAGTGATTAAGGTATTTGAGGTATGAGGGCAAGAGTTTGGAAAGAAAGAAAAATTGTAAACCAGGTTTCAAACTCTTTGAGGAATTAAGGAGAGTGACCTGAGGGTCTATAAACAACAGCTACCAGGATTTTGACTGGGTGGTAGATATGAATAGCATGAACCTCAAAGGAAGAGAGGTTACTTAGTGAGGGAGAAAGGGAGATAACCTGGAAGCAAGGAGTATTCCAGCTCTCTGACCTCAACCAGAAAGCCAAAGAGAATGAGCGAAGGGTGGCCAGGAAGTCTGTGTCATCAGGAGAAAGCTAGATTACAGTAAGAGCTAGGAAATGGAAGGAATGGGAGAGGAATAGATTTAAGATGAAGGTAAGTTTGTTATCTATTGAACAGGCATTCCAGAGGGTACCTTGGAAAAGATGGAGTTAGGATAGAACTTTGAGAAGGGGAAAGAGATGAGGAGTGAGGTAGTAGGGAGCGTTGAGTGGAGTTTGGATAATGACCTACTGGAGTTCAGAGATAAGCAGAAGGAGTTTAAGAGATATGTTGAAGAGGTAAACAGAAGGCCAAGAAGGAAATATGTTACATGAAGACACATTTACTTGTGTCCCTGCTCAAAAAACTTCATTAGCTCCCTGTTGCCTTCTAGGATCAAATACAAACTCTCCTATTTGGCATTTAAGCTCTTCATAATCTGGCTCTGTAACCTACCTATCCTTTCTGCTAGTTACCCATTACTACCCTTAGCAGTCATGGTAGCCAAATTAGACTGCTTCCTGCTCCACTTAAGCAATATTCTATCTCCCATGTTCTGGTCTTTGCACAGGCCATCTGTCTCGCATGCTGAGACCCATTTTCTCCTCCATTCTGCCTTTTGTTACTTTTTGCTTCTTGCAATTTTCAGCCCGAGTGCAACTTATAACAAGAAACCTTTCCCTACTTCCCCACTTGCTAGTGTTTTTCACTCATATTTACCTTTGTGTATGTAGTTTTCCCCCAGTAGAATGTGAGCTCCTAAAGGCCAGGGACTATATGTGTCTGGTAACCCTAGTGCCTAGCACATAGTAAGTGCTTAATCAATGCTGAATTCAGTAGCTTTGATGAGTTGGGTCTTGGAGGAACAAATAGGATTAATTTACATTGTTTCAACACAACAGCAAGATCATAAAATTTCCTTCAACATGGTGTTGAAGGAACCACAATGAATTTCAGCCTTGTTCAAACTACTACAATACACTACCTGAAGTCAGTATTTTAAGACGTCCTCCACTTTTTCTTCTGACTCTGCAAAGCAAAGTAGAATGAAACCAAGGTATGATTTTGTTACTTGGCTAGATAACATGTTGGCAGTTCAAACTTACTCTTGTGTATAGTAACTTCTCATCTCTTTAAGTGGCAGTACAGCAGAAGGGGATGGAAGACAGCAAGATGACCTGGAGATTGGCTTTGATGTCACACCCAAATGAACAGAAGCCCTACCTTCATGATGGGGACACTTTCCTGTCTTGGTGCAAACTCAGCTCGCTTGCACAGTGTTACAATCTTGGATAAGGAGGCCCAGGTTGCAGAACTTTGGTCAAATATCTGGTCTGGAAAGCAAGAGAAAAAGTGATGCAGCACATAGAAGACTGCTGTGGTAGAGGAGAGTGTTTGTATATCTACAGGGTCCAAACAGATCTCAGAAACAGCCTGCTCACCCTATCAGGTTAACATTAACTTCCCATGCTCAGTCCCACATCCTTGAGATTGCTTCCAAAGCCTCACCTTTCTGATCTTCACTTGTATCAGCCTGATAAACTTGGTTGTCAAACCACAGATGGGCCACAGTCATTCTGTTTTGTGTTAAGGTCCCAATCTTGTCAGAGCAGATGATGGAGGTGGAGCCCAGAGTTTCCACTGCTTTCAGGTTCTTCAGCAGACTGTTCTTCTTGACCATCTGTTTTGCTGTCAGGGACAGAGTCACCTAGAAATGAAAGAAGGAAAGAAATATAAGCCCCAGTGAGTCAAAATTGTAGAAGACCTTTTGCTTAACCATTTTTGCAGAGACCACATTTTGACCTATATTTTATGAATGACCATGGCTCAATATTTGTGGCTAGATGAATTTGGGGATAAATAAACAGTCATGATTGCTATACAGAAAGTTTGGGCATTTTCTTGGTTGAATGATGCCAAGAGGCTTTTGTTTTAAGTCAACAAACCCTAATTGTGGTTCTTTCCTCTTTTGAATAAAGTGATCTACAATGACTGAGTTGCAAAGAAAAGGTCAACAAGTCTGTACCATATGGATGAAAATCACCATTTGGTCTTGGGTCAACTTGCGTCAACTTGAGCATCTATGTTTTTCTCCAGAAAGATTGTAAGTCTGGAAAGACTTGTGCTCAAGTCTATATCCTAAAGTACTAATCTTATACTCTGGGTCTTCAAGGAGATATCATGTACATTCTTAAATACACTCTAGGGTTCAACATCTTCTACACCTTAATTTATAGGTCAGGTTCAGATAAGAGATCAATATAGAGACTGCTTTATAATTTGAAGTTTATTCTTTGGATCTCTCACTTTGCTTTTAGACAAGACTAGAGCTGATAAACATATACATAAGGTCACTTACGGCTCTCCTGAAAAGGGAGATGTGTACCTTATAATTTTGGATTCTGATGTTAAAACTATCCAGAGTAGTCCTATATGTTCCTCTAACACCCAACCTATCTAAAACATTCAAGTATTGCCTCCCAGTGGGGAAAGTATTCTACTCCAAAACATTGAAATAATTTGAAATATACCAGCTCAAGTAGGGTCTTGTATATTCTATAATGTTACAAATATAAGGATCAAGTCAGAGAACTTGGATCACATCATGAACTTACTGTGACAGCAGCCACCAGACCCTCTGGTACATTGGCCAAAATGATACCAATGAGGAAGATGACAGCATCTAGGACCCACTGTTTCATGCATATTGAAATGATGAAGAACATGATACCAATAGAAATTGCTACCCCTACTAGAGTATGGACAAAGTGCTTAATTTCAATGGCAATTGGTGTCTTCTCATGCCCAACAGATGAAGCCAGTGAAGCAATTCTTCCAATGATGGTGCGGTCACCTGTGCTGATGACCATTCCAGTTGCTATGCCTGGAAGGAAAGTACATGGATGATATTCCAGGAGGTCTTGCCTATAAGAGATACAGACTTCTTGGACTTCTGTCTTCATCCTCTAGCCCGACATGACCACCAGTTAGGCATTGCCCTGATCTGAAGAACTGCGTGATATTAGATCAAGTGTTGGCATATTGGGTACAACTATGGGTTTTTTTGTTTTTCTTAGGAAAAAAATCTTATGTGAAGTAGAGGGAAGGAGATCAAGAAGTATGGATTGAGTAGAAAGACCCTTAATTTTTATGGAATGTTTGTTCCGTATATTCCACCAGACCTACCTTCCAGGCAGGTTGTAGAGTAAAAGCCAATGTTCTTCGTCTCCAAGGGATTTTCATGAGTAAGATCACAAGAACAAGACTGAGGTTCTGATTCCCCAGTAAGAGATGAATTATCTACATGGGAATGAATTCAATTTAACTTAACAAACTTTTATTAACCACCTACTATGTGTAAGATACAGCCCAAAGTATTGGGGTTCTAAAAAAATGAAATCTCTATCATAAAAAATGAACTTTGGTAGTGTGTGTGTGTGTGTGTGTGTGTGAAAGAAACAAGACGTACATTTAAAGTAAACATAAAGTTTAAACTCAATAATAAAAAGTAATTTCATGAAGACAGATTTGAGAAAGCTCTAGAATTAGGCGTTTTGGCTGTCTTGCCCATTTGGGTGGGACTATAGGTTACAGAGACTGGGACCAGATCCAATTATCCTTAGAGGGAGCAATACATTGATGCTTACCTTACATCCCTGTGAGGCCAAGATCCTGATATCGGCAGGAATCTGGTCTCTACCCTTAATCTCTACAATATCTCCTACAACCAGCTGCTCTGCAGGGATCTCCCTCTTTTCTCCATCTCTGATGACAAAAGCTTTCTGGGAAATGAAAATGAAAAAGAAACTTCAAACCCTGACATGGCATCTTCTTCATCTACCCAATGGTCTGGATGCTCAATATCAGAGGATATTGTAGCTTTAGCTATATAGCAAGACTAACAAGTAGCATGTAGATAATACTTCAAGACCTGCCAAGTGCTTTACCCATGTTATCTCATTTGATCCTCACAACAACCCTAAGAGGTGGCTGCTACTATTTTTCTCCTTTTCCAGATGAGGAAACTGAAGCCAAGAGAGGTTAAGTGACTTGCCCAGGGTCATAAGCTAGTGTTTGAAGCAGGATTTGAACTCTTGGTTCCAAATACAAAACTCTATCCACTATGTCATTGGCTAAAAGTAGAGCAATAAGTATTTCTCTTGGGCCCTGAAGGCCTCTAAATGCCATAGTGCACAGGGCGATCATAAAACATGGAGAAAGATTGGGGTGAATTGTAGACTTGACAGAGAGAGAGACCAACAGCTGCCTGCAGGAATTGATGCTAGCTATAAAGCATAGGAAGAATATTAAGTTGAACGGTAAAGATATAAATCAAAATCCAGGATGTTAAATTTAGAACTGTTAGGAATCTTAGAGAGTTGTAAGTCCAATGCCCTAACATTATACACTTCAGAACACAGAGGCCCAGAGAAAGTTCAGTGACTGCCCTAAGATCACACAGCTAGGAAGTATCTGAAGTAGCCAAGTTTTCCTGACTCCAAGCCCAGTGTCCTATCCTCATTACCATGCTGTCTTTATGTGATATAAGTCATAATCGTACAGTGATGACCGGGATTCTTCCTTTCTTTATGCAAAGAAGGGTGCCAACTTCCTTTTCCCTCCCCCGATTAAGGTTGGCAGTTCCTTTGGCCATCATGGAGGAAAATTGTGAGTTTTAAACATAATACAGAAAACCCGCTGCAGGAAGACCATTCTATGCAATGGGAAGGGCATTAGGTTAAGCCATTCTGCCAACCTTCTGGTGGCAACATCAGTGCATGCAGGCAAAGAATTTGGGAGAGAAAAGGGCAGAATGAGCACAGACTCATTCTCCCAGGTGGGTATGGTCACTCTCTGTCCTAGTAAAAAGTTCATTAAAAGTTGTTGTTTGAACTTCTCAGGAGGCACTCTATGAGTGAATGAACAACAAAGCAGGCAGAACTATACGAAGATTTAGAAGCAGCAATAAACAGTGTTTGCCATGACACAGTTCAAGGGAGTTTTGAGCTCCTTACCCGAGGAATCATTTTAGTGAAACTGGCAATGATGTTGGTGCTCTTTGCCTCTTGGTAATAAGTAAAGATCCCAGTGAGGATGACCACCACGATGAGCACAACACCTAAATAGACCTGCATGAAAGGGAAAGGAGACCCAAGTCAGAGAAGCAAATGCTCATAATGAATCAGGTACTATTTAGGGTGAGAACTTCAATCTGCAAGCAAGTTAGATGCCCAAGTATTTATTATATAGGTCAGTGGGGAATCATTTCATGCATTTTGGTTGCCAGGCCCTATGACTCTCCTAAAGGCTTGCCTAAATGCTTTGCGTGCTAAATTAAGAAATGAGGAAGTAAGCCTTGAAAGGATGGGGTGAGAGCCCAAGGATGCTGCATGTTGATACAGGACCTTTGTCCCTTAGGAACCCATGATGCTTTCCTGTTTCATCTCCATGGCATAGAAACAGCAGCCCTCAGGACATCTCCACCCTTGCTTCCTATCTTACAGATGTAGCAACTGCAGTCTGGAGAATTCTAGTAACATGACCCCACTCAAGAGTGATTCCCTGGCAGAATCAGGATTGAATTCCTTGTTTCCCTTTCTATCAGTCCAGGAGTCTATGAGAGCTCTTAGTCTCTGGTACCCCTTCTATGATAGAGAAACCAATGACAAAAACCATTGCAGGAAGCCTTTTAGATACTTATGTTGTCCATGGAAGCAGACTTGTCCTCTGAAAACTCAATCAGATATACAATGAAACACAGGATAGCTCCTGCCCACAAAAGGCTGGAGAATCCACCCACCATTTGTTTGAGGAATTTGATGATTTCTGGAGTTTCTTTGGGTGGAGTAAGGACATTGGGGCCATCTTGAGCCAAGAATTCTGCAACTCTTGTGCTAGTGAGACCCTGCAAAGACAAAGTCAGGAAAAATAGGTGTTAAAGAATGACTGGACATTCTTAGCTTTGTGTATGTAGAACTTTAGAGGCTGTGGTTTTTTGGGAGATTTTGTTTCATTTTTGGTGGGGGTTAGAGGGATCCCTGTATTTGGAGTGGAAATATTGGCTTTGTAAAGCTCCTAGGTGTCTTATGGCTTTTATCTTTGAGTTTCTATTTTTTTTTTCAGAGCAAGGGAAAGACCAATTTAGATTTCCCAAAGAGCTATCCTCCTGCATGCCTATATAAAGAGGAGGAAAAATCTTTCCTTGGGTGAAGAATGAGGATTTACAGAGAAGAGATTAAAAAAAAAGATGGATGAAGCCCTGGAGTCAGAGGACCTGGATTCAAATCTTGTCTCTGATACCATCTTGTGACCTTTGGCAAGTTACAATCTCCTTTGTCCTCAGTCTCCTCTTTTGTAAAATTAGTAGGTTGGGCTAGAAGGCCTCTGAGGTCCTTTCTTACTCCAGATCTATGATCTTTCAATGATAACCAGGGCTAAAATCAAAACAGTTCTTATTCAGAAAAAAATCTTATTTTGACTCTCTGAATAATAGATGTTGCTAAGCCAGTCCTTTTCTCTATATCCACCCTAGATAGGGTATTACCTAGCTATGAAATCCTCTCCATCCTTCAAGACCTCACTCATATTTCACCTGCTCTGTGAAGCATTGTCTTGTCACCCTAGCCTGATGTAAACTGTAGGAAATGTATTTTTGTCATAGCCTATTCAAACAATTTTGATTGTGCCACACTTGTATTCAATACATCTGCCTTGTATTGTATTTATTTGTGTACATGGTAGCCCTCTCCTCTTCCTTCCTAGGATGTAAACACTCTGAGGTGAGGAATTATACTTTATTCACCTTTAAATCTCCTTCTACACCAAACATAAATGTTTAATAAATATCTGTTGATTGAGTAATTAACTCAATATTATCTAACTGGAATACTTGCTCTGCCCCAAGTATGCATACAGTACTGCTAAAAACAAAAACAAACAAACAAACAAAAAAATGCCTCATGACAAGACATTAAAATATTATGAAGTTCTATCTTAATTGAGATCCACAATAGAAAGCAGTATCAGTTTTTTTGTGGAAGAAAAACTTGGAAGGGGTTTGTTTGTCCGCCAATATGTACCTGGTTGTTTTCATCTTTTAATTATATACAGACTCTAATTATATCTCAGACTCTGAGGTCCATAAGACAAGGAATGTGCTTGGTCCAGAATTCAGGGACCAAACCAATAAAAAGATTCCAACCCTCCTGTTCCATGATACTATGTACTTATTGATGCTGTTATTCTTCCAATCAAGCAGGGAGAACTCACGTCCTTCTTTCCTCTCACAAACCCCCAGGAAGACAAGGACAAGAATAACCCTTGTTTAAGAAACTGAAATAAAGTTTAGTCCTTTACCAGAGACATTGCATCCTTCCCATCATTCAGGGATCCCTTTGGAAGAGATGACTAAGACTGTGTCCCCAGTCAAGGGACATCAGGGAGAACCAGGTAACCTTTCTTATCAAGGAGCTCAACAAAGACACCCAGGATGCTAGCTTTACACTAGCTTTACTCTAAGTTGTTCCAATGAATTACTGACGCTAAAGTGTTTCCCACCTTTCCTCATCCTCTAAGGGACAGAGAAGCAAGCCCCTGGTTCTTCATCCTCTCAGTGACTTACTTGGACGATGTTTATTCCATACTTGTCTTCTAATTCCTTAGTGCTGAGTTTGTGGTCATCCTAAGATTCCAAAGGAAAAAAAGAGAAAGAGCCATGTGAATGAGAAACAGCATAAATTAAGTGAGGGGAGAGGCGACAGAGTGAGGGAGGGAGAAACATTTGGAACTCAAAATTTTGCTAAAAATGATTGTTGAAAATTATGTTGACAAGTAATTGGGAAAAATACTAGTTAAAAATTTTAAAATAATATCTATAGAACACCTGAAAAGGGACATAGTGTTAAGAGTTTGATGTCTGTGAGATGCTCAGTCTTCATTCACTTGCAGATTCAAGGGCCAGTATGTCTCTGGAGAAATAGATAGTTGTAATTGACAGTATTCTTTCACTTATCCTTTAATAAGCTCTTTCTTTCCCCTCCTCCTCTGCTGTACCTGCTATAAGAGTAAGCCCTTCTAGGTACAAAGAAAGGCCCCACTTTCATTGCATTAAGTGGAATTAAAGTCTCTTCTACCACCCACTCAAGCTTTCTTATATCGTTATCTTCACTTTAAATGTTTGTTTGCTAAAGGAATATAAAGACACATTATGTACACACACATACAACCAAGAGCCACCTTCTAGGAAGACGTTTTTCTTTTCAAGTGAGGTTTATCAAGTGAGTAAGCATCTGCCATTATCCCTTGGCCAGAGGTCAAGCAATTGCCATGAGCACAAAGCTAATATCCTAGTTCTTGTTGGGAGAAAGCACAGACTTTTATGGTCAATGACAACTGCAGAGGCTCCTTTATACAATCTACTACTCCACTCATTATCACCAACTTCAGTAATAACTAAGGAACAGAGAAGCTGATGTCACTGAACTTAGGTCTAGATGTGGCCATCAAGAAAAGTAAAAACCTGGGCGCAGCTAGGTGGCGCAGTGGATAGAGCACTGGCCCTGACGTCAGGAGGACCTGAGTTCAAATGTGGCCTCAGACCAAACACTTGACACTTACTAGCTGTGTGACCCTGGGCAAGTCACTTAACCCCAATTGCCTAAAAAAAAAAGTAAAAACCTGAATTGCTGATTTCCTTCTGGTAGTACAGAGGGGCAGGAGGAGGGAAAATGGAAAAGAGAACACACAGACTTTAAAAATTAATACCATGTAAAAGCTGAAATTGGAACAATGTGCTTAGTCATTTCCTTTTTCATTAAATTTGGGAAAGAATTTCTGTCTAATTGGACAAAGAGGTTTCCACTGTTATCTTTTAGTTTCCTTCAGCTACCACAGGTCCCCTTGGACGACCTTTGCCCTGAGCTTGTTCAGGGGCCCAAGCTCATCACTGTGATGACCACGTGCCATCTTCTGGATGCCTGATTCTCAGGTGTCCCAGAGAGGTATGTGTACTGATGTCCCAGGGCAAACAAATGGTACCTTTTTCCCACTTTCCCTCTGTTGTCACAAGTCCTTCTACAGTACCCAGCCATAGAAGGGAGATGATGTACTCTCTAAATTTCCTTGTGAATACCAGACATTTGTGATAACTATAACTCAAGTGACATAGCAAGTACTCAGTGTGGTCCCTATCTTATAGAATTATGGACTGGATCTCCTTTTGGGAAACCATCCCTGGGGGGAATTTTTGTCAATGACTCTGGAGTTGTGATGGCTGTCTGAATAAGGGAGAGGAATAAGTATTTATTAAGCACCTACTAAGTGATAAGAACTTTACAAATGTTATCTCATTTGATCTTTACCCCAGTCCTGAGATGTAGTTGCTATTGCTATTGCTATTGTCATTTTACAGTTGAAGAAACTTAGGCAAACAAAAGTTAGGTTACTTGCCCAAGGTCATGCAGCTAGTAAGTGTCTGAGGCAAATTTTGAACTGTGGTCTTCTCCACTCCAAGACCAGTGCTCTCTCTCCACAGTACCACCTAGTGCCATGAATACATTCCCTTTGCCTCAGTCCCCTAACAGTAACTACCTAGTGGTTCCCTGTTTAAGTCTTTAAACAGAAGCCTATTGGAGAAAGGATTGTTTCCAGGGGTCACTTCAAGGATTTTCCTGGGGCCATGTTCAGGAACAGGTAGTAGTCAAGTACTTAAACACTTAAAGGATTATTGGTTTATTACTGGAAGGACCTTAGAGAATTTTTAGTCTAAGTCCTTTATTTTAAAGATGAAGAAATAGGTCCTGGAGAAGCTATGCAACTTTTCCATGGTTGTATAGAGATAGATAGTGACAGAGCCAGGTTTTGAATAGGTCCTTGGTCTCTAAATCCATCGTTTTTTCCATTGTACCATGTTAATCATACATGCAATGCTTGGCATAGGTCAGCAGAGTGTAAGCTGTTCTTGGAAGCTTTTCTATCAATCAACCAAGTATTCTAGTGCTCCTTCCTTTTATCCACAGCTATTCTTCATGCTGGATGGTCATAGTGAAGGGGGGGGTTTGGGGTGCTCCTAGATGCACAGAGGCACCCCAAAATGGTGGGAAAAAGCCCAAATCGTGGTGTGGATCTGCCTGAATGAATTCAACTCAGATCTTCTTCCAGCCAGAGAAAAAGTTTATTAAAAATATAGCATATAGGCCAGACTCCAAAGGAACCCAAACATCAGTGATCTAAATGGAATTTAAGGTGGTCAGGTGACGCTCACAAGGAAGAGCAGTGTGAGGTAGTCTAGAAAGCTCAGCGTCTGAGTGGGGGCTGGGGCTAAGGTGGTCAGGCCAGGTGACACCTGTTACGGGTGGGCATGGGGTCTTATCCTCTAGGGGCATGAGAAATTCCCAGCGTCTGAGTGGGGGAAAGATGAGTCTTTAAGTACAGAAAGATTGGGGAGGGGTCTAGGAGTGGCCAAGCAGTTTGGAGTAACAGGAGGAGGGGTCCAAGGAGTGGCCAAGCAGTTTGGGGTGAGGGGAGGAGGGGTCTAGGGAGATCTGGATGGGGGTGGCCAGCAAGCTGGGGCGAACGGAACACTGGTGCCTAGCTAGGATTAAGGGTGGGAATGGCCAGGAAGGCAAAACAATGGGAAAGCCAGTTGATGGGGGAGGTGGACCAAACAAACTGAAGCTGCCAGGTTCTTTTTAGGGGCCGGGGAGGAAAGATGTCAAAGAGAGATAAGTAAGTCTAAAAGTTTTAAGGTTTTTCTGGGAATTTTAGGTAAACCTCTTCAATAGAAGAAATATCAGGTATAATCCTTGGCTGCAAAGAGTTTGTAGTCTAATTGGAGAGACAAGACTGACACACAAAATACAACAGGGAGAAGCACAAAATGTGTAGTACAGCCTCTAAATACTCTGAGGGCTTAAAGGAGAAGTGATCAGAAGAGGAACAGTAAGATTTCATTTCTTTTCTCCCTTAGGATTGTCACTGCTTATTTTTTTCCTTTCTTTCTTTGCCACCTCTCAGGATTTCCATCTCAAAAAGGGAGAGCAGAGGGGAAAGAGATCTCAGCTTGGATGGTGTATTCCTGGAAACCACACTCTGCAGAACATTGATTTGGATCAAGGACACAGCAGGCAGTTTAATGAACTGTGCATTATGGATTGTGCATTACCCAAAGAGGATTCCAAAGTACACACTAAACCAGAGGGAAGTAGTGTTGAGGTTTAGAATTGGGAGAGCTGGTTCAGATGTGAAAGAATTCACTTAGACCTTCTCTGTGACCATTGGGAGCTTTATTGATGCAAAAGCAGCAGGCTAGCTCTGGGAAGAAGACTAGCAACTTACAGAGGAACAGGGGTCTGTTTTATCTTACAAGATAAGGGGAGGGGTTGTCATGACACAGGATGAGGAAGATGGTTGGCAGAATAGGGGACTCAGGATAAGGAAGATGGGAAATTTTATGACTTAGGATGAGGGGGACAAGGAAGTTTTATGGTCCAGGATAGGCGGGAAGTTTTGTGGTATCTCAAGATAAGGGAAAGAGACTATGATGCCTTCAGGTTCAGGAGGGGCCTCACAAGGTGCTGGAAAAAACCCTTAATCAAAATTTGCTTCTTTAAAAAGCTTTTAGCTTTCAGGGCACTGTATATCTTCTGCTTCAGTAGGTGTTAGGCACTAAGGGAGAGAGTAATTGGGCTAAGAATGGAGAGAGAAATGTTTTACTTCCTGCTGCACATCTGGGTCAATTTATGATTCATCTGCCCTTCAGAGTCCAATTAAGCATATTGATGCCTCACTGACCCACTTTTCAGAATTCTTCCCAATACCTGTGTCTCACTTACCTCCTCAGGTAAGGGCTAGATCAGTTCTGCCTTCCCATTGAGTGAGGGTTTCCCTGAGCCTGAAGGAAAATTGTGAAAAGATTTCAGCTAAATATGATTTCATACACTGTTACTGAAAGACCTTTGTTTATTAAGAATAGCATCTATATGGGGCCATTTTTCTGAAAGAAGCCTACTATGGAGAAATCCACATCTGTGAAAATGACCTACCCTGCTAGTGATCCTAACAAATGCTATTGGAAAATAATTATAGTTAGCATTTATACTGTAAGCTTTACAAAGTAATATATATATATATACATGCATATATATATGTATGTATATATATATATTATAAAT
Organism: Vombatus ursinus; assembly: GCF_900497805.2. NCBI lineage: Eukaryota > Metazoa > Chordata > Mammalia > Diprotodontia > Vombatidae > Vombatus > Vombatus ursinus. The sequence goes on from NW_020954591.1 coordinate 21,994,393, forward strand.
CTCATTTGATCCTCACAGCTAGCCTGTGAGGGAGGTGCTGTTATTAATTCCATTTGAGGAGATGCTGAGGCTAAGAGAAATTAAATGATTTGCCCAGAGCCACACAGCTAATAACTATCTAAGGTAGGATTCAAACCCAGGTCTTACTGACTCCATGTCCAGTGAGAGTTAATAGGACATAGAAAATGCTTTTTCACAATGAGTAGCTAAAGGTTTTCAAAGGGAATACTAACCTTAGAATAGTTAGAAAAAGAACTTATTAAATGTTGATTATGTTCCAGTATGTGAAGGTACAAATAAAAAGCAGATGATAGGCCTTCCTTCCCCTCAAGGACTTTACATTCTAATGGGGGAAGGCAATAAAAAGGGGGTGCTAAAAATGCAAGGGGTGTAATGGTATGGCCTGGAAGGATCAGGAATGTGAGATGAAGACCTTGATCCAGGAAAGAGAGGCAGAAGCTCACATATCAGAAACCAGGGTGGTTCCAGGAGCAGAGTCCAAGTTTCCTGTGGGAGGATAAGGGGATGAAGGTTGGAGTGGAAGTTGAAGACGGCCAGGAAAGAAAGAGACAGACAGACAGATGGAGAGGGAGGAGAGGTGGAGAGATAATGAGAGATGGAGAGGAGGGAGAAGGAACAGGGGGGAGAGAGAGACAGACAGACAGAGGCAGAGTGAGGCTGCCACTCATCACAGAGCACAGGAAGCTTTAAGAATAGAAGCAGTCTTTTTCTTTTAGAAAAATTGATGTTATTCTTCATAAGCTCCTTAGAGGTTTTGTGTCTTCCTTACAAAATACCATTATTCCATTTCTTTACATAGTAAGCTCCTCTCTTCTTGTTCTCATGGGAACATTTAATTCATTCAGCCTCTCTAAGCTTTGTCTTGGATGAGGGTGGCGAAATTCAAGTCTCATGTGAACTTCAGTAACAGAGCTGAATCAAGCAATGCCGGACAACAATTACACAAACATAACAGGGTACAGTAGTGTGGCTGAGGCCTGCAGGCAGGGGCTAGGTAGCTGGGGAGAACAGGGAGGGGAGCTTCCTTCTCTGCAGTCCCTGCAATCTCTTTGGGCTCTGTAGTTGCTTTGGGTTCTTCTGGCTTCTGACTTCAAGAGAGAGGATGGATGATGCCAACCCCGACTTTTGCTCTCACTCTTGTTTCTGTCTCTCTTGGGGACCAATGGTGTAAAACTTTCTCTCTGGGTCTTCCCTTCCTCCATTTCCTCCAGCTATGGTCTTGCCTGCACCTTGACAGCATTCACAACACATTCATGGGCTACCTAGAGGAACCCAAGACTGGGCCTGGGGCTCCTTGCTGTCTCTTATGCTCAGATTTTTTCCCATAAGCATAAGTGAATGAATCTCAATTCTGAGATGAATTTTTTTTCAAGTTTTGGGGCAGCCTTATGAGTCTGAGAGTTCAGTAACTCCTCGGTACTTCAGTTAGGACTGACTACAGCTTGAGGCAGTTTCTTTAATCCCAACTTTCTCAGAGAAGATGAAATGTGAAGCAACAATGAAATGACCCTGGAAGAGGCTTGGTGAATGATGCTGCCTGACTGCCTAAATTGGCTGAATCTTGAATACCTTAGCTTGATAGAAAATTAACAAAGAAAACAGAAGAGACCATTCTAGGCAATTAGCTTGGACCAGGAAAGGTTGGTGGTAGCTAGAACTGATCTATCAATAAGGGCTCTGAACTTTGTGTCCTTAAGTAGGGGGATCATAATACACATCACTTGAAAGCAGACAGTAAGCTCCATCACTTCTGCATAACATAGAACGTGTGTATTTGTGTGTATGTGTGATTTGAGTGGGCAAGTCAATGGTAAGTCAAAATGGCCATAAATGGACCAATCTATGCTACATGATCTGTTGAACTCACTTGCCCTTTAAAATTCTTTGATCTTTTACTTTCTCCTTCGCCTCAGCTGATGTCCAGGATGAGAGGGAAAGGGCATTCACTAGGACCACAATATCTCTGTCAAGTTCTATCTGAAAGTCAAGAGGAGAGGCAGCAGGGATATCCTGGGAAAGGGGAATAATAGAGACATTCATTTGTGTGATGGGTGAATTCTGAAATAGCTAAGAAAACAAAGTTTTTAGCTTCTGAGCATATCAATTTATTAAGCAATGAATGCCAATTGTGTAACAAATTGGGACAAGGCTGTCTCAGGTTGGCATTAGACCCCAAATACAGGGGGAGACAGATTTTATGCATTAAAAGATAACAACATAATATAATAAAAATGACAATTCTACCTAAAATAATTTACATATTCAGTGCCATACCAATCAAACTACCAAAAATTATTTTATAGACCTAGAAAAAATAATAAGATTCATCTGGAAGAACAAATGATTTAGAATATCAAGGGAACTAATGAAAAGAAATGCTAGGGAAGGTGGCCTTGCTATACCAGATCTTAAATTGTATTATAAAGCAGCAATCCTCAAAACTACTTGGTACTGGTTAAGAAGTAGAGTGGTCAATCAGTGGAATAGCTTAGGTACACAAGACACAGTAGTCAATGACTATAGGAATCTACTGTTTGATAAACTCATAGACCCCAGCTTCTGGGATAAGAACTTACTATTTGACAAAAACTGCTGCGAAAACTGGAAAAGAGTCTGGCAGAAACTAGGCATAGACCAACATCTCACACCATATACCAAAATAAATTCAAAATAGGTACACGATTTAGACACAAAGGCTGATACTATAAGGAAGCTAGGAGAGCAAGGAATAGTTCATCTGTCAGATCTACAGAGAACAGGAGAATCTATGACCAAACAAGAGATAGAGAACATTATTAAATTCAAAATGGATAATTTTGACTACATTAAATTGAAAAGCTTTTGCACAAACAAAGCCAATGCAACCAAGATTAGGAGGGAAGCAGAAAACTGGGAAAGAATTTTTATAACTAGTGTCTCTGATAAGGGCCTCATTTCTAAAATATACAGAACACTAAGTCAAATTTATAAGAATACAAGTCATTCCCCAATTGATAAATGATCAATTTTTACAGCTAGTGTCTCTGATAAAGGCTTCATTTCTCAAATATAAACAGAACTGAGTCAAATTTATAAAAACACAAGCCATTCCCCAATTGATAAATGGTCAACAGATATGAACAGGCAGTTTTCAGATGAAGAAATCAAAGCTATTTATACTCATATAAAAAAATGCTTTAAATCACTATTATGAGAGAAATGCAAATTAAAACAGCTTTGAGGTACAACCTCACACCTATCAGATTGGCTAATATGACAGAAAAGGAAAATGATAAATGTTGTTTTTTCTTTCCTTCTTTCTTTCTTTCTTTTTTTTTTTTGGCTAGGCAATGGGGTTAAGTGACTTGCCCAGGGTCACACAGCTAGTAATTGTCAAGTGTCTGAGGCCAGATTTGAACTTAGGTCTTCCTGACTCCAGGGCTGGTGCTCTATCCACTGCACCACCTAGCTGCCCCAGAAAATGATAAATGTGGGAAAGGATGTGGGAAAATTGGGACACTAATGCACTGTTGGTGGAATTGTGACTGATCCAACCATTCTGGAGAGTAATTTGGAATTGTGTCCAAAGGGCAATCAAACTGCGCATACTTTTGATCCAGCATTACTATTCCTAGATTTGTATACCAAAGAGATCATAAAAAAGGGAAAATGACCCTCATGTACAAAAATATTTATAGCAGCTCTTATTGTGGTGGCAAAGAATTGGAAATTGAGTGGATACCCATCAATTGGGGAATGGCTATAACACACTGTGGTATATTAATGTAATGGAATACTATTTTGCTATGAGAAATGATGAACAGACAGATTTCATAAAAACCTGGAAAGACTTACATGAACTGATGCTGAATGAAGTGAGCAGAACCAGGAGAATATTATACACAGTAACAGTAACACTGCGATGATTAACTATGACAGACTTAGCTCTTCTCAGCAATGCAATGATCCAAGACAATTACAAAATACTCATGATAGAAAATACTTTTCCCATCCAGAGAAAGAACTGATGGAGTTTGAATGCAAATCAAACCATATTATTTTCACTTTCTTTATTTTTAATAGTTTTTTCCTTTTGTTCTGTTCTTTCATAACATAACTAATATTGAAATATATCTTGCACAATTGCACATATATAACCTATATCAAACTGCTTGCTGTCTGAGGGAGGACAGAGGGGAAGGAAGGAGGGAGAAAATTTGGCACTCAAAAATTTAATTCAAAAAATGAATGTTTAAAAATAGTTTTCACATGTAATTGGGAGAAATAAAATACTATTTAAAAGAAAAAAAGAGTAGCCTATTCCCCTCTACCCATTCCCTCTTCCTTTCCAGTTCTAAAAGTATAATCAAATCAGCTCATCATTGCTCTTGGAAAGAGTGCTTCAATATATTCCTCTACAGCCCTATTCACTATTTTTGTAACTTGCCAAATCAGAATCTCCCTCTCTGTTGACTATCCCATTAGAATGTAAGCTCCTTGAGTCCTCCTTGAGATCCTTGGTTTTTATATTAATATCCCTAGTCTGGAACATAGTAAGTGCTTGCCATATAATGAGTACTTAATAAATGCTTTTTTTATCCATTCATTTTTCATTGAATATCCGGCAAATAGACTTCAGCAATAATATATACTCACTTGGTTTCTTGATATTTTGTAACATTAGCATAAATTACTATTGACAGAATGCTCAGACATGTTTTATAGCATTCCTGCAATGCTGATGCGGCTACACTTTTCACTTAGTTTGTGTATCAGTATAGTGCCTAAGGTACCAGAAGTAAAGATTCAATGGTAAAGGATAGGGCAATCCTTGTTCTTCCTGACATCTTGTCTCTCCAACCCCTACAACCAAACCTCTTAGCCACAGCTCTCACTTTCCTTTCCTCCAATTTCTCCCTTCAATAATGCTCCCAACTCTGGTCTGGGAAGGGTGTAATGTTGCTTTTTGGGAATTCTTCATCATACTCAGTGCCTTTCTTTACCTTGATTTTGCTTTTGCTCTTGGGGTTTCCACTCCTCTCCAGTGCTTGAAGTTTCATATGGTTCAGTTCTTGCAGAAATTCCTAGAGAAAGGAAACAATAATGTTAGCCTCTTATTACAAAGGCTCCCTTCACCATAATGCCATGCCCCTTTCCAACCAAGGCAACAGGAGAACATACTCCTTAGGGGACTATGGGTAGGGGAAAGAAGAATGGGGATTAAGAGGAAAGTAAAGGTTGACCACTTCTTTTTTGGTACTATGAGTCAGGAGTTTCTTGGGGCCAACCTTAGCCCTTGGATCTGTTGATCAATCCCTTTGTGAAAGGCAAGAGCATCACTCCTATGCTTGCTCAGCTATGACACCAGGTGCAGAATATGGTCCTCAAGCTTATACAAGGTGTGGATGCTAAAGTCCTCCAGGATCTTCATCATAGGTTCTTCATCATCATTCTTAGAAGAAGGAAATAAAGTCCTTCTGAGTTCTACCTTTAGGGGACCCAGATGGGAGTCTTGGAAGTTTAAGGAAGAGTCTATAGAACTTGCTAACAGTATCTTTTTTTCCTTTAGGAACAAGGCTATAAAACCTCACGTGCTCAAACAGAAGAGGTCTTTGTACAGAGCTGAGCAATCACAGAGAGGAAGGGAAGGAAATTAAGTATAAGTGTGGAAGAACTGGAATGTTTTCAGAAGATTTCATGTGATAGACAAAAAGCATCCCATAAATTCAGAGAGAGAAGGCTCTTCTACCCAGGCTAACAGGGGACAAAGGAAAATACTAAATGGTTGTGAGGGAGAAAAAGTAGGTGATGTGGCTGGTTGGATGAAGACCAAGATGAGCTCTGCCTTCTTATATGAATGCTGCAAAAAGAAGTTCTCATCTGTAGGTGTAGTTGTAAAGAAGATTTTAACCCAGATGCACTCTACCCAATATCTGTCAAGTTACCTAGATACTTTCCTGGGGGAAATAACCCTGTTTCAGGCTTTAGTTATCAGTCACTATGATTGATAGTGAGTTCCTTCATAAACAGAGAACTGCCCTCTCTTTGCTAGCCTTCCATTGGTATTTTCTTTGGAGAGAGTAAAGCTGTTTTTGTCTGGATCTGTCTGGAATTTGTCTGACTGTCTTGTGATTACTAGCCATCGGGTCAGAGCAAGTGATATTTGCAAAGTGGAAATCTGGAATATTATTCTGAATACATTTTTGAGTACCCAAGTACTAGAAACCAGAATAATACCACTGGAATGAGATATATGATTGCCTTCATACCTTCCACCCCCAAGGACCTTGGGTACAGCAAGACAACTGCAAAAGATAAGTGAAAGATCAAATGAGATAATATATTTAAAACACTTAAAGTGTTATACAAATGCTAGCCATTATTATTACAATTATAATTATTAACATCATTATTATGACTGTGAACAATTACTAAATCTTATCCCTATTCTGTTGAAAAGGGGGAGCATTTGGGTAGAAAAAGTAAAGACTAGAGTCTAGCTGATAATATGAAATCTGAACCATGTTTCATTTTTTTGTTTTATGCTTTTTATTTTTATCTAAAAGTACTTTAGCCTTTATGAACATCTCCAGCATCTCTTGCCTTTCTGCTATAAGATTACCTTCTATTTACTCTATATTTATCTTCTACTCTATGTATATATCATCTTACTATTAGAATGTAAGTTCCTTGAGGACAGATGTTATTTTGCTTATCTGTGTACTCTCAGTGCTAAACATAGTTCCTGGCCCATACTAAATACTTAATAAATTCTTGGTGGTTATTGAATCACTGACCACTACTATGTAATATAGAAAAAAGTTAAGCAAACCTTCAGCTACTGAATCTGATAATGTATATAACATTCTGCATCCATAGTCCCTTACCTTTCTACCAAGTGGAACAGTGTTTCATCCTCTGTTCTGTGGGGACAAGATAGATTCTTTAAAAAAATTTTTTTTGTTTTATTCTGAACTTAAGAAATAAAGCAAACATTTCCATAACATAGCATAATTAAAAAAAAAGATTGTACATGAAACTGCAAATCTGTTATGTACAACTTGCTATTCCTTTTAAATACCTAATAAAGTTATCATGTAACTTTCTTATTTTTCCCTTTTTTTCTTCTCGCCTCCCCCACCTTAGAGATGGCCAATATTAGACACAAATATGTGTGTGTGTGTATACATACACATATATATGTAAAATCATTTTACACATACTTCTATTTATCAGTTCTTTCTTTCTCTGGATGTAGATAGCATCTTCCTACTTAGGTTAATTTGGATATTTATAATAGTCAAAATGAGTTAGTCACTCAAAAAAGCAACTAATGAAAAAAATGTAAAGGAAAGAGGTTTAGCGGTACCAGATCTTAAAGTATATTATAAGTCAGTAATTATCAAAACTCTCTGGTATTGGCCAAGAAATAGAAAGACAAATCAGTGGAACTGAGCAGACATACCATTTATAGCAGCAAGTGACTATAGTAACCTTGTGTTTGACAAGTGTAATTACAAGATAGATTCTTACAGTCAAGGGTTTTTTATTTTATTTTTTTCCCAATTACATGTAAAAACAATTTCAACATTCTTTTTTTTTTTTTCAAATTTTGAGTTCCAAATTCTCTCCCTCATTCCCCTCCCTCGCTCATTCAGGAGACAAGCATTTTAACACAAGTCATATATGCATAGTCATACAAAACACATTTCCATATAAGTCATGCTGTGAAAGAAAACACAGACAAAAAAAACACAAGAAAAATAAAGAAAGTAAAGAAGAAGCATCTTCAATCTGCATTCAGGCTCCACCAGTTCTTTGGAGATGGACAGCATCTTTCATCATAAGTCCTTTAGAATTGTCTTGGATCATTGTAATGCTAAGAATAGCTAAGTTATTCACAGTAGATCACCATACAGTGTTGCTATTACTATGTACAGTGTTCTGCTCATTTCACTTTGCATCAGTTCATTAAGTCTTTCCAGGTTTTTCTGAGAGCATCCTGCTCAACATTTCTTACAGCACAATAGTATTCCATTACAATCATATGCCACAACTTGTTCAACCATTCCGCAATTGATAGGCATCCCCTCAATTTCCAATTGTTACTACTAAAAGAACTATTTTTGTACTATTTTGTATTTTTGTCCTTTTCCTTTTGGTTTTTTAAATCTTTGAGATAAAGACTTAGTAGTGGTATTGCTTAGTCAAAGGATATGCATGATTTTATAGCCCTTTGGGCATAGTTACAAATTGCTCTCCAGAATGGTTAAATCAGTATACAACTTTGCCAACAATGCATTAGTGTTTTAATTTTCCTGCATTTCCTCCAACATTTGTCATTTTCCTTTTTTTGTCATATTAGCCAATCTGATAGGTCTGTGGTGGTAGCTCAGAGTTGTTTCAATTTGCATTTCTCTAATCAATAGTGATTTAGAACATATTTTCATACAACTATAGATAGCTTTGATTACTTTGTCTGAAAACTGCCTATTCATATCCTTTGACCATTTATCAATTGAGGAATGGATCTTATTTCTATAAATTTGATTCAATTTTCTGTACGTTTAAGAGATGAAGTCTTTATCAGAGAAACTTGCTGTAATTTTTTTCACAGTAATGATTACCAGCTATGTATTTCCTTCCATCCTATTTTCCCCTGTTTATTCTGCTCTCTCTCTCCTTTCACCCCATCCATTCTCAAAAGTGTTTTGCTTTTGATTTTTACCTCCTCCAATCTTCCCTCCCTTCTGTTAGCCACCCCCCACCCCCTTCCCCTCCTACTTTCCTATGTGGTAAGATAGATTTCTATACCTGACTGAGAGTGTGTGATATTTCCTCTTTGAGTCAATTCCAATGAGAGTAAGGTTCATGTGCTCCCCTCCCCACTTCCCCCGTTTACTCCTACACTGTAAAATCTCTTTTGTGCCTCTTTTTTGTCAGATAATTTATCCCATTCTGCCTGTCCCTTTTCCCTTCTCTCAGTGCATTCTTCTTTCTTACCTCCTAATTTTATTTTTATTTTTTTTTAGATAATCATCCCATCATTCATCTCATACCTGTGCTTTCTGTCTATGTATACTCCTTCTAACTGTTCTAATGATAAGAAAGTTTTTAGGAGTTGCAAGTGTTATTTTCCCATGTAGAAGTGTAAACAGTTTAACCTTATTGAATTCCTTACGATTTTTCTTTCCTATTTACCTTTTTTATACTTCTTTTGACTCTTGTATTTGAAAGTCAAATTTTCTATTCGGCTCTGGCCTTTACATCAGGAATGCTCAGAAGTCCTCTGTTTCATTGAATATCCATTTTTTCCCCTGAAAAATTATACTTAGTTTTGCTGGATAGGTGATTCTTGGTTGTAATCCTAACTCAGGAGTGGGGAACCTGCAGCCTCGAGGCCACATGTGGCCCTCTAGGTCCTCAAGTATAGTCCTTTGACTGAATCCAAACTTCACAGAACAAATCCTTTTATTAAGGGGATTTATTCTGTGAAGTTTGGATTCAGTCAAAGGGCCATACTTGAGCACCTAGAGGGCCACATGTGGTCTTGAAGTCACAGCTTCCCCACTCTTGTCTAGCTTTTTTGCCCTCTGGAATGTCATATTCTGAGCCCTCTGATCCTTTCATGTAGAAACTGCTAAATCTTGTGTTTTCCTTACTATGGCTCCATGATATATGAATTGCTTTTTTCTGGCTGTTGAAATATTTTCTCTTTGATCTGTGAGCTTTGGAATTTTGCTATAATATTTCTGTGAGTTTTCATTTTGGCATTTCTTTCAGGAGGTGATCAGTAGATTCTTTCAATTTCTATTTTACCCTCTGGTTGTAGACTATCAGGGCAGTTTTCCTTGATAATTTCTTGAAAGATAACATCTGGGCCCCCTTTTTTTTTTATTCATGGCTTTGAGGTAGTCCAATGATTCTTTTCTTTTCTTTTCTTTTCTTTTGGTGAGGCAATGGGAGTTAAGTGACTTGCCCAGAGTCAGTCAGCTAGTGAGTGTTCTGTGTCTGAGGCTGGATTTGAGCTCAGGTCTTCCTGACTCCAGGGTGGGTGCTCTATCCACTGTGCCACCTAGCTGCCCCAAGTCCAATGATTCCTAAAATATCTCTCCTGGATCTAGGTCAGTCTTTTCTCTGATAAGATATTTCAGATTTTGTTGTATTTTTTCATTCTTTTGATTTTGTTTGATTCTTTTTTTATTATAAACTTAAATATTGAAACAAATCCAAATAAGAAGAGAAAAAAAGCATGTCATGTGCACAGCAGAATGTAAGAGAGGATTCAAAATATATAGCAATAAATTTCCATTTCAAGAAAGCCTACATAATAAATACTACACATTGTGTTGAGAGCTGTCCATCTTTTCTTTCCTTTCTTGTAAATTTTCTTTTGTTCTCTGTTGTGCATTTTTTACTTTGTTCTTTCCCCATCCTTCTCTCTCCCCCCCCCGCCCAAAGGCTACAATTAAGCATGGATATATTTACATATTGATATATACATACACATACATACATGTATAGACATATACTTTCCCTAACAAATTCTACATCTGATCTTTGTTTTTATATTTGTGCTTATCTCTTATTTCCTATCCCTCCTAACTCCTCTACTTTATTTCTACTTTGCTCTCTTATTACTTAACCCACACCCCCCCTTCAAGGATCCCTCCTTTATTTTCCCATTCCCATAAATCTAAACACTCTTTTATACCTCTCTTTGACCTATTCCCTCACCCTCCCCTCTAAAGATTCCTCTCTTATTCTCTCCCCACTCCCTATCTCCTTGGCATTTTATTTCTTTCTGAATTTAGAAGACTTTTATACTCTTCTAGATATATATGTATTGTTCCTGCTTGAACCCATTCCCAATGAAAGTAGGTTTATAGAACTAACAGCCCTCCTCCCCCATCTAAATCCTCTGTGTCAGTTCCTCCTCTTGTACTTCATTTGTATAATTATTCTTTTTAAGCTATTCCTAAATGATTTTACTTTTTAAAGTCTTATCATTCTCAGGTCTATCCCAATCTTTCTTATGAACTACCAAATTATTAATAACAATCTTAGACATATATTTTACATTTTACATACATAAAAGGTAAACAGTCTGTCCTTATTGAATCCCTTGTAATAGGTCTTTGGTATGTACCTTGTATTTCTCTTGGCTCTTGAATGTCAACTTTTCTATTAAGTTCAGTTTTTTTTTAACAAAATTGGTGCATGATTTTTTGTTTGCGGATGATTGTGTACTTAATGCAACCTCTGAAGCTGAGATGCAACAAAGTAGGGATCAGTTCTCTGCTGCTTATGATAATTTTGGTCTAACAATTAACACCAAAGAAACATAGGTGTTCCATCAGCCACCACCATATCACCCATACGTGGAACCATTGGTTATAGCAAATGGAGAAGTTTTCAATGCTGTGGATAAGTTTACTTAGCTTGGCAGTATACTTTGCAGGGATGTACATATTGATAATGAGGTGGATGCATGCATTGCCAGAGTTAGCTCAGTGTTTGGGAGGCTCCAAAGGAAAGCGTTGGAGAGAAGAGGTATTAGACTGACTACCAAACTGAAGATCTACAAAGCCGTTGTGCTGACCTTATTGTTGTATGTCTGTGAAACCTGGACAGTATACCAGTGCCATGCCAGGAAGCTGAATCACTTCTATTTGAATTGTCTTAGGAAGATTCTGAAGATCACCTGGCAAGATAAGATACCAGACACTGAGATATTTTCTCAAACTAAACTGTTAAACATTCAAACACTACTGTAGGGAGTGCAACTCCACTGGGCTGGCCACTTTGTTCGAATACCAAATGTACGCTTGTGAGAACTCACACAGGGCAAGCGCTCACATGGTGGTGAGAAAAAGCAATACAAGGACACTCTCACGGTCTCTCTTAAGAACTTTGGAATTGATTGTGTGACATGGGAGACACTGGCACAGGACTGTTTAGCATGGTGTGCCCACGTCAGAGAAGGTGCTGTGCCCTATGAGCAAAGTTGAACTGAAGTAGCTCGAAAGAAACACAAGATGTACAAACTTAGAGATTTCACCCCAATTGTTCATGTGGACTATTTGTTCCCAACCTGTGGTAGAGCATTCCAAGTCCATATTGGTTTGATCAGCCACAGTCAGACACACTGAACTTGACTCTTGGTTCTCTTTGAGAACAAAGGACAACAACCTATGAGAGAGGATAAAAGTTAGGGCAGTGCTTCAGGGGAGCTTGGGACCACCCAATCCGTACTTTTCCTCACTGGACCAGTTCTATCTGACAAAACAGGTGTGGAGGAAGAACAGATTTAGGACTAGCAAAAACTGAATACAACTTAGCATTAGAAGAAAATTTCATAGGAGTTACAATATGTGCAAAAGAGAATACAAATTGTCATCCTTTAGAATCAATAGAGAAATAACATGACATAGTGGATAGGGATGTGGTCTTGGAGGCAGAAAGACCTGAGTTCAAATCCTTGCAAATGTGTCAACATATTGGCTGTGACCATGAACAAGCCACTTGACTTCTCAATACCTCCAGGCAACCTTCTAAAACTCTTAATTATAGAGAAGTTATCCATTTGCAGCATTGGAAAGAGTTTACACATTCCCTATCTCAGACTAAGCTGAATATGTTCTCCCAAGGAATGTGTGTGTGTGTGTGTGTGTGTGTGTGTGAGAGAGAGAGAGAGAGAGAGAGAGAGAGAGAGAGAGAGATAGAGAGAGAGAGAGAGAGAGAGAGTATTTATGGGTCAAATAGATACTAAAATATATACATAAATACAAACACAAATATACACATATATATGCAGATACTCATACACATATGTATAGAGGTACAAGTACAAGATGGTACGTCTAGACAACAGTCCATGTGAGAAAGGTCTGGGAATTTTCATGGACCACATACTCAGCATTAGTCAACAGAGTGATATGGTAGTTTTTAAAAAGTTGGTGCTATTTTAGGCCACATTAAGAAAGGCACACCATGTCCAGGATGAAGGTAATGACAAGTTGCCTTGACCTCTGTCCTGGCCAGACCACATCTGGTGTTCAGTGCACAGTATGGGAGACCACATTTTCAGAAAGTTATTTACAAGATGAAGGAAGCGAGAGACCAAGACAATAAAAGACCTTGAGATCATCTGAAAGAAATATGAATGTTTAGCCTGAAGAGAAGTCTTAGGGGAGATGGATCTGTTCTCTACAACTCTTCAACACCCTGTTACAGGGAAGAGAAATTGGGCTTGTTTTGCCTGGCCCAAGGTAGGCAGAACTAGGAGCAAAGAGTGGATGTTGCAGGGAGGCAAATTTTGGTTCCAGGTAAAAAAACATTTCCTAAGAGCTAGAGCTACCTGAAAGTATAATGGACATCTTGTGTGGGAATGAGCTCCCCCTCAGCTGAGGTCATTAAGCAGGGCCTGGCTAATCATGTTTCAGGTGTGCTGTAGGAGGGATTCTTTATCAAGTCAGGGCTGGGATAGGCAAGGTGCTTAACTTTTTGTGTGTCATAGACCCCTTGGGCAGTCTGGTGAAGAACCTCTATGGGTCCCTTCTCAGAATTATGTTTTGGCTTGCAAGAGAAACCAATTATACTGAAATAAAGATGTAATTACTTTTCCCCACCGAAGATAACGGACCCCATGAAATCCCAGACTTCAGGCTAAGAATCTTTGATCTAGATGATCTCCAAGGTTTGTTTCAATGCTATTGCCTTCTCTTTGTTGATTATTTCGCATTTATCTTCTATATATTTTATTTGTACATAGTTTTTTCATGTTATCTTTCCTGTTAGAGTTTAAGTTCCTTGGGAGCAGGAACTATCTCTTTTGCTTTCTTCGTAACTCCAGTGCTGACACATAGTTGGTACTAACTGATTGACACTGAGTTTCTATCTGTGAGGTATGAGTGAGGCTGAGGGACATTTGGGACCTTAAAGGAAAGGCTGTAATGCTGCATTCCTGGCATGGTAGCTGATACTAGGAAAATGTCCTTCTCTCCAGTAGGTGGTTGTTCCTCAGAGACCCAAGTGTTGAAAGCATTGTAGAATGGGAGAGGGACCAGAGAAAGAAAGAGAGAGGGGTCTTAGCAGTCAATGAAACACCATTAGCACTAAATAGACATGAATGTGTATTTGGGAACATACACAGATTCCTGTGTGTTATCAGCTCTCGACCACATGAAGGATGGCTGGTGGGTTTCATTTAAGGCTCTAACAAGACCAGAAGGACACAGAATCTGGAAACCACCGCCAGTATTGTCAGTTCCCTGCTCAGTACCCTTCTATGGCTCCCAAATAAAGACTGAACTTTTCAGTCATCCCTAAGAACCACTGGGCTTTGCCATCTGCCATGCCAATGAACCTCAAGTACTACCAGGCCTTCCTATCCAGGCTGTGGCTGAACTCTGCTCTATGTATCATCTTTCCCCATTAGAACATAAGCACCTTGAGATTAAGCACAACCTCTGTTTTCTCTTTGTATCCCCAGTGCTTGGCACAATGCTTGGCACAGACAAAACTCTTAATAAATTTTTATTTATTTACTTCATTCATTCATTGATAGCCTCTGATAATATGGTCGTAGACTATCTTTCTAGCCTTAACTCCTGTATATTCTAGGCTCCAAATTCACTCTTTTCTGAACGTACTCTGCACTTTTGCCTCTGTAGCTTTGCTCACTCCATGGCCTCTCCTCGAATTCCTGTTGGTCAAAACCTTCAAGACCCAGGACAAATGCTAATTCTTTCATGAAGCCTTCTCTGATTTTCCCCTTAATCTCTCTCCTCCCCCACACATGAGCCTGACTTCCTCTGAACCATTATTTACTATTTTATTTGTTCCTCTCTTTGGCACTTAGCACATTCTATCTTATATTATAATTATCTGTGTATATGGTCCTACCCAAACTGATCTTCCTACCCTACTAGACTATGAGCCCCTGGATAGGAGAGACTGTGTAGTGTCATGGGAAAAATGATGGATTGGAGTCAAAGGACCTGAGTTTGAATCCCGTTTATGTCACTTACTACCTATGTGACTTTGGGTAAGTCTTTGAATTTCTCTAGGCTTCAGTTTACTTCTCTGTAAAATATAGGAGGATAAGAAAATACTGAGGTACCTCCCAGTTCTAATTTCATGATCCCTTCTACTAATGGTATATTCTTACTCATCTTTATATCCCCTACCACATCTATGTAGTATTAGTTCTCTGTGTATAATAAACAATGAATATTTGATATCAAGGACCAAGGGCTTAAGGATGGGTCACTATAATTCAATTCAATACAGCAAACATTTATTAAGTACCCCCTGAGTATAGGGCATAGCATGGCCAGTAGGTGAAGTGGGCAGTACTTGCCATAGAAATCCCAGCTCATTTCCCTCAGAGAGATTGGAAGAAGGTGGAAGAAGGGAGGGCTCACCTGTCTCTGATGAGCACATACTAGGGAGGAATGTGGGATTCCCCAAGACTCCTCCATTGTGGTTTCCAGTACTTCACGGGGCAAGCCCCAGACATTGAGGGCTTTGGTACAAGTGCCAGTATAAGCAGCACTGCTGTTTCTAAGCCAAACACCAGCAGTACCCCTGAAAGGAGAGAAGGTCAAAGGAAGAGAAGAGAAAAAATGAAAGAGAGATTATTCTGTGTGCTGAAAAGCACAGGCAGAATGTAGTCCTGGATCTGCTAGGGACAGCTTCCGTTCTGTACTTGCCTAGAGAGACCTGGCATGTCTGGGTTGATTCTGACTTTCCAGAACTTACACATATATTGTTAAGGATTTGGAATTTTCTTATTTGCCTTTACCAGGGAGAGGGGAAAGTCCAAGTTTTATAAGCTCATCTATTCAACATCATGAAGATATCCAGAAATTGCTTGCTCCTACCTTTTTGCCTTTGCATGTGCCATTATTCTGCGTTAGGAGGCACTCTGTACTTTCTATAGTCTTCTCTTCAACATCTGTCTCAAGACCCACCTTCAATAGAGGAGCCTTTCTGGGTTAAACCCACCCTTTTGGGTCACTTGCTTATGTGTTTGTCTTATACTAGATTGACAATGATTTACTCTTGCTGATCTTTTTTTCCCCTTCTTCTTCAGGTACTGTTCTTTCTTTGGCTAGAAGAATGGATCCTTGTCTGCTCATTCTGTTTTCTCTCGGCCCAGGGTCTAGTTCAGAATTCTTTCACATGGATATGCTCCATAGAAAGGGTTGCCTGACTGAAAGGGACAGGGAGGAAAGTAGAGAGAAGCCTAGAGAAGTAGGATCTTTTCTGGTCTGTTTCTGTTGACTCTGTGGCTCATTCATATCTAGAGAACTATTGAATCATACTTCATGGACTGAAGGATAGGATAAAAATGATTGGGAATAGAAACTCAAGACAATGGAAGAGATGGTAGGATAACACATGGGTGAATTCAATAAACTCAGTTTGCCAAGAACTCTTTTCCCTTAAAAAAACACACCCAACAATGAACTATATTCTAATACACTGAAAAGAGGGTGGGTTTGATTTGCAAGTCACTGTCAGAGATTACTGAAGAATCATAATGAATGGAAGAGATTTTGGATTGTATAAGAGCAATTTTTATTTCATTTCTTTAAAAAGGGAAGGGAATAGAATCTTCAAATTAGAAATCAGTGAGCTTAAATTAGTTCCTGACAACATTCCAGAATATATATTAATTAGGAAATAGTTAGTGAACACTTAGAAAAGGAAGAAATGATCCCCAAAAGCCATCAGGGCTTCATCAAGAATAGTCATGCCAGACTCACTTCACTTACTTTTTGACAGGATTACTAGGCCAGTAGATAAGGAGAATGCTATAGATATAGTCCCTATCAATTCTAGCAAAGCTTATGACAAAGTCAGTCTAGCTTTCCTTGTGAAATAGAGAGACTGGCCAAGGTGATTTTTAAGTGAAGAGGAAGAAATGCTCCAAGTCTTCAGGTTGCCATGTGGCCCAAAACACATGGAATCTTGGTTTCTTCTTTCTCTATCATGTTTCTTCTTTCCTGATCTTAGTTGAATGGATGTTGGAAATGGAGCTAAAGAGATCATGACTTTATGAGGCTTGAAAGGTTGGAGGAGCCAGCCCTGAGAGGCACAGCAGAGCATGCTGGCAACTAAACCCTGTGAGGAGCCAGCCCTGAGGGTCAATCTGCTTTATCCAGCCTAGCAGTGGGTTGACCTGGCAGCTGATGCACTGTATCCAAGGGAATGACTTGTCCATTGGCTATGCCACACTCATGAGTGAACTTGATAGGAGAAATGTTTTGTATCAGCCATTTAAATTTGAGTCCATTCTCTCCAGAAACTGAGGTGGTGGTAGAAGAAAATGGGCTCCTGGTTGGGAGATTTTTGTACTTTATTTCTTACTCTATCCTCTCAGTAAATGTCTCTCTGGAAAAGCTAATTGATGTAATTGATTGATACTGAGGGGAAAGTAAATAATCAAATTGATATTAGGGAGACAATAACTAGTGATTAATATTAGAGAAGAACACACTGGATTGGACTTAAGACTAAAAGCATTAGAAGAACCCCAAAGCTTCTCATGGGTCCCTCTAGAACCCTGAAAGAAAATGGAATAGCAGTTATATAGGGATCCAATCTGCCAGTGGTATTGGGGTTGGGAGAATGAACTCAGAGCGTATACGTGCTACATTTCTGGGTGAGATGGAGACATGATAGTTAAGCAATAATATAGTTAGGTTGATTCTGAACTAGTCATGATAAGATTAAAAAGTCTACAGTCAATGGGTCAATGTAAATTTGGAGTTCTTAGTGGAGTGTTCTAGGGATCTGACCTTGGCTCCATAATGTTTAGCACTCTTATCAATGACTTAATAAAAGCACAGATAACACTCATCAAATTATCAAATTATATAAATCTGAGAAGGATAACAGATTTTTTAAAAAAGTTAGGATAGAAAAATTTAGGAGACCTTGTGGTACAGGAAAAGAATTCTGGATGTGGAATAAGAGAGTCTAGGTTTGATGAACAATCAATCAATCAACAAGCATTTATTAAGAATCTGTTTTGTGCCACGCACTGGGGATATATAAATACAAAAAACACTTAGCAATTTCTTTCCTCCTACCAAGAGAGAGATATACATTTGTAAGTATATATGGAAATATATATATAGAGAGAGAGAGAGAGAAAATATGTACATGTATAGGATACATATGTTAAATACAAAGTAACGGAATACTGAGTAATTGGAAAGGGAGAGCACTAGCAGTCAGAAGAGATCAAGAAAGACTGCATGTAGAAGGTAGAGCTGCATCTTGAAGGAAGAGAGATCCTTTAAGGTAGGGATGAAAAACAAGTGCTTTCTAGATGTAGGAGATGACCAGTGTAAAGACATGGAGTACTGTGTGTTAGGGAAAGAGAAGGCCAGTCTTCAAATCCCCTCTCTGCCAAATGCTACCTGTATGAAATCTTGGGCAAGTCTCTTTAAAATAATAATAATAATAATAATGGTTAATGTTGACATTGTGTTTGCTTTGTGCCAGGTACTATGCTAAGTGCTTTACAATTATTATCTCATTTGATCCTTACAACAACTCTGGGAGATAGGTGCTATTATTACCCCCATTTTATAGATGGGGAAACTGAGGTAAACAGTGGTTAAGTGACTTGCCCAGAATCACACAGCTATTAAGTATCTGAGGCCAGGTTTGAAGTCAGGTCTTCCTGACTCCAGGCCCAGTACCGTATCCACTATGCCACCTAGTGCCTCAGGGCCTCAGTTTTCTCATCTGTAGAATGAGAGGTTTACATGGAAGAGATGATGCTTGGGGTGTTTTTTGGCCTCAGAGAAGGAAGAATTAAAAACAATAGGTGGAAGCTGAAGATACAGATTTCAGTTCAATATAAGGAAAGACTTCCTAACTATTGGACCTGCCTCAAGAAGTATATTCTCTGTACTTCTAATCTGAATGAGATAGGTAAACCCAGTCTCAAAAAACCCAGAATCTTGGCTGTGGTCTGCTTGACCCTCTTCTTCAAGGGTACATGCTGGTAATTGTTGCCCAGTCAGGAGCTAAGTTCAGTGGCTGATGTTTAAGGATCCCATGTCTGGCCAGTTAACATGGGGAGGAGAGCTGTATGGGGAATGTGCCAGGGTCACAGGCTGCACCAACACTATGAGGATGCTTTCAGGTAGTCAAATGTTCTGGAACATATATGTGCCTGGGTCCAGGAATATGTGAGCAAACCTGTGGAGGAGAAAGGCTCGTGGCCAACAGAGGGATTCATACCCTGGATAAGTTTTGCTTCTAGAGTCATACTTGAGTAGGTAGAGTAGGTATGCTTATAGGTATGGCAGGACTCCATTCATGTCTCTCATAAGCCTCCAATTTTCACCCATTGTCACAATTTTTTTTGGTCTGAATCTGTGATTATATCAGTAAGGACCAGCTATTCAGCTGTAACTTAAAATCTCCTAAAGTTGCCTGGAAGAATGTGTCAGAAGTATGTGTATGAGTCAGGTCTGCCTGACTCCAAGGTAGTTTTCTATCTACTATCCTGTGTTGGTCCAGCAGTCACTAACACCACTTAAGCCAGTGCTCTCAAATGTACTGACTCATGAACATGTTGTCTTCTCCATTAGAATGTGGTTTCCTTGAAGATCAGGACTGTTTTTATCCTTTATCCCTAGGACTTAGGGCATGCCTGAAACATTGTAAATGATTAATAAATGATTGTTGATTAATTGATAGTCATACAGAACCCTCATGCACATTACTGAAATCTTGACCTGTGACATTCAATACTGACCACATCCCTTGTGCTATTTAAGCCCTTTATCTACCTCCACTGATCCAGGGGTCTGTAATAGTAACAAACATTATACACTGGTAATACATAATTGGGCTGCTAGGTAGTGTGGTGGATAGAGTGATGGGCCTGGAGTCAGGAAGACTCATCTGTAAAATGAGTTGGAGAAGGAAATGGCAAACCACTCCAGTATCTTTGCCAAGAAACCCCAAATGGGGTCACAAAGAGTTGGACACAACTGAAATGACTGAACAACAACAACAGCAAATGCATAATTAGAATGATTAGAATGATGGCTCTGGGAAATGACATCTGGCAAGCCACTCTAAAGGCATGTTTGTTAATTTAGGGTTGCTTAAAGATGGACTTCAAAAGTGCTGAGCCTGTGGTGTTATCTAGACTGGTCAATGCTGGTGATATTAATAATTATGATAATAATTATTATTATTCACATTTATATAGTGCTTTATGTTTAGCAAAATTCTCTACATACATTATTAGAATGGAAGTTCCTTGTAATTAGGAATTGGTCTGTATGTGGTCCTTGTATCCCTGGTATCCGGCACAGTGCCTGGCGCAGAGTAATTGCTTAATGAACACTTGTTGATTAACTGATTGATCTCCTTTGCAAAGAGGAGGATTTAATAAATACTTCTTCCCCTTCCACTCTCCCAAGCCCTCTTTGCAATAGACTTCACCTTGGAGAACTCTTCCTTAATGCAAAGAAAGAGTCAAACAGAACAAAACTGATGGACAAAGTGATCTTGTCTGACAATATATTCGACACCCTGCTTCCATAGTCCACCGACCCTCTGCTAACTGACAGGAGGTTGATATCTTTTACCATTTACTTTCTGGGACCAAGATTAATTTGAGTCCTGCTGTCTTTTAGTGCTGTTTTAATATACATTATCATAGTCATTGTGTATATTGTTTTCTTGGTTCTGCTTTTTTGTATTAACTTTACAAGACGCACAACCAAGGTCTCAAATTAGATCCATTTCTTCTCATCTACCTTGCCCTATAAAGCAACCATACCAACTACAGTTTTGGCATGGCTCTGTCAAAATAGCAGAGCCTTAGCTGCCATTTTTATGACTTTGAGGACAGCTGAGATGTTTCGGGTCATTCGCAGCCATGGGTTTTCACTTCCTCCCTTTCAGTGAAACCTCTGGTAATTCTCAGGGACTGTCCTAGTTTGGCCATTTTCCTAGTAGAGTGTAGCCTTATTATGTGCACAAAGGAAGTATCTCTTATTCATCACCCACCTGCCTGCCCCCAACTTGCACTTTGGTTCCAAATTAGGGGAATAAGGAGTCTTCTTCATCTAATTTATTCCCCGGACAGCACAGAGATATGAGACCAGGAATTGTGTTAACTTTATATATGAGAAAACTGAGGCTCAGGGAGGGTGAATGACTTGATCCAAGTTACACAGAGACAGGAGCAGAACTAAGACAAGAATTCAGCCCTCCATATGCCCAGTTTGGTGCTCCATCTTCTAAGCTACTTGGCTGCCTCTTCCTTTAGTACTCACATTTTCTGGGGCTCCAGGAGCCTAGAAATCTTTCTGCTTCCCATAAATTCCCACTGTGCAGCAAGAGGAACTTCTATAACAGAAATTCTATCTACTGATTTTGGAGGCAAGATGTCACTGGTCACTGGATCTGGTCACTGATTCCACCTAGGCCAGTTTACTACTGAAGGATCTCCCAAAGGCATAACAACTCATCCCCAGACACTAGGCCCTGCCATAGGGGGAGTTAGAGAAATCCTAACTATTGTGTATGAGGACTAAAGTCAGTTCACAGTCTCTCAAACTAGTTAAGCAAATAAGACTAACATACATGAAATATAATTCATCCCTCTTCTGAATCTCCCTATTTCTGTTAAGATCATTCCCATCCTTCTAGTCTCCCAGGTTCCCAAACATGGTATCATCCTCAACTCTTCACACTCATTCATCCTACATATTCAATCTATTGCTAAATTGTGTTTCTGCCTCCACATCTCTCACATCTACCTCTTTCTCTTCATTCACACAACCATTGCTCTAGTTCAATCCATTATCAACTCTTACCTAAATTATTGTAATAGCCTCCCCATTGACCTCTCTGCCTCAAGTCTCTCCTCACTCCATTCTTGACATAGTTGCCAGAGTGATTTCCCTAAAGCACAGGTGTGACTAGATCACTTCCCTTCTCAATAAACTCCAGCAGCTCCCTATTACCTCCAAGATAAAATATTACCAAGTCGCTTTGTTTGGCCTTTATAAAGGATGTAATCTGGTGTCAAGTTACCTTTACAGCCTTATAACATACTACTCTTCTTCCTGCTCAGATTCAAAGATAAAAACAGTCCTTGTTCTCAAAAGACTTTTTACATTCGATTGAGGGGGAAATGTACACATAGTAAGTATATGCAAAATAAATACAAACTAATTTGGGGGGGCAGGGTTGGGAGGCACTAGCAGCTAGTGGCGTTAGTAAAATGAGGAGGTGAGGAAGGAAACAGCATGAAGACCAGAGTAGCTGGTTTGCACAGTACATAAGGGGGATTAATGTATAAGAAGAATTAGGTATTTAAAGTATGATTAGCCCCATTGTACAGATGAGGAAACTGAGACAAAGAAGTTAAGGGGATTTGTCATATAGCTAGTAAATGTAAGGGGGGGTGAGGAGTGTGGAATTCAAATACAGGTCTTTGTGACTCCAGATCAAGCATTCTATTCATTATCCCACTGTGTCCCACACCAAAAGCTCATGGGCTCTTCCCAACCCTCTGGGATTCTATTTCTATCTTCTCTGCTTCTTTAAACGGTGGGTAGGTATGGATCATACTTCTTAGATGTTATTTGACATCCCTTGTTTCTGAAGAAGTTAATGTCTAAGAGGCTATATTCTATAAACATGGATGAATGACTTTGTTTTTTGGGAGGTAATGGGATTGACTTGCTCAGGGTCACATAGCTAGTAAGTTATCTGAGGCCAGATTTGAACTCGGGTCCTCCTGACTCCAAGGATGGTGCTCTATCCACTGTGCCACCTAGCTGCCCTGATAGATGACTTTTTAAAAGAGCCAAACTAGAATTGTGCTTGGGAGGGACTGGATCATCTCTTTTGAAGACAATCTGTTTTTATTTCCATCTTTTACTGGGGGCCTGACTTCAGTAGTCTACTAATTTGAGTGTAGTTTGTTAGAACAATTCTATTGATAGATTTTTTTTTTAAACAAGCGTTTAGCAGTTTTCCTTTATGAAAACCTTTTGTCTTTAGTCAATTTCAACTACTGGGAAGTGTGTACGATTCATGGAGAGCTGGGAGGAAAGATTAGGCAGGGATAAGAGGGAACTCCTTCTGAAGAGAGATTTTTCAGGTGTTAATGAAAACCAAAAATTGTCAGAATCCCTATAATAAATGCTAAAAATCATTTCATAAAAATTGACGTGGTAACATGGTGGTGGGTAGTATCAGGCACCAAGAATCAAATTGGAGCAATGGGAGGACCAGAAAGGAAATTGGAAAGTAGAGGAAAGAAACAACCATAATGTACATTTTATAGTGTTTTTAACTTTTGAAGGAAGTTTCCTATTTATTTTCTCCTCACATCAACCCCATGAGTTAGAAAGGGTAAGTATTATAGAATAACAGTAACTATGATTAACATCATCATAGTTTCTCAGTCCCCTGAAACTCCCTTCTCTCTACATATCCAATAGAAATGTTCACTCTTTTTCTAATCTGTCCTTACACTTTGCTTCTATCCTAATCATTTAACTTCATTACAACATGTATTGCAGTTTTTTGCATAAGCCTTACTAGATGGTAGAGACTATGTTATTTTAGTACCTAGAACTTTGTGGAGTGGCTAGGTGGCACTGTGGGTAGAGTGCTGGGCCTGGAGTCAGGAAGACTCATCTTTCTGAATTCAAATACAGCCTCAGACTCTTACTCAGTTTCCTTCTCTATACAATGAGTTGGAGAAGGAAAAGGCAAACCACTCCAATATCTTTGCCAAGAAAATCCAAAATAGGGTCACAGGGAGTCGGAGATGACTAAAAAACAACTTGACAATTCTTTGAATTTATTAGGCACTTAATATTAATTGAACAGTTATAAAATGTCACACCTGTGAAAGGACCTTGGAGATCATCATCTCTTCAATCCTTCCCCACTCCAACCCCCAATTTTATAAAGAAAGAAACTGAAGTTCAGAGTGGCTAAGTGATTTGCCAAAGATCCCAAGTTTCTTCTTGTTCAGTGATTCAGTCATGTCTGACTCTGTGACCCCATGGACCACAGCATGCCAGTCTCTTCAATCTTCCACTTTCTCTGAAAGTCTGTCCAAGCTCATGTTCTTGTTTCCATGACAGTATCTATCCATCTCATCCTTTGCTGTCCCCTTTTCCTTTTGTCTTCAATCTTTCCCAGCCTCAGTCTTTTCCAATGAATCCTGTCTTCTCATTATGTAGCCAAAGTATTTAAGCTTCAGTGTCAGCATTTGACCTTCCAGTAAATAGTCAGAATTTCTTTAAATATTGACTGATTCGACCTCCTTGTTGTCCAAGGGACTCTCAAGTCTTCTCCAGCACCAGAATTCAAAAGCATTAATTCTGCAGTGCACTCAGCTTTCCTTATAGTCCAACTCTCACAACCATACATTACTACTGGAAAAATGATAGCTTCGACTATATGGACCATTGTGGGCAAGGTGATGTCTTTGCTTTTTAGTATGTTGTCCAGATTTACCCTAGCTTTCCTTCCAAGAAGCAAGTCTTTCAATTTTTTTTCATTTTTAGGCAATTGGAGTTAAGTGACTTGCCCAGGGTCACACAGCTAGTGTCAAGTGTTTGGTCTGAGGCCACATTTGAGCTCAGGTCCTCCTGACTTCAGGGCGAGTACTTTATCCACTGTGCCACTTAGCTGCCCCGAGTCTTTCAATTTCATGGCTGGAGTTGCCATCTGCAGTGATCTTTCAGTCAAACATCCCTGGCACCTGACAAAGCACCTGGCTGGGTTTCCTAATTCCTAATTCTCAGACTTGGGCTCTTTCTAATGAATTACATTGCCTAATAGGTCAAGAACACTGTTGCAGTTTAAGAATAGTTTAGAATAGTTAGTTATTGTATATACCCTTTGATCCAGCATACTGCTAGATCTGTATCCCAAAGAGATTAAAAAAAAGGGAAAGAACCCACATGTACAAAAATATTTGTAGCAACTCTTTCTGTGGTGGCAAAGAATTGGAAATTGATGGGATGCCCCTCAATTGGGGAATGGCTGAACAAGTTGTGGTGTATGAATGTAATGGAATACTATTGTACTATAAGAAATGATGAGCAGAATGCTCTCAGAAAAACCTGGAAAGACTTATGGGCTGGCTTATTTAAGTGGAGGGAGAACATTGGACACAATATCAGCAATATTGTGCAATGATCAACTATGAATGACTTAGCTCTTCTCATCAATACAATGATTCATGACAACTTCAAAGGACTCATGATGGAATGCTATCCACATCCAGAGAAAGAATTGATGGAGTCTGAATGCAGATCAGAACATACTATTTTTTCCATGGTTCTTTTCTTTTAGCCTGTTTCTTCTTTCACAACATGATTAATACAGAAATAACATGATTGCACATATATAACCTATATCAAATTGCTTACCATCTTATAGAGTGGGTGGTGAAGGAGAAAATTTGAAATTCAATTTTTTAAATGAATATTAAAAATGTTTTTACATGTAATTGGAAAAATACTATTAAAAATAGTTAATTATTTGGGATTGGTGTTTATCATTTTTATTATGGTTCAAATGGAATTTAATTGGCAGCTCTGGAATTTAGAAAAGATTTCTTCAAGGTTCAAATTCAAAAGATATTCCTTGAGGTTCCTCCAGCTTCCTCAGGAATGCACATTTCATTACCTGCATTGTGACTTTCTTATCCAAGTTACTTCAGGGATTTCATATCATAGGTGCAAACTGACAGTTTTGAAAGTGAATTCAACTTCAACAGTCTGGAATGCACCCCTGCCTAGCCTGATGAATTTATTCCCTTTGTTTTAGTGTACTAAACTATAGCTATAGTTTAGCTATACTAAGGACACATCCCTTTTCTACTTACTTTCTCCTTAACAAGCATGCATGGTTTTTTCCCTTGTAGCCCCAGCTGTACTATGAGCAGCCATCTTTTTTTCCTTTGCTTCATGTAAAGCATAAATACTACTGGCCAAATTGTGACTGACTGCTGGTGGTGTGTGCCACATTCTGAGTACAAGAAACTGCAATAAAATTTGTCTTTCTGATTTGTGATGAGTCTTCCTGACTCCAGGCCCTGAACTCTTATGTACTGCACCACCTTGCTGCCCTATAGCATTTTTAGTCATTTCTTGGACAATCATCAGCTCTCACTTTTATTCAAATGAATGAGCTGCAGGGTGAATGCTGGGATTAGTCTACATAATCTAAGCATTTCTGTATTATCCTACACCTAAACCTCAGGATTGTACTATAACTATGTCATGCTGTTCTATCACAAATTCTCTGACCCAGATTCCCTGAGTAATCAATCCCAAAAGCTACAAAATGGTCCAAATGATGATGCAAAAATTTAAACCAGAAGTTCTTCTTAAGTTATATTATATTTGGGTTAGACTCATTATGCAATCACTAGAAATCACAGGAGGGGTGTAGGAAATCCTTTACCTAGTTTATTTCGCATCCCTAGAATACAGTCCTAAAAATTCTATTCTCAGAATTTTCTGATCCAATTTGGAGGCAGTTGGGACTGTTCTGATTGTATTTTTTAACCCAATCATGTCTTGCTGAGTTTTTCCATTTCAACTAACAGTAAGTCAGCCTATCCAGCATTCCTGCCTCTGCAACCCCATTCTCACCACACACTTTTTAAGTAGTGGTTGGGGGAAGTGCGGTAGGGAGGAGGGAGAAAATGAAATGATGAGTTATCTAAACACAATTTATTGATACCTTATTCCTTCCATTACTCCCAGAGCACAAAGAAATTTAATTAGTACCTTTCAAATACCTTCCTAGTTGAAATAAAGCACCTTCTCAGGAAGTCTAAACAACACAGTCACAACCTTATTTTATAAAATACACTTTACTTTAAAATGTGGCCTCTCTAGGCCAGTCCACTAAGGTTTGTGCTGCACATGAACATGTCCAGGTTGTGTTCATATAAGTCAACAGTTTCAAACTCAATGCAAGTGCCTTTTTACAATTAAACTACACATTGTGGAAACATGTACAAATTCAATGTGTTCTTTTTCTTCTCTAACTCATTTAAAGTTTATGCATTTTAAACAAATAAAGACAAAGGACAAGGTACAGGAGAAAAATAGCCTATAGAAAAATCCAAATCTCATTTTTATAGTACATTAACTGAGATTCTTCATACAAATTTCTTTTAGTGTGCAGATTTTTTTTTAGTGTGATTTTTAATGATGCCCATATTGCACAGGAGACTTGCCAGCAGAGGTGACTGGAGAACGCCGAACATCATCAGGGAGAAATTAAGAAGAGTCTTAGGAACCAATAGCAATTTCAGTAATACATGTTCTTATCCCACCAGCCTGTAGGAGGAGAAAGAGTCAATAAGAAATACAGAGCCTGAGGGAGATGTAAAAAGGCGAATGATCAATAAACCTCGGCAGGGTCTCCCAAATCTGGACCGAAATCCTCCTTCTTTGATATTACTTACTTCCTGGATAGCGCCTGACCAAGAGTTTTCGGAACTCATCATATAGCCAGATGACAATGGCATATGGTACCGCCACAAACCAATACTGAACCCTGGAAACGAAAAGGAGTCAAACATCCAAGAGTCAAAGTGTATCAAAAGACAAGAACCCAGCTTCTCAGGTGAATGGTGGTAGGGCTATTAACTTTACTGCCTTCTTGGCAACTTCAACAAATTCAGGTAGATAAAAAGCAGAGAAGGCTTTTTCTAAACTGACCAAAGACAATTCTTTTCTTTGAAGGCACACTACAAAGCAAGGAATACTCATATGAGGGCATAAAGTGTACTTTTTCCTTTAAAACTTTCCAAAGGGAATGTGGATTTGAATCCGTTACCATTTATCTCAATTCCTTAACCAGATGTAAGCATTTTTCCAGAAGGGAATATTTTGTCTCCAATACTTACTACCTTGTTTTTGATCCAGACATCCTCCTACTACCCCGCTGGTCCCCTAACTTAGAGATTCTCCTCAGAATGGAAGCCAGTGCTTTCCCTTCCCACAGTAGGGCAGATAACTCACCGAAGTGTGGTGAAATTCAGGACTGGAACACTTCCAAATCCACAGGAAAGGATTGTTGCTATGATAATTTGAGATGCAATTCCTACCCAGATGACTTTATTTCTGTGTGAAATATAAACATGAAGAGATTTTGAATGTACTTGGTTATTCCTCCCCTCTTCATAGCTTTCCTATTATTGTAGGGAATTTCATCACCAAACTCCTAGCTCCTCAGGTTCCCAAACTACAAGTCATCCTGCATTCCCTCCCTCCCTTATCCAATCTGCTGCCAAGGCTTGTTGATTGAGACATCTCTTGTCCTTCTTTTCTCTGACACTGCCACCACCCTGGTATAGATAATTGTTTGCCCACTGTCTCCTCCATTAGATTATGAGTTCCTTGAGAGTAGAAACGTATTTGTCTGTTTTTGGTAGCCCAACGCTTAGCAGTGACAGCACACAGTAAGCCACTAAATATATGTTTATTATATATATGTTTATTAGCCCATCAGGCTAATATGATCCAAAGTTATATCAAACAGATCTTTTACAATGGTGTCCTAACATTAGTCCCTTTTGAGGAGTCAACAGAATTCTACCCTCTTTGCATGATAAGCCTATAAGAAGTATAGGTGTTACCTGAAGAGACCTTGCTGGAAAATTGAGTTTATCCGAGTTCTTCTGATGATCACATCTGCAATTTGCTGCACCATGACTGCAACAAAGTAAGAAGTGTATCCAGTCCATTCCAAGTACTTCCGCTGATATTTTGTCTGCAAATAATCAGGAAGAGGGGCAGATGTGGAAACAAATGGTTATCTAGTTTTCCAGAAAAGGTAACAGTTGAGTAGGAAAGAGGGGGTGGTGTAATTTATTCTATTTATCCTCACATGTTATACTTTTCAGCCTAGTTGTTCTTTTGTGTCTGTTACAAAGCTGATGCATGTCAGTTAGTTCTAGCAAACTATTAATAAAGGCAAGGACAAGTCCTGATAAAGGTTAAACTTCATCTCTTTCTTGTGAGAAATTATACACCCAAAGGTCAGATCCCATTCAAAATCAAAGATTCCCTCCGTGAGACTCTCATCTTATTGCTGTGGTTTTTTTTTTAAATTTTTAACTAATAAATTATTTAAATAAAAGACAAATATACATATACATATATATTAATTTTAACAGTAACAACTAGGGGGCAGCTAGGTGGTGTAGTAGATAGAGCTCCTGCCTTGAAGTCACAGAGGACCTGAGTTCAAAATCTGGCCTCAAACACTTGATACTTACTAGCTGTGTGACCCTTGGGCAAGTCACTTAACCCTGATTGCCTCACCAAAAAACAAAAACAAACAAACAAACAAAAAAACAAACAAACAGTAACAACTAGCACTTAGGTAGCATTTTAATTGTTATATCATTTGGTCCTCACAACAATTCTGTCAAGTAGGCCCTATTATGATTTTCATTTCATGAATATAGGATTCACAGAAATAAAGTAATTTGTCCATGGTAACATAGCTAGCAAGTATTTCAGATCTTCCTAACTCCTAGCCCCAGAGCTCTAACCACTGGACCACCTGAACTCCAAAAATAGTTAATGAGGAAGTAACCAACATTGTTCACTGTATTTAACCTGAGATCTGGTGCTATTTAATGTAGTTTTCATTTACCTAGCTCAGGGTAACAGTGTCATTCTGTTCTCTTCATTTTGTAATAATTTAAGTCACTTCCCAGTAACTGTGTCCTGTTCCCTTACCCCACCTTTGTAAAGAAAAACAGTTAAATGGAGAAAACCAGTACACCAGACACTTGGCATTCTCCAGTTGTTCACCACCTCTCAACGGAGAAGTCAGAAACATATTTCGTCATTAGAGACCATGCCTTGGAGGTAGCCATCTCCAAGACTTGCTTCCATGGCTATACCATTTTCTCCTCCCTGCAAGCTGCCTCTAGCTCCAGAATCATGATCAGATCAACTCTACCATTGTTCCTGGATATGTGTGTCATTTACTCCTATAGCCTTATATCCAAGAGAAGGAAGGAACCAAAGTGTCCTTCTAGGAATCATCATTTTCTTCAAGTACTGTCTCCCACCGTTAAAATGTAAGATCCTTATGACGAAAAACGCTATCCATTCCCAACTGATGGTGTCTGAATAAAGACTGACGTACACTTTTTTTTACTTATTTTTCTTGAGTTTTTTTATGTTTTCTTTCACAACATGACTATTATAGAAATTTTTTTTTTTGCTTTTTGATGGGGCAATTGGGGTTAAGTGACTTGCTCAGGGTCACACAGCTAATAAGTGCCAAGTGTCTGAGGTCAGATTTGAACTCAGGTCCTCCTGACTCCAAAGCCGGAGCTCTATCCACTATGCCACCTAGCTGCCCCTATGGAAATGTTTTGCATGACTACACATATATTACTTATATCAAATTGCTTGCCTTCTCAATGGGAGTAGGGTGGGGAGGGAGGAAGGGAGAGAATTTGGAGTTCAAAGTTTTAAAAATGAATGTTAAAAATGGTTTTTACATGTAACTGGAGAAAAATAAAATGCTAAATAAATTTAAACAAAAAATGTGAGAAAAAAAAAGAATGTAAGATCCTTAGGAGCAGAGACAGACTCTAATATGTCTCTAATAAATGCTTTTTCATTCGTTGTATTTGTATTCCAAGCATGTGGTACACTGACCAGTGCATACTGCTTGTTGATGTTTTCTTTCACTCATTGATTCTATTAAATAGTTATTATTAGGGCAGAGTAGAGCATGGCATTTCAGCATCAATCAGGTCAAATGGGCCATAGAATAAAGAGTAAGTGGGACTAACACTTTTGACCTTCCTTACCCATTCTTGTCCATAGCTGTCTTCAAGGTCGTTCAGATTATCATTTTCCCATAATGGCCGTAAGTAAAGGAGCCTGTCAGGTTTGAATCCCTGGACTGCATAGACAGTGAAGAAGGCAAAGAAGCCTCCCACAGATTGTAAGATTCCTACAGGATTTAGGAACAGATGAGTTCAGGATATTCTCTTTCCAATTCCAATTCTCCCCAACCCATCCAAAAAAAAAAAAAGCATAGGCAGTTTCTAAATGATTTAGGAAACAAAGCCTTAGGAAAGGCCTTTGATATCAAAGTGAGAAGAGTTAGATTTTAGCATACCAATTTGGAGGTAGGAGTACAAAGCCAGGTGGCTGTTCACTAATCTGTCCTTCTTCTTGTGGCGTGGCTTCCGGTTCATGATGTCACTCTCAGCTTTCTCATAGGCTAAGGCAACAGAAGGAATCTATGGAAGGGAAAGATGATGAAATCCTGTCACTTACCCCTGCTGTGTATCTAGATCACAGTCAGTTAATATTTAGATAACAAGAATAGAGATTAAATTAATCTGAAGGCTCAGAAGCAGCCTGGCCAGAACATTTTCAAGCCTTCAAGCAACAAGAGCCATTTGCTATTAGTTTTACAAAATACAGATCTCTAACCACATCACAATATGTGAGTAACCCAGTATATTACTACCTGTAGAGAAGGAAGGAAGGAAGGCTGGCAAGGGCTATTTCGCTTCCTTTGTCTTTAAGTTTTACTTTTTGTTATCCACTTAACCTTTATTCATATTTTCCAAAGCAACATGAATACTTTGACCTCAACAAATGCTAGTTATTCTTTGGTTATTCTGTACTCATGAATTGTCTGTTGTGGATTGAGAGAGCCTGAGTTGGTTTAAATACCACCTCTACCTCTTATTAGATCAATGTCTTGATAAATTATATAAATCTCTTCAAAAGAAACAAAACGCAGAAGTTGGAAAAATGGCCCCAAAAGTTTATGGCACCTGTTGCTGTATTTATTTTATTTCTTGGTACTCTAGAAACCTACTTACAATATCAGTGCCCAAGTCGATGAATAAGATGGCCATGGTACCGATGGGCAGAGGGACCCCAGCAATAATGAAGATAAGGAAAGGGATAAGCTCTGCGATGTTTTTGGTCAGAGTGAATGCAATGATTTTCTTCAGATTGTCAAAGATTAGGCGACCTATGAGGAGAATTGTCTAGTCAGAGAAATAGCCCTCAACTCGCCCTCTGTAAGAGCATTGGAAAGGACTTTACTTACCTTCCTCTATACCAGTCACTATAGAGGCAAAGTTGTCATCTAGTAAGACCATGTCTGCTGCATTTTTTGCTGCGTCAGAGCCTGCACAACCCATAGCAATCCCAATATTGGCCTTCTTCAGGGCTGGAGAATCATTAACACCATCCCCTGTCACTGCAACAACAGCATCCTAGAAGAACAACAGAATTCAAAACTTTAAATCCAGAAACTTCAAGCACTAAGTCAAGTTTGTAGTATTGATAAAAAATAGCCTCCATCTGCTGTGGAAGTTAGGAAATACTCCATGCTATGCTAGTGTCCCTTTTTGGGAAAATGTTATATTGCCTTGTGATATAAAGAACAAGAGTATTAAGTCCTCAAAAAAGACCTTTTTAAACAAATGGAAATGAATGACAGGACAGAGATGGGCCTCTCCAACTGACAAAATATTGACAACAGGATCTCATTCTTTCTTCAATTGTCTCCACAGCTAGGTCTAGTTAAATTAATTCACTCAACAGAAGTCACAGTTAAAGAATGATGATTAGATGGGCTTCCATCTTCTCATTCAAACCAAGGCCATGGTATAAGAAGGTAAGGGTATACATACTATTGTGCTGTTAGAAATAATGAAAGGGACCATTTCAGAGAATCCTGGAAAGATATTTATGAGCCGATGCAAAATGAAGAAAGTAGAATGTGAATGATTTATACACTAGTAACATGGTAAAAACAAACAACATTAGAAGATGTCATTAACACAATGATCAACCACTATTCCAGTGGACTGATGATGGAGCATGCTAACTACCTCCTGACAGAGAGGTGATGGAGTCAAGTGCTAGAAGAGACATTTTTTGGACATGGCCAGTGAGGGAATCTGCTTTGTTTGATGATACATAGTTATAAAGATTTTATTTTTCTCTTTTGTCTTTTTTTCCCCATTATGGGGGTGAAGGGAGGGGGAGAAAATGATTTTTTGTTAGTTAAAAATACTTAAATACAAGCAGAATACAAGCTCCTTAAGGGATTGTTTTGTCATTGTATTTCCAATACCTGGTTCAGTGCCTAGAATAAAATAAATGCTAATGAGTGCTCGTGGAATTGAATTTCCCTGAAAGAACTAGCCACTTCTTTTCCTCAGTTTTGTGAAGGAACTGCAGCTATGTTTTGGAAAAGAACTTTGTTATCATAAAGTTTCCCCTTAGGCTTAATGGCAGTCTAAAGATATCTTACCTGGGTACCTGTCAGTCAATCAGGCAATAAACATTTATTAAGCACCTACTGTATGCCAGGCACAGTATTGCGCTGTACCTCCCCAATGACTCACCTGTCTCTGACAGCCTTCCACAATGATCAGCTTCTGCTGGGGAGATGTTCTTGCAAAGACAATTTCAGAGTGGTAGGTCAGGAGCTCATCCAGCTCCTCTGGGCTCATCTCCCTCAGCTCCATTCCACTGACCACAGCTGCCTTTGCCTCCCTAGAAGGGTCAAAACAAAACCCAGTAAGGAAAAAGGACAGCTCTAATGCTGAAGGAGTAGGTAACAACACTCTGAAAGGGACTAGCCCCTCACTTCTTCACTAATGTTCCCAACACTATTGCAAAATAGAGATGCCTAGCTCAGTATTCCCCATTCAAGATGGGGAAGCAGAGGCTAGCAGGGGACTCACTTTGGAACAACTGGAACTAATACTACCAAGTTCTGCCCCTTACAGAGGGGACCCCAAAAGGGCTGGTTGTGAGAAGCAATGACTGACTGCTCCCTGTGTCTGCAATGCCCTCCCTTAGCATCATGCTCTGATTGCTGAATTCCTGTTTGTCCTCTAAAACCCAACTCAACATTTTGCCTCTTCAATGAAGCCTTCTCTGCTTCTCCCAGCTGGGGAAAACAACTATTTCCTTTTTTGGACTACCTAGCACTTTGCTTGTTTCTTCCTTATATGTGTATTATTTTTGTATTCAATTCGACAGATAAATGTTTATTCAGTGCCTATTGCATGCATATGCTTGGCACTGGGGACACAAAGGCAAAATTGACTCTGACATTACATTTTATTTATATATAAATATAAATATATATTTATAGTTTACATTTTATTAGGGAGGCAGCAAAGCCATACCTGAACAAACATAGTCATTTCAGAGATGGGAGAGAACACAACTGGGGAGAACAAAAAAGGATTCCCAGGAGGCACCTGAGCTGAATCTTGAGCTAAGTTAGGAATCTAAAAAGGCACAGGTGAGAAGGGAGGACATTTTACTTATGGAAGACAACCTATACAAAGGCAGAGAAATGAGTTCAGGAGCAGCTGACGGGCTAATCTGACTGGAATGTAGCATGCATGAAGGTAAGAGAAGTGGGAGAGAGATTGGGCAGGACCTTAAATGCCAGGGGAAGATATGTATTTTAACCTAGAGGCCACTGGAGAGTTTGAAGTAGCCATTGATATGACTCATTTCTGTGTCTTAGGAAGATTAATTTGGCAAATATGTAGAGAGATTTCTATTTTGAAGGGAGGAACAGAAGACTGAAACTTTTGTTTGGGGACTGTACACAACTAACCACTGATTTAACAAATATTTGACAAATATCAGGTAGATTTTTAATATTATAAAATACACCATGAATTCATGTGGGAATGGATTTAAAGGGTCTCACTTAAATTCCCTCTGCTTTAGTTTTCCCAGGTCTTCCCTTTTGGCATCAGGCAGGATGGTCATGGCAGAAAGAGCTGCTGAGCCTGGGCAAGAGGAACTGGGTTTGAAACCCAGTTTTGTTAACTCCTGCCTGTGTGAACTTGGGTTCATTTCTCCCCATCTAGGCATTAGAGGTCAGTTTCCCTATTGATAAAATGGGGTGATGGTGGTAAGGATTACACAAGAGACTCTTAACCTTTTTCATCATTGACTTCTTTGGCATACAGGTAGGGCATTATGAATTTTTTTCTCAGAATAATGGTTTCAAATGCATAAAACAAACATAAATACATAGGGTCTCAAAGAAAACCAAGTATATTGAAATTTAGCTATAAAAATATTTTTAAAAATTCTTGGACCTCAGGTTAAAAACCCCTAAATGAGATGATCTGTCACTAAGATCTCTTCTAGCCCTAACCTCTTCAATTCTAATGTAGACCTAATATTGGATCAAGGATACTATATTTTTTTTGCTGGCTTTCCTAAACTCTTTAGAGGAAAGGCAATTGTGTATGTGTATGTGCATATTTAAATAAATAATTCAATAGCAGAAGTCTACAAAAGGCTATGGGCCAATGACTCATGAGCCCCAAATATTTCAACTCTTTGGAAACAAAGCTGGCAAAGCCTAACTTCAAAGTCAGGCTACTTCTCTTACCTTTTGTTAACCTGCTCTACAGGAATGTTAAGACGTTTTGCTATGTCGTCCACAGTCTCACTATTAGCTGAAATGATGCCCACACTTCTGGCAATAGCTTTGGCTGTGATTGGATGATCACCTGTCACCATGATAACCTGAATTGGGAAGAAATATAACCAATGAGAAGCAGGTACAGCAAAAGTAGAGGGGAAAGTGAGCGTGACTGCTCCTGGCTGAGGCAAGAGCTAGTAGGTATACTGGTAGGCTGTAATCAGTATTGATAACAGAATTGCCTTTTGGGGTAACTTTTTGTGTATTTTTCCTCCACCTGGTAAAAATGAGCACCAGTACATTTTCCATATATCTGCTTGACCCATTATCCCTTGATTCATTCCCTACTTCATAGGAGGGAAGCTTTATTCTTTGGTGCAATTTCTTCCTGTCCTTCTGAGAAAAAGGATTTGTGGGAAAGCCTCATATACATATAATATATATATATAATACATAATGTATAAGTATATGTATATATGTATAACATATACCCATACATACATATAAAATGTATATATTATGTATACTATATTATGATATAATACATGTGGAATTACATATTTTAGTTTAAAGGCTCACAAAGAAAAATACAATTAGGAAAATGCTAAAAGATATGACTACTTTACATTTATATAGACTGGTTATATACTATGTTATAGCTAAAAAGGCCTTGTTTCTATTAATAACAATAAGCACAATTATGATAGCTTACATTTATATAGTACTTCAAGGTTTGCAAAGTGCTTTATCTTCTTTTTTAAGATGTGGAAACAGAATCTCAGGGGGGTTAAGTGATTTGCCCAAAATGATGTCTACATGTAGCTAGTAAATGGAGGAGCTGGAAATAGAGTTCTATGCCATAGTATGGAAAATAAACATTTATTTTAAAAAATAATTTTTATTTGTCTCTTCCTTGCCTTTCCTGGCTTATGGGGAAAATGTGAGATTAAATAAAATAATATATGTAACAACTTTGAAAACCATACAAGTGCTCTTTTCAACCATTCCTTTTGCTTTCTCCACTATAGAGTCAAATATATTAAGGTGTTAGATTAAACACTAACTATACTGAGAAGAAACTTCTCTACAGAACTCCAATAAACTAATATTCCAATGATCAATAAAAACCTAACATTGTAAACATAAAAGAAATAGGGGTTGAGGCTGGACCAGTAATTTCATTGATGAAGAAATAAATACCCTCTACCATTGTAGATTGGCACCTTTTCAGCAACTCTCAGAGAGTTGTGTAGAGCACTGGGAGGTTATCAGTGTCCTGTCCAGGATCTCTTAGCCAGCATGTGTCAGGGAAAGATTGAAAATGTCACGTGTGAGGGATTGGAACCCACATCTTTCTGGCTTTAAAGCCAGCTCTCTATCCATTCAGTTGTAATGCCTCTCAAATGTAAAAGAAAAGGATAATTCACGGGATTGATAGAACTTTATTATAAAATGAAAATTCCTTAAAGGAACTTTAGCACCTATGAAAGACCGCAAGAGGTAGGAAAAAAGAACTCTACCTTGATGCCAGCACTGCGGCATTTCATAACTGCATCAGGGACAGTGGATCGAGGGGGATCAATCAGTGATATCAGCCCCACAAAGCAGAGGTCAGAGGTGGGAAAGTTCATGGACTCTACATCAAAGGAATAGGTATCTGGAAACTCATCTTCTGGCAGGTAGAGATGACAGAAACCTGGAATAGACACACATGAAGCACATTTAAGCATCAAAGTTCTTTTCTTGAATGGAAACTTGAGTCCCTTCCTTGAATTTTCCACAGAAAAAGGTGCAGTAGATATTTTGGGAAAGGAATCTTAGGGAAAGGACAGAATCCTCTGCTTTTGACAATGATTAGCAATTAGGATATTATAAAGGCCATTCTAGAATCAAATTCAAAATTAGGTTAAAGAAGCTGAAAAAGATCTTATATGCATGCCAACTAGTCCAACCTCCTCAGTTTTACTCATAAGGAAACTGAGGCCTGGACTTGAAAGTTCAGGTAGGAAAACTCTTCAAAGCCATCCTAGTTGGGTTAAATAGATCTGATGTTTAAAAATCTCCTCATTTTCCAGGAGCTACAATTTTTTAAAATTTTCTATCATGTCTTCCTTCCCCAGAGTCATCATTGCAAAATCTCATTATGTTGCAAGACTGGATCTACCTTACCTGATACATCTCAGTACCCTCAGCTTTTCTCTTTGGACCCTATGACCAGAGAGCAGGGACATGTTGTTAAGCAAAAAAGTGGGAAGTTTCTTTCCTGGGAATCTCCCATGCTAATAAACAGCTCCAAACTATTAAAAAAAAAAGATTTTTAAAAACATAGACCATTCCTTCAAGGATCCATGAATTTATTGATAGCTTCTGCATTAGAGAATAGGGGACCGTTAATAAAATCAGGAATCCTTTTTTTGTGAGTATGTTTAAGCATTAAGTATGCTTAATGACACACCTTCCAATGTCCTTTAGAAACATATATTCCATTGATTCCTTTCCTTCCCTTGGTATCACCTTCTGCTGCTTTTAATAAACTTGTCATCCATTTTCTTGAGTCCTTTAAGTAGTAGTGTCCCACTCACCCAGCACTCTCTCCCCTAAGCTCCCCAGCTCCATGTATGCCGTCTGGAAGGCCTCTGCTGTGCTTTCATCAAGAGGTTGCTCCTGGCCACGCATCATGATGGTGCTGCATTTCTCCAGGATCCTCTCAGGGGTTCCTTTCATCACCAAGAGGAAGTGCTTGTCGTCGGGGTCTTCTGTCTCATGAATGGACAGCTGGGAGGAAAGATTGAAGTGAATGTGTTAAATGGGGCATGTCACTATTACTGTCACTTCTAAGAGGCCTGAAGAGCTCCTCCACAACTAGCCACATGCCAGGAGAAAGAAAGTCATCTCTCACTCTTTGTACACTTGATCTCCTTGCAGTGGAAAGAGGAGGCATCTCGATGCCCTTCGTGGGTGTTGAAGCCTCCTCAATTTTTTTTTTGGTGAGGCAATCGGGATTAAGTGACATGCCCAAGGTCACACAGCTAGAACATGTCAAGTGTTTGGTCTGAGGCCGGATTTGAACTCAGGTCCTCCTGACTTCAGGGCCGGTGCTCTATCCACTGCGCCACCTAGCTGCTCCTGAAGTCTCCTCTATTGATGGGATCAAGGAGCCAGAGCTGGAAGGGACCTTAGAGGCCCTATGGTCCAGGCTCCCCATTTTATAGATGAAAGACCAGAAGCCCAGGGAGGCTAAATGACTTGCCTCACTTGGGCCATGCAGGAAGTAAATGGCAGAGGTAAGATTTGAATCCAAGACTTCTCCCTCTGCAGTCAGGGTTCCTTCTGTTGTGATGTGCTATTCAAACCCACAGAGATCTCCAAGATCCCTTGGTGCCTCCCCCTAGAAAAGGAGACTCAAACTTGGCTCCACCTTAAAGCTGCAGCCTGGGCTTTCATAGGAGAAATCAACAGCCCCAAACTGCAGCAGTGCCTCTCTCTAAAGAGGAAGAGAGGTCCTTTCAGGTGGTGGCACAAATTCCCCTGAATGTCATGCCCAGGGCAGGATTACCTACTACAGCTTTCATAGCAGCAGGAATCATCTACTTCTGTGATCCCTTTCGCTCTTCCAGGTTTCAGTCTATTATTACAGTTCATGGCTAGATAGAGACTGGGCAGGAGGCCCATAGTCTCAACATTAGGGCTGGACAGGGTTTCTTGGTGGCACAGGAAACTGAGACCAGCAAGTTTTCCCTGTGCTTCTTCTCATCCATGAAATGACCTGCACACTGATATATTTACATTGGTCTTATTATGTTCCACCAGGGCCTCTTAAAAATTAACCAAATTATAGGGTCCTGTCAAGAGAGGTGACATTTAAAGAAAAAAAAGGAATCCCAGGGCCCCAGAGACTTAAATTCCATTAGTTTTCAGTATGGTTACATTTAGCTGTGGCTCTTTCTTTTTCTCGTCACCAACTATTAGTGAAGACAATCTTACATATAGGTACTCTTGGGGATAGGGAACTAGGAGAATGGTACCACCATGATACCCATCAAAAGCTCATTTAATAAGCTATATTTTAGGAGGTGAAGAAAAAGTATATGTCTGTGTGAGGGGAAGGCTTCTGATGTTCAGTCATTTCCATTGACTTCATGACCCCAATTTGGGGTAAGATATTGGAGTGGTCCATTTAATCAAGATATTGGCAAGGATATTGGAGTGGATTGGCATTTCCTTCTCTAACACATTTTACAGATGAGGAACTGAGGCAAACAGGGTTAAGTGACTTTCCCAGGGTCACACAGCTGGTAAGTGGCTGAGGGCAGATTTAAACTCTGACTCCAGGCCAGGTACTCTATGTGCTACACTACCTAACTACCTAGGAGTGGGCTGAGGGTGGGTGAGGGCATTTTTACTTTAAGGCTCAATTCAACTTTGCTCCAGACTGAGCAAGAAAGCCACCAGTGGAATTTCTAACACTAACTAGGCTTTTCTCTCACATTACCAGATCTTTGGGTTCTGAAGAGTGTCTATTCATATTGGCAAAAAAACCTAGACTCCCAGCTCACAGAATAACTGCATAGAATGGAATGAAATCTAGAACATTCCCGTTTTGCCCACATATTATCAAAAAGACAACAAAAACCTAGACCCCAAATCCCTCAGCACCAGAAAATGACAGTAGCCAGGGATGAATTTTTTTTTGCAGGGAGACCCACATCCTAACTTCTCTAGACTCATCCTCCTTTCCCTACCGTGCTTCTGGGAAGACAACAGCCCAAAGCAGTCCAGGCTCTAGACCTATGGAGACTTTTCATAACTGCAGGTAAGAATATCACTGGGCTAAGAAATAAGGTCCCTAATCATGAGGAAAAACCTACCTGGAATTTGTTGATGGAGTTAAAAGGAATTTCAGCCACTTTTCTGTTTCTTTTTCTTCTTTCCATCACATCACCAATAATGACTTCTGAGAACTTTAGGAGGGCAGTTTCTGAGGCATCTCCCATCACTATTTTCTAAAGATTAGAAGGAAACATACAAAAAACCAAGAATAAATTAGATCAAAGTATAACTAGTCTAGCCCTTCATGGTATTTAAGATTACCATAGGTATTTATGGAATTTAAGCATAGTCTTAAGTATTGGCTGCAATTAAGGGGGGGGGGGGGTTGTGTGCTACAGAATTAAATAGTGTTGTCCAGTGGTGGGGATTTGTTCTGTGAAATTTGAATTCAGTCAAAGGGTTGCACTTAAGGACTAGAGGGCCACATGTGGCCTCGAGGCTGCATTTTCTTCACCTCTGGCCTAGATAATAAATAAGTTTGTAGAAAGGTGAGAGCAAAGGTGGTTAGGGTGGGGATAGTTTTCTTTCATGGATGATTTGAGCTAGGCCTAGGAATACCAAAAAGGATCAATGGAGAAACAGAAAAAAGGCAAAAACATAAATGCTTCATGAATAAAACAAGTATGGCATATTGTCAATCAAGACAGTAATGAAACAGGCCTGATTAAACCTAGAAAATATGTGAGAAACCAGTTTGGACCGGGTGGGGTGTTACATAGGAACTTGAAAACTAGGCAGAATTTAGAAAATGTAATAGTCTAATGAGCCATCGAAGAGTGAATAGAAGAGCAGAATGAAAAAAATTGTTTAATGCCAGCCAGTCTGTCAGTAACATGTAGGAAGGATTAGAACAGCAAGAATCTAAGGTCCAGAAGCCCAGTCAGGTGAATGCTACCAGCAGTCAAGGTAAAAGGTGATAAGAGCAGAAAGCATGAAGTTAGAAGTGCGTGACGTAGTATAGTCACCCTGTGGATATAGGAATTGAAGGAAAGACTCAAAGGCAACCCCAGTTTTGGGCTTAGGTGAGAGCAAGAACATGGCAATGATAGACTGGGGTGTTGAAAGAAGACATTGACTTGGAGTGTTTGGGAAGAACAAGACTGTCTGGCAACGATAGTAACAGCTGCTAGCACTGCTATGGTGTTTTAAGACTCATTTTTACAGGGGCAGCTAGATGGTGCGGTGGATAGAGCACTGGGC
Organism: Vombatus ursinus; assembly: GCF_900497805.2. Classification (NCBI taxonomy): domain Eukaryota; kingdom Metazoa; phylum Chordata; class Mammalia; order Diprotodontia; family Vombatidae; genus Vombatus; species Vombatus ursinus. Next base: position 22,035,946 of record NW_020954591.1, read on the forward strand.
CTGGAGTGAGAAGGACCTGAGTTCAAATCCAGCCTTAGACCAGACACTTGACACTTACTAGCTGTGTGACTCTGGGCAAGTCACTTAACCCCAATTGCCTCAACCCCAAAAAAGACTGGTTTTATAAATACAGAAAGAGTATTAGACTAGGCATCAGCAAACTTGAGTTTTTTCTCCTTTCTTGCCAGTGACTGGATCTGTGTCTGTGGGCAAATTTTAACCTTTCTGAACTTCCTGTTTCATAATAAAAGGTGAATGAACTAAATGATTTCTAAGGTTCTTAGAAATCATTTAGAAGAAGAAAAAGAACTTAGCTTGGTTTTAGTCATGTTGTTTTCAGGATAGGTGCAAGTCAGTGAGCCAGGTGGCAATGTCTATTAACCATTTATTTGGATGATAGAAAATAGGACTGGAGCTTGGGTCAGACTGGATATCAGGATCTAGGTGGCATAAGCATGGAGTTGAGAGCTGTAGCTAAAGGAATGGATAAATGAACTGAAAGAGAAAGGAGCACAAAGCCCCAGGAACTAAGGTTTGGAAACATACCCATAGTTAGGGGCAAAAAAGATATGTACAATAGAAGCAAAAAAGCAGAGTGGAAGAACAGGAGAAACCAAGGCAGTTTCAATGCAGCAGTTCTGCTGAGAAGTGAAGAGATAATGCTAACACATCTGTTTACAGCTCCAAAAACTACATACTTCATGAGAAGAATTCTTTAATTCTGATTAAGCGATATCTTTATTATATGTCTGGATCTGTAATTGTATTGGTGTAAGCAATTCCCATTTACCAATGCATAACAGCACCTGCTCTGTAACTGAAAATCTTAGAATGGGACATTCCTAGGGCATTCCATTCAGTTTAGGGTCTCATATTTCTGAATGATCTAAGAGAGAAAAATCTTTCTTATTATGCCTACTTTTATACTCAGAAGGTAAGTAAGGAAAATACATCACATAAAAACACGTATGTTTATGACTATCATTCTTATGCTCAAGAAGCTTCATTGGCTCAATGTTGCATTCTAGGATCAAATACAAACTCTCCTATTTGGTATTTAAAGTCCTTCATAATCTGGCTCTGTAACCTTCCTATCCTTTTCGCTAATTACACATTATTACCCTTAGCAGTCATGGTAACCAAACTGGACTGCTTCCTGCTCCCCTTAAGCAGTATTCTATCTCCCATGTTCTGGTGTTTGCACAGGTCATCTGTCTCACTTGCTGAGACCCACTTTCTCCTCAACTCTACCTTTTATTACTCTTTGCTTCTTGCAACTTTCAGCCCAAGTGCAACTCATAACAAGAGACCTTTCCCTATTTCCACACTTGCTAGTGTCTCTCACTCAATTACTTTTCATATTTATCTTTGTGCATGTAGTTTCCCCCAGTAGAATGTGAACTCTGAAAGGGCAGGGACTATGTATATCTGGTTGCCCTAGTCCTTAGCACATAGTAAGTGCTTAATAAATGCTGAATTCAATGGCTTAGATGAGTTGGGCCTTGGAGGAGCATGTAGGATTCATTTACATAATTTCAGCACTAGAGAATAAGATCATAAAATTTCCTTCAATAGGTTGTTGAAGGAACCACAGTGAATTGCAGCCTTGTTCAAACTACTACAATACACTACAGTACACTACCTGAAGTCACTGTTTCCTATGCCTCTACAAAGCAAAGTAGAATGAAGCCAAAATTCTACTTTGTTACTTGACTACAAGACACTTTGGCAATTCAAACTTGATCTATGTGTACTAACTATTCCCATCTCATTAAGTGGCAGTACAGCAGAAGGGGATAGAAGACAGCAAGATGACCTGGAGATTGGCTTTGATGTCACACCCAGATGAGCAGAAGCCCTACCTTCATGATGGGGACACTTTCCTGGCTTGGTGCAAACTCAGCTCGGTTGCACAGTGTTACAATCTTGGATAAGGAGGCCCAGGTTGCAGAACTTTGGTCAAAGACCTGGTCTGGAAAGCAAGAGAAAAAAATGATGTAGCACATAGAAGACTGCTGTGGGAGAGGAGAGTGAGTTTGCATATCCATAGAGTCCAAACAGATCTCAGAAACAGCCTGCTCACCATGTCAGGGTTAGGGTTAACTTCCCTGCTCAGTTCCATATCCCTGAGATTGCTTCCAAAGCCTCACCTTTCTGATCTTCACTTGTATCAGCCTGATAAACTTGGTTGTCAAACCACAGATGGGCCACAGTCATTCTGTTTTGTGTTAAGGTCCCAGTCTTGTCAGAGCAGATGACGGAGGTGGAGCCCAGAGTTTCCACTGCTTCCAGGTTCTTCACCAGACAGTTCTTCTTGGCCATCCGTTTTGCTGTCAGGGACAGACTCACCTAGAAATGAAAGAAGGAAAGAAATGTAAACCTCAGTGAGTCAAAATTACAGAAGACCTTTTGCTTAAGCATTTCTGCAGAGACCAAACTTTGACCTACCTTTTATGAAAAACCATGCTCAATATTTGTGGCTAGATGAATATGGGGGTCATTAACAGTTATACTAAGTTAACTGAAGGAGAAAGGAGTATTTATATTAAATAATGTTTTTATAGAAATTTTGGGTGTTATATTGGTTAAATGAGGTTCAAGAAGCTTTTGTTTTTAAAGAAACAAAACCCTAATTGTGGTTCTTTCCTCTTTTGAACAAAGTGATTCACAATGACTTGAGTTGCAAAGGAAAGGTTATCAAATCTGCACCATTTGGTCTTGGGTAAACTTGAATAACTATGTCCGTCTCCAGAAAGACTGTAAGGGAGCTGTGCCCAAGTGGACATTCTAAAGCACTCATTTCATACTCTGAGTCTTCAAGGAGCTATTGTGTACCATCTTAAATACACTCTAGGGTTCAATATCTTCTACATCTCAGTTTACAGGTTAGGTTCAGGTAAGAGATCCACACAGAGACTGCTTTATGATTTGAAGTTCACTCTTTGGATCTCTCACTTTGCTTCCAGGCAAGACTAGAACAGACAAATGTACACATAAATTTACTTACAGATCTCCTAAAAAGGAAGATATGTACCTTATGACCTTAGATTCTAATGCTGAAACTATCTTAAATAACCCTATTTCTTCCTCCAACACCCAATCAATTTAAGATATTCAAATATTGCCTCCCAGTGAGGAAATTATTCTACTGTAAAACACTGAAATAACTTGTAATATACCAGCTCATGTAGGAGCTTGAATATTCTATGTTAGGAATATAAGGATCTAGTCAGACAGCATGGATCACTTCATGGACTTACAGTGACAGCAGCCACCAGACCCTCTGGTACATTGGCCAAAATGATGCCAATGAGGAAGATGACAGCATCTAGGACCCGGTATTTCATGCATATTGCAATGATGAAGAACACGATACCAATAGAAACTGCTACCCCTGCTACAATATGGACAAAGTGCTCAATTTCAATGGCAATTGGTGTCTTCTCATGCCCAAGAGATGAAGTCAGTAAGGCAATTCTTCCAATGATGGTGCGGTCACCTGTGTTGATGACCATTCCAGTTGCTGTGCCTGGAAGAAAAGTATATGGTTGATATTCCAGGTGTTGCCTATAAGGGATACATATATAAGGGATGCTTGGGCTTCTGTCTTCATCTTCTGGCCTGACGTGACCACAAGGTAGGCATTGCCCTGATGTGAAGAACTGCATAATATTAGATCAAGTGTTAACATATTAGATGCAGCTATGTCTTTTTGGTTTTCCTTAGGAAAACAATCTTGTATGAAGTAGAGGGAAGGAGACCAAGTAGAGACTTTGTAGAGGAACCCTTAATTTTTATGGAATATTTGCTCCATATATTCTACCAGACCTACCTTCCAGGCAGGTTGTAGAGTAAAAGCCAATGTTCTTTGTCTCCAAGGGATTCTCATGGGTAAGATCACAAGAACGAGACTGAGGCTCTGATTCGCCACTAAGAGATGAATTATCTACCTGGGAATACATTCAATTTAACAAATATTCATTAACTACCTACTACATGCAAAAGAAAAAAAAGAAAAAAAAAGGAATCTCTACCTTGAAGGATTTTCCTTTCTACTAAGTGGGAGAAAGATGAAAGAAACAAGATATACATATAAAGTAAAGAAAGTTTATACTAAATAATGCAAAGTAATTTCATGAAGACAAGATTTAAGAAAGGTTTAGAATTAGGCACTTTGGCAGTCTTGCCCATTTGGTTTAATCAAGGACTATTGAATGGGACTATAGGTTACAGAGACTGGGACCAGATCCAATTACCCTTAGAGGGAGCAATACATTGATGCTTACCTTACATCCCTGTGAGGCCAGGATCCTGATATCAGCAGGAATCTGGTCTCCACCCTTAATCTCTACAATATCTCCTACAACCAGCTGCTCTGCAGGGATCTCCCTCTTTTCTCCATCTCTGATGACAAAAGCTTTCTGGGAAATGAAAATGAAAAAGAAACTTCAGACCCTGACATGGTATCTTCTTCATCTACCCTTCATCTGGATGCTCAATATCAGAGGATATTGGAGCTTTAGCTACAGCAAGACTAGTAAGTAGCATTTAGATAATGCTTTAAGACCTTTACCCATGTTATCTCATTTGATCCTCACAACAACCCTAAGAGGTAGCTGCTAGTATTGTTTTCCAGATGAGGAAACCAATTCTAAGAGAGGTTAAATGACTTGTCCAGGGTCACAAACTAGTGTTTGAGGCAGGATTTGAATTCAGGCTTTCTTGGCTCCAAGTCCAAAACTCTTTGTCACCTGGCTGTAAGTAGAGCAGTAAGTGTTTCTCTTAGGCCCTGAAGGTCTTTAAGTGCTATAGTGCACAGGGGGACCAGAAAACATTGAGAAGATTTAGGGTGGATTGTAGACTTGACAGAGAGAGAGACCAACAGCTGCCTGCAGGAATTGATGCTAGCTTTAAAGCATAGGAAGAACGTTAGATCAAACAGTGAAAACAGTTAAAATCCAGGATCTTAGATTTAGAACTGTAAGGAATCTGACAGTTCTTCAGTTAGGGGACAACGGGTTTAATACCCTCATATTACAAGGTGAGAACACAGAGGCCCAGAGAAAGTTCAGTGACTGCCCTAAGGTCATGCAGCTAGGAAGTATCTGAGGCAGCCAAATTTTCCTGACTTCAAGTCTAGTGTCCTATCTTTGATGCCATGCTGTCTCATAATTGTACCAGTGATGACCTGGATTCTTCCTTTCTTTATACAAAGAAGGGAGCCAACTCCCTTTCCCCTCCCCCAATTAAGGTTGGCAATTCCTTTGGCCATTGTGGAGGAAAATGGTCAGTTTTGAACATAATATAGAAAACTTGCCATAGGAAGACCATTCTATGCAATGGGAAGGGCATTGGGTTAAGCCATTCTGCCAGCCTTCTGGTGGCAATATCAGTGCATGCAGGCAAAGAATTTGGAAGAGAAAAGGGACAGAATGAACACTGACTCATCCTCCCAGGTAGATATGGTCACTCTCTGTCCTAGTAAAAAGCTCATTAAAAGTTGTTGTTTGAACTTCTCAGGAGGCACTCTATGAGTGAATGAACAACAAAGCAGGCAGAACTATATGAAGATTTAGAAGCAGCAATAAATAGTGTTTGCCATGACACGGCTCAAGGGAGTTTTGAGCTCCTTACCCGAGGAATCATTTTAGTGAAACTGGCAATGATGTTGGTGCTCTTTGCCTCTTGATAATAAGCAAAGATCCCAGTGAGGATGACCACCACGATGAGCACAACACCTAAACAGAACTTCAAGAACAGGAAAAGGTACCTACATCAGAGAAGCTGTACCCAAAATGAACCAGGTGCCTAGTAGGGTGAGAATCTACCAGCACTCAAAGTAGATGCCCAAGTATTTGTCATATAGGTCAGTGGGGAATCATTTCATACATTTTGGTTACTAGGCCCTATTAATCTACTAAAGGCTTTCCTAAATGCTTCACTTACTAAATTAGGAAATGAGAAAGTAGGCCTTAAGAGGAGGTTAGAGCCTAAGGATGCTGCATATTGATTCCTTTTTTCCTTAGGAACCCATGATGCTTTCCTGTTTCATCTCCATGGCATAGAAACAGCAGCCCTCAGGACATCTCCACCCTTACCTCCTATCTTACAGATGTAGCAACTGCAGCCTGGAAAAGTCTAGTAACATGACCCCATTCAAGAGTGATTCCCTGGCAGAATCAGGATTGAATTCCCTGTTTCCTTGACTGTCAGTCCAAGGTATCCCTGGTATCCCTTCTATGATAAAGATGGCAATGACAAAAACCATTGCAGGAAGCCTTTTAGGTACTTACATTGTCCATGGAAGCAGACTTGTCCTTTGAAAACTCAATCAGATATGCAATGAAACACAGGACAGCTCCTGCCCACAAAAGGCTGGAGAATCCACCCACCATTTGTTTGAGGAATTTGATGATTTCTGGAGTTTCTTTGGGTGGAGTAAGGACGTTGGGGCCATTCTGAGCCAAGATCTCAGAAGCTCTTCTGCTAGTGAGACCCTGCAAAGACAAAGGCAGGAAAAATAAATGTTAAAGAATGACTGATGAGCACAATTACAAAACACTTTTCACACAAAGTCAGATCTAAATAATTGGAAAAACATTAGCTGCTCATGGGTACGCTGAGCTAACATAATAAAAGTGACAATTCTACCTAAGCTAATTTACTCATTCAGTACAATACCAATCAAACTACCAAAAAAATTATTTTATAGAGCTAGAAAAAATAACAAGATTCATTTGGAAGAACAAAAGATCCAGAATATCAAGGGAACTAATGAAAAGAAATGCTAGGGAAGGTGGCCTAGCTGTTCCAGATCTTAAAATGAATTATAAAGCAGCAATCATCAAAAGTACTTGGTACTGGCTAAGAAATAGACAGCTGGATCAGTGGAATAGCTTAGGTACACAAGACACAGTAGTCAATGAGTAGAGTAGTCTACTATTTGATAAACTGAAAGATCCCGGCTTCTGGGATAAGAGCTCACTGTTTGACAAGAAACTGCTGGGAAAACTGGAAGAGTATGGCAAAACTAGGCATAGACCAAAATCTCATACCATATATGAAAATAAAGTCAAAATAGGTATATGATTTAGATAGAAAGGCTGATATTATAAGCAAACTGGGAGAGCAAGGAATAGTTTACCTGTCAGATTTATGGAAAACAGAAGAATTTATGACCAAACAGGAGATAGAGAACATTATGAAATGCAAAATAGATAATTTTGACTACATTAAATTGAAAAGTTTTTGCACAAACAAAGCCAATGCAACCAAGATTAGGAGGGAAACAGAAAACTGGGAAAAAATTTTTACAACCAGTGTCTCTGATAAGGGCCCCATTTCTAAAATATATAGAGAACTAAGTCAAATTTATAAGGATACAAGTCATTCCTCGATTGATAAATGGTCAAAGGATATGAACAGGCAGTTTTCAGATGAAGAAATTAAAGCCATCTATAGTCATATGAAAAAATGTTCTAAATCACTATTGATTAGAGAAATGCAAATCAAAACAACTGGGATACCACATCACACCTATCAGATTGGACAACATGACAAAACAGGAAAATGATAAATGTTGGAGAAGATGTGGGGAAATTGGAACATTAATGCATTGTTGGTGGAGTTGTGAACTGATCCAACCATTTTGGAGAGCAGTTTGGAACTATGCCCAAAGGGCTATAAAAAATGTGCAAACCCTTTGACCCAGCAATAGCACTTCTAGGGCTATCTCCCAAAGAGGTCATACAAATGGAAAAAGCACCCACATGTACAAAAATATTTATAGCAGCTCTTTTTGTGGTGGCCAAGAATTGGAAATTGAGGGGATGCCCATCAATTGGGGAATGGCTGAACAAGTTGTATGAATGTAATGGAATACTATTGTGCTTTAAGAAATGATGAGCAGGTGGACTTCAGAAAATCCTGGAAAGACTTGTATGGACTGATGCTGAGTGAAGTAAGCAGAACCAGGAGAATGGTGTACACAGTAAGTCACATCTGTGCAATGACTAACTTTGATAGACTTAGCCCTTCTCAGCAATGCAAGGATCTAGGACATCTCCCAAAGTCTCATGATGGAAAATGCTATCCACATCCAGAGAAAGATCTATGGAGTTTGAATGCAGATTGAAGCATACTATTTGCTATTTTTTTCCTTCTGTTTTGTTTTCTCTTTCTTGTGGTTCCTCTTATTTGTTCTAATTCTTCCTTACAACATGACTAATGTGAAAATATGTTTAATAGGAATGTATATGTAGAACCTATATCAGATTCCATGTGTTTTGGGGAAGGAGGTGGGGAGGGAGGGGAAGAAAAATTTAAAACTCAAAAGCATATGGAAGGGGCAGCTAGGTGGCGCAGTGGATAAAGCTTTGGTCTTGGAGTCAGGAGGACCCGAGTTCAAATCGGGTCTCAGACACTTGATACTTACTAGCTGTGTGACCCTGTGCAAGTCACTTAACCCCCATTGTGTCACCAAAAAGCAAAAAAAAAAAAAAATAGCATATTTTTGTTGCTAGGCCCTATGAATCTCCTAAAGGCTTTCCTAAATGCTCCATTTACTAAATTAGTTGAAAACTAAAAATAAATTAATAAAAAAAAAAGAATCGCTGGACATTTTTAGCCTTGTGGATGGAGAATTCTAGGAGGTGGGGTTTTTTGGGAAGGTTTTATTTCATTTTTGGTGGGGGTTAGAGGGATGCCTGTATTTGGAGTGGAAATCTTGGCTTTGTGAAGCTACTAGGTGTCTTTTAGCTTTTACCTTTTAGTTTCTATTTTTTTCAGAGCAAAGGAAAGACGAATTTAGATTTCCCAAAGAGCTATCCTATGTGCCCATATAAAGAGGAAGAAATATCTTTCCTTTGGTGAAGAGTGAGGATTTACAGAAGAGATCAAAACAAGATAGTTGTAGCCCTGGAGTCAGAGGACCTAGATTCAAATCTTGCTTCTGATATCATCTTGTGACCTTGGGCAACTTTTAATCTTCTTGGTCCTCAGTCTTCTCTTTTATAAAAATAATATGTTGGGCTAGAATGCCTCTGAGGTTTGTTTTTTTTTCCTAACTTGAAATCTATGATTTTTCAGTGATAACCAAGGCTAAAATAAAAACAGTTCTTACTCAGAAAAAAATCTTATTATGCAACCTCTGGTGTTGCTAAGCCAGTCCTTTACTCTATATCCACCCTAGATAGGGTATTGCCTAGCCATGAAATCCTCTCCATCCTTCAAGACCTCACTCACATTTCACCTACTCTGTGAAGCATTACCTTGTCACCCTAGCCTGGGAGCAAGAATACATGGTGCTTAAAAAACAACAATAACAACAAAAAATCCACCTCAAGTCAAGACATTGCATGTTATGAAGTTCTATCTTAATTGAGATGCACTGTAGAAAGTAGTATCATTTTTCTTTTTTGGTGGAAGAAAAACTTGATTGTTCTCATCTTTTAGTTATATATGGCATAACCACTCTCAGATTCACTGAAGGGTTCCAAGCCTGCTGTTCCATGGTGCTATACTTATTGATGGTGCTGCTCTTTCAATCAAGCAAAGAGAACTCACATCCTTCTTTCCTCTCACAAATCCCCTTAAACACAAGGACAGGAATAACTCTTGTTTAAGTAACTTAGATAAAGTTTAGTTCTTTACCAGAGGCATTACATCCTTCCCATCATTCAGGGATCCCTTCCAAAGGGACTGATGACCAAGTCTATGTCCCAGTCAAGGGACATCATGGAGAACCAGGTAACTTTTCTTATCAAGCACCTAAACAAAGACAATTGGGACACTAACCTAACTCTTAAGTTGCAAAAATGAATTTCTGACACTAAAGGTCTTTCCCACTTTTCCTCACCCCCTAAAGACAGAGGAGCAAATCCCAGATGTTGGTCCTTCATCCTCTCAATGACTTACTTGGATGATATTTGTTCCATACTTCTCTTCTAATTCCTTAGTGCTGAGTTTATGGTCATCCTAAAATTCAAGAGGAAAAAAAAGAGAAAGAGTCATGTGAATGAGAAGTTGCTTAAATTTAGTGACTGTATTTCTCATCTGCCATTGGAACAATGGGACAAAGCTGGATGCAGGTCATAGAATCCCAGAACAGGAAGAGGCCTTGGAGGTCATGGATGACCTAGGTTCAAGTCTTGCTTCAGACACCTAATGGCTGTATAATTTGATCTTGGGCTGAGTCAGTTACACTCTTAGTGCCCCAGGCAGCTTAAATTTTAGTTAACTACCGAATCATCTGCAAAGATTAGAAGTATTTTCACACTGGAAATTTTCCACCCAAGACGTTAAGTACACCCTTCCTCATCCTACCCTCAGGAATTGTTCCCATTTAAAATAAGGTAAAATAAGAAGAGTTGTGTATTAGTCTTTTGCCTAATTAGAGCAAAACTATGTGTCAATGATCTTTCTGATAAGGATAATACAATCTTTGAGTTGTACATTATGGAGTCTTCCTGGTACTACAGAAACCTGGTAAAGATGGCCTCCAGGCAAAGATTATGTCAGCTGAATGTTAACGTGGAACAAATTTGATAGCCAACATTAACAATAGCTACCATTTATATAGCCCGTGGTGTTATGTGCTTATGTTATTATATTGGATATAATGATAACTCCTAAACACTATACAATTATCTCATTTGATCCTCACAACAACCCTGGATGTTGGGGATATTATCCTCATTTTGCTAATGAGGAAACTGAGGCAAACACAAGTTAAGTGACTTGCTCACCAGTCATAGAGCTAGTGAGTTTCTATGGCCAAATTTGAACTCAAGTCTTCCTCATTCCAGGCCCAGCACTATATCCCACTACTTCATTCAGCCACTCAAGTGCATTTTTTAAAAAATAAATTGATTTTTAAAGTTACTGAGGTACATTTTTTGCAGAGGTGGGAGGAGGCAATGGGGATTAAGTGACTTGCCCAGGATTACATCCTGCCTTCAGGGCTGGTGCTTTATCTACTGAGCCAGACAATGGATTTTTCTTTTGCAAGAAGTATCTAAAAGGGGCAGATCCAAGCAGGCCTTGGGTCCTATGGACAATTCAGTATAATTAATTGGGAATAGCACTGAATTTTATTTGGAGTCTGGATAGATATTTGCATCCTGATTCTACTAATTAATACTAGTGAGATAGTCTCTGTGCCTCAGTTTCCTCATCTACAAAATTTTCTAGATTGTTAAAAATCAATTTCAGCTCTAAGCCATCTTTTCCCTTGGCAGAGCAAAAGTGCCATGAAAAAAAAAATAGGAGAAACTTGGCCAAGGTGCTCCCAATCAGCTTAGGATAACTAACCAGATCAAGGTCTTTCTTGAGTTCTTTCTGCTTGTCCTTGTGGTTTCTCAAGCGTTCCTTCTTCCACTTTCCTTTGCCATCACCCTTTCCTGATGTTTCAGTGTCTGTTGTTTCAATGTCTTTTGTTCCATTGACCTCAATAGAGTAAATTTCTGATTTTTCCTGAAATGGGGAAGAACAGGCGTCAGTTGAAAATTTTTTTTTGTGGAACTGGAATCTTTGAAGTCAAGGTGATGGGTCTGTAAAAATCTCTTTGATTAAGAGTGGGAAAGATAAATGGAGCACAGTTGATATCTGGAGTATGGATGGAAAAGTAATCTTCCCCTTCCCTTAACCCCAAAGACCACTTTGCTTTTCTTCCCTCCTCTTAGAAAAGAGCTTAGGATTTCTTTGCTACTCCTTAATAAAGGCACTAGACCAACACACACAGGCAGGCAGGCTAAGCAAAACTTCTTTTAAACGGATGATTGGGTTCCCAAAAGTTTTGTCAGGGTGATTCAGTTTCAGAGTAGCCAGAAGGAACAGGCATTCCAATGAAGGGAAAGAAAACATGCATTTTTTAGGCACCTACGATGGGTCATGCACTCTGCAAGCTTTACAAATACTATCTCATTTGATTAAGAAGCCTCAGATCCCTCAGTTACTTTCCTTTGGCTAAAAAACAATTCCAGCCTAGAAACCAAGACTTCACTCGCTCTCCACTCCCAAACCCAAGGAGTAAATCCCCCTTTCTGGGGAAAAGGGGTTGAAGTTTGAATGACATGGGCTGAAAAAGCTAAAACAGAAGGAAACTTCCTAAGACTATGGTTCTACCCTTCTCTTTCAGCTCTTCCCCAATGTCAAATTCCAAGATAAATTTATTCTTTTCCTCTCTCTTTCCCACAACAGATCTGGGCTCATAGATTCACACGCAGCCTGGAGTTTCCATAAATTTTTTGTAGACAGTTGAATTCATAAAATTGATGTGAGGATAGACCTCTTCCCCTCTGAAGAAACTAATAAAACCCGAGGACAGAGGGATTGTAATGAATAGATTTCAGTCCCTTATTCTTTGCTTTCTCTACTCTGTAGAATCCCTCCAAACCCCATTGCCTGCCCCCCTTCCTTTTCCAGGCCCTGGGACTTGTCAGGTCTTTCCAAGTAAAGGCAGGCAGTGTCCTTAAGGTGGTGTGGGCATCTATATGGACACCGCTTTGCCACCTTAGTCCCTTTTTCTCCTCTGCCAACCCAAGACTGAGGGGTAGGGGTTTGAGGATGGGTAGATCACAGCACACACCTTGCCCATGAGTGCAAATGCCGTGTGGAGGGTCTGAGCTGAAGTGGAGTCCTGGGCAGAGATAGCAGTGGAGAATTGAAGGAATTGAACCCCAAGCCAAGAAAACTCAGCAGTCCAGACGATCGGGTTACAGGAGCTCACAGGTTCAATTACCAGGTTCTAGTGCTTAGCTGTGGGTTTCTTCATCTGTAGACATCCTGACAGGTTCAGTGTACTGCTTCCTGTAGGGAAGCAAGCCCATGCTCTCTTCCTTTTAAATCAACATGTGGGACCCACCCACTCTTACTTCTAAGGGCTAGTCCAAACTAGTCTCTGCCCTCTTTAAGGAGTTGGGGGAATAATACCAGAAGTAGGTGGATCCCTTGGGCTAAGGATGCAGAATCTGGAGCCCAGACTCAAGGGCTTCTAGGAGCTGGGGTGAGGAAGGACAGAGAGGAAGGAAGAGCCTGTCCTTCAAACTGGTCTTTAATTTTCACCTCCTCATATAAACAAATAATAGCAAGGAAAAAAAACCACACCATTCTTCAGCCTTAATTTAAAACAACATTTATAAAGTAACTGAGAAGGGGAATGGTGTTGGAGTAGGGGTTGGTGTCTATGAGATACTCAGACATGAGCCACATTCTCTTGCTTATTCAATGGCCAATAAGTCCCTGGAAAAATAGGCAGCTCTAATTGACTTCTTTCAGTTTTGTGTTTTAATAAATTCTCTCTTGTCTCTCTGCTGCCAGTATCTGTTATGAGAAAGGCCCTAGGTGGAATTAAAGTCTCTAATGATATACACACTCATCCTTTTGTTGGTATCTTCATTTGGAATCTAAGCATTGTTAAAGGTCTCATTTCTCAAATATCTAGGAGACTGACCCAACTGATACAAAATAAGAACCATTCCTCAATTAATAAATGGTCAAAGGATTTGAACAGGCAGTTTTTAAAAGAACAAATCAAAAGTATTAATAATCACATGAAAAATGCTCTAAATGACTTGATTAGAGAAATGCAAACTCTGAGAGACTACCTCACACCTATTATATTGGCTAATATGACAGAAAAGGAAAATAACAAATGCTGGACAGAATATAGAAAAATTGGGACACTAATGCATTGTTGGTGGAGTTGTGAACTAGTTCAACCATTCTGGAAAACAATGTGGAATTATGCCCAAAGGGTTCTAAAACCATGCTGACCCTGTGACCCAGCAATACCACCACTAGGTCTATATCCCAAAGAGATCAAAGAAAAGGGAAAAGAACCTATTTGTATAAAGATATTTATATCAGCTCTTTTTTGTGGAAATCAAGGGGATGCCACCATTGGGTGAATAGCTAAACAAGCTGTCGTATTATAATTGTAATGGATTATTATTATGATATAAGAAATGATTCTTAGCAATAATTATGGAACAGAGAAGCTAATGTCATTGAACTCAGGTTTAATTGAAGGGAAAGAAAGAAAGAAAGAAAGAAAAAAGAGGAAGGAAGAAAAACCTGAATTATTATTTTCCATTTGGTATTGGGGAGGGGAGCAGAATAGGTGAAAGGGAAAGAGAGTTCACAGACTTCAATACTTTTAAAAGTTGACTGTGGGAGAATATGCCAAGTCATTCTCTTTTTCATTAATTTTAGAAAAGGATTTCTGCCTACCTGGACATACAGGTTTCCAACATCAGTTCCTACACTCCTTCTGGTACCACAGGTCCCTTTGGGTAACATTTGCCCTGAACCTTTCTAGGGATCCAAGTTCAGTTACCACTGTGGTGATTATGTGGCATCTTCTGGATGCCCAATTCTCAGGGGTCCCAGTGTGTGTGTGTAGACAGGTCTCAGGGAGAACAAATGATACCTTTCTCCCAGTCTCATTCCTTTGTTGTTAAAAATTCTCCTACCTCACCTTCCGGATATTCCACAGTGCCCTGAAGCACAAGGGAGATAATACACTCTCTAAATTTCCCTATGAATATCACCTTTTGATTTGCCTTTGCTGTATCTCTCAATGTGCCCTCTTCTCTCCCCTGACCCTGCCACTACCCTGGTTCATTCCCTCATCACCTCACACCTGGACTATTGTAATAACTGGCTGGTTGCTCTCGCCACTCTCTCCCCACTCTAGTTCATCCTCCACTCAGTTGTCAAAGTGATCTTCCTAAAGATCAGATTTGACCATGTCATCTCTCTAGTCAATAAAGTATAGAGGTTCCCTATTACCTCCAGGATCAAATCTAAAATCTGTCTTTCAAACCCTTCACAACCTAGCATTCCTCCTCCACCTTTCCAGTCTTCCTATGCCTTACATATCCCCACGTACTCTTGGATCCAATGACACTGGTCTCTTAATGTTCCTTGCACAAAAAATTCTATCTCTAGACTCCAGGCTTTTTCACTGGCTGTACCCCAAACCAGGAAGGCTCTTTCTCCTCATCTTGACTTCTTGTCTTCTTCTTCTTTTTTTTTTTTTGGCTAGGCAATGGGGTTAAGTGACTTGCCCAGGGTCACACAGCTAGTAAGTGTTATGTGTCTGAGGCCAGATTTGAACTCAGATCCTCCTGAATCCAGGGCTGGTGCTCTATCTACTATGCCACCTAGCTGCCCCTCTTCTCTGGGTTTTTTCAAGTCTCATCTAAAATCTCACCTTCCACAGGAAAGCCTTTTCCCATCCCTCTTAATTCCAGTGCCTTTCCTCTGTTGATTATTTCTAGCTTATCCTGCATATAGCTTATTTTTACATAGTCATTTGTGTGCTTTCTCCTTCATTAATTTGTGAGATCATTGAGGGCAGGGACTATGTTTTACGTATGTTTGTATCCCTAGCAGTTAATACAATGTGTGATATGTAGTTGGTGCTTAATAAATGTCACTATCACTGAAGAACCTCTTTTAGCCTCGGTTTCCTCATCTGGAAATGGGCTATTTTGAGTACTGAGGAAAATAAGCAAAGTGCTCTGTAAACCTTAAACAGCAATATAAATGTTAGTTATTATTGGGCAAGGGCAGCTAGGTGGTACAGTGGATAGAGTACCAGGTCTGGAAGTTAGGAAGAATCATCCTCCTGAGATCAATTCCAGCCTCAGATACTTACTAGCAGTATGACTCTGGACAAGTCATTTAGTTCTGTTTGCATCAGTTTCCTCATCTGTAAAATAAGCTAGAGAAAGAAATGGCAAACCGGTATCCAATATCTTTGCCAAGAAAACCCCAAGTGGGGTCACAAAGAGTTGAATACAACTGTACAACAAAGGTGGCCCAGTGGAGAGAGCTCTGGACTGTCTTGACCCTGGGCAACTCAATTTCCTCATCTATAAAATGGAAATAATAACAGCACCTGCCTCCCAGGGTTTTTGGGAAGACTAAATGATATAGCTTATGTAAAGTTATCTTGTAAACTTTAAACACTATCTGGTTCTTTTAATATTTCATGGCTTATTAAGGCAGCACTTGGCCTGTCCTTATACTAAGTGTTCATTTCCCCTCCATGACTGGCCCTCTTCTCTGGTGATATACGGGTACAGAGCATAGAACTAGAGCTACAAGGCCTCTCAGAGGTCATCTAGTACAACCCCCCCCCTTCTCTCTTCCTTTCCTCCCCTCTTCTTTTCTCAGTCAAGTCAACAAGCAACTACTAAGTACCTACACTAGCACAGGCCCTGTGCTAAGCTGTCATGAATAACCATTTATTTCCTTTCCCTCCCACTCCTCCAATTTAAAAAGAAAAAAAAACCAACCCTTTATTTTAAATATAAAGAAACTAAGGCCCAGGGAGTTGAAGTATTTTACCCAAGTTCCCACAGATAATTAGTGGTATAGATGGTATTTTAATCCATCTTTTGCCTCTAAATCCAATGCTCTTTTCAATAATACCAACCTGCATCATGTTCCCAGTGCTTATCAAAATAATTAACTTTATTGGATTGCATAAAATATGGGGGTGAAATCACATCATAAACCATAGATATAGAACCAGAAATGACTTTAGAGATCATCTAATCTAAAGTCCTCTTTTTACAGATCAGCAATCAGTAAACATTTTTAAAGCACCTATTAAATTCCAGGGATGGTGCTAAATAGTGGGGATACAAAAAGAGGCAAAAGATAGTCCCTGCCCTCAAGGAGATTACAAACTAATGGGAGAGTTTTAATTGGAATTTAAAGGAAGCCAGAGAAGGTGTAGCTAGGTGGCACAGTGGAGAGCACTGGCCTTGGAATCAGGAGGACCTGAGTTCAAATTCAATCTCAGACACCGACTAGCTATGTGACTCTGGGCAAGTTATTTAACCCCCATTGCTTCTTAAAAATAAATAAATAAAGGAATCCAGGGAGATCAGTAGTTGGATAGGAAGAATGAGCATTTCAGGCATAGAGGACAACCAGAGAAAATGCCTAGAGCCTAGAGGTAGAATGTCTTAATCCTGGATCAGCCAGGAGGTCAGTGTCACTGGATCAAAAAGTACTTTGGGAGTAAGGTGTAAGAAAACAGGAAAGGTGGGAGTGGGCTAGTTTATGAAGGGCTATGAATTCTAAACAGATCATTTTGTATCTGCTGCTGCAGGTGATGGGCCACTGGAGTTTATTGAGTGGGGGAGGTAGGGCGGCATGACATAATTGGACCTGCATTTTAGGAAAATCATTTTAGTGGCTGAATGGAGGATGGAATAGAGACTTAAGGCAGACAGAATCTGCAACAGGTTATTGCAATAATCCAGATGTGAGTGTGCTGCACTAGAGTGAGAAGGGGGCATATTTGAGAGATGGTGCAAAAGTAAAATCAACAGGCGTTGGCAACAGCTTGGATATGGAGGATGAAAGATAGTGAGGAGTCCAGATGACTCTTAGGTTGTGAGGGACTGGGAGGATGGTGTTGCCCTCTTCAGTAACAGGGAAGGGAAGAGGAGTTGAGCCATATGTGGCCTCCAGGCTGCAGGTTTCTCACTCCTGGTTTAGAAGGAAAGATGAGTTCTTTTTTTTTTATAAGTTCTTTAATTTTTTATTTAATTTTCAGAACAGGTATTTTTAGATTAAGAAACTTAGCAAAAATATTTTATAAATTTTTATCCATAGTGCAAAACTTTTTTTTTTATTAATGCAGCCACTTTATTTTTCTGGATTAAAGTATGAATTTGAGGACCTTGCATTGTTTTCTAAGCAAAGCTTTCAGTTAGAGAGAAACAGCTCTTAGGCAACCCTCATGCCATCCTTTTTTGAAAACTATTGATTTTATTTTTAATAATATTTTTTCCCAATTGGATGCAAAAACAATTTTTAGCATTAATTTTTACAAGCTTTTGAGTTCTAAAATTTTCTCCCTCTTTTCCTTTCCCTCTTCCTAAAATAGTAAGCAATTTGATATAGGTTATATATTTGCAATCATGTAAAACATATTTCCATATTAGTCATAGTTGTGAAAGAAGAAACAGAACAAAAGGAAAAAACTGTGAAAAAATAAAGTGAAAATGGTATGCTTTGATCTGTCTTCAGAGTCCATCAGTTCTTTCTCTGGATATGGATAGTATTTTCCTTCATGAGTCCTTTATAATTGTCTTGGATCATTGTTGAGAACAGCTATGTCATTCATAGTTGATCATCACAATATGTTGCTGTTATGGTGCACAGTGTTTTTCTGGTTCTGATCACTTCACTCAGCACCAATTCATGTAAGTCTTTCCATGTTTTTTTCTGAAATCTGCCTGTTTACCATTTCTTATTGCACAATAGTATTCCATTCCATTCATATGCCACAACTTGTTCATCTATTTTCCAAATGATGGTCATACCTTCGGTTTCCAATTTTTTTGCCACCACAAAAAGAGCTGCTATAAATATTTTTGTACATGTAGCTCCTTTTCCCTTTTTTGATGATCTCTTTGGGATATAGACCTCATAGTGGTATTGCAAGATCAAAGGGTGTGTACAGTTTGGTTGCCCTTTGGGCATAGTTCCAAATTTCTCTCCAGAGTGGTTGGATTGGTTCACTGTGAGGGACTGTCTGATGTTGGCTACTGCCAAGTGGGAGTTATGGCAAGATGGGGTAGGAACTGGGTATTAGGAAGTAACAGGAGCTCACGCTCCCGAGGCAGGGGCTGTGCTAGGCGGAGTTGTGGTGAACTGGGATGGGCTGGATATGGAGAAGTCCTGAGGCAGTGGGCAGTGCTATTGGAACTGTGATAGCTGGAGAAGGAACAGGATACAAGGAAGTAGCCGGAGCATGTGCTCCTGAGGCAGGGGGCTGTGCCACGTGGGAGTGGGATGGCAGAGGACGAGTTCCCTTTGCTTAGTCCCCTCCCTAAATGCAACGTCAACCCCAGACGCCTCCTTCCTGTGTCCTTCCTGACTTCCTGGGTCACGTACCTTCCCTTTGTGTAGCACTGACCCCAGACGTCTCCTCCCGGTATCTGGGCCTGACTTCCTAGGTCAAGTACTCTTTGTCTATGCACTAATCCCAGATGCCTTCTTCCTGTATCCGGTCCTAGCCTCCTGCGTCACTTCCTCTCCCTTGGTGCGCTAAACTCAGACATCCCCTTCTGGTATCTGACCCTACAATCATTGACTAGTAGGCGGGCTGAGGAGGAGGGGCTAAGTAGGTACTTGGGAACGGGTCCGCGCTCTCTTTGCTCCTGCTCTCTTGCTATGGCCTTCCTGCTTGGCCTTGCTGTGATGGCCTCTGAATAAAGCTTGGGTGTTGGCACCTCCTGGTCGGCTCGTCTCTGTGTGTTTATCTGGGTAGGCACCGAAGACTGGTAAGTATGACTCTGGCAGCCTGCTCCTTATAGGAGGAGAGTGCACGGCACGGCCGGCACAGTTCACAACTCCACAAATGGTATATTAGTGTCCCAATTTTCCCACATCTCTCCAACATTTATCATTTATCATTTTCCTTTTTTGTCATATTAGCCAATCTGGTAGATGTGAGGTGTACATCAGAGTTGTTTTAATTTGCATTTCTCTCATCAAAAGTGATTTAGAGTACTTCTTCATATGACTACAAAGAGCTTTGATTTCTTCATCTGAAAACTGCCTGTTCATATCCCCTTTGACCACTTGCCAACTGGGGAATGGCTTGTATTATTGTAAATTTGACCACATTTGGCTCAGTTCTCTATACATTTGAAAAATGAGGGCTTTATCAGAGATACTTTCTGTAAAAAATTGTTTTCCAGCTTTCTGCTTTCATTCTACTCTTGATTGCATTGGTTTTGTTTGTGCAAAAGCTTTTTAATTTAATATAATCAAAGTTATCTATTTTACCTTTTGTAGTTCTATCTCTTGTTTAGTCATAAATTCTTCCTTTGTCCATAGAAATTCTTTCCTTCTCCATAGATCTGAGAAGTAGACTATTCCCTGCTCTTCTAATTTGCTTATGGTATCACCCTTTATGTCTATATCATGTACCCAAACCTTATCTTGGTACATGGTGTAAGACGTTGGTCTATACCTAGTTTGTGCCACATTGCTTTTCAGTTTTCCCAGCAGTTTTTGTCAAATAGTGAGTTTTTATCCCAGAGGCTGAAGTCTTTGGGTTTATCAAACACTTGGTTACTATAATCATTTACTACTGTGTCTTGTATACTTAATGTATTTCACTGATCCACAACTCTGTATCTTAACCAGTACCAGATAATTTTGATAGTTACTGTTTTATAATATAGTTTGAGATCTGGCATTGCTAGGCCACCTTCCTTTGCATTTTTTTTTTTATTAATTCCCTTGATACTCTTGACCTTTTGTTCTTCCAGATAAATTTTGTTGTTATTTTTTTCTAGCTCTTTCAAATAATTTTTGGTAGTTTGATTGGTATGGCACTGAATAAGTAAATTGTTTAGGCAGAATTGTCATTTTTATTATATCGGCTTAGTCTACCCATGAGCAATTGCTATTTTTCCAATTGTTTAGATCTGATTTTATTGGTGTGAAAATGTTTTGTAATTATGTTCATATAGTTCCTGAGTTTGTCTTGGCAGGTAGACTCCCAAATATTTTATAATGTTTACAGTTATTTTAAAAGGAATTTCTCTTTCTATCTCTTGCTGCTGAACTTTGTTGGTGGAAATAGGAGCTCTGTTTTAGACGCAATGAGTTTAAAATGTCTAGTGGAAATCCAGTTTGATATCGTGATGTTATGAGTTCAAATCTAGCCTCAGACACTCAATAGCTATGTGACCCTGGGCAAGTCACTTAACCCTGTTTGTCTAAGTTTCTTCATTTGTGAAATGAGCTGAAGAAGGAAATGGCAAACCACTCTAGTATCTTTGCCAAGAAAACTCAAAATGGGGTCATGAAGAGTCAGACAGGACTGAAACAACTGAATAGCAACAAAGGACATCCAGTTTGAGATATCTGAAAGGCAATTGGAGAGAGGAGAATGGAGGTCAGCAGAGAGACTGAGGCAGGAAAGGTAAATTTAAGAATCATCAGCGTAGCAATGGTCATTAAATCCACGGGAGCTGATGAAGAACTAGGGCCTAGAAAGGCTATGTATCTTGTCTGACATCCTTCAGGTAGTAAGTTGCAAAACTGGGATTTACACCCAGTTGCTTTGATTTCAAATCCAGTAATCGTTTTTCTTCGCCATGTTGCCTCTAAAGGAATAATTATAATTATTCTATTTAGCTCAAGAGAAAATAAATAGGATCATCATAAACTATAAGGAAGTTAATTTCAGCTCAATAGAAGGAAGAACATTCTCGAACAATTGATGTTATCCCCCAAATGGAATGGCTGACTACTTTTGGAAACAATGAGCTTTCCATCACTTGGTGGGTGTTGAAGTAAAGGCAGAAGACCCGACAGGAAAGTTGCACCTCTTTAGATGTTGAATTAAATGGTCTCTAATGACCCTTTCAGTTTTAAGATTCTATGATCTCAAGATCTTGTCACTGCCTGACCCTGGGAGAATTTGTGACTTTCCAGTTATTTTTCCAAGAATAATAATGGATCTGTGCTGAGTCCTGCAGGTCCTCATTTGTAGATCACTATTTGTGAGAGTCTGGCCTGAATTTAGGGGCATAGTCCATGACTGTGGAATAATTGGTTGGCTTATATGGGGATCAGACCTATGACCAATGTTTCCTCAAGCCATGGGTCTTTTGTACCATCAAAGCACTGAATTGTATCTCTGTCTAGGTGGAGAGGCATCAGGAAGTAGGTGTGTGTGAGTGAATGTGGACTGGATACCATCTGAAATCTGTGGTGCTCTGACACTTCCTGGTTTTGACTATTAGGCTTCCACAGGTCAGGTTTTTCTTTTGAGCACCTCTGCCCTGGAGTTTGACATTTTACTAAAGCTAATACATTGACCACTTAAATGTTGGGGGGAAAGCCTTTGGAGGAACATAACCTTTTATCTCTAATCTCATTAGTACTGTGACCTAACCTTCTGGTGACATTCCTAGAGACTTGTAAATTCCTTGAAGGAAGTCAGTCAGTCAGTGAACAAGTATTTATTAAGCCTTTACTATATACCAGACAGCAAGGTGGTACAATGGATAAAGCCTGGAGTCAAGAACACCCAAGTTCATAATCTAGCCTCAGATATTTAATAGCTGTGTGACCCTGGGTAAACCACTTAACCCTGTTTGTCTCAGTTTCCTCATCTGTAGAATGAGTTGGAGAAGGAAATGGCAAACCACTCCATTATCTTTGCCAAGAAAATCCCAAATAAGATCACAAAGAGTTGGACATGACTGAAATGACAGGGCAACATCAAATATACCATGCACCAACTGGGCTGTGTGTGGGGATACAAAGAAAGGCAAAAGCAGGGTTCCTGTCTTCCAGGAGCTCAAATTCTCATGGGAGAGACAACCTGACAACAACTAAGGATATACAAAATACGTTAGGGTAAATAGGAGGGAATCTCAAGAGGAAAGGCAATAGTAGTGAAGGGGTGGGGGAGATACTGTTCCATTTTTTTTTTGTCTTTGCATCTCCCAGCACCCAATATAGTGTACATAGTATATGGTAGGAAATTCTGAAATAAGCCTACTCTGAAGCAGAGATTATAGCAAATTCGTAGGATCAGAGGTTGGTAAATTTAGAACTCATCTTCTAGGCTAATCCTTTCATTTTACAAATGAGGAAACTGAGACCAAAGAGTTTAAATGATTCTACCCAAGCCAATACTGGCACTAAATGGTGGTATTGTCAGCATTTGAATCCAGTTCTGCTTTTAAATCCAGTCATCTTTTCTCTGTATTGCACACTGCCTTGGTGGAGCTCAGCCAGTTTCCATCAATTTTTAGGAATATATTTTCATGCAAAATTTTCATACCAAAAAACCCCAAAAAACTAGGAAGGCTCTGAATGGGAAACTCAGGAGATTTAATCAAAACTTTGCCAGAAAAATTCCTCTAATCCTGCCTCGTTTCTCCCCACTCTTGTTAATTTTCAACTCAACAGTCAAATGAGTCTTCCTAAAGCACAGATGTGACCATGCTACCACCTCCACCTCTCACTCAGTGAACTCCAGTGGCTCCCTATCACCTCTAGGATCAAATATAAAATATGCTGTTTGGCATTCAAAACCCTCCATGACATGATCCATTCCTGCCTTTCAAGTTTTCTTACATTCTACTCCCCCTTTCCCAGCCTTAACCCTGCGATCTAAGGAAACTGAGCCTTGCTATTCCTTGCAGAAGACTCTGGTCTCGTATTTTCACTGGCTAGTCTCCAAGCCTGTTCTTTCCCAGGCTTCTTTCAAATCCCAGCTAAAATCCCAGTTTTTAAAAGAATCTTTCCCTAATCCCTTTTAATGCTAGAGCTTTCCCACCTTTTATTATCTCCACTTTATCTTGTTTGTGAGATTGAGGCCATTTCTATTTCCCTATTTTACCAAAAGGAAGTCCAGCCTGAGAGAAATTAAGTGGTTTGCATAGGGTCGCACAGCTAGTGATTACCTAAGGCAATTCTAACTCAAATAGTCTTGCCTCCAGGTCCAGCACTCTCTCCACTGGGCCACCTCTATGAACACGATGCCCTGGTTTTTCTAGTCTTTGTAACTGCGATCTATTTCTCTCATCCCCAAAACCACAATTATCAAACAATTTTTTCTATTTTAAATAATTCCATCTATATGAGGAAATTTCATTAGCCTTATCAGAGAGAGACCATACATTTCTAAAATTCTATGTAAAATTACACATTAATTATGAATTTCCTAACTAGCCCTTATGAGAAATGTGTACGAATTCCAGAAGGAGACGCATCCCTTTCCTCCACCCTTTGCCCTTTTTACAGGCAAGAAAGCAATCTTGTTCACCTGTTACCACCTGCTTGGGGTTGATTGAAACTGAAAGAACAAGGTTCTGTGCCATACTTCTGGAGTCCTCTGGCTCTTCAAGGAGAAGTAATTTACTTTGGACAGAGAACTCTCTCTTCCAGAATCTGGCGTCTGGTCTACAGCGCCAGTTTCATGTTATCCAATGGAGAAACATTGAAAAAGCATGACCCAAAAGGATGGATTCAGTTCAAACCATTCTAGATTCTGACTTGTGCCTTTATGTAGATCTGGGGGATTCTAAACAAGTCTTGTGAGGCAGACAGTGTCCAAGAAACCACCGAGGCAACTATTGCTATTTAGAACAGAGATCAAATTAATTTAAATAATTTTCCAGTCACATAACTGAGAACAAAGAAAGGACACTCAGCCTGAC
The DNA here is from genome assembly GCF_900497805.2 of Vombatus ursinus. Taxonomy (NCBI): domain Eukaryota; kingdom Metazoa; phylum Chordata; class Mammalia; order Diprotodontia; family Vombatidae; genus Vombatus; species Vombatus ursinus. Next base: position 22,060,170 of record NW_020954591.1, read on the forward strand.
TACTACTGAGTTTGTGTGAAAGGGAGTTGTTGGCAGTCTTCAAGTCTAGATGTGAAAGGTGGTCTACTCACACTGATGCTTCAATTCCAATAAAAGAGACTTCTTCAACAGTCTCCATGGTTCTCTCTTACACTGGCATCTTTTTCTTGAAAATCTTTTTTTCAGAACCTAATTTGCCTGTTGTTCTACCTGAAGAAACTTTTGCTGAGGATGAGAAGGCTTTCTTGCTGGAGGGAAAGGCAAGTACTTCCTTCTTCAGGAGTTACAGGAACTAGTTAAAGAAATTGCTATTCTGCACCAATTATATCTTATAAGGTTACCGGTGGCTAGGGTGAAAATGATGGAAAGTTGGGGAAGTGCCCCTTATATCTAAAAATTTGTGATAAAAGAGAGGAGATTTGGGTTTAGTCTGATATGACCCCTAGATTTTGGGAAAATATATTCCAAGACTTCAAAGCAACCAATCAATCAATAAACATTTATTAAGCATGCCAGGTGAGGCAGCTAGGTTGTGCAGTGGAGAGAGCACCAGGCCTGGAGTCAGGAAGATTTGAGATCAAATACAACCCTCAGATACTAAGCAGCTGTGAGACCTTCGACAAAGTCACTTAACCCCTATTTGCCTCAGTTTCCTCATCTGTAAAATGAATTGGAGAAGGAGATGGCAAACCACTCTAGAATCTTTGCCAAGAAATCCGCAAATGAGGTCGGGAACAGTCAGACATGACTGAAAGGACTGAACAGCAACAACCACAACATAAGTGAAGTGGGTTGCTTCAGAAGATAATGAGTGGTCCCTCATTTTGCAGTTTCTCAAATTTGGATGACAACTTGTTGGATGTGTTATAGTTGGAATTCTTCTGGAGGTTTGAGTTAGTCCTGCATATCCTTCTAAATCTAAAATTCAGTGGGGGTTTTTTTTTAATCAATATAAAAAATTTGTTCTTGTTATCTCTGCCAGGGAGAATGACCATTGTATTAGAAAGGACATAATAAGAATTACTAATAAGGAGTTGAAACTCAAGGTAAATAGAGAGATAAAAGCAGCCTCCAAGGAGATCATGTCCCTAGGCCCAGATAAGCTAGTGGGTCTTCCCACCCAGAGCTCTCAAAGGACTCTGAAAGAACTGGTTGATGTTATTACTGAGCCACTTTCAATGATTTTTGAATGATCATGGAGAATGGGAGAGGCCACTGAACAGAGGAAGGGCAAATGCTTCTCTAAATTTCAAAATAGGGAAGAAAGTAGTCTGGAAATTATGGACAGTCACCTTGACTTTGATTCTGGAAAAATTCTAGAATATATCTTAATAATAATTAAAGGCATCTTTAGTGAACACCTAGAAAAGGATATTGAACCAGTCCTAAAACTGATCTGAAAAACTAAACTTCTGATCAACATAATAAACAACCACAATTTCAGAGGACCCATAAGGAAACATTCCATTTACCCACTGGCAGAGAAGTGATGAACTTGGAGTACAAATTCACTGCAGAAATCTGCTTTGCTTGACCGTGCATATTTATTAAAAGGAGTTAGTTTTTCTTTTGATTTTCAGTGGAGGAAAGGAGGTGGGAGAGAACATGTATTTGTGTTTATTGAAAAAAAAACATTTTAAAAACATGCTTGTTTTCTTCTTAGTCTTTAATTATATCTTTAATGGGCTTTTCTTTCAGGGAGAAGTTTGGGGTCATTAAAAGCACTGTACACATTTCCTAAAGACAATTATCTTCCACCTGTTTAATTCTGGGCCCTACTCACTGTCTGCAATGTTTATCCAATACAGATTGTCTACTCACCTTCATAACACAGTATGGATAATAGACATTCTTCATCCATTTAGCTTTTTATGGGTGGTAACTAAGCCAAAGTCTTGTGAATCTCATTTATAGTGATGCTAGATGGCTTCTAGTCATGTAAACATAGAAGATCAGTTATAGGACAGCTTTTTATTTTCTCTAATATACATACATTGCCAAACACACACACACACATTGCCAAATAAAACCCCACAAAAAATTAATAAACTCACACTGATCTATACTTAAATCATCAAATAGTAACCCATCATTCCTTTTGTACTCTACTAGGAGGATGATACTTAAACAACATGAAACACTCTTGATACCACTGGATAGGTATTTCACTTTCACCAAGCTATGTACAATTTGAGCAATTTACTCTAAGGTCCCTTTTTTCTGGACTAATAGGTAGGTATGCATGAGTGATCCTTCTGTCAATGGTCATCTCCTCAGAGAAGGAATAGAGATGCATGAAGCACCTCCTTCTGCTAGTACCTGACACCAATCCTTTAAACTCAGGAGGCAGCCACCAAGGCCAGAAAGACCCATTTCAGTATGATGACTTGATCACCTGTGCCCAGAGAAACAAACACAAAGCAGAAGAAACAGCTCAGGTCCTAAGATCCAGTCTCAGGCTCATCCATTATCTTTGTTACCATTACTCCTAAGGTGAGGGTGGGGGAAAAAAAACCTCTTTCCTAGTCTCAGTAAGTCTGAGGGAGAGACTACCTGAACTGAGTCTTAAGTGATATAATAGAGAGATAAATACTAGCACATAAAACCTAGGAGCTAGGTAGCACAGTAGATAGAACACTGGGCGAGGAGTTAGGAAGACCTGAGTTCAAATATGACCTCAGATACTAGCTATGAGACCCTGGGCAAGTCACTTAACCATTGTCTGCCTCAATTTCCTCCACTATAAAATGGGGATGATAATAGCACCTATCTCTCAGAATTTCTGGGAAGATCAAATGAAATTAATTTGTAAAACACTTAGTATAATGCTTTTTAGGAATGCATATGTCACCTTAATAGCAGAACCAACTGTATTCACTGCTATTCACCCTGTCCTCCCTCACCCTGGCTTGTGGCATTCAGTCCCATGCACCCTTCTTGCTCTCTGAGCATGTTCAGCTTATTGATTTCAGAGATCAGGTGCACTTTACTCCCTTAATTATGCAACCCTCACTATAATCCCAGCATTTACTGTATTTTGGGGCTTGAATCTGGTACCCAATCTTATTTTTTGTTTACTACATCTAAGCTCTCTTGGCTTTAAGCAAGGATATTTATTGACAAGGAAAAAGAATGTACAGATACAAAAGGGTGTGGTAATTAGATGTGCCCAAAAAAGAAAGAGATGTGGCAGAGTGTACTGGGTAGAGAAGAGGTCTTGCAGCCAAGCAGACCCAGGTTCAAGACCTGCCTTTCACACACTGGCTGTGTGATCTACAGTAAGTTACTCAACCTTGCAAGCCCTAGGCAACTCTCTAAGACTGTCAGTGGCTGAGAATGTGCCAACGGCAAACCACAGATCTAATTTATTAAAAAAAAAAAAAAGGAAACTGTTGTATTCCACACTAGGTGGTACTTTATCTTTCTAACTTCAAGTTGCCTAGTTCTAACTTGGTGCTTGTGGTCCTCTATATGTCTGGAATCTACTTCTACCCATGTTGATTTGGGTTTGACCCATTAGGGGATTTTCTTTTCAGTTTACAATTCCAATCTCAGTTTTAGGCTTTCAGGAAGCTTCCTGATTCCTGGAAAGCTTTTGCTGCTGAGTCACCCACATTTCTTTATAATCATTTAGCTTGTTCTTGTGTTTGAAACTATATAGTAGAAACTATCACATATCACTAAAGTGTTGCTCATCATGCAGAAAAAAGAATACTTCACGTATTTTACTCCAAAAATTCACAGAGTCAATCCATTTAATTACATCTTTCAACTCTGTACTGCAACTAACTCACACAACAGGTCCCTCCCCACAGGTTAAATCATATATTCTGGAGCCTGCCTGTTCTATTATTGGAAACCAGCCATGTCATAGTTATTGATATGGCAGTGATATAGGAACATGCATTTGGGCAAATGAGGAATAGCAGGAAACTTAACAGGCCAATAAGAAACATTATTTATTTGATGGGACACTCAGTTACCATGGATTGCAGATCTTATAATGATATTTAAGAAGTCAAAGAATTATGGAATATTCAAAAACTTCACACCTGTATGTCATGAATACTTTCTCCAAAAAGAGTTTTGGAAGGCACCCAACACAATGAAAACCAAATAACATCAGAAAAAAAGTGAAATTAATTAGATGTTTTTTCTTTTCTTTTTTTTTTTTAGTTTTCAACATTCACTTCCATAAGATTTTGAGTTTTAAATTTTCTCCCCCCCCACTTCTTTTTCTCTCTGCCCCCCCACCCCTGTAGGTGTACAAACCAATAAAGCCTCTACATATACATTCATGTTAAGCATATTTTCCCGTTAGTCATGATGTAAAGAACAATTAGAACTCATGGGAGGAACCATAAGAATGAAGCAATAAAACAAAACAACGAAGGAAAAAGAGAGCAAATAGTTTCCTTCCATCTGCATTCAGACTCCATATTTCTTTCTCTGGGTGTGATAGCAATTTCATGAATCTTTTGGAGTTGTCTTAGATTCTTGTGTTGCTGTGAAGAGCCAAGTTTATCAAAGTCAGTCATCCCATAATGTGACTATTACTATGTACAATGGTCTCCTAGTTCTGCTCATTTCACTTTGCATCAGTTCATGTAAGCCCAAGTTTTTTTTTGAAGTCTGCCTGCTTATCATTTCAAAATTAATTAGATCTTTTTTTAAATTTTATTTATTTTATTTAATTATTTTAGGCAATTAGGGTTAAGTGACTTGCCTAAGGTCACACAGCTAGTAAGTGTCAAGTGTTTGGTCTGAGGCCGGATTTGAACTCAGGTCCTCCTGACTTCAGGGCCGGTGCTCTATCCACTGTGCCACCTAGCTGCCCCAAAATTAATTAGATCTTAATAGAAAAGAAAAGACTAGTTAGTAGATCGTTTCAGAATCTGCTGTCTATGTGGAGCTAGACCATTGACTATTTAGATCAAAGAAAACAATCAGTGGATAAATAGAAGAGATAAAAATTGAAGATAGCATTATATATATTTGGCAGTTTGTTATTTTTGAAAATGTAATATGTCACAGTGAAATCTGGCATTCAGCAATCTATGATGATAGTTATTGTGCTCAATATCCAAGCATCCAGCATGTTTCAGAGGGAAGATTAATTATCTCTATACAAATTATATATCTTTTTCTTTCTTTCTTTCTGTTTTTTTTTTTTTTTTTGGTGAGGGTGATTGGGGTTAAGTGGCTTGCCCAGAGTCACACAGCTAGTGAACGTATGTGTCTGAGACTAGATTTGAACTCAGGTCCTCCTGACTCTAGGGCTGGTGCTCTATCCACTGCCACCTAGCTGCCCCCTACAAATAATATATCAAAGGTGCTCAATGAGAGACATCAAATTTCTCAAGATTCTTAACCTGAGAATTTTACATTCTTGTCAGATCAAGTTCATGAGGAAGAAAAGTTCTCCCTAAAAGTCATCCTTCCCTCATCAGAATGAAAAAGTTTAATGATTCTTCTTAAGGTGACTACTGATATCCTGTATACTGACCAATTCCAAATCAGACACCATTCAGTGGCCCATACTAGCTCATAGCAGTGAGACTTAACATAGTGTCTGGCACATAGTAGGTGCTTAATAAATGTTTGTTGACTGACTGACTGACTGACTGTTGTGTGGAAGCCCTTATTGATCAACTTTATGTATGGGGTCCCAGGAACTTGTTCATCATGAAGGCCCCATTTGGCCAGGCATTCAGTATTCATTTCATCAGACCATTGCTTTAGAATTATTCACCTCTATGTGTCTCAGCACTGAGCGGGTGACCAGTACTATAGAATTATAAAGGCTCTAAACCAATCTATTTATATAAACTGTTAATGCAAAAAAAAAAAAAGGAAGTGAGCAAAGATAAAGATGCTGGTTTTGACCATCACCATATCTTACAGAAATTTAATTGATTTAAAGTAGTTGCTTTAATGAGATTGAAAGTTATCAGAAACCACCTCATCCAACAACTCTTAATCTCTTTGCCAAATGAAGATACAACTCAGAAAAAGGCAGTTTAGATTTTAAATAGGAGAATAGTAGTTCCTGCCTTACAGAGTTGTTGTGAAGATCAGATGAAGTCATATTTGTAAAGTACCTGACACTTAGTAGGTGCTTAATCAATGCTTATTTCCTTCTATTCCTTTATTCTTCTCAGAAACCTAGACTTGGAAAGATGAAGAAGGTTCTGGTTTTGGCCCCTGCTACTTCTGCATGTCCTGGGGCTTAGAGAAACATTACCATATGGGTAGTGTTTCACCATTCTCCCTACCAATACCCTAACTTTGGTCAATTTGAGAGAGAATACTTTGGTGCTGACATAATCCTATTGACATTGGTGTTCCCTTTGCCATTGTTGATTGCAACCCATCTCTGCCTCCTTATCCATTGTGATTTTTATGATTGCCTTTCTGTACATCATAGGTTCATAGGGTTTAGAGTTGGAAGAACCAGAAAAATGAACTATGAAAAGTAGGGAACATAGAGGGACTGGCCAAAGACCTAGGGGTGCTCTATGTCTCAACTTTTCAACTCTCCTTCTGACCCATTTCAGCCATCCAAGAGTAAAAGGGAGAGAAATGACAGAAATGAGGGAGGAAGGGGTAGGAAGGAAATGCATGGCAGAAAGTTATGCTGACAAAACCAGGGGAAAGCTTGGCCATGGTCAAGCTAGCATGTCAATTTATTGCACATAGAGGTGATTTTATAGACAGTGTACATTTTCTACATCAGGGACTTTGTCTGCATCTTCCCATTAAAGTGATTCAGGTCTATTTTTCAGTCTACAGCCTTAGGGACTTACAAAGATGGAAAGGACATTAAAAATAAACTCCAACTCCATCATTTTACAAATGAAAGCTAAGGAACTGAATTCACTTACCCAAGGTCACATAGTTCGTCGGGAGATGGGCCAGATCTAGAACCCAGGAAAAAGGTGTTTTTCCATTAGACTACCGTCCCTCTGTGGCAATTAGGTGGCAAAGTGGATAGAACACTGGGCTTGGAATCAGGAAGACTCATCTTGATGGGTTAAAATCCAGCCTCAGTTACTTACTAGCTGGGTGACCCTGGGCAAGTCACTTACCCCTGTTTGTCTTAGTTTCTCATCTGTAAAAATGAAGGAAATGGCAAACCAATGGGGTCACAAAGAATGAGACATAACTGAAAAAACTCAACAATAACAACTGTCCCTCCGTACCTTTCCACAGGGCCCAGGACCAAGCACTGATCACATGGCAGCTAGTCATCAGAGTTCACTGGCAGATAATCTGGGCTTGGGTGGAGTGGGCCCTAGGGAAGCTGATTCACCTAAGTATTGTTGGTATAAATTAATCAAGTGCTCACTTGCTTTCTCTCTACTTTGCATAAAAACCAGCATTTCAATATCAACAGAAGAGAAAAAGCCTATATTGTCGTAGACTGAATAATTTCTCCCCTCAAGTGATTCAATACAATGGACACCATATTTTAGATTAGATAAAACCAATATAAATGACACACTGGGACACTTACTAGCTGTATGACTCTGGGCAAGTCACTTAATCCTGTTTGCCTTAGTTTCCTCATCTGTAAAATGAATTAGAGGAGCAAATGGCAAACCACTCCGGTATCTTTGCCAAGAAAACCCCAAATGGGGTCACTGAAGAATTGCACAATGAGACCAAAAATGAAATTACTTGGAGGTTGATTTCATCTCGATATGACATGAAACAAATCGCCTTTCCTCTGAAATCCACCCCTCCAGTCATCTTCTCTTGTGTTCAGAGCACCACAATCCTTCTAGACATCCAGACTGACAACCTTCACTCCTCACTCTGGCTCATCCCTTTTGTTTTACTGTTCAATCATTTTGCAGTTGTGTCCAATTCTTTGTGACCCCATTTGGGATTTTCTTGGCCAAGATAGTGGAGTGGTTTGCCATTTCCTTCTTCAGATAATTTTACAGATGAGGAATCTGAGGCAAACAGTTAAATGACTTGCTCAGGGTCACACACACACATATACATATATACATATACATATACATATATGTATATATGTAATATATATTAATCTAAGTTTGTGGACACCCTGAAATTTATCTAGAGATTAATGATTATTGCTATTGTTCAGTTGTGTCTGACTCTTCATGACCCCATTTGGGGTTTTCTTGGCAAAAATACTGAAGTGGTTTGCTATTTCCTCCTCCAGCTTATTTTACAGATGAGGAAACTGAGGCAAACAGGGTTAAGTGACTTGCCCAGGTAGTAAGTGTCTGAAGCCATATTTAAACTCAGGAAGATAATCTTCCCCTGCCCAGCACTGTATTCATTGTGCCACATAGATGACCTGGAGATTCATGGATTTTGGGTCCCAAATTCCAGACTTAGAGTAAGGAATAATGCTTCATGGTGTTGGCTGAATACAGGTCAGAGGAAGCAGGGAGTGGGATAGATGGGAGAATGTCGATGAATATGATTTGTTTCTATTTGGGATTTTATTTCTCCCCAGTTACAAGTAAAAACAATTTTTAACATTTGTTTTTAAAACTTTAACTTCCAAATTCTCTCCCTTTCCTCCCCCCCACATCGAGAAGGCAAACAATTTGATATAGGTTATACTATGTAGTCATACAAAATATTTCCATAATAATCATGTTGCAAAAGAAAACATAGACAAAAAAACCCTCAGGAAAAGTAAAGTAAAAAACATACGTTTTAATCTGTATTCAGACACCATCAGTTCTTTTTCTGGGCATGGATAGCATTTTTTATCGTAAGGCCTTCAGACTTGTCTTAGATTATTTTATTGCTGAAAATACCTAAGTCAATCAATATGATTTCTTATCTCTTCTTGGTACTTTTTTACAAAGTCGTGACACATTTTAGGAGCTTTAATGTAGGAAAGTAGGAAGTAATATCGCTCAGTGAGAAGATTGTTGTTGTTTATCCTTTGTTTTGGAAGAGGACTGTAATATCAGGGAGGTGATGCCACAACAGGCAAGTGAACTGTGTTTAATTTGAGGGAGGGCTGTGCAAGGTCACCAGTTTCACTTTCTCCTCTGGAGCCATCTGGACCCAGTAGCAAGATATAGATCAGGACAACTGGAGATGGCCCCAATGCAGTGGGAGACCTTGGCCTTTTTAAGCTAAGGTCTTTAACAGGTCTCAGGCGCAGTCCAAGAGCAAAAGAGAGAGAAATGACAAATGAGGGAGGAAGAGGTAGGAAGGAAATGCATGGCAGAAAATCATGCTGACAAAACCAGGGGAAAGCTTGGCCATGGTCAAGCCAGCGTGTCATCAGACAATTTATTGCAGATAGAGGTGATTTTATGGAGGGTGTACATTGCTGTCTCTCTACTTTGCATAAAAACCAGCATTTCAGTATCAACAGAAGAGAAAAAGCCTATATTGTGGTAGACTGAATAATTTCTCCCCTCAAGTGATTCAAGATGATGGACACCATATTTTAGATTAGATAAAACCAATATAAATGACACACTGGGACACTTACTAGCTGTATGACTCTGGGCAAGTCACTTAATCCTGTTTGCCTTAGTTTCCTCATCTGACTGAGGCCTATTCAAAGATTAAGGCTAGGTAAGAAAAGAAGCTGAGTTTACACCCAAATCACTCTGGCTTTCATTAGTTGACCAACAAAAGGTTCCAGGCCAAGCTCCACTTGGTCATTGTTTGGGCCCTGATTGGCTCAGAGTGAATGTAAATTGCAGAAACCCTGAGGGTTTTCCCCTCCCAGATTGATTGGTTTGGAGTCAGAGGGGTTGAGTTCTAACATAGCTCTGCTACTTACTACCTGTGTGACCTTGGGCAAGTAACTTTAACCTATCCTCTCTTCATTGATTCTCACTTGCGGCTATGAAGTCTCACATTTCTTGCTTTTAGGGGGACAGGCATTCTTGCCCACCCTCTCCTCTGCAGCTTTACAGAACCTTGCTCAATCACACCAAAATCATAGTGCCCATTTTACAGGCAGACAAACAATGACACGCTTACATTCATAGCCTAGAATCAACTCTTCCTACTCTCCACAGATGCCCTATTTCCTCCGACTCCCTGTGTGATCATTGGAGAAGGATCAGAGAAAGCTTTACTCCCTCCTGTTATAAATACTAAAGTGAGTAATGTCAGGATTCAAATTCACCCAGTATAACCTTCTTGCCTGGAGATTTTGCACAAATTTCAGACCAAACTGCAGGAAAATTACAAGAAAAACCACATTGTTTGAGGAGGCCAAGACTGTTCTGGGAAATACCCATGCTAAGTCATGAGCTGGAAGGGACCTTAGAGGTCCCTGAGTCCTCTTCCTCACTGTACAGATAAGGAGAGTGACGGACAGAAAGGTTAAGTATTTCATCTAGGGTCACCCAGGTAGTAAGAGATAGTAGCAGCATTTAAACCCAGGTTCCCTGATTCTAAAGCCAGCATTGTCCACTGTGACCCACTGCCTTCCTATGTGCTCAGAAGCGCTCGGACCTCCTTAGTTAACTGATGAGAAATAGATGAATCTAGAATTCACTGGAAAACACAGGCTAGGTAACTCCCATGGGGATGGAGGCAGAGACTGGTCCTGTGCTTTCATTGGCTTAGGGAGTTCATGGTGAGCTGGCTGTACCATGCAGAGTGGCTCCATGGAGAATCTTAAAGACACCTTCTCAGTTAAGGGCTAAGAACCCAGTTTTGTTGTTGTTCATTAATGTCAGGTTCTTTGTGACCCCATTTGGGGTTTTCTTGGCAAAGATACTAGAGTAGTTTGTCTTTTCCTTCTCCAGCTCATTTTACAGATGAAGAAACATAGGCAAACAGAGTTAAGTGACTTGCTTAGGGTCACACAGCTAGTTAAGTGTCTGAAGCTGGATTTTAACTCAGGAAGACTAATCTTTCTCACTCCAGGCATGGTACTTATTCACAGTGCCACCTAACTGCCACTAAGAACCCATAGGTCCAGAGAAGTAGGACCTTCCTCCTTTCCTCCCAACCTCCCTCACTAGTCTTTTTGCCTAAACACTCATGCCTTTCCAATACCTTCTCTTCCTCCTCCCTCTCACCTATACCCTTTCCTCTCATTTTTATATAGAAAAAAGTACTTCATGGCAGGGGTTTTTCCCAGTTGAGAATATAAATTGTTATGCCCCAAGTTCTTTAGAAGGACTCCACCCTAGATAACTATGTGACCCTGGGCAAGTCACTTTACCTCAGTTTACTTCAGTTTCTTCAACTGCAAATTAAAGGTAATAATTGCATCTACCATGCTAAGTTATTGTGAGGGTCAAATGAGATATTTGTAAATCACTTAGCACAGTGCCTGGTACATAGTAAGTACTATATAAATGCTTATTCCCTTCCCCTATATTATATATGAAAAAATTATAATTTTTAAAAATATAATTTGAGTTGATGGCTTAGGGACTTTTTCCCACTGCTTTTTTCTGTCATACTACTACCTTGCCAAAGAACCTTCAGCTCCTATAATTACATCAAGCCTGGTTTTCAAGAAATTTTATAATAATTTACATTTATGTATCCCTCCTCACAAGTACTGCTCTGATGCTTCATCATGATGTAAGCAGTAGGCGTTGTTGTGGAGGGCAAAGTATGGCTGGGAACTGTTACATCTCCTCTAACTCCAAGTCCTCCCAGGACCTCCCTCGGGTTGCTTCCCTCTGGACCAGCTTTGGGGAAGATCTTCCTAAGCAAGAGGAGACTGCTTGGGGGTCCGTTATTCAAAACAGCCTGTGTCTAGCTAGAGAAAATGAATTGCTTTGCTTAGGACAAAAGGAAAGTGGGGAATCCAGTTTAAACTCTTCCTTTTGGGAAGTTTATTAAAATTGCTAATTTTAAAAGTACAAAAGCTCTTGAGCTCCCAAGCTAAGACAAAAATCTTGATGCACAGTTCCTCAATCCTGTTTATAAAATGAAATGGAGATATAATATTTAAACATTCTCAATTAATCTATCTTCTGCTTTTCAGGAACAAAGGAAGTGGGAAGAAAGAAGAGATAGGAGGCATTCTACTAGCCACCAGGATTCTTGGCCAGGGGAAAATTCACCACACTCCAGTCTCAGTTCTCTCATCTGCCCGCAGTAGATCAAGACTCTGGCTGTCCTGGTGGAGCCTGGGCATGCTAAACATCATTCTCCTCTGTCTCTGTTGCCTGCAGTCTGTGCCTCTTTTCTTGAGGAGGGGGAGGGCAGGACGAATGACAATTCTTTGTTAAAAAAAAAATTTGTTTTGATTTCTTTTATTTTGTATATCCTCAAAAATTTTCCCAGTATCCTTCCCTTTTCCCCTTCCAAAGAGTCATTCAGCATAACAAATAATATTTTTTATTCCCCCTTTTTTTTTGGATGAGACAATTGGGATTAAGTGACTTGCCCAGAGTCACATAGCTAGTAAGTGTCATGTGTCTGAGGCTGGATTTGAACTCAGGTCCTCCTGACTCCAGGGCTGGTGCTATATCCATTGAGCCACCTAGCTGCCCCTACAAATAATATTTTTTAAAGAGAAAATAAAAAGGAAAAAAAATCAGCAAAACTGTTCAATGCCTGGCAAAAAAGTCTGAAAATATGTGAAATGTACTACACTCATGGGCCTGCCCCTACTGCATTTTCTTTGTTCTCTCCTTTACATTGTTATAGTCATTATGCATTTTTTGGGCTCTGTTTTAGACCAGTCTACATCAGTTCATACAGACCTTTCTATGCTTGCCCACATTTATCTATACTTACAGCAGAGTAATATTCCATTACATTCTTGTACCACAATTTGTTTAGCTATTACCTGCTTGATGGGCATGTATCTACTTTGTTTCCAATTCTTTTCTATTACGAAAGTGCTCCTATAAACATTTTGGTGTGTATGAGGACTTTCTTCTTATCAATGACCTCCTTGGGGTATAAGCCTAGTAGTGCAATCTCTCTCTCTTTTTTTTTTTTTTGGCTAGGCAATGGGGTTAAGTGACTGGCCCAGAGTCACACAGCTAGTAAGTGTTATGTGTCTGAGGCTGGATTTGAACTCAGGTCCTCCCGAATCCAGGGCTGGTGCTCTATCTGCTGCTCTATCCACTGCCCCAAGTGCAATCTCTGGGTCAAAGTTTATAGACATTTTAGTCACTTTGTTTGCATAATTCTACATTGCTTTCCAAAATAGTCTTACTGATCCACAGTTCTACCAAAAAAGTATCAGTGTACTTATCTTCCAGCCTTTGAGGCAGTTGGGTAGTGCAGTTAACATAGTATTGGGCCTGGAGTCAAGGAAAACCTGAGTTCAAATTTGGCCTCAGACGACTACTAACTGTGTGACCCTGGGCAAGTCACTTAACCTTTGACACTTAGTAGCTGTGTGCCTGTGGACAAGTCATTTAATCCCTCAGTTTCCTCATCTGTAAAATGGAGATAATAAGCTTGCTATTTACTTCACAGGATTATATCTAATGAATGAAAAAAAAACATTTATTGATCCCTTACTTTGTGCAAAACACTGATAATATAAGGAAAGAATACAGTATTTGCTCTCAAGGAACTTACCTTCTAATAACAGTAATAATAATAGCTAGCATTTATATAGAGCTTTACATATGTTAACTCATTTGCTCCTCACAATGGTCCTGTAAGGAAACTGAAACACAGAGAAATTTAGCTAGGGTCACACAGCTTATGAGTGTCTGAGGCAGAATTTGAACTCTGGTCTTTCTGACTCCAAAGTCTATAATCTATCCACTGAGCACATATTTCGATTAGGGGAAGACAATCCATCTAGGAAGTTTTAGCGACATGTCAGCTTAGGGTGCAGCACCAAAGCAGATAGCAATGTATCTTCTTTAGTGTCATTTCCATTGAAAAAATCTTTTATATTTCTGATGTTGAATCATTTGACAATACCAGGGATATTGGTGTTCTGAATTTACTTTTCTGGGTCCTCAGTAGCTGTAGCTGCTGAGAAGGTGGGAGCTCTAGCACCTGCAGAAGCAGTTTTGAGGCCCATCTCTATCAGGGCTGCTTCCCTATATGATAGCTGTGGGGGCTGGGCTGGAAGCCTAGCTAGTGGTGAGGGGGACACTGCTATTCCCTGGACTCTCAGGCTTGTGGTCTTCGGCTCTCTCCACCAGGGGAGATGGTAATATGTACCACCTTCTTTCATACCTGGAACACATTGATACTTCAGTGGAAAAGAAAGTGCTATATAAATGTGAGTTGTTGCTATTATTTTTAAGCACAGCATCTGTGTTTCGTTTTGTTTTGTTTTTGGAGGGGGTAAGGGTAGAAGGAAATGGTAAACCACACTAGTATTTTTGCCAAGAAAATCTCAAATGAAGTCACGAAGAATTGAACATGACTGAAAAATGACTAAAGAACAACAAAAAATGGATAATTAGACTAAAAGTGAAAATAAAATCAATGCAATTAAAATTAGAAGAATAATAGTTACCTGGGACAAATCTGTGCAGCAAGCTTCTCCAAAAAAGTTCTGATAGGGGCAGCTAGGTGGTACAGTGGATAGAGCTCTGGCCTTGGAGTCAAGAGGACCTGAGTTCAAAATCTGGCCTCAGACACTTGACACTCACTAGCTGTGTGACCCTGGGCAAGTCACTTAACCCCAATTGCCTCACCAAAAACAAACGAACAAACAAACAAACAAAAAACCAAAACAAAAAAGGTCTGACACCTAAAATATATAAGGAATTGATTGAAATATATATATATATATACACATACACATACATGTATATATGTATACACACAGATATATGTAGAGATGTATATAGAAATACATATAGAAATATGTGTGTATATGCATACAGACACACACACATATATACACATACATACCTAGGGAGATAATTATTCCTTGACTATTGTATTCATTTTATTTACCACATTTTAGGAAGAAGGTAGATAAGTTGAAGAGCATCCAGAGAAGGCTTCTCAGGATGGTGAAGAGCCTTGGTAGGTGGGTCCCATGAAGATGGAGAAGAGAAGATTTTGGGGATGTGATCTTTAAATTAGAATGTGTCTACTTTAACTCTCGTATAGAAGCTCCATGAGGCACGGACCAGGTCTAATCTAAAATTCTGTAATGCTTCCAGTACCTAACACAGTACTCTGAGTCATAGTGGCCACTTAATGTGTGTTTGCTGAATTGAATGGGAGGTAGTGGATGCACAATGGAAATAACCTCTGATTTGAAGTAAGAGGACTTGGTTTTGAATGCAAACCTTACCAACTCCACTTGTGTGGCTTTGGGCAGTCCCTTTGCCTTTCTGAGCTCTGTTTTCTTATCTGTAACCAGATGACCTTTCAATTAACTTCTAGTTGTGAATTCTGATCCTATGACTGAAAAATGAGGCTAATTCTGCCAACAAAGTGAAGGCAACCATGCTGAAGAGATGTAACTCTACCTCTCGGGTTGAATGGAAGAATGAATGAAAAGGCATTTATTAAGATCTTACTCTATGCAAAGTACTTAGACTACACAGAGAAAAGCAAGATAGTTCCTGTCCTCAAGGAGCTCACATTTTAGTGAGGGAGACAACATGGAGAAGGTTTCAGCTGCAAATCAGATGGAAAAGTCCCATGGTTCTTGGGGCGTAGTAGTAAAGCTCATGGTAGTGCATCTTCCTTAGTGCCATCTCCATGAACAAAACCATACTAGTTCCTGATGTTAAACCATTTGACCACGAACTTTGGTGGCCAGAACTTTCTTTTCCAGGTCTGCAGTAGCCCGTGCCATTGTGGAGGTGGGGGTTGTAGCGCCTGCAGAGGCAAGTGGCCGGGTCACCCTCCACAAAGGTTGATTCCCTGCACTATGCTGTCAGGGGCTAAGCTTGAAGCAGGGTCCATGGTCTAGGAGGCCCTGCTGTTCCATGGGGCACTTGGGCTTTCCCTCTCATTGGTGACATTTGGTTGGTGCTTGGAGTTGGTGGTGGTGGGTGTGACAGGCTGCTTCTCCACGAGGATTGCTCCTTTTGATGAAATTATAGATCTCTGAAGGATTGAGATATATGTGCGTGTGTGTGTGTGTGTGTGGTTGTCAAATCTTTGGTGAAAGTAGTACATTCTCTGTATTATGACTGTCCACCTCTCAACCAAATTTGCAAAAAATAGAAAGAGGGATAGAGAGGGGGATAGATCTAAGAGGTTGGCAGAGTTGGAAGCAACAAAGCACTCAGGTTGAAAAATGTTATCCACCTCCAGGGAGAGAAATGAGTATAGATTGAAGCAGAAAGTGCCAATTGGCCTTGGGAGGAGTTTCCTCACCTGGAAATTTCCTTTATCAATGAAACCGTAAGTCCATTCTTGATCCTGATAGAAAATGGCATATCTATGTCCACTCGTTGAGATAATTTAGAGGGTAAAAGAGGTACTTGGGGTTAGAAAATATTCATATGACAAATGTCAAGAATCCAGGCCTCTTTGACCTGTATGATGTCAAACATCTAGGTAGGGGTGGGGAACCTGCTGCCTTGAGGGCACATGTGGCCTTCTAGATCTTTAAGTGCAGCCTTTTGACTGAATCCATATTTTACAACTGGGGGGCAGCTAGGTGGCTCAATGGATATAGCACCAGCCCTGGAGTCAGGAGGACCTGAGTTCAAATCTGGCCTCAGACACTTGGCACTTATTACCTGTGTGACCCTGGGCAAGTCACTTAATCCTGATTGTCTAGCCAAAAAAAATAAAAAAAATTTACGACTGGAATCATGATTATATCTTTAGGTTTTCATCTAAGTCAACTTCAACAAATCAACTTCAGCAGCACAAGACAGGAGTAGTATGAGTTTTCCTTTGAAAAATATCTAAGATTTCAAGGGACAGACAGCACTGTATGAGTCTACAATTCAATATGGCATCCCCCCCCAAAAGCTAATGTGATCTTAGGGAGCATTAAGAGGAACATTTACTGTTGTTGTTTAGTCCTGTCTGAACATTTGTGACCCCATTTGGGGTTTCTTTGGCAAAGATACTGGGGTGATTTGCCATTTCTTTCTCAAGGTCATTTTTTTTAAGGCAATTGGGGTTAAGTGACTTGCCCAGGGTCACACAGCTAGTAAGTGTCAAGTGTTTGGTCTGAGACCGAATTTGAACTCAGGTCCTCCTGACTTCAGGACTGGTGCTCTATCTACTGCGTCACCTAGCTGCCCCAAGGGTCATTTTTACAGATAAGGAAATTGAGGCAAAAAGGGTTAAGTGATTTGTCCAGGGTCACACAGCTAAGTGTCTGAGGTTGGATTTGAACTTAGTTCCTCTTGACTCCAGAGCCAGTGGTCTATCCCCTGTGCCACCTAGCCTCCTCAAGAGAAGCATATTGTCAAGAACTAGGGAAGAAATAACCCTTTTGCATTCTTCCCTATTCAAACCACATACGGAATTCTGGGTTTAGTACAAGGACCACATTTTGAGAAAGACAATGACAAGATAGAGACTGTCCAGAAGAGGACAACCAGGCTCTGGAGGAGATTGCATGATCACAAATTTTAAGCAGAAAGGAACCATGGAAATCATCTGGGCCAATCTCCTCTTTTTTACAGTAAATGAAGAAACTGAGGCCTAGAGAAAGTAAATGACTGGTCCAAGGTCACTTAGTAGTAAACTACAGAGCCAGGATTCAAAAGCATGTCCTCAGATCCCAAATAAAGGACCCTTTTGACTTTACCACATTAGGAGTGGAAGTCACATTGTTTGAAGATTCGATAAAGGAACCAGGGATGTGAATACTGGAAGAGAGAAGGCAAGTATTTGAAAGGCTATTGTGTGGAAGAAGAAATGGTCACTCTGTCAACAAGTATTTATTTATCAATTACTACATGCCGTAGTTTGTTAAGTGCTAAGTATACAAAGAAAGGCAAGAAGAGTTCCTGAACTCAAAGAATTTGCTTTCCAAGGTGGGAGATAATATGTAAATAAATAAATACATATAAGATTCAAGCAGCATAAATGGAGGCTTGTAGACTTGTTCAGCTTGGTCCTAGACTACAGACCTTGGAACAGAAGATGCAATTTGCAGAGTGGCAGAGTAGACTGGGCTGCCTTGGTAGATAGAAGCTTGACCCGAATTAGAAGTCTGACAAAAAAGCTACAAAGACCAAGAATTTGCATGTGCAGGAATTAAGAAAAAAGGCTTTGGTAGTCACTCAGCAAATAGCCTACGTAACTTATATGAAATACAGATTATATATGTTGTAATATAACATTATGTACATAATGCTGTACTAGTTATTGAGTGAAATACCAAGAAGTACAGTGCTAGATGCTTGCTGCTGGTGCTGCTTTTGCTGGTGCTGCTTCTGCTGGTGCTGCTTCTGCTGGTGCTGCTGGTGGTAGAATCCTTAGCTTCCTTCAAAGTGCCCGAATGCTTCCCCCTCCAGCAGGAGGCCTTTCCTGATTCTCTCTGTTTTTAGCACTCTCTCCCTTTTAAAATTATTTTGCATATACTTACATATACGTGTTGCATCTTTCCAAGAGAATATAAACTTCTTGAGAATAGGGACTGCTTTAATCCCATGCTAGATACTTAATAAATGTTTGTTGATTTGAATTGAATAGATGAAATCAAAGATCTTTTGAAATAATATCCATGTATGGAAGCATACTATTTGCTCTCTTTTTCTTTTGTTGTTTTGTTTTTCTTTTCTTGTGGTTCCTCCCATTAGTTCTAATTCTTTTTTACATCATGACTAACGTGTAAATATGTTTAATATGAATGTATAAATGGAGCCTATATCAGACTACATGCCATCTTGGGGAGGGGGAGAAAATTTAAAACTCAAAATCTTATGGAAGTGAATGTTGAAAACAAAAAATAACTAATTAATTAATTAATTAAAAAAATAATATCCATATCACTAGTTTTCCAAGTGTACACCAATTGGAACCAGGAAGTTAGATTGGCAAGGAGAAGATAGTGCATAAGTATAAGACAACCAGGGATTAAAAATTTGCTACCAATAAGCCATGAAGTAGATAA
Organism: Vombatus ursinus; assembly: GCF_900497805.2. NCBI lineage: Eukaryota > Metazoa > Chordata > Mammalia > Diprotodontia > Vombatidae > Vombatus > Vombatus ursinus. The sequence continues at coordinate 22,079,113 of NW_020954591.1, forward strand.
TACATGTATTAATAATTATTAATGTATTAATTATAACTAATAATTAATATTAATAATTAATAATGTATTAATAAGGGATGGGTACAGATACATTTCTAGCTCAGTATGTGTATGTGTATATTATTTATTACAGATTGTGGAAATGTTTTACTACCAGCTGAAGCAGATGCTTTGCCGTAATGTCCTTTCACAGTACCCTCCATCGCACATAAAGGACACAGAAGGGACACAGTTCTTCTCTAGTTTCATAGATCTTTTTTTTAACCCCCTCATTTTATAGATGAGGAAATAGAGGCCCAGAGAGGGTGAAGGGTATAGACCCCTGCTCAAACCATTTTGAACCCTAACACCTGAGAAAGGCCTAAAACTTGGATAGGCCAATCAGGAGAGACAATTTGACCCACTCTGGGCTTAATTTACCATAATGCTTTGCATGCTCTGTTCTCTGAGTGAACTAAAAATACGCCTTCCCGTGTCAGCAACTACAGGACCACATGAAACTGACCAGCATTCTTCCTGTTTGTGATCACTAAGGGCAGGAAACCTGGGACCAGACACTGTCTTGAATAGTGGGACTTTTCTTATCTTGGTATCCTATGGACATGTGTTATGTAGGGGAAACACAGATATCCTGGGACTATAATTTCAATTGACACTTTGTTACTTCTCTTGTCTTATTGCATTTTCAGCTAAGAAACTTCCTTTCTCATGCTATATGTTAAAAACATATGGAGGCTATATTTTTTTGAGTGACACAGACATCCTGAGTTGGAATTGCTATAAGAGTATAAATTGTCCATTTCAAATTGCTTAAGACAGTCAGAGTTAAAGCTCTGGTTCCATATACATGTGGTTGACTTAAGGGAATAAATAATATGAGTTTATTTATCACCTAGCTTGTTGCCTTTTTAACCAACTTTCAGGTCAACAAGAGATTTGTTCAAGGTCACAAAGGTCATCTGTGGAAGGGCCAGGATTCAAACCCATGTCCCCCAACTCTGAATCCAGCACATCTCCCTAAGTCCCGTCCTGCCTCCTGTTGCTCCTTGGGGAAGTTCTCAGTTTACTTGAAACAGAAGCAAAGACAGATTTGGCATGTGTTAGGGCAGGAAAAGGGAAAGTCCAGCTGGGACCCTCAGTTAGATACTCACCTTTTGGCTCTGAGCTTCAGAAGTTAAGGTTTTTCTCTTGGTCTTCCCAGATTTTGGTTGCTTCTCAGACACTGGGGAGTTGGAGTTTCCTGCAAGCCTCAGGGTAGCTTCAGAGAAAGAGCAGCGAGCTCAGATCAGGAAGGATGGGGCACCTACATTACGGAATCTTTCAAAGTCTTAAAGTTCAGCTAAAGTCACAGCGATCATCTCTTCAGAGGAAAGCATCTCTTCTCTAAGGCCAAAGCACCACGCAGTACAAAATGCATCACCCTCCACATTATCCTGACCAGCCTACTCTGCTGAACATCTCCTTCACCGCTGAGAGCCAGGGAAGTAGAATCAATATTTTTTATTCCTACTTCTGGCCTAGTAAATGTTTGCTCACTATTTGCTGGGTTTATTCAAATTAGTCTCAAGTCAGATTCATAGCAGGGACTATTATTATCATTTTATAGATGAAAAACTGTGGATTACAGTGGGTATATAGTAATAATAACAGCTAGCATTTATATAATGCTTTAAGGTTTGTAAAGTGCTTTACAACTATTATCTCATTTAATCCTCACAATGCCTCTGTGAGGTAGGTACTGTCATTATCCATGTTTACAGATAAAGAAATTGCTACACTGAGTGGTTAAGTGATTTGTCCAGGGTCATGCAGCTAGTAAGTGTTTGAGGCAGGATTCAAACTTGAGTCTTCCTGACTCTGTCAACACTCTACCCAAAGCATCATTTAACTGCTTCTAAGTCAGATTCAAATAGAATGAAATACTGCATTGGTTCAGTTTCTGTTTAGAAACTATTCTAATAGTTTAAATTAGTTCCAGTTTAGTCTTTTAAAAATTTCACCATTCATTCTTCATCTGCCTATTTATGTATTCATTTGTTTATCATCTATCATATCTATTTATTTCTATATAATATCTATTTTTAAAATACAGTATTCTAAGATTCAGAGTGATCCTTTATCTCTGCAAAAAGCAGTTTTCTGACTGGATGTGGCACTGTCCACCTATGATCCCAACTATTAAGGTAGATTGAGGCAGTGGATTTCTTCATCCCAGAAATTCTGAGTTGCAGTGGGCTAAGCCAATTTGGTGTCTGCACTATGGAGTCTCAATATGATGAGCCCCTGAGAGAGGGGGGAGGCTCACCAGCATGCCTAAGGAAGGGTAAACAGTCCCAGGTCAGAAACAGAGTAGGTCAAAACTTCTGTGCTGATCAGCGTTGGGGTCAGGCCCATGAATGGCCACTATACTTCTAACCTGGGTGTGATAGGGAGGTCTAGTTTCAAAACGGAAACAAAAAGCCAGTTCTGAGCTTGCTCTCAGAAAGGTCAGAAGTCACCAAGGTGACTTGCTCCATGCTTGCTCCATGGAGTTATCATATATCTCATTCATGGAGTAAAACTGTGAGAAATAATTCATTTGGATCCCTACTCTATTCCAATCAGTATTAATCATTTTGATATTTTACATAAGTCATATAGGGCTAATTAGATTAGTTTTTATAGTAGACCTTTCTAGTGGGCCTCAAACTTTAATGTAATGTTCACTACTTGTTTACCAGTTATGCAACTCAGTTGCACAACCACAAGAATGCAGACAAAGATATCTCCATCCTGTTTTACTCAGATTCCATGTCCAAACCTGGCATGAGTGAGATGCCTTGATTCTTTGGAAAGTCCTCCAACCTATTTTTGTACCTCCGGACCATGTTGTCCAACATGAGCAAGTGACCATGTTATGGCCACTTAATCAGTGGAGATGCCCTGTGTTTAATCTAACCTGTGACTTTGCTCTTGCTGATACATCATTTTTTTGGTCCTCAAAAGTAAGGTCCATCAACCAATGAGATCCTGTATTTTACCATGCTTCTTTTGCACGTTTGGGTATCAGATCCCATGAAAACAGGGTCCTGGGGACCAGGGCCATCTCGGATCATGAAGAAGATCTGAGGTCCACTTCATTGCAGGGAACCATGTACTCTTTAATCAAGTGTCAATGGCTCAGAGCTCTTCCTCAGTGGTCTTTCTTGCAGATTGGGCAATTATAATTCCCACAAAACCTCAGTGGATCCTGCCTTGCTCTGAGTTTTTCCCTCAGAAGATCCTCTGTTCCTCAGGCCTTGTAGAGTCTCCAAATAGTTCTCTATAGTTATTCTACTTCCTATCTCCCATTCACAAAATAGTTGACAAAAAAATTCCTTTGAACTGCACAAGAAGAGCAGTCACTGGGACAACTATAATGTTATTCAGATTTGGTTTCCTTTCCTCCAGAAACAGAGACTAGGAAGGGCCTCCTCGTTGTTTCAGTTTCACCATTTTCTACAGCCAAGTCATCCTTATTCTCTTCTTCTTGTCACTTCTGCTTGTTTTGCTTTTGACTTTTTTTTTCTCCTTTTGTGTGAACTTTTTTGTCCTCAGATTTATCCATCCCCGCTGTCTTTTGGGGTTTAGGTTCAACTTTTACAGGGACCAATTTAGCTGACCATCTTGTCAGCTGTCTTGGCTGACTTCTTCTTGGACTCCTCTATTAACTTCCTCTTCTGCAGAATTGACCTTCTTGGGCATCTTGGCTGCTAGCTTGGAAGTGTTCTCTCTCTTCAGACACTGACTGTCTTCTGGTGTTTGATGGGGGCTGCTGCACCTAGTGCTTTTTCGAAAGTAGAGCTCATACCAGCAGAGGGAGCAGCTGGAGAAATAAGTGGAGCTGGATTAGAAGCCCACACCCTGTCCCCACCCCTCAATGTCCATATTTCTACCCTTTCATATAATTTTTTGTTTGTGTTTTTTATTTTTTGAAGGCAATTGGGGTTTAGTGACTTATCCTGGATCACACAGCTGGTAAGTGTCTGAGGCTAGATTTGAACTCAGGTCATCCTGATTCCAGGGCTGGTCCACCACTGTATCACCTAGCTATCCCCCTTTCATATAATTTTTAATAGTTTGCATTTGTTCCTTTAAAAACTGTTCAAATCCTCAATCACTTATCCATTGGGGAATGGCTTTTTTTTTTTAAGCAGTTGGGGTTAAGTGACTTGCCCAGAGTCACACAGCTAGTAAGTGTCAAGTGTTCGGTCTGAGGTCAGATTTGAACTCAGGTCCTCCTGACTTCAGGGTTGGTACTCTATCCACTGCACCACCTAGCTGCCCCTGAGGAATGGCTTTTGGAGACAGATAAATAGAGGTACTTATATATAATATTTAATGTTAATAAAATAAAATCTTTTATAATAATTAAAGATACATGTATCTTTAATTATGTACATATCTTGGATACCAAACACTTATCAGAAAAATTTGGAAAAAAGATTTGTTTCCCATTCAGCCATTTCCCTTCTTGTTGTAGGTACATTATTTTATTTTATCCAGAAGTCTTGTAGTGTCATGTAATCAAAGTTATTTATCTTATCTTTTGTAATTGCCTCTTTCCTTTGGTTAGGAATTCAGCTACCATCTATGGTGGTGAAAGACATATATATAGTCTATTTCTCTTCTAATATTTTTATGATATGATCTTTAATATTAAGATCATGTAACCATATAGATTGCATTGTGAAACATGGTGCAGGGTCTTGATCTAAGCCTGACATCTTCAACCTAGTTTTCAGTTTCCCCAGTAGTATTTTCCACCATGAAATGGGGAGTCGTTTCCTAAGTAAGTTATGTTTTCCAGTTTACCAAATACCTGGTTATTGGTTTGTTTCTGATTTTCCCTTGTATAGTCTGTTCCATTGATCTATCTTTCAATTTTCAAGTCCATACCAGGTAGTTTTGATGATGGCTGCTTTATAATATAGGATGAAGTCTAGAAATATGATTCTTCCTTCATCCCTACCAATTTTCATAATTTCTCTTGATATTCTACATATTTTATTTTTCCAAATGAATTTTATTATTTTATCATTCTCTGTAAAGTATCTCTTCAATTATTTGTTATGGCATTCAGACTGTAAATTAACTTTGGTAATATTGTCATCTTCTTAAGAATTATTTATTTATTTTTAGTTTTCAACATTCACTTTTATAAGATTTTTTTTATAAGATTTTGAGTTCTAACTTTTTCCCCTCTCCCTCCCAATCCCCTTCCCCAAGATGGCATGCAATCTGATATAGGCTATACATGTACAATCATATTAAACATATTTCCATATTAGTTACATTGTGAAAGAAGGATCAGAATAAAAGGGAAAAAACTATGAGAAAGAAAAAACAAAAAAAGAGAAAATAGTATACTTCTATCTGCATTCAGGCTCCATAGTTCTTTCTCTGGATATGGATAGCATTTTCCATCATGAGTCTTTTGGAATTTTCTTAGATCATTGTGTTGCTGAGAAGAGCTAACTCTAACAAAGTCGGCCATCACAAAATGTTGCTGTTACTGTGTATGATGTTTCACTGGTTCTGCTCACTTCACTCAGCATCAGTTAATGCAAGTCTCCAGATTTTTCTGAAATCTACCTGCTCACCATTTCTTACGGAACAGTAGTATTCCATTACATTCATATACCACAACTTTTTCAGCCATTCCACAATTGATGGGGTAATATTGCTATCTTTATTACATTGGCAATTCTTCCGGTTATTTAAGTTGTTCTTTCTTTCCTCATAGAGAACTTTGTAATTGAATCTATACAAGTATTTTGTGCACTATGATAGATTGAATCTCAAATATCTATTGCATTTTGTAGTTTTTTTGGAATGAGATTTCCCTTTTTATTATTGCCTCATAGGTTATATTGAAATGCTATTGGTTTTTTGGTTTATTTTGTAGTGTCCAACTTTACTGAAGCCATTTTCTCACTCAATATCTTTGCTGATTCTCTAGGATTTTCTAAGTAAACCATCAAGTCATCAGCAAATAGGAACAGTTTTATTCCCTCTTTACCTATTTCTATACTTCTAACTTTTTTCTCTTGTTTTTACTACAACTGCTAGCATTTCCAAAAGTATATCAAATAATAATAGTGAAAGTAGATGTACTTACTTTACTCCTACATTTATTAGGAAAATTTCTTATGTATCCATATTGTACATGATACTTTTTTTGATATGAGATAGATATTTTTATGACACTAAAAACAGGTCCATCTCTATTTATATGCATCATAGAGTTTTTAGTATAAATGACTGTTGTACTTTGTTGAAGGTTTTTTTTTCTATGTGTCTTGAGCAATTATAGGGTTTGGGATATTACTGTTTGTGATATGATTGTTTTCCTAATGTTGAACTATCCTTGCATCGCTAGCAAATATCCAACTTGGTCATGGTGAATCATCTCTTGAATGAATCAGTGTAGTCTGATTAACAGGATTTCATCCAAATTTTTTGAATTGAAATTAATGGTATTGGTCTACAGTTTTATTTTTCCTGTACTTTATCTTTTTTTGGTTTAGGTATTAGGACTATATTTGTCTCATAAAAGAAATCTGGTAAAGAGTTTTTCTTAATTCTTGCAAGTAATTTATGAAATATTTGTTTTTAATTGTTCTTTTAAAAGTTTAAGAGAATCCACCTGTGAATCCATTAAGACCGGGAGTTTTTTTTCCCCCCAGGAGACAACTAGGTGATGCAGTGAATAGAACTCTGGACCTGGAATTAGGAAGACCTAATTGCAAATTCAGCTTCAGACACTTAATAGCTGTGTGACCCTGGGGAAGTTATGTAATCTCTGTCTGCCTTAGTTTCTTCACCTACAAAATAGAGATAATAACAGCACCTGTCTTCCAAGGTTGTTGCAAGAATCAAATAAGATAGTATTTGTAAAGCATTTAGCACAGTACTTGGCACGTAGTAGGCACTTAAAAGTTTATTTCTTTTTTTGGGTAGTTCCTTTGCAGCTAGTTCTATTTGTGTTTTTTAAGATCTCTATTTGGTTTTTTGTTAGTTTGAGTAGTTTATATTTTTGAAGGTATTCCTCATTTTTCTTTTGTGTTTTATTAGCCTTTAACTCTACATAGGGTGTTCTGATAATTCTTTTTATTTCTTCTGGTTTTGTTGTGATTTTATCTTGTTCATTTGCTGTTCTATTGATTTGATTTTCTGCCCTCTTCTTTTCCAATTGCTTTATCATTTTCTTAGTGTTTTCAAGAAGCTAGCTTTTAGTTACATTTATTATTTATGTAGGGATTTTTTTTGGTTTCCAGTTTATTTCTCCTCTAATTTTTAATATTTCCTCTTTTATGCTTATACTAGGTTTCTTTATCCACTGGTTTTCTAATTATAAAAATTCATGTTCAGTTTATCAATCCTCTCCTTTTCTATTTTGTTAATGTAGGTTTATATATATAAATGTATATATATATGTAATGTGTATTTATAAAAATAAATTAATATATATTTATCCTGAGGACTACTTTCTAGAGATTATGTTTTCATCATTTTCATTTCCTTTCATACATTATTAATTTTTCTATAATTGTTCTTTGAACTACTCATCATATAGGATTTCATTGTTAAGGTTCTATTTGGGTCTTTGCCATTTTTTTTTTGTTCTCTGAACTAATTACTGTATTTTATTTCATTAGGATCTGCAAATTATGTGTTTGCAGTTACTGTCTTTTAATATTCATCTGCTACATCTCTGTACACTAATACATGGTCAATGTTTGTTAGACTTCTCTGTGGTACTAAGAATATTAGTATTTTTTTTTTTTAAGCAATCTCACTTAGAAGACATCATAGGTCTTTTAGGTCTAATTTCTCCAGCAATTTATTTAATTCTATATCTTTCCCTTTTGTTTCTGGTTCTGTTATAGTTGTCCAAAACTAAAAGTGGGACATTAAAAACTTCTTCTGCTGTTGTCTTCTTATAATCCAGTTATTTTTCCTTTCTGAATTTAAATATTAAGGCATTTGAGCATTTAAGTTTAATATTGATTGGTTTATGGTGTATGGTTTCTTTATTTCTTTTTATGTTGAGGCTTTTTGCTTTGCTTTGTCTAATAGCATGATTGCAATTCTTGTTTTTTTTTTTATTCACTTGATGCATAGTACATTTTGTTCTAGTGGCTAAAATCTAGCCTCTCATTTTTATTCTGTGTGTACCTTTATTTTTGTGTTTCTTGTAAGCAACAAATTGGGAGGTGTTGTTTTCTTATCCAATATATTATTCCTTTTTATTTTATTGGATTGCTTAATCCTTTTACTTTTAAAATTATGAGTTAGGTTTGTATTTCTCCATTTGTCTCTAATACAGTTTTTTTCCCCAATTAGTATGCTTCCCTTTTCTTCTGCAAAGACAATACTTTGTCCCTTCAATTATTTTAGCTTAATCTACTTTAAGGCAACCCTATTCCCATCAGCTCCTTTCTCTTCATACTCAAGTTCCTTTCTCATTTGGAACTCCTTTTCCTACTTTTGGAGCTTTGCTTTACTTTTTAATTCCTTTTTATACCTTCCCTTTATCTAGTTTTTGAATTCTTCTCTTTTTTTCTCTAAGTAGTCAATTAAGATCCCTCTTCCTGTCCTCCCCTTCAACTTTTTTTGTTAGTTTTTTATTTCATTTTCTGTGCCTTTTTATAAAAAAAACAAAAGTTTTCTTTCTCCCATTCTCTTCATTATTTTCTTCCCTTTCTGTCTATTCTAGACTTTTGTTCTTTGAACCTAGTCCCTTACATTTATTTATTTCTTCTTTAGTCTGCATTCTTCATTTAGTTAAAGCTTCTAAAGTATTTAGTTTGAATTCCCTTTTAAAAGGAGTTTTTATGTTATTGCCCCAATCCTCTTTTTCTATTGTTCCCCACCCTTGGTAAAACTAATTCCTGCAAGTGATAGAGAAAATAAAAGTGTTGCCCCATGCCAGGAATTTTCTTGTGTACCGGATTGTGCAGTTGTTTTGCCATCTCTGTGATTATTTTTCCCCCATTTGCAACTAGTTTTTTCTTTTGGGGTATTTTATTTTGCTACCTGTGTCTTGCTTTGTTGGTGTTATTTGTTTTATTTCTATTGTTTGAAGTGTTTGGAAAGCAAATAATTTATTCAGGTCTAATTTTCATTGTAGGAATGCATCAAATACCTCTTTTTATTGAGCATCTATCTTTTTTTTTTTCATTAGTGATTAAGCTCAGGTTTGTAGGGTATATTTGCTTGGATTGCATCTTGTACGCCTTTTCTCTTCAAAACACATTATGTTTCCCCCTTACAGTTTCCTGTGAGTGCAGAATAGTCTCGTATTATTCAAATTTTCTTTCCTTTATATTTGAAAGTCTTTCCCCTCATCATTTGCAAATTTGTTGTTTGTCATTGGAATTATTAAACTTAACCACTATGTGCTTTGGAGTTGGCAGCATAGAATTTTTTTCTGGAGAAAATTTGTGTATTCTTTTGATTGGCACTTTATTTTCTGCATTCAAAAATTCTAGGTAGTTTTCATATATTATTTCTATCATGATAGTATTAAGATTTTTTGACTTGTGTTCTGAGAGAATTGTCTCTATGTATATATAGCTGTATGTATAGAGATTATATTTTCTTTTTTTTTCTTTTTTCTTTTTCTAGGGTAAGAATTATTTATTTAAGCCATCCCAATCACAAGCAAAATGATAAAAGGTCAGCATGTTTGTCACTTTGTGATGCAAGTGAACTTAAGGTCCCATATAATTTTCTGTTCCACATAGAAAGAAAAGGATGGTCCAACTGCTGCTGTGGTCCCCCAGTGCTTGATTAGTATGGTCCAAGTTTTCTTTATTCTTTCTCATACCGAGTTGGGAGAGGATTGACGTGATGGTTATGAAATAGAGTATAGTTTCCATCTCCTCATGGGAAGGGCTTGGTTAGGATGTGGAGATGGGGGTAGGGGACGAATTCAGGCAGTTCGTGATGCTCCCGCGACTTCAGGTAGGCGTTCAGCATGCTGACCGCCACCCCGGGAAGCGTCATTAAGCAGGTCAGAAACCTCCAGAAGCGGCCCGAGCCCTCGTTGCTGTGGGCGCCGCTGGAGAGCCACCGCCTCGCCTGGGCGGGGGCCTGGCTCAGCAGCGCCTGCAGCCGACCGCTCGCCGTTACAGACATCTTCCAACCCACATTTTCTTTTAACGTTATAGTTTTTGGTTTCTCTTCTTCCGGATTGTCATTCATTTCTGTATATTTACATTCCCAATATGTTGCTTTCTTTTTTGTTTCTGTGGTGAAGTTGGTCACCTTGTATTCAAGTTTTTGCACTCTACTAATTATGTCTGCTGTGCAGGCCATACATTTTGCTCTTACAGTTCTTATTTCTCTCTTAAACTATTTAGGAACATCTTGCTGTAGTTCCATGATCTCTTGAAAATTCATAAGCTTCTCTGCCTCATCACACCTTGATTCATTTTCTTTTCTCTTGCAATATTTATTCATAGATGTCTGGATTCATTTAGATGATTTGGAGGCCATTTTTCTTTCTCTTAATAACATTTTCCCTGTTTGTTTGTTTGTTAATATAAATTCAAGGTCTTTAGCTGAGTTTTCTCCCTCCTGAAATTTTAGGTAATTTTAGTCTTTTAATCTTATATTCTCCTAACACTCACTTTCTCAATACTTCTCCTTCTATGGTGATTTCCTTGGGGGTTGAATCTCAAAGCTGTCTGTGCTGAGCAATTCATGTATTACTTTGCTTTGGTCTCTGCCCCAAATGACTTCTAGCAGGAGAACTGGTTCTAGTTGGATGCCAGTCGCCTTTGTTTCAGTTCTGGTGGATCCACATTTGTACACCGGCATCCTTCCCTAGTTTCCTCGGTTTCTCAGTTCTCTGGATGAGTACTGTTGTTGCACAGAGTGCTACCACACTGCACTGCCAGTCAAGGGAGAAAGAGTTGAGTTCTTTTGCAAGCCTGTGGGTTGGTCTATGCATCACTGCCAGATTGTGTTGGCTAGAGGGGAAGGGGTGCAGAGTAAGCATGTTAGGCGGGAGGGATTAGCCTTAGTTCATTGGATTGTTATCTCATTAGGGTTCTCGGTGTTTTACACCATGCAGACAGCTGAAATTGCTTTATTTCTTGTGCATAAATCTTATTTAGGGGAATTTTGGGAGGTTGTGAGGATCAGATAAAGTGTCTAGTCCTCCATCATGTTGGTCATATCTGCCACAGCCACTTCTGCTACTGCTGTCTCTAGAGCACTGCTCCTCTCTCTACTGAAACAAAATCTAGTGCTCAGGCACCTTGGCTCAGTGCTCTCCCCTCAGGGTAAGCATGGTGATTCTCATGATCTTCTAGTCTCTTTTCAGTCTAGAAAGATTACAAATCCCAAGATCTTTAACCAGCCTCTAAATATCTCTCTTTTCCCTGCAGAATAGTCAGCCAAAAATGATATACTGTTACAGTGGAGGCATTGAGATCATCCTGCATTCTTTTTAAAAATTGAATTTTAAAATAGAAATTTGAACCTAAATACCAAAATAAGAAGGAGTTGGGGAAGAATATTTCCATAAAAATAGTAGAGGATTCTATATGAATTTCTATCTCATGCACTTGCTTTCTTTTTTTTTTTTTGGTGAGGCAATCAGGGTTAAGTGACTTGCCCGGGGTCACACAGCTAGTAAGTGTCAAGTGTTTGGTCTGAGTCTGTATTTGAACTCAGGTCCTCCTGACTTCAGGGCCTGTGCTCTATCCACTGCACCACCTAGCTGCCCCTTTGTACTTGCTTTTAAATAAGTTTTACATGTTACTTTCAAAACTGTCTTTCTTATGTTCTCTTCTTTGCATTACAAAAAAGTTACAATGACCCTCTTTTTTTTTCAAGAATAATGTTTTTATTAATTTATTTTAATTTATCAACAATCGCTTCCATAAGCTTTTCAGTTTAAAATTTTTCTCTCTCTTCATCCTCACCTCCCTCCCCAAGACAGCGCACAATCTGATATAGGCTATAATATACATTCATATTAAACATATTTTCACATTAGTGATGTTGTAAGGAAGAATTAGAACCAATAGGAGGAACCACAAGAAAGAAAAAACAAAACAAAACAGAAGGAAAAAAAATAGCAAATAGCATGCTTCAATCTGCATTCAAACTCCGTAGTTCTTTCTTTGGATGTGGATAGTATGACCCTTTTTTTTTTGAGGGGGCATCATTACTGCTTTCTCCCATCGTCTCCAACCCACTCATTTAAAATCCAGAGAAATAGTTATACTCCCTCTTCATACCCTCCATCCCAACTTATTACCCTATTGAATTAGATGCATTTCTACACCTGTGTGTGTGTGTGTGTGTGTGTTTTCAACACTCCTTTGTCCATTTCAATTGAGTGAGGTTCACTGATGCCCTTTTGATTTTTGGAATATTATATTCCAAAATCTTTTTTTTTTAAAGAAACTAGTAGGTTTTAAGTGTTCCTGACTCTGATTCCTTTGTATTCTTCTTTCTGGATGCTTGCAATATTTTTTTCTTTGACGTAATGGCTCAGAATTTTGGCTTTGACATTCCTGAGGCTTTTCTTCTGGAATCTCATCCAGAAGGTGATCATTGGATTCTTTCTACCTTCACTTTACCCTGTGGTTCTAATACATCCAGTCAATTCTCATTTAAGATTTCTTGAATATCCAGGCTTGTTTTTTTTTTTAAGAACATGGTTTTATAGTAATCTAGTGACTCTTAAATAATGTCTCTTTGACAAGTTTTCCAGGTCAGTTGTATCTGATATCAAATATTTTGCCTTTTTCTCTATTTTTTCAATCTGGATTTTGTTTTATATCTCTTGCTCTCTCTTGCAGTCAATGATTTCTGTTTAGTCTATTCTAGTTTTCAAGGAATCTCTTTCTTGGTTAAGGCTTATATTTTCTCTTCAAAGCTACTCATTTTTTCAATTCTTTTTCTTTCTTTTTTTTTTTTTAGGCAATTGGAGTTAAGTGACTTGCCCAGGGTCACATAGCTACTAAGTATCAAGTGTTTGATCTGAGGCTGGATTTGAATTCAAGTCTTCTTGACTTCAGCGCCAGTGTTCCATCCACTGCACCACCTAGCTGCCCCATTTTCCAATTCTTTCTTTCAGAGTTTTCATTTAAGTTTTCTTATCTCTTGTTTCTTTTCTTCTAGGTATTAATGTAGTTCTTGTGGGAAATCCATTTTTCTTTCCAGTCTCTGCTTGATGTTGTTATGAAGTTACTCTTTTCTTCTTTTGGGGGACCTCTAGATTTACAATAATGTTTGATGCTGATTAGTGTTTTCTTTGGCTTATTCATTATTTTTAGCTTTAGTTTCTGAAGTGGGGCTTTGTGCCAGGGTTAGACTGTGCCCTTTGCCACATGTTTCGGTGGGGTGATCAGTCTTGCTTGGTCTCGTCTTCTGTTCCATAGATTCATGCTCTGACTCCCACCTCCAAGGTTTTGACACCTCTCCTGCCCCCCTTACTGAATCTTAAAGATTTGGAGTACCAAAAGACCTGATCTTCAGGTCTTTCTCCAGTGTCTCATGATGGTTTTATGGGATCTTGTAATGAGATGTCCTCTTGGTCTGAGTTATGCTACACTGTGCTAGACTTTTTGGGCACTTCTGAAATGTTACAAGTCACTTCCTAGAGTTATTAATTGGATATCTTGATTATTATTTAGTCTGGTGTGAACTTTAGGGTTTTTCTGGAGGGCATATGTGAGAACTGAGTGGTCTGCCACCTGTTTAGGTACCCATTTTGGCCAGAAGTCATCACTCTCGTTCTTAAAAGTTCAAGTGGAAGCTTAGAAGTTTCTATCAACCTGGAAAGTCTTTGAGTATGGTTCTGGTAACAGACTGTCTCCTCTCTGGGGCCAGCCTAGCTTAGGAAAGAGAGGTTCATCTCTGCTAGGCTGATCACTGGGCAATAAATTCTTTGGCCATAGGAAACTGTGAAAGAAAGACAAATAGTGAATAATCATCAGTTTGGGGTGGCTCCCTTTGCAGTGACAGTCAGTGGTGGAGTGGTGACAAAGAGATCAGAGGGAGGGCAGCTAGGTGGTGTGGTGGATAGAGCACCAGTCTTGGAGTCAGGAGGACCTGAGTTCAAATTTGGCCTCAGACCTTACTAGCTGTGTGACCCTGGGCAAGTCACTTAACCCCAATTGCCTTAAAAAAAAGAAATTAAAGGATACTAAGAATTACACAATTTGTGGACCATTTATCAATGTTAAATTTAACTGTAAATGCCCCAAGTGCAAGGTTTTTGTCCAAAATATAATGAATTGAACTGAACCATATAGGGACCTCCCAGATGAGGAACTTATTCTACCAATGAAGGTTATCTACAACTTCTGTTCATAGAGAGGTGCATAGAACACTCAGAGTTTAAATGATTGGCCACATAGCCTATATGTGTCAGAGGTGGGACTAGAACTCAGGTCTCACTGACTTGGAGGACAGCACTCTACCCACTAGGTCATGCTACTTTTGTGTATAAATATATACAAAATGAATAATAAAGAGAATAAATAAAATGTAGTTCAATACAAAGTATTTTGAAGAGGGCATTAGCTTAAGAGGGGAGAGAATCAGGAAAAGTGTCATATAGAAGGTGATGCTTAACCTGTGTCTTGAGGAAAGAGAGGGATGCTAGGAAGTGGAGGTGAGGAGGAGGATTCCAGACATGGTTGGCAGCCAAGGTGAAAGCACAGTTATGGGAGATGGAATGTCGTATTTGAGAAACAGAGAGAGTAGGGCAGCTAAGTGGCCAGTGGATAGAACACCGGCTCCAGAGTCAGGAGCACCTGAGTTCATATCCAGCCTCAGACACATAACGCTAGCTGTATGACCCAGGGCAAGTCACATAACCCCAATTGCCTAACACCCCCACCCTCTATCCCCCACCCCTACCCCCTCCAAAAAAAAGGGAGAAACAGAGAGAGCCAGTTAGGCTAGACCACAGAGTGTGGGAAGGGGAGTAATATTCAATGAGGCTGGAAAGACAGATAGGGACCAGATTTAAAAGCTCATCAAAGTAGTTTATATTTTAAACCCTAGGAAGGAGTCACTGCAGGAAAATACTTTGTCTTTTTGTTTATTGTATTTTATTTTTTCTAATTACATGTAAAGACAATTTATAACATTCATTAAAAATTTTTTTTGAGCTCCAAATTTTCTCCCTCCTTCCCTTCCCTGCTCCCTCCCTAAAATGGTAAGCAATTTGATATAGGTTATATATTATGTAAACCATGTAAAACATATTTCCATATTAGTCATGTTGTGAGAGAAGAAACAAAACAAAAGGAAAACACACACATGCACACACACACACACAAAATAAAGAAAGTGAAAATAGTATGCTTTGATCTGCATTTAGACTACATCAGTTCTTTCTCTGGATGGGGACAGCATTTTCCATCACAAGTCATTTGGAATTGTTTGGATCATTGTATTGCTGAGAAGAGCTAAGTTATTCATAGTTGATCATAGCATAATGTTGCTATGTATACAATGTTTTCCTGGTTCTGCTCATTTTGCATCAGTTCATGTAAGTCCAGGTTTTTCTGAAATCTACCTGCTTGTCATTTCTTACAGCACAATAATATTCCATTACATTCATATACCACAACTTGTTCACCAAAGGAAAGTGCTTTGGTAGTAGTGTGTGGGATGGCCTAGAGTGGTGACAGATTTGAGGCAGGGAGATCAATTATGAGCCTGTTTCAAAAACCAGGTGAAAGATGATGAGGGCCCAAAATAAGATTGTAATTGTGTGATTAGAGCTCTTTTAAACCAAGTCAACACTGTAAGATGAGAATAATAATAGTACCTACTTTCCAGGGTTATTCTGGGGATTAAATGCGATAATATCTGTGAAGCACTTAACATAGTGCCTGGCACATAGAAAGTGCCACATAAATGTTAGGTATTATTAGAAGGAGTTAGTCAGACCTCAGATCGCCTGCATCCTAATTCAGCATGCTTTTTGTTGTAGGACAGACCTCTTAAACACTTAAACTTTGAATTGGTTAGGATTTAAAAATAGCTCTGCTTGATAGGTAAACTTTTAAAAATATTTTAAAGCCTTGATGTCGAATATTAATAACTCTCTCCAGAGAATACATGTGGAGTCAGTCATGAACCTAAGTGGAATAGAATTTTCATACCTTGCTTCTGGGCATTCCTCACTGGAGATGGGCAGCCCCAGATCCCTGCATGGGGTCTTGCTGACTGGCTGAGAAGGGCTGGTCACCATCCTGCTTGGAACCCTGGAAAGAGGAGACTGCCCTGGAACACTCTCCTTCCAAAGCATGAGTGTTTCTTAACTTGGGGTCTGTGAACATGTTCCAAAAAAATATTTTGTTAATTAAATTTCAGTATAATTGTTTCCTTTGTAATCCCATGTATTTTATTTTGTTCATTTAGAAATTTAGAATATTCATTATTATGGGAAGGAGGTACAGGCTTCACCAAACTTCCAAAGAAATCCATGACACAAACAAGATCAAAAAATCCCATTCCAGAGGGCAGCTAGGTGATGCAGTGGATAGAGCACTGGCCTTGGAGTCAGGAGGACCTGAGTTCAAATCCGACCTCAGACACTTAACACTTACTAGCTGTGTGATTCTGGGCAAATCTCTTAACCCCAATTGCCTCACACACACAAAAAATTCCTACTTCAAAGACTTGTAATAAGATAAGTGTGAGAAGAGGATGGGTAGCAAAGGGGACTGCCAGAAAGGGAGCTCCAGGTTTCTGAGTGGGAATCTGGTTTCTTGTTGGCATAGACTTGGGCCTGTGACCGAACTCAGTTTCCGTGGGAAACGTATTCTCCCAATTTGATGCAAGAGAGAGGTCTAAAGGAAATCAATTCATTATGACATGCAACCCAAACAAATCCTATTCAGCTATGCCCCATGTAATCAAGAAACCACTAGCTCTGTATGGTTGTCACTCATTATGGATACCATTCCTTTATGTGATTTTCTTACTGTGATTCCTCCATGAAGAATTTATCATGAATGTGATCTATCTCCTCCAAAAGGCTGAGATTTGTTTGAAGGCAAAGAACTTTATCATCTTCTTCTGTGCCCAATAAAAGAATTCTGATTCCAGAGTTGAAGGATGCTGCTTGACTGCCTAAATTGACTGAATCTTGAATACCTGAGTTTGATGGAAAATTAACAAACAAAACAGAAGAGACTATTCTGGGCAGTTAGCTTGGACCAGAAGGGAGTGGTGGCTAGAACTGACCTATCAAAGGGGCTCTGAACTTTGTGTCCCTAAATGAGGGAGTTGTGCTCATATCACTAGAAAGCAGACAGTAAGCTCCATCACTTCTGTGTAGCATAGAACATGTGTATTTGTGTGTATGTGTGATTTGAGTGGGCGAGTCAATTGCAAGTCATGTCATCATCTCCCTGATGTCATGGTCCTCTTTGAGAACAAAGGACAAACCATAACCTGTGAGTAATCCGAGCTGCCTGAATGGGAACCCAGCTGGCCAGCTCCAGTTGGGCAACTCAGCTCCTCCTCTTCCTCCTCCTCCTCCTCCTCCTCCTCCTCCACCTCCTCCACCTCCCTCTCCTCTCCCTCTGACTCCCTCTCCCCTCCTCTCTTCTCCTCCTTTCTTGGTGTTCTACCCAAAGGGAGGTAAATTTTGATGACCAAAAGCTACCTAGTTTACTTGGGGCTTACTGTCTAGACTTCTTTCTCAAAGATCAAATCTTAAACCCAATTCAGTCTGGATCTCATGGATTGGACAACATTAGGTCCCTGACCAAGCACCAGTTGATGGTTATTTTTTGGGCCCTCCTGGCTCAGAGTGAAGGTACATAGTAACTGTTTTTCTTTTGGCCAGCAACCCTGAGGGTCTTCCTCTCCCAGTCTGAGGGTTTTTTTTTTTTCATTTTTTATTAAAGGGGCCATCCCTTGACTCACTTCTTAAAGAGCCCTATTCACTGAATGGGTTTTGCCTCACTCAAAGTAAAAACCTGAAAAGACCTTAGCTTAAAAGGGCCAAGGTCCCCCACTGCATCCTGGGCCATCTCCAGTCATCCTGATCAATATTTGACCACTGGACCCAGATGGCTCTGGAGGAGAAAGTGAGGTTGGTGACTTTGCATAGCCCTCCCTCACTCAAATCAAAGTCAATTGCAAGTCATGTTATCATCTCCCTGATGCCATGGTCCTTTTTGAGGACAAAGGACAGACCACTCACATACAATAGTAATTCAAAATGGTCATAAATGGACCAACCTATGCTACATGATAGCTCATTTGCCCTTTAAAACTCTGGTCTTTTACTTTCTCTTTGGCCTCAGTGGATGTCCAAGATGAGAGGGAAAGGACATTCACCAGGACTGCAATAGCTCTGTCAAGTTCCGTCTGAAACTCAAAAGGAGAGGCAGCAGGGACACATCGTGGGAAAGGGGAATAATAGAGATATTAATTTGTATGATGGGTGAATCCTGAAATAGCTGAGCTTCTGAGTATATTGATTTATTAAGCAATGAATGCCAATTGTGTAACAAATCGGTCCAGGCCTCCTCAGGTTGATACTGGACCCCAAATACAGGGGGAGACAGATTTTTATGCATTAAAAGATAGCAAGAAGCAGGATACAAAATAGGATGTATAATTAGGTCATCTGATTTTTAACTTGAGTAAAGATTAGGGGCTTTCCAAATTGGGAGGGGGAGAGTAAACAGGTACAATTCCCTGTAATCAGAAAAAGAGGTGTCCCATTTCCCCAAGTATCTATATTCAATCACAGGAAAAAAGAAACAGTAACTGATTGACCAGTGCAGGTCAGGTAAGACAAATGGGTTGATTGAGATGTATAATTGTGAGAAAACTCCTTGCATCATGTTTGGATCTGATTGGGTTTTTAGTCAGTATAACCTAGGTTGTTAGTTAAGAGTCTTTAAGCAACAGGTAAAGGTGGTCCAGCTTCCCAGTTACACAGGACGAGGTTCAAATAATGCAATAAAGTTTTCTCACAATTCCCACAATTGAACAAAATTTTCTCACAAGACAGATATTGAACTAGACCCAGAACTGAATAGGAAGGGAACTGAGCTAGATCTAGGATTGGGTCACAAGATGGAGTCAGTGTGGTTCACTCAATTTCCACCATTCTCTCCATTCATTCATTCATTCATTCAGTATTAAGGACCCACTCCATGTCCAACTCAGTGCTACAAGTTGTAGGGGTATGGGAAAGACGTGTTCCTTGTGGTGTAGGAAGACTCAACAGTCTGATTGATTCATAGGCTTGGGCCTGAACAATCTCAAGATTCCATCTAAACAGCTGATTCTACTTTCCTCTCCAAAATATTGCACATACCCACTCTATAGCTAGGTGGTGCAGTGCATAGAGTGCCAGACTTGGAATGAGGAAGACTCATCTTTCTGAGTTCAAATCCAACCTCAGGTATACTCACTAGCTGTGTGACCCTGGGCAAGTCACTTAATCCTATTTCCCTCAGTTTTCTCATCTGTAAAATGAGCTGGAAAAGGAAATGGCAAAGTATTCCAGTGTCTTTGTCAAGAAAACCCCAAACGGGGTCATGATGAGCCAGACAGGACTGAAATGACTGAACAACAAATAAATCAATTAATAAGAACTTATTTGTCTGATCATAAATACATAGATTTATAGCTGGGAGAGACCTCAAAAACCATCTCAAAGTTCAATCTCTTTATTTTATAGATGAAGAAACTGAGGCCAGAATGACTAAGTGAATTGCCCAAGTCCACACAGTTTTAAATGGTAAAAATCAGGATTCAAGCCCTTATCCTCTCTTTCAAAATCTAGCATGATCTCCTAGAGCAGAAAAAAAATAATTGTATTGAAGGCAAGAAAGTATCCAGAGAGAAAGAATTAGGTATGGAGAAATCAATGAAAGTCACACACCCCACCCTACCTCTGGCACTTGCTAAATCTCTAAGGTTCCTTAGGTCATAGCTTGGAAAACACTACCTAGGCACTGGCTTCTGATCTCTGTCTGCCTTATTTCTAGGTCTCTGTCTCAATGACTACTCATCTATGATAGGTTAACAGTACAAAGGTAACATAACTCCCAGGTAGTAGAAGAAAAAAAAAAGTGATGCAAGTGCCTGAAGCCAAAGCCTGCAAACTCACACACATAATTAAGCCCTTTCTGAGGCTTCAGGACCTAAGGACTTCAGTGCAGCCCTGGGGGATGGGAGAAGTCGGTTGCAAGATTGCTTTCTTTTGTTATTCCAATAAGACTTCTTAAAGTTAGATTTGCTCTGCCTAACCCCAGAAAGCAGAGCTAGGACAAATAAGTAGGAGTTGCGAAGACATAGGTATCTGCTTAAAGTAAGGAAAACTTCCTTAATCGTTGTTGTTCTGTTGTTTTCAGTTTTGTCCCCTTCTTCTTGACTCCATTTGGAGTTTTCTTGGCAAAGATACTGGAGTAGTTTGCTTACTTTACAGATGAGGAAACTGAGGAAAACAGCGTTAAGTGACTCTAGGGCCAGCATTCTATGCACTTCGCTGCCTAGCTGCCCTCTCTAACAATTAGAACTTAAAAAAAAAAAGGGCAATAGGGCCACTAGGTGGTGCAGTGGATAAGAATGCTGGCTCTGGAATCAGGAAGACTCATCTTCCTGAGTTCAAATTTGACCTCGGACACTTACTAGATGTGTGACCCTGGGCAAGTCATTTAACCCTGTTTTCCTTAGTTTTCTCATCTGTAAAATGAGTTGAAGAAGGAAATGACAAACCAGTATCCTGTACCTTTGTCAAGAAAACCCCAAATAGGGTCACAAAGAGTTGGAAATGATTGAACAACAAAAAAGTGTAATGATTTGCCTCAAGAGGTAATAAATTCCTCATAACCAAAGTGTTAAGTGGAGGCTGGCTGATTATTTGTTGGGAATATCATATTGAAGGATGCCTGCTCAAGCATGACTTGTGGAATATGAATTATAGTAAGAAGGGATTTCTGTTTAAGTATCTATATGGGGAAAAGGGATTAGTCTCATTTTACTTGGTATTAGAGGGCAGAACTAAGAGTAATTAGCATATAAATAAATAAAATAAATATAAGTAAATGAGAGTAATTAGTAAATAAGAGACAAATTCAGGCTCGATGTGAGGAAAACTTCTCTAACAATTGTTGTTCAGTCGTTTTTTTCTGTCATGTCCCACTCTTCGTTGCCCCATTCGGGGTTTTCTTGGCAAAGATACTGGGGTGGTTTGCTTATTTTATAGATTAGATACTGAGACAAACAGGGTTAAGTGATTTGCCCAGGGTCACACAACTAGTAAGTGTCTGAGGAGAGATTTGAACTCAGGTCCTCCTGACTCCAGGGCCAGCACACTATCCAAGTTACCACCTAGCGGCCTTTCAAGAAAAACAAATAAACAAACAAACAAACAAATGCCTGGACAACAACAAAGGTTAGGGAAGTTTTCCTTACTTTAAGCAGATATCTACGTCTTTGTAACTCCTATTTATTTGTCCTAGCTCTGCCTTCTGGGGTTAGGCAGAGCAAATCTAACTTTGAGTAATCTTATTGGAATAACAAAAGAAAGAAATCTTGCAAATGACCTCTCCCCTCCTTAGATCCCTGGTACCTCCTGGGCTGCTATATCTGAGAATTGCCTCTTGTTAAAGACCTTGGCTTGAAAAGGCCAAGGTGACCACTGCATCGGGGCCATCTACAATCCTCCTGATCTATGTCTCGCCACTGGACCCTTTGGAGGCTTTGGAGGAGAAAGTGAGGCTGGTGACTTTGCACAGCCCTCCCTCACTTAAATCCAATTCACTTGCGTGTCATGGCATCACTTTCCTGATGTCATGGTCTTCTTCGAGAACGAAGGACAACAGCAGGCAAGCAGCAGCAACCCACTGCACCATCTAGCTGACCCTCTAATAATTAGAGCTGTTTAAAAGTGGAATGGGCTGCCCCAGGAATTATCGTATCCCCTTCGCTGAATGTCGTCAACCAAAGACTGAATGTCCACTTATCAGTATGTTGTAGGGTGAATTCTTGTTCAGGTATAGGTTGGGATAGATGGCCTCTGAAGAGATTTCCATGTCTGAGATTCTGTGATTCTCTACCTAGAGCATTTGCATGGAAATTTCTGGATGCCGTCTTTTCTTAGGAAGGGCACTGGGTTAGCTAGGGAGCCTCTAGAGGAAGGACAGGATGGCAGAGGGATTTGAGATCATGACCTGTTATGATTGGTTGAATAGACTATGGATTCTGATGGACGACATGATAATTTTTTTTTCAAGTATCTGAAAGATTCAACTGGTTCTGTTTGGCTCCAGACGGCAGAAATGTGTGAAGTTGCAAGGAATCAAATTTCAGCTTAACATAAAGAAAAACTTTCTAACAGTTTGAGCTATACCAAAGTGAACCCTTGGGTTCCAACTATCTCTAAATTTCTGTGATTCAAAGACCCATGTCCTTGGTATTAGATGAATGAAAGAAAATAGATAAATGATGTATTTAAGGCTATTTGATTCTGAGTAAGTGGTGACCTCCAAGGACCCTTTAAACTTGGAGATTCTGTGATTCTGATACTTTCTTGCTTGGCAGTCATGGGAAGCCACTTCTGGGACTGGGATATCAAATACATGCCTTGAGACACAGCTCCAAGCATTTTTAGAATCTAAAGGCCTTACCCTAAACTTATCCTTGAAGGAAGAGAAGGAGTAGGGTGGACATTCTAGGCATAGAGGTTGGCTTGTGGGGATCCCCAGAGGTAGAAGACAGAGCAGTTTTGAGTTGGGGGAAGCCAGTAGTCTAGTTTGGCTGGAGCATAGAGTCCATTGAGAGAAGTAAGAGATTCAGGGGTGTAGGATGGTCTACAGGTTAATGAGGGTCAAGGTTGTAAAAGGAGCAAAATCAGTTTAGAGAAGGAGGAATGGACTTGGAGAATGAGAAGCAATGTAGGCCCTGGAGGTCATAGAAAGGACAATGAATTGATTTGATTTAGGAGGAATGAGGCAGAGGGAGAGATACAAGAACAGGAAATGATTAGAGAAGGGAATTTTAGAATTCTTTATCTTGGAGATTGCAAGGTGATGATGGGGCACTGTTTCTGTGAGGGTCTGACATAAAGCGAAGATGTAAGTCATGGGAATTGAAGAGGTTCAACAGGGAGGCCTAGGTCTTCAAAAGAACATCAACATATCCACCAAAGTTCCTAAGTAGGAGATCAGAGGTTTGGATAGAGGAGAAGAATTGTGAGTCCAGTTAACAGCAAATCAAGTCAACAAGCATTTATTAAGTATTTATTATGTGCCTGGCTGCTCAGTGGGGAAATACAAAAAAAGAAATAATCCCTGCCCTCAAGGAGCTTAAATTCTAAAGGGAAGATATCACATAAAAGGAAGTTGAAAAACTGGAGGTTGGGAGAGAAGGTTCCCAGATAGAGCAGTAGAGAAAGTAGTCCTGAGAAGTTAGGAAAGGAGTACAGAGAGGAATAACCTTCCATGGCTGCCCCTCCCCCCACCTTGTAAGCTGAAAACTTTACTTCATATTTCACTGAAAAAAAATTGAGGCCATGTCCCCTCCTCCTTATCTCACACCACTCAAATGCCTTCTGCCACTATCTCCTCCTTCATTCATGTCTTACTCACTCACTAAAGAGGTAGACTTTCTTCTTTCCAAGGCAATCCAAGCTACATACACAAGTGATACTATTTCATTCTACCTTCTCAAGTGAATTTTCCCATTATCATCCTCACTCTCTCACTTATCTTCAGTGCCTCCCGGTCTAGTTTCTGCTTCCCTTCTTCCTACAAACACACCCATATCTTCCTCTTCCTCATTTGCTCTGACCATCCCCACTATCTCCACCCTTTTGTTCATAAACTTCCTCAGAAGGTCATCTAAAATAGTTGCTTCCACTTTTCTTACTGTCTGACTTCCAATCTCATCATTCAACTGAAATTTCTCTTTAAAAGGTACGAATAATCAACCCACATATACGAAAACATTTACAGCAGCTCTTTTTGTGGTGGCAAAGAATTGGAAATTGAGGTGATTCCCATCAATTTGGGTATGGCTGAATAAGTTGTGGTATATGAATATAATGGAATACTATTGTGCTATAAGAAATGGTAAGCAGGCAGACTTCAGAAAAACCTGGAAATACTTGTATGGACTGATGCTGAGTGAAGTGAGCAGAACCAGGAGAATGTTGTACACAGTAACAGTCGTGTTGTTTGATGACTAACTTTAATAGACAGCCCTTCTCAGCAAGGCAAGGATCTAAGACATCTTCAAAAGTCTCATGATGGAAAATGCTATCCACATCTAGAGAAAGAACTATGGAGTTTGAATGCAGATTGAAGCATACTATTTGCTCTCCCCCCACTCCCCGTTTTGTTTTGTTTCTTCTTTCTTGTGGTTCTTCCTATTGGTTCTAATTCTTCTTTACAACATGACTAATGTGAAAATATGTTTAATAGGAATGTATATGTAGATTGAACACAGTCTTGGGGAGGGAGGTGGAGAAAATTTAAAACTCAAAAGCTTATGGAAGTGATTGTTGAAAACTAAAAATAAATAAATTAATTAAAATAAAAAAATAAAAAAAGGAACAAAAATAAAAGGTACTAATAATCTCTTAATTATTAAATCTAATGGACCCTTTTCAAGCCTGATTCTTCTTTTTTTAAATTCAGTTTAAAAAAAATTAGATTCCATTTTCATTATTGTTTGTTAATTTTTTTAAACATTTCTTTTCTTATTTAGAGCTCCAAACTCTCTTTCCCTCGAGTCACCCCCCCACCTGTTGAGAAGGCAAGCAATGTAATACCCAAGTGAAATCAGGCAAAACCAATGTCTATATTGGCCATGCTGGGAAAAAAATGTAAATAAATAAAAAGCAAGAAAAATAATGAAAATTTAAAAAATATGCTTCAATCTGCACTCAACTACTCTCTATCTATGCACTGTGCAATGTGTACAATCTGCACTCTCTTTCTCTCTCTCTCTCCCCATCTCTCTTTCTCTCTCTCTCTGGAGGTGGATAGCATTTTTCATCATGAATGGAAATGGAATTGTCATGGATCATTGCATTGATCAGAGTACCTAAGTCTTTCACAGTTGATCATCGTTGCAATATTGCTTTACTCTCCAAGCGTTCCACTTGCCTTTTCTTACTTACCTTGCTTTGTCTTGCCAACTACCTTCTCCTTTTCCTTCACCCATTTAGGTGCTACTTTCCTAGTCTTCTTTTAACCTCTTTTATATCCTCAATTATGAGGATAATTCTTGATATTGGTCTTCTTTCATTCAAGAAAATAGAATTTGCATTATTTATCTGAGTTTGGAGATGTTTTTCCTTAAAATTTCTTTTTCCTGAATTCAGCCTATCATTTATTTCACTAACCCAAATTTCGCTGTTACTGGTATGATTTTCTTCTCCTTCTTTGGCTGCAGTCTATCTTCTCCTGCAGCTAGATGGCATGGTGTATGGAGTGCTGGCCCTGGAGTTTAGGAGGACCTGAGTTAATATCTGCCTCAGACACTTACTAGCTGTGTGATCCTGGGCAAGTCACTTAACTGTTTGCCTCAGTTTCCTCATCTATAAAATGAGCTGGAGAAGGAAATGTATCTTTGCCAAGAAAACTCCAAATGGGGTCATGAAGAATTGGACAAAACTAATAGACTAAACAACAAGTATCTTCTCCTGCTCCTTCTTCCACAAAATACAGAAGTAGAATGAGGGACTTCTTATTAAAGGTTTTTATACAGTTTCTAGGCAGAGTGAATTTACCCAGAATCTGTGGGGGTGGCTTGAATAAAGGGGGAAGATGTGATATATGTGACTCATGGACGAAGGACTCAGCTGTCCCTGAGTCTGTTAATCTCTTTATTGAAAATGGTTGACATCCTGGGTATGGTTTGTAGCTGTGTGTAAGGGGATGGAGTATGGTATCGGGGGTGGTAGTCTCTGTCTCCTCCTTCCAGCTCCAACCTCTACCTGGGCATCACAGGGCTTTATGTTCTGAGATGTGACATCTCAACTTGAAGTGTCCTGTCTAAATCTGTCTTAAAAAGTTGATTTGAGATGGCCTTTCCTTCTGCTTTCCCCAATCCTGTTTTATAGTGTTTGCCCAAGGCAACAGAATGGATAGTTATGGTTTAAAAACCAAATGTCCTGGGACTCAGAATGCAGAGGACAAAATCTGACAAAAAGAAAAAGAGTATTGTTCCTTTCTCTGTCATAAGCATGTATTTCTTATAATCCTTTGGCCTCTCCTCCTACTCAGGTCCTTACTTACCCTTGCTAAACACTAGATGGCATGTCACTGTGTTTCTCTTTTTCATCAGCATTGCCACCTGCCTTCTGCCAGATGTTTTCTTTAAGCATACTCCTGAAAGTCTGTTGGTGCTGGTAATGTGTCCTATCTCCCTCTGCTCCCTCAACCTCAGAAGAGGATCATGAAAATCATGGGAAAGAGGTGGATTTTTTTTTAAATTTTGGAGGCAATGGGGGTTAAGTGACTTGCCCAGGGTCATGCAGCTAGCTAGTAAGTTCTGAGGTCAGATTTGAACTTGGGTCCTCCTCGGAGAACACCTTGGACCAGTGTTCTATCCAATGTGCCACCTAACTGCTCTGAAAGAGGAGGGTATTGATAAATATTCTAACACATAGAATCTCATGTTTAATAATCATTTCTTTGAATGGATTTATGATTTGCTAATTATTCATCTTGTCCATTTCTGGACTTCTCCTTACCAGCTCCCTGGAACAGAAACTAAGTCCTGAAAAATTGAGCCCTTTCATGCCTGGAACTCTCACACTGGGGCCTGCTGTCCTGAGGGTGGTTGCCTCAGGTCTCCCCCCCCCCCCCCTTGGATATAGTCTATAGCTATGCTTCATTACTCATTTCACTGGCTAGGTTTCTCTTCACTAGCCATGATGTTGCTTCAAGAGTATCTTGTTCCCCTCTACCCATTCTCTCCCCTTTTCCAGGTCTAAAAGTATAATCAAAACAACTCTGTCATTGCTCTTAGAAAGGGTGCTTCAACATACTCCCCTACTGCCCCATTCACTATTCCTATAACTTTCCAAATCAAAATCTCCCTCTCTGTTGACTCCCTCATTTGAATGTAGACTCCTTGAGACCAGACAATATCCTTGGTTTTTGTATTTATATCCCTAGTCTGGAACATAATAGGTGCTTGGCACATAACAAGTGCTTAATAAATACTTTTTCATCCATTCATTTATTGCTTCATCGTTGAATATCCAGCAAATAGTCTTCAGCACTAACATATACTCATTTGGTTTCTTGATATTATATATTACATTAGCATAAATTATTATTGACAGAATGCTCAGACATGTTTTATAGCATTTCTGCAATGCTGGTATGGCTACACTTTTCACTTGGTCTGTGTATCAGTATAGTGCCTAAGGCAACAGAATTAAAGATTCAGTGGTAAAGGATAGGGCAATCCTTGTTCTTCCTGACATCCTGTTTCCTCAACTCCTACACCCAAGCCTCTTAGCCACAGCCCTCACTTTCCTTTCCTCCAGTCTCTCATTTAAATAATGCTGCCAGATTTCCTCTGTGAAGGCTGTAATATTGCTTCTTGGGAATTCTTCACAGTGCTCAGTGACTTTCTTTACCTCGATTTTGCCTTTGCTCTTAGGGTTTCCACTCCTCTCCAGTCCTTGAAGTTCCATATGATTCAGTTTTTGCAGAAATTCCTAGAGAAAGGAAACAATGATGTTAGCCTTTTATTACAAAGACTTCCTTCACCATAAAGCTATGCCCTTTTCCAGCTAAGGCAACAGGGGAATATACAACCTGAGGGACTATAGGTAGGGAAGTGAAGAGTGGGTGTTAAGAGGGAAAATTAAAGGATGATTCCATTCCCTCTTTGGGTACTATGAGTCAGGAGTTTCTTGGGGCCAACCTTAGCCCTTGGATCTGTTGGTCAATCCTTTTGTAAAAACGCAAGATACTCCTATTCTTATTCTGCTATGACACTAGGTGCTTGGTATGGTCCTCAAGATTATCATACAAGGTGTGGACACTGAAGTCCTCCAGGATCATCATCATAGGTGGTCTCCTTAGAAGAAGGAAACAAAGTCCTTCAGAGTTCTATCCCTGAAGGACCCAGGGGGTTGGAAGTCTTGGAAGTTTAAGGAAGAGTCTATAGAACGTGCTGAACAGTAACTTTTTTACCTCAGGAGCAGGGCTACAAAACTTTATATGCTCAAACACAAAAGGGCTTTGTATAGAGCTGAGCAAACTCAGAGAAGAAGGGAAGGAAATTAAGGATAAGTGTGGAAGGTCTGGAATGTTTTCAGATTTCATCTGATAGACAAAAAGCATCCCATAAATTCAGGTGGAGAAGGCTCTTCTACCCAGGCTAGCAGGGCACAAAGGAAAATGCTAAATGGTTGTGAGGGAGAAAAAGTAGGTGATGTGGCTGGTTGGATGAAGACCAAGATAAGCTCTGCCTTCTCATATGAACGCTGCAAAAGAACTTCTCCTCTGTGGGTGTAGCTGACAAGAAGATTTTAACCCAGACCCACTCTGCCTAATATCTCTCAAGATATCTAAGTGCTCTCCAGAGTGGAATGACTCTGCTTCAGGCTTCAGTTATCAGCCACTATGATTGATAGTGAGTTACTTCATAAACAGAGAACTGCCATCTCCCTGCTAGCCTTCCATTGGTATTTTCATCAGAGAGAGTAAAGCTGCTTTTGTCTGAGTCTATCTGGAATTTGTCTTACCATCTGGTGACTAGTAGCCATCAGGTCAGATCAAGTGATATTTACAAAATGGAAATCTGGAATATTATTCTGAATACATTTTTCAGTACCCAAGTACTGGAAATCAGGATAATATCACTGGAATGAGATAAATGATTGCCCTTATACCTCCAGGGGACTTGGGCACAGCAAGACAACTGCAGAAGACGAGTGAAAAATCAAATGAGATAATATATTTTAAATACTTAAAGTGCTATACAAATGTTAGCCATTATTGTTGCAATTATAATTATTAGCATTATTATTATGACTGTGAACAATTACTAAACCCTGTCACTATTCTGTTGAAAAGAGGGAGCATGGGTGAGAAAAAGTGAAGACTAGAGTCTAGGTGATAATATGAAGTCAGAGCCAAGTTTCATTTTTTTTTTGTTTTATGCTTTTTATTTTTACCTGAAAGTACTCTAGACCCTATGAACACCTCCAGCCTTTAGTACCTTTCTGCTCTAAGATTACCTTCTATCTGCTCTATATTTACCTTTTACTTTATGTATATGTTATTTCACAATTGGAATTAAGTTCCTTGAGGACAGGCATTATTTTCTGTGTATTCCCACTGCTAAATACATTTCTTGACCCATACTAATTACTTACTAAATTATTGTAACATAGAGAAAGCAGTTAAGACAAACCTTCAGCTACTGAATCTACAATTTACATGACATTCTGCATCCACAATCCCTTACCTTTCTACCAAGAGGAGCAGTGTTTCCTCCTCTGTGGGGACAAGATAGGTTTTTATAGTTAAGGGTTTTTCTTTGCAAGGCAATCAGGGTTAAGTGACTTGCCCAGGGTCACACAGCTGGTGAGTATCATGTGTCTGAGGCTGGATTTGAACTCAGGTCTTCCTGACTCCAGGGCCAGTGCTCTATCCTCTAATTGGGGTTAAGTAACTTGCCCAGGGTCACACAGCTAGTAAGTGTCAAGTGTTTGGTCTAAGGCTGGATTTGAACTCAGGTCCTCCTGACTTCAGGGCCTGTGCTCTATCCACTGTGCCACCTAGCTGCCCCAGGGCTTTTCTTTTCTAAGGGGAACATGGGAAAGCCTTGTTCTGGCTGTGTAGAAATGTTTTTTTTCTTCTCATTTACTTTGAGTCCTGTCCTAATCATTCAGGATAGCATTAACAAACCCATTATCCAATTATGGGGGAAGATTCCCCCAACTAGGATCTCACCTCAGGAAAGAGGGCTGGGCACTTCTAATTCTATACAGCCTTCCTCTCTAGCTCTTCTCTTTCCCTTTTCTCTGACACATGAAATTGGGACATTCTGTTATAGTCTGAAGGTGTTCTGTTTTGTTTTGAATACAAAAGGGCACCTCATCACCCCAGGTCAGCCTCCTTTTACTGTATAGTTTCTAATAGCAGGCAGAGTGGTGTAGCTCACAGAGGCACCACTTCTCACTTCATCCACCTTCATGCCTTATCCAGGCAAACCTATGATGTGAAGAATCAACAAAGGAAGTTGAGAAATGGTCAGAAAGCTACTAAGAAAACCAGGAGAGAGCAGTGTAAAAACCTATGGAGGAGAGAGTAACAAGAAGACGGTGACCAACAGTGTCAGATGTTTGTGAAATGTATTTGGCAAATTAGAGATCTTTGGTAACTTTGGAAAGATTAATTCAACTGAACAATGAGTTCAGGAGCCAGACTGTAGAGAGTTTAGAAAGAGTGAGAGGAAAGGAAGTAGAAATATTAGAGGTATACTGGTTTCTCAAGGAATTTAGCCTTGAAGGAGAAAAGAGATATATGGTTATAGCTAGTTCAAATAAAGAATTTTTATGTGGGCAGGTTTGTAGACAGGAGGGTAAGAGCCAAGAGCTAGGGAGAGACGGAGGATAGAGAGAATGGGGCTAATAATGGTGGAAATCTCCTGAAAACACTAGAGGAGATGGTATCAAGGGTTTTACATAGAGGGGAAAAGAGAAGATCTACCTCTTCATATGAGATAGGGGTGAAGGAGGAGATAGTGTGGTAAGATGGAGTATAAGCACAGGTGGAGTATAAGATGACTCTAGAAAAGAGAAGTTGGGGAATCCACTCAGGGCTTCAGGGAAGCTTGGAACCACCCAATCTATACTTGCTCCTCATTGGGCCAGTTCCATCTGACAAAACAGGTGTGGAGGGAGAAAGGATTCAGGACTAGCAAACACTAGATACATCTTAGCATTAAATGAAAACTTCATAGGCATTACAATATATGCAAAAGAGGATACAAACTTTCATCCTTTAGAATCAACAGAGAGATAACATGGCATAATGGATAGGGATGTGGTCTTGGAGTCAGAAAGACCTGGATTCAAATCCTTACAAATGTGTCAGCATATTGGCTGTGACTGTGGACAAGACACTTGACTTCTCAACACCCCAGGCAACTCTCTAAAACTATCAATTATAGATAAGTTATCCATTTGCATCAGTGGAAAGTTTACACATTCCCTACCTCAGACTAAAGCGCTGAGTATGTTCTCCCCAAGAGGTATGTGAGAGAGAAAGAGAGAGAAACAGAGACAGGGATAGAGAGAAACACAGAGAGAGAGAGAGACAGAGACAGAGAGGAGAGAGAGAGAAAGAAAGGGGGTAAGAGGGAGAGAGAGAAAAAAGAAAAAGGAGATAGAGTATATATGGGATGAATAGATACATCTATACACAAATATATACAAATACAAATATTTACATATATATACATGTAGACACACACATATGTAGAGTGATACAGGTACAAGATGGGGGAGGTGTGTCTAGACAACTGTCCACATGAGAACAGTCTAGGGCAAGCGTGGGGAATCCAAACTTCACAGAATAAAGAATTCTGTTAAAGGGCCACACTTGAGGACCTAGAAGGCCACATGTGGCCTTGAAGCTGCAGGTTCCCCAGCCCTGGTCTGGGGGTTTTAGTGGACTGCATACTCGGCATTAGTTAACAGAGTATATGGTAGTTTTAAAAAGCTACTGCTGTTTTAGGCCACGTTAAGAGAGGCACATGGTGTCCAGGGTGAAGGAAATGACCATCACCTTGACCTCTATCCCAGCCATACCACATCTGGTGCTCAGTGCACAGTGTGGGGGATCACATTTTCAGAAGGATATTGACAAACTGAAGAGTGAGGGACCAACACAGTGAAAGACCTTGACATCGTCTGAAAGAAATGGGAATGTTTAGCCTGAAGAGAAGAAACTATAGAGGAGACAAGTAGGTTTTTATAACTCTAGGGCATCCTGTCACAGGGAAGAGGAACTGGGCTTGTTCTGCCTGGCCCAAGGTGGCAGAGCTAGGAGCAAAGAGTGGATGTTGCAGGGAGGCAAATTTTGGCTCCAGGTAAGAAAAAAACTTCCTGAGACTAGAGCTACCCAAAAGTATCTTGTGTGGTAATGAACTCCCCTTCATCTGAGGTGATTAGGCAGTGGCTGGATAACCATGTGTCTGTCAGGTGTGCTCTAGAAGGGACTCTTAATCAGGTATGGGTTGGGATAGGTCAGGGGCTTACCTTTTTGTGTGTAATGGACCATTGGGAAGTCTGGGGAAGGACCCCTATGAACTTCTCAGGTCA
The DNA here is from genome assembly GCF_900497805.2 of Vombatus ursinus. Classification (NCBI taxonomy): domain Eukaryota; kingdom Metazoa; phylum Chordata; class Mammalia; order Diprotodontia; family Vombatidae; genus Vombatus; species Vombatus ursinus. The sequence goes on from NW_020954591.1 coordinate 22,111,457, forward strand.
TGTTTTTAAGTGCATAAATTAAAAAGGATACATAGGATTACAAGGGAAACCAATTATACTAAAATAAAGATGTAATTACTTTTCCCTGCCCAAGATAATGGACCCCATGAAAGACTAAGATTTTTGGCCCATATCAGGGCTTCTTAAACTTTTTCCACTTGTGACCCCTTTTTGCTCCAAACATTTTTGCATGCCCCTGGGTATTTAGATATATAAACTAGATAGATATACAGACCAAACTTTTACTGATAAAAAATCATAAAGAAGTTCATTTTAAAACAATTCTTTGGTACACATTAATTTTACCATTTATTAAAGATGAAGGCAAATTTGCATACTAATGACATGGATATGTTTGTTTATTTTTACATAAAGAATTAAATTTTGATGGAATATTTGATACTGTAGAATGCAGAGCATTTTCATCATTTTTCAGAGTTGATCAATATTTTGATTTTGTAATCATCAATGCTGAGAACACTGCTTCATATAAATACATAGTACAAAATGGCAGAAGTATGGTTAGGGCCATTTCAGAAATTGTTGGAAATCTTGTCCTGATCCCAAGCCAAAATTCATTTAATGATTTTGTACATTCAGTAAAAACCAAATTTCATAACATACAATAGTCTTGAATCTGAGCTGAGGTGTTTGTGGCAGTGTTTATTGGTGTGTGGTGTGATGGCATGTGCAGTGCAAAGTGTGCATATTGTGTGTTCAGAGTCAAGACTGCAGTGAGGTTGTGCTATGCAACACAGACAAGTGCTGCCAGAAATGCCTCAGATTCATTACACATTTGATTTTGAATTAATTTTTGGCCATTGCATGTTCAGAAACCTTTTACTGTTGCCAAATTTTTTGTGATCCCCACATTCAGTTACAAAACCTCATGTGGGGTTGTGACCCACAAGTTAAGAAGTGCTGGCCTAGGTGATCTCCAAGCTTTGTTCCAGTGCTAGGGCTTTCTCTTTGGTGATTATTTCTGATTTATCTTCTATATATCTTATTTGTACATAGTTTTTTCATGTCTTTCCTGTTAGAGTTTAAGCTTCCTGAGAGCAGGAACTATCTCTCTTGCTTTCCTCAGCGCTGACAAACAGTAGGTGCTTAATAAATACTAACTTACTGACATTGAGGGCTGTTCATCTGTGAGGTATGAGTGGGGGTGGAGTACAGTTGGGATCTTAGAGGAAAAGGCTGTTATGTTGCATTCCTGGCATGGTAGCTGATCCTAGAAAAATGTCCTCCCTGGCAGATGGTTCTTCCCTAGAGCCCCAAGTGTTGAAAGTATTGTAGAATGGGATACTGGAGAAAGAAAAAGAGAGCGGGCTTAGCAGTCAATGGAACACCTTTGGCACTAAATAGACATAAATATGTATTTGGGGGCATATACAGATTCTTGTGTGTCACCAGCTCTCGACCACACGAGGGATGGCTGGTGGATTTCATTTAAGGCTCTAACAAGACCAAATGTAGAAAGACTCTGAAAACAACCTCCAGTACTGTCAGTTCCCTGCTCAATACATTTCTATGGCTCCCAAATAAAGTCTGAACTTATGGTGGGGAACCTATGGCCTTGGGTGCAGCCTTTTGACTGAGTCCAAGTTTTACAGAACAAATCCTTTCATTAAGGGGATTTGTTCTGTTAAATTTGGATTCAGTCAAATGACCTCACTTGAGGATTTAGAGAGCCACATGTGGCCTTGAAGCTGCAGGTTCCCCACCCCTGATACTCCTCAGTAATCCCTAAGAATCACTGGACTTTCTACTGATGGTATATTCTTACTTATCTTTGTATCCCTTACAGCATCTATGTAGTATGGTTCTCTGGATATAATAATAATTATTTTATATCAGGCACCTAGGTCAAGCTCAATTAAGTATGGGGTCACTCCTATTCGATAAACATTTAAGTACCCATTAGTTGTAAAGCATAGCATGGCCAGTAAGTGGAGTGGGAAGTCCTCACCATAGAAATCTCAGCTCATTTGCCCCAGAGAAGTTGGAAGAAGGTGGAAGAAGGGAGGGCTCACCTGCGTCTGATGAGCACATACTAGGGAAGGATGTCGGGCTCCCCAGAACTCCTCTATCATGGCTTCTATGGCTTCATAGGGCAAGTCCCAGAGAGTGAGGTCTTTATTGCAAATGCCAGGATAAGCAACACTGCTGTTCCTAAGCTAATCACCAGCAATACTCCTGAAAGGAGAGAAGGTCAAAGGAAGAGAAGAGAGAGAATGAAAGAAAGGTTATTCACTGTGCTGAAGAGCATAGACAGGATGTAGTCCTGGGTCTACTAGGGACAGCTTCCATTCTGCATTTTCCTAGGGAGACCTGGTATCCCTGGGTTGATTCTGACTTTCCAGAGCTTATACACATATTGTTAAGCATTTGGAACTGTCTTATTTGCCATTCCCAGGAGGAAGGGGAAGACCAGGGTTTATAGGCTCATCTACTCACCACAATAAAGATATCTAGAAATTGCTTATTTCTATTTTTTTTTTTGCCTTTGCATGTGCTATTATCTTGCCTTAGGAGGCATGGGGTATTATTGATCTACAGTTTTCTGTTCAAAATTTGTCTCTAGATACACCTTCTACAGGGGAGCCTTCTTGGATTAATCCCACCCTTTCTGGTCACTTGCTTATGTTTCTCTTATAATAGAGTGACATTGATTTATTCTTGCTGATCATTTTTTTTTCCTTCTTCTTCAGTTACTGTTCTTTCTTTGGTTAGAAGAATGGATCCTTGTCTGCTCATTCTGCTTTCTCTCTCAGCCCAGGGTCTAGTTCAGAATTCTTTCACATGGATATGCTCCATAGAAAGGGTTGCTTGACTGATAGGGACAGGAGGGAAAGTAGAGAGAAGCCTAGAAAAGTAGGATCTTTTCTGGTCTGTTTCTGTTGGCTCTGTGGTTCATTCATGCCCAGAGAACTATTGAATCATATTTCATGAACTGAAGGATAGGAAAAAATGATTGGAAGTAGAAACTCAAGACAATGGAAGAGATGGTAGGATAACACATGGGTGAATTCAATAAACTCAGTTTGCCAAGAACTCTTTCTCCTTCAAAAATACTACATCCTAACACACTGCAAGAATGGTGGATATGATTTTCAAGTCACTGTCAGAGATTGCTGATAAATCATAATGAATGGGAGAGGTATTTTTAGATTGTAGAAGAGCAATTTTTCTTCCATTTCTTAAAAAAAGGTAAGTAAGAGAATGGAATCTTCAAGTTAGAGGTTGGTGAGTTTAACTTTAATTCCTAATAACATTCCAGAATATATATTAATTAAGAAATAGTGAACATGTAGAAAAGGAAGGAATGATCCTCAAAAGCCATCAGGGTTTCAAGAGTAGATTATGCTAAACTCACTTCACTTCCTTTTTGATAGGATTACTAGACTAGTAGATAAGGGGAATGCTATAGGTAAAGTACATATCCATTTTAGCAAAGCTTATCACAAAGTCAGTCTAGCTTTCCTTGCACAACAGGAACACTGGCCAAGGTGATTTTTAAGTGAAGAGGAAGAAATGCTCCAAGTCTTTGGGTTGCCATGTGGTCCAAAACACATGGAATCTTGGTTTCTTCTTTCTCTATCATGTTCCTTCTTTTCTGATCTTAGTTGAATGGATATTGGAAATGGAACTAAAGAGATCATGACCTTATGAGGCTTGAAAGGTTGGAGGAGCCAACCCCCAGAGGCACAGCAGAGCATGCTGGCAGCTAAGCCCTGTGAGGAGCCAGCCCTGCGGGGCAATCCGCTTTATCCAGCCTAGCAGTGGCCAGCTGCTACACTGTATCCAAGGGAATGACTTGTCCATTGGCTATACCACATTCATGAGTGAACTTGGTAGGAGAAATGTTTTGTAGCAACCATTTAAGTTTGAGTCCATTTTCTTCAGAGACTGAGGTGGTGGTAGAAGAGAATGAGCTCCTGGTTTGGGAGGTTTCTGTACTTTATTTATTGCTCTATCTTCTCGGTAAATATCTCTCTGGAAAAGCTAATTAATGGGGTGGTACTGAGGAGATAGTAAATAATCAAATTAATATCAGGAAGATAATAATGGGTGATTAATAGTAGAGAGGAACACACTGGATTGGACTTGAGATCAAAAGCATTAGAATCCCAAAGCACCACATGGGCACCTGTAGAACCCTGAAGAGAATTAGAGCAGCAACCTTTATATGGATCCAATCTGCCGGTGGTGTTGGGGTTGGAAGAATAAACCTAGAGCCTATATGAGCTACGCTTCTGGATAGGATGGAGAGTTGATAGTTAATTCTAAACTGGTTCCATGATAAGACAAAAAAGTCTACAATCAATGAGTCAATGTAAATTTCAAAGGAAGTCTGTTCTTGACACTATAATGTTTAGCATTTTTATCAATGACTTAAATGAGGATACATAACACTCATCAAATTATCAAATTACATAAATCTGGGATGGATAAGGGATTTTAAAAAAAGTCAGGATAGTAAAATTTGGGAGACCTTGTAGTACAGGAAAAGAATGATAGATTTGGAATAAGAGAGCCTGGGTTTGATGAATAATCAATCAATCATCAAGCATTTATTAAGTATCTGTTTTATGCCAGGCACTATGCTAGGCACTGGGGATATATAAATACAAAAAACTCATAACAATCTCTTTCATTCTGCTTGGAGAGAGATGTACATGTATAAGCATCTATGGAAAAAATACATGCAGAATATGTATGTGTATAAGATACATATATTAAACACAAAGTAATGGAATGCAGAGTAATTAAAAAAGGAGAGCATTAGCAGTTAGAGTGGATCAAGAAAGGCTGCATGTAGAAGGTAGAGCTGCATCTTGAAGGAAGAGAGATCCTTTAAGGTAGGGATGAAAAACAAGTGCTTTCTAGATGTAGGAGATGACCAGTGTAAAGACATGGAGTACTGTGTGTTAGGGAAAGAGAAGGCCAGTCTTCAAATCCCCTCTCTGCCAAATACTACCTGTGTGAAGTCTTGGGCAAGTCTCTTTAAAATAATAATAATAATAATAATAATAATAATAATAATAATAATGATGATGATGATGATGATGATGATTAATATTGATATTGTGCTTGCTTTGTGCCGGGTACTGTGCTGCATGCTTTACAATTATTATCTCATTTGATCCTCACAACAACTCTGGGAAATAGGTGCTATTATTACTCCCATTTTATAGATGGAGAAACTGGGGTAAACAGTGGTTAAGTGACTTGCCCAGAATCACACAGCTATTAAGTGTCTGAGGCCAGGTTTGAAGTCAGGTCTTCCTGACTCCAGACCCAGTACTGTATCCACTAGCCACTTAGTGCCTCAGGGCCTCAGTTTTCTCATCTGTGGAATGAGGGGTTTAAATGCAGTGATCTTCAAGGTCAGGCCATTACGTGGAAGAGATGATGCTTGGGGTGTTTTTTGGCTTCAGAGAGGGAAGAATTAAGAACAATAGGTGGAAGATGAAGATACAGATTTCAGTTCAGTATAAGGAAAGGCTTCTTAACCATTGGACCTGCCTCAGGAAGTATGTTCTCCATCACCGGAGAGCTTCACTAAAAGGTGGATGACCTCTTCTCAGGTGTGTTGTTGTTCAAGGAATTTCAGTGCAAGTATATGTAGTTATTGGTCAGTCTTTGTTACCCTTGTATCAGGAATCCAGGATCCTGGCTGTGGTGTAGGGGAAAGATCATTGGATTTGACATTAGAACACCTGGGTTTGAATCCTCACTTTACTAATCATTACATATGTGAGCTTAGGCAAATCACAACCCCTTTGTGGGGCTTTGAATGCTAACCAGAAGATTTTGTATTTGATCCTAGACTTGATAGGGAGCTCTGAAGTTTATTGTGTAGAGGAGTGACATATACTTTAGGAAGATCGCTTTTGTTGCAAAATGGAGGATGGATTGGAGTGGAGAGAGTTTTGATGCACACATACCCACCTGTAGGCTACTGAAGTAGTCCAAGTGTGAGGTGATGAGGGCCTGCTCCAGAGTGTGGCAGAGTCAGAGGACAGTGAAGGGCTGTTGCTGTTCAGTCATTTCATTCATGTCTGACTTCAAACCCCAAAATAGGGGTTTGGGGGTTTTCTTGGCAGAGATACTGGAGTGGTTAGCCATTTTCTTCTCTAGCTCATTTTACAGATGAGGAAACTGAGGCAAATAGGGTTAAGTGACTTGCCCCAGGTCATACAGCTACTAAGTGTCTAAGGCCAGATTTGAACTCAGAAAGGTGAGTCTTTCTGATTCCAGTCCCAGCACTCTATCCACTATGCCCTGTGAAGGGCACAAAACTTAAGGAGAGTCGAGATCCCATTTTAGGCCTTCTGAATTCTAGTTCAGTACTTTCTCCACTCTGCTGCCCTATCCATCTTCTGCTCCTGTGGCTCTAGCACCAAAGGGATGAAGTTTCTGCCAACCTATTTTAAAAATCTGAACAGTATTTGTACCTTGTAATTTATTCTGAGAAGTAATGTTTTATCAGAAAATGATGATTTTCATTTAAATGTGTGATTTAAAGGTTTACTGTATTCTGAAATCCAAATGAGGAAAATGAGATTTAGATTTATTTGCCCAAGGTCATAAAGCTAATCATTACAAGAGCTAAGACTAGGATAACCATCTCTGAATACTCCACTCAGTTTTTTTTTACCTCCTAGTATCAGTGCAGATCAGCACTGACCCAAGGAGACAATTTTTCCCACAAAGAGACTACAGTTCTGAGCTCAGACTATCCAGGTTCAGTCCCAGGGAGGCCTGGCCTCTAAAGAGAGAAATCAATCTCTTTATTCCACACACTCTGAGACTCTTTAAATTCACAATCATTGGGGAAAATCACACTTAAATCTTAGCTTTGACTCATGTATAAGGTTTCACCAAAATGGAGTAGAAAGGTAAGCAATGTGTAATGTAGACTAGGTACAGGGCAGCTATTTATTTCCTTTATACAAAAGAAATGCTTGAAACACCAAGAGGATCATATGGTAACCTATAACTCCTATAATAACCTTCCAGGAACTTGATACTTATAACATGAAAATAGAGAGCACTTAGTGGGACTGTCGAATTGGCATTTCATTTTCACTTCTGCCCTTTAGAGTCCAAACAATTCACTGTGTCTTCTGGCCAGCAAGTCCAGTCCTTGAGTTCATCTTCTCTTCTCATTCATTGTCTCTTCATGTTCATCTTCCCTGAGAAAGTTGGAACTAAGGAAACTGCCTCTAGCTGTAGTCAGTTCTAACTGAAGGACCGAGGAGTTCCTGACCTCTCAGACTCATGAGGCTGCCCCAAAACTTGAAAAAAAATTCATCTCAGAATTGAGATTCATTCACTTATGCTTATGGGAAAAAATCTGAGCATAAGAGACAGCAAGGAGCCCCAGGCCCAGTCTTGGGTTCATCTAGGTAGCCCATGAATGTGTTGTGAATGCTGTCAAGGTGCAGGCAAGACCATAGCTGGAGGGAATGGAGGAAGGGAAGACCCAGAGAGAAAGTTTTACACCATTGGTTCCCAAGAGAGACAGAAACAAGAGTGAGAGCAAAAGTCGGGGTTGGCATCATCCATTTTCTCTTTTGAAGCCAGAAGTACCCAAAGCCACTACAGAGCCCAAACTGACTGAAGAGACTGCAGAGAAGGAAGCACCTCTCTGTCTCTCCCCAGCTACCTAGCCCCTGCCTGCAGTCAGCCACACTACTGTACCCTGTTATGTTTGTGTAATTGTTGTCCTGCGTTGCTTGCTTCAGCTCTGTTATTGAAGTTCATATGAGACTTGAATTTCGCCACCCTCATCCAAGACAAAGCTTAGAGAGGCTGAATGAATTAAATGTTCCCATGAGAACAAGAAGAGAGGAGCTTACTATGTAAAGAAATGGAATAATGGTATTTTGCAAGGAAGACACAAAACCTCCAGGGAGCTTACAAAGAATTATGTCAATTTTTCTAAAAGAAGAAGGTAGTTTCTATTCCTAACATTTCCTGTGCTCTGTGATGAGTGGCAGCCTCTTTCTGTCTCTCTCGTTTTCACTCTCTCCCTCCTCTTTCTTCCTTCCCCCCTCCCTCCCCCTCTTATTTCTTTCTCTGTCTGTCTCTCTCCTCTCCCTCTCCCTCCCCAGTGAGACACTAGCCCTTACCTGAAGAAGTAAGTGAGACACAGGTATTGGGAAGAATTCTCAAAGGTGGGTCAGTGAGGCATCAATATGCTTAGTTGAACTCTGAAGGGCAGATGAATCATAAATTGACCGAGATGTGCAGCAGGAAGTAAAACATTTCCATCTCCATTCTTAGCCCAATTACTCTCTCCCCTAGTGCCTAGCCCCTGCTTTCTTCTGGTTAGTGTGTACTTTGGAATCCTTTTTGGGTAATGCACAATCCATAATGCACAATGCATTAAACTACCTCTGGTTAGTGTATACTTTGGAATCCTTTTTGGGTAATGCACAATCCATAATGCACAATCCATTAAACTACCCTTGTTCTAAAAGTGTTCTACAAAGTGTGGTTTACAGGAATACACTGTCCAACCTGAGATCTCTTTCCCCTGTACTCTCCCTTTTTGAGATGGAGATCCTGAGAGATGGCAAAGAAACAAAGGAAAAAAGTAAGCAATAACAATCCTAAGGGAGAAAAGAAATGATATTTTGCTGTTCCTCTTCTGATCCACTTCTCCTTTAAGCCCTCAGAGTATTTAGAGGCTGCACTACACATTTTGTGCTTCTCCCTGTTGTATTTTGTGTGTCAGTCTTGTCTCTCCAATTAGACTACAAACTCTTTACAGGCAAGAATTGTGCCTGATATTTCTTCTATAACCACCCAGCATCAAGAATAGCCCTGGGTAAAAGGAAGGGGCACTAGAATACTTGGTTGATAGACAGAAAAACTTCCAAGAACAGGTTACGCTCTGCTGACCTATGCCAGGTATTGCATGTATGATTAACATGGTGCAATGGAAAAAATGATGGATTTAGAGATGAAGGAACTGTTCAGTGCCTGGCTCTGTCACTGTCTATCTCTATACAACCATGGAAAGTTGCATAGCCTCTCCAGGTCCTATTTTCTCATCTTTAAAATGAAGAATTTAGACTAAAAATTCTCTAAGGTCCTAGTAATTAACCTACAATCCTGTGTTTAAGTACTTAATTACTACCTATTCCTGAATATGGCCCCAGGACAATCCTTGAAGTGACCCCTGGAATGGATCCTTTCTCCAATAGGCTTCTGTTCAAAGACTTAAACATGGAACACTTAGAGGAAATTACAGTTAGAGGACTGAGGTAAAGTGAATGTATTCATCACACTTAATTGGTACTGTGGAGAGAGTGATGGGGTTGGGATCTGGGCCCCACATGGCCAAATCTCTGGCATTCGCCTGAGGGTATAATTCTCCCCCTCCATTGTCTTGCCTCCCTATGGCCCCAGGCCACTTCCCACCCTTGGTAATTCTATTACCTCAAGGACTACTTGGCCACTTCTAGATCCCTCCCACAGTCTTTCTGTATAAAAGGTCCATCTTGTCTCCATTAAGATGCTCAGATTCTTATAATCTAGCCACTGCTGAGATTCTTATAATCTAGCCAATAGTTTACTAATGTTCAGACTCCTTAAGAGTCTGCCCAATATGATGGATGTCCTAATAAACCTTGTGTTTGGCTGAGAGAAGGCTTGGGTTGAATTCTTTTGGGCAGGATCTGCGTGTTGTGATTTTGGGGTCCCAGGACCCCTGAACCCCTAAACTGCATCAGGAGCACTGGCCTTGGAGTGAAGAAGACCACAGTTCAATTTCTACCTCAGACACTTACTAGCTGTGTGACCTTGGGCAAGTAACCTAACCTTTGTTAGCCTCATTTTCTTCGACTGTAAAATGACAATAGTAATAGCAACTACTTCATAGGCCTGGAGTAAAGATCAAATGAGGTAATATTTGTAAAGTGCTTATCACATAGTAGGTGCTTAATAAATGCTTATTCCTGTCCCTTCTTCATGCAGCCATCACAACTCCAGAGCCATTTGCCAAAATTTCACCCTGTGGATGGTTTCCCAAAAGGAGATCTGTTCCACAATTTTACAAGATAGGGATCACACTGGATACTTGTTACGTTGCTTGAGTTATAGCATCACAAACATCTGGTGTTCATAGGGAAATTTAGAGTATGTCATCTCTCTTGTATGGCTGGGTACTGTGGAATATCCAGAAGGTACTGTAGGAGGACTTGTGACAACAGAGGAATGAAAATGGGAGAAAGGTACCATTTGTTTGCCCTGGGACATCAGTACACATACCCCTCTGGGACATCTGAGAATCAGGCATCCAGAAGATGGCACATGGTTATCACAGTGATGAATTTGGGTCTCTGGACAAGCTCAGGGCAAAGATCACCCAAGGGGGCCTGTAGTAGCTGAAGGAAGCTATAAGATAACAGTGGAAACCTCTTTGTCCTGTTAGAAATCCTTTCCCAAATTTAATGAAAAAGAAAATGACTAGGCACATTGTCCCATAAGTCTGTGTGTTCTCTTTCCATTTTCTCTCCTCCTGCCCCTCTCCACTACCAAAAGGAAATCAGGAATTTGGGTTTTTACTTTTTTTGATGACCACATCTAGACTTAAGTTCAGTGATATCAACTTCTCTCTTCCTTAGTTGTTACTGAAGATGATGGTAATGAGTGGAGTAGTAGACTGCAAGCAGGAGCCTTTGCAATTGTTACTGACGATAAAAGTCTATGCTTTCTTCCAACAACCACTGGGACGTCAGCTTTATGCTCATCGCAATTGGTTGTCTTCTGACTTAGAGGAAATAGAAGATGCTTCTTCTTCATTCGATAAACATCACTTTATACTTCTTTTGTGTATGTGTGAGGTGATTGGGGTTAAGTGACTTGCCCAGAGTCACACACCTAGGAAATATTATGTGTCTGAGGCCAGATTTGAACTCAGGTCCTTCTGACTCCAGGGCCAGTGCTCTATCCACTGCACCCCATAAACATCACTTTAACAGGAAAACATCTTCCTAGCAGGTGGCTCTTTGTTGAATGCGTGTGCAGATAAATATATGTGTCTACTTTCCTTTAGCAAACAAACTTTAAAGTAAAGATAACAATACAAGAAAGCTTGAGTGGGTGTAAGAAGAGACTTTAATTCCACTTAATGCAATGGAAGTGGCACCTTTGTACCGATAATGGCTTAGTCTTATGGCAGATATAGCAGAGGAGGGGGAAAAGAGAGAGAGAGCTTATTAAAGGATAAATAAAAGAATATTGTCAATTACAACTGCCTATTTCTTCAGGGATCCTTGAATCTGAAAGTACAAGACTGAGTCTCTCACAGACACCAACCCCCAACATCATTCCCCTTCTCAGGCATTCTATAGATATTGTTTTATATTAAGGCTGGAGAACAGTGTTCTGTATTCTTATTTTTAATTTGTTTATATGAGGAGGTGAAAATTAAAGATCAGTTTGAAGGAGAGAGAGCTTTTTCCTTCCTTCCTCTCCCTGTCATTCCCTAGAAGTCCTGAGCTCCAGATTCTGCATCCCTAGCCCAAGGGATCCACCCACCTGTGGTATTATTCCCTACCTCCCTACAGAACCAGAGATCAGATTGGAGCAGCCCTCAGAGGTGAGTGGGAGGGGCCCAGGTGGTGATTTAAAAGGAGGAAGGCATGGGCACACTTCTCTGCAGGGAGCAGTCTACTGAACCTGTCAAGATGTCACCCCATAACTGACCCTGGGATTGCCGCCGGGACCGGACAACTTTCCCGCTCGAACCTGCGAGCTCCTGTGACCTGATCGCCGGACTCCTGAGTTCTTTGACTCGCGGCTCAATTTCTTGAATTCTCCACTGCTCCCTCAGCCCAGGACCCCACTGCCTCACCCCAGCCTCGTTCTTTCACCATCGACATTCATGGGCAAGGTATGTGTTGTGTTGCACCCTACCTCAAACCCCTACTCCACAGTCTTGGGCTAGTTAGGGAAGAAAGGGATTAGGCTGAAGTGGCAAATTAGTATCCACATAGCTGCCTACACCAATTTAAGGATACTTTGCCTTTACCTGGAAAGGGAAAACAGGCCCCAGGGTCTGGGAAAGGCAGGGGAAATGTGGGGTGGGAGGATTCCACAAAGTGGAGAAAGCAAGGAGTAAGGAATTGTAATCTGTTCATTAGAATCTCTCTGTCCTCAGAGAGAGTTTCTTCAGAGGTGAAAAGGAGTATCCCCATATCCCCATATCCCCTAACCCAATTGTCTACAAAAAATTTCTAAATTTCAGCATGAATATCTGAGCCTAGATCTTTTGTGAGGTGAGAGGAAAAGAACAAATTTACCTTGGAAACTTGGCAGTGGAGAAGAGGGGAATCATGGCCTTGGGGAGCTTCCTTCTGTTTTAACTTCTCCAGCTTATGTTATTGAGACCTAGGTCCCTTTTCTCCAGAAAAGGGACAAACTCCCTTGGGTTTCATAGTGAAGTCTTGGCTTCTAGACTGGGATTTTTTTTTTCAGTCAAAGGAAAGCATCTGAAGGATCTGTGGCTCCTTCATCAAATGAGATAATATTTGCAAAGGGCTTTTGAAGAGTGCCTGACACTTAGTATTAATAAATACTTGTTCCCTTCCCTTCATTGGAAGGTCTGTTCTAGCTTTAAGGGACAATGTTTCTTCTGATCTACCCTAAGATTGGATCACCTTGCCAAAACTTCTGGGAACCTACCCAATCAGAAGTTTTGCTCAGCCTATCTGTGAGTGTGTTTAATTGGCTCAGTGTCTTTCTTAAGAAGCAGCAAAGAAATCCCTAAGAAGAGGGAAGAAAAGGGAAATGGCCTTTGGGGTTAAGGGAGGAAAGATGACTTTTCCATCCATATTCCAGATACATTCCATTCTCCACTTATCTCTCTCTCTCCTTAAATTTGTAGATGAGAGGAGGTGGAGTCAGAAGATATTTTTACAGACCTGATCTGATACATTCCTTTTTCTTCCCACTTCCCTAATTTTTATGCCTTTGATCTCAAAGACCCCAGTTCCACAAAAGACCGGGTTTTCAACTGACACTTAATCTTTGCTTCCATTTCAGGAAAAACAAGAAATTTACTCTATTGAGGTCAATGGAACAAAGGACATTGAAAAAGTAGACACTGAAAGATCAGACAAGGTTGATGGCAAAGAAAAGAGGAAGAGATACAGCAAGAAGGACCGCCAGAAAGAACTCAAGAAAGACCTTGATCTGGTCAGTTATCCTAAGAAGACTGGGAGCACCTTGGCTAAGTTTCTCCTATTTATTTTTTTCATGACACTTTTGCTCTTCCAAGGAAACAGATGGCTCAGAGCTGAAATTGACCTTAACAATCATCTAGTCCAACACCATCATTTTGTAGATGAAGAAACCGAGGCACAGAGACTATCACAGAAGTAGTAATTGGTAGAGTCAGGATTCAAATCTCTATAATCCAGACTCTAAATAAAAGTCAGTGTTATTCCACTAATTACACCATGTTGTCTACAGGACCCAAAGCTTTATTGAGTTGGCCTCTTTTAGATACCAACAAAAGAAAAATCCAATGTTTGAGGTTTTTTTAAAAATGCACCTGAGAAAATTTTAAAATTAAAAAATTTAAATGTACTTGGGCAGCTAGATAGGACAATGAGATATAGTGCTGGCCCTGGAGACGGTAAGACCTGAGTTCACATCTGGCTTCAGACACTCATAAGCTCTGTGACCCTCCTGAACAAGTGATTTAACTTATATTTTCTTCAATTTCCTAATCAGCAAAATGAGGAAAACAGCACCAGCCTTCCAAGGTTGTTGTGGGGATCAAATAAAATAGTAATTGTAAAGCATTTAGCACAATATCTGGCATATAATAAGGTCTATATAAATGTTGACTATTAAATTTGTTCCACGTTAAAATTAGGTTGATACAATCTTTGCCTGGAGGCCATCTTTACTACATGATTCCTGTATTCTGCATGAAGCCCTGTCACATGGAGCTCAAAGATTTAGTTATCGTAATCTGAAGATCATTTGCATATAGTTTTGGCTTAAAGTAAGAGAGAAGAAAATGAATAATTTTTAGCTCTTATAGTAGTCCTAATTGGACAAGAAACTAATACAGAAACTCTGAGTTTTTGTTTACCCTGTGTTAAAATGGAAAGAATTACAGAAGGTAGAGTAAGCAAGGGTATTACTTTTTGTAGTGGGACAGGGTACATGGAAATTAAGGTAGAGAATTCCCAGCATGAAAATATCTCTACTCTTTATAGATGAGATCTATTGATAAACCTAAACTTTTAGCTATATGGGGCAATGAAAGGGTAAATGACTAGGCTGTGAGCTAATTGCACAGCTAGCAGGAGTCTGAGGCAGGACTTGAACCCAGAACCCAGATCATCCATGACTTCCTTCCTATGCTGGGATTCTATGGCCTGAATCCAGCTTTGTCCCATTGTTCCAATGGCTGGTGAGAAATATAGTGACTTAATTTACGCTGCTTCTCATTCACATGACTCTTTCTCTTTTTTCCCCCTTGAATTTTAGGATGACCACAAACTCAGCACTAAGGAATTAGAAGAGAAGTATGGAACAAACATTGTCCAAGTAAGTTGCTGAGAGGATGAAGGACCAACATCAGGGACTTGATTCCTTGTCTCTTAGGGGGTGAGAAAAGGTGGGAAACACTTTAGTGTCAGTAATTCATTGCAGCAACTTAGAGTAAAGCTAGTGTCCCAGGTGTCTTTGTTGAGCTGCTTGATAAGAAAGGTTACCTGGTTCTCCCTGATGTCCCTAGACTGGGGATGCAGACTTAGTCATCTCTTCCAAGGGGATCCCTGAATGAAGGGAAGGATGCAATGTCTCTGGTAAAGGACTAAACTTTATTTCAGTTTCTTAAACAAGGGTTATTCTTGTCCTTGTCTTCCTGGGGGTTTGTGAGAGGAAAGAAGGATGTGAGTTCTCCCTGCTTGATTGGAAGAATAACAGCATCAATAAGTACATAGTATCATGGAACAGGAGGGTTGGAATCTTTTTATTGCTTTGGTCCCTGAGTTCTGGACAAAGCACATTTCTTGTCTTATGGATCTTAGAGTCTGAGAGGGGTTATGCTATATATAATTAAAAGATGAAAACAACCAGGTACATATTGGCGGACAAACAAACCCCTTCCAAGTTTTTCTTCCACAAAAAAACTGATACTGCTTTCTATTGTGGATCTCAATTAAGATAGAACTTCATACATTTTAATGTCTTGTCATAAGGTGTTTTTTGTTTGTCTGTGTTTTTAGCAGTACTGTATGCATACTTGCTCCAGAGCAAGTATTCCAGTTAGATAATATTAAGTTGATTACTCATTCAACAGACACTTATTAAAACATTTATGTTTGGTGTAGAAGGAGATTTAAAGGTGAATAAAATATAATTCCTCACTTCAGAGTGTTTACATCTTAGGAAGGGAGAGGAGGTGGCTACTATGTACACAAATAAATATAATAAAAGGCATAGATGTGTTAAGTACAACTGTGGTACAATCAAAATTGTCTGGATAGGCCATGACAGAAACACATTTCCTAGAGTTCACATCAGGCTAGGGTGAGAAGGTAATGCTTCACAGAGTAGATGAAATGTGAGTGTGAGTGAGGTCTTAAAGGATGGAGAGGATTTCATATCTGGGTAATATCCTATCTAGGGTGGATATAGAGAGAAGGACTGGCTTAGCAACATCTATTATTCAGAGGGTCAAAATAAGATTTTTTTTTCTGAGTAAGAACTCTTTTGATTTTAGCTCTGGTTATCATTGAAAGATCATAGAACTAGAGTTAGAAAAAAACCTCAGAGGCCTTCTAGCCTAACCTACTAATTTTACAAAAGAGGAGACTGAGGACAAAGGAGATTGTAACTTGCCAAAGGTCACAAGATGGTATCGGAGGCAAGATTTGAATCCAGGTCCTCTGACTTCAGGGCTACAACTATCTTGTTTTGATCTCTTCTCTGCAAATCTTTACTATTCACCCAAGAAAAGATATTTCCTCTTCTTTATATAGCCATGCAGGATAGCTTTTTGGGAAATCTAAATTGGTCTTTTCCTTTTTATGAAAAAAAATTCAGAGGTACAAGCTTTAAGACAACTAGGAGCTTCACAAAGCTAGGATTTCACCACAAATACAGGGATCCCTCCAATCCCCTGCAAAAACAAAACAAAACAAAATCAAACCACTCCCTAGAGTTTTATATCTACAAGGCTAAGAATGCCCAGTCATTCTTTAACACATATTTTTCCTGACTTTGTTTTTGCAGGGTCTCACTAGCACAAGAGTTGCAGAACTCTTGGCTCAGAATGGCCCCAATGTCCTTACTCCACCCAAAGAAACTCCAGAAATCATCAAATTCCTCAAAGAAATGGTGGGTGGATTCTCCAGCCTTTTGTGGGCAGGAGCTGTCCTGTGTTTCATTGCATATCTGATTGAGTTTTCAAAGGACAAGTCTGCTTCCATGGACAACGTAAGTATCTAAAAGGCTTCCTGCAATGGTTTTTGTCATTGGTTTCTCTATCATAGAAGGGTTACTAGAGACTAAGAGCTCTCATAGAGTTCTGGACTGATAGAAAGGGAAACAAGGAATTCAATCCTGATTCTGCCAGGTAATCACTCTTGAGTGGGGTCATGTTACGAGAATTCTCCAGACTGCAGTTGCTACATCTGTAAGATAGGAGGTAAGAGTGAAGATGTCCTGAGGGTTGCTGTTTCTATGCCATGGAGATGAAACAGGAAAGCATCATGGGTTCCTAAGGGACAAAGGTCCTGTATCAATATGCAGCATCCTTGGGCTCTAACCTCATCCTCTCAAGGCCTACTTCCTCATTTCCTAATTTAGTAAGTGAAGCATTTGGGGAAGCTGTTAAGAGAATCATAGGGCCTGGCAACCAAAATGTATGAAATGATTCCCCACTGACCTATATAACAAATACTTGGGCATCTCACTTGCTTGCAGATTGAAATTCTCACCTTAAATTGTACCTGATTCATTTTGAGCATTTGCTTCTTTGACTTAGGTTTCCTTTCCCTTTCATGCAGGTCTATTTAGGTGTTGTGCTCATCGTGGTGGTCATCCTCACTGGGATCTTTGCTTATTATCAAGAGGCAAAGAGCACCAACATCATTGCCAGTTTCACTAAAATGATTCCTCGGGTAAGGAGCTCAAAACTCCCTTGAGCTGTGTCATGGCAAACACTGTTTATTGCTGCTTCTAAATCTTCGTATAGTTCTGCCTGCTTTGTTCTTCATTCATTCATAGAGTGCCTCCTGAGAAGTTCAAACAACAACTTTTAATGAACTTTTTACTAGGACAGAGAGTGACCATATCTACCTGGGAGGATGAGTCAGTGTTCATTCTGTCCCTTTTCTCTTCCAAATTCTTTGCCTGCATGCACTGATGTTGCCACCAGAAGGCTGGCAGAATGGCTTAACCCAATGCCCTTCCCATTGCATAGAATGGTCTTCTTGTGGCAGTTTTTCTGTATTATGTTTAAAACTCACAATTTTCCTCCATGATGGCCAAAGGAACTGCCAACCTTAATTGAGGGAAGTTGGCTCTCTTCTTTGCATAAAGAAAGGAAGAATCCAGGTCATCACTGGTACAGTTATGATTTAAATCATATAAAAACAGCATGGCATCAAGGATAGGACACTAGACTTGGAGTCAGGAAAACTTGGCTACCTCAGATGCTTCCTAGCTGCATGATCTTAGGGCAGTCACTGAACTTTCTCTGGGCCTCTGTGTTCTCACAGGCATTGGACTTGTACTCTAAGATTACTCACAATCTGAGATCCTGGATTTTGACTTATGTCTTCACTGTTTAATCTAACATTCTTCCTGTGCTTTATAGCTAGCATAATTCCTGCAGGCAGCTGTTGGTCTCTCTTTCTCTGTCAAGTCTACAATTCACCCCAATCTTTCTCCATGTTTTCTGGTCCCCCTGTGCACTATGGCATTTAGAGGCCTTCAGGGCCCAAGAGAAAGACTTATTGCTCTACTTACAGGCAGATGACATAGTGCATAGACTTTGGACTTGGAGCCAAGAAAACCTGAGTTCAAATCCTGCCTCAAACACTAGCTTATGACCCTGGGCAAGTCATTTCATCTCTCTCGGTCTCAGTTTCCTCATCTGGAAAAGGAGAACAATAATAGCAGCTACTTCTTAGGGTTGTTGTGAGGATCAAATGAGAAAACATGGGTAAAATACTTCACAGGTCTTAAAGCATTATCTAAATGCTTCTTATTAGTCTTGCTGTAGCTAAAGCTGCAATATCCTCTGACGTTGAGTATCCAGATCAAGGGTAGATGAAGAAGATGCCATGTCAGGGTTTGAAGTTTCTTTTTCATTTTCATTTCTCAGAAAGCTTTTGTCATCAGAGATGGAGAAAAGAGGGAGATCCCTGCAGAGCAGCTGGTTGTAGGAGATATTGTAGAGATTAAGGGTGGAGACCAGATTCCTGCTGATATCAGGATCCTGGCCTCACATGGATGTAAGGTAAGCACCAATGTATTGCTCCCTCTAAGGATAATTGGATCTGGTCCCAGTCTCTGTAACCCAAAGTCCCACCCAATAGTCCTTGATTAAACCAAATGGGCAAAACAGCCAAAATGCCTAATTCTAGAGCCTTCTCCAATCTGTTTTCATGAAATTACTTTGTATTATTGAGTTTAAACTTTATGATTACTTCAAATGTACATATTGTTTCTTTTACCTCACCTTCTTTTTTCCCTACCTAGTAGAAAGGAAAGTTCTTCAGGTTAGAGATTTCTTTTTTTTTTTTAATAACTCCAGTATTTTACACTGTATCTTGAATATAGTAGGTCATAGGTCATTCATAAATGTTAAGTTGAATTGAATTCATTTACAGGTAGATAATTCATCTCTTACTGGGGAATCAGAGCCTCAGTCTCGTACTTGTCATATTACCCACGAGAATCCCTTGGAGACAAAGAACATTAGCTTTTATTCTACAACCTGTCTGGAAGGTAGGTCTGGTGGAATATTTGAAGCAAACATTCTATAAAAATTAAGAGTTCTTCTACTCAGTCTCTACTTCTTAGTCTCTTTCCCATCACTTCATACAAGACTTTTTTCCATAAGGAAAACCAAAAAGACATAGTTGTACCCAATGTGACAACACTTGATCTAATATCATGCAGTTCTTCACATCAGGGCAATGCCTACCTGGTGGTCATGTCAGGCCAGAGGATGAAGGCAGAAGCCCAAGAAGTCTGTATCGCTTATAGGCAAGACCTCCTGGAATATCATCCATATACTTTCCTTCCAGGCACAGCAACTGGAATGGTCATCAACACAGGTGACCGCACCATCATTGGAAGAATTGCCTTACTGGCTTCATCTGTTGGACATGAGAAGACACCGATTGCCATTGAAATTGAGCACTTTGTCCATATTGTAGCAGGAGTAGCAGTTTCTATTGGTATCATGTTCTTCATCATTGCAATATGCATGAAATACCGGGTCCTAGATGCTATCATCTTCCTCATTGGCATCATTTTGGCCAATGTACCAGAGGGTCTGGTGGCTGCTGTCACTGTAAGTCCATGATGTGATCTAAGCTTTCTGCCTTGATCCTTATACTCTTATTGATCCTTATACTCTTAACATAGAGTATTCAAGCCCCCACATGAGCTGGTATATTACAAGCTATTTTGGTGTTTTAGGGTAGAATACTTTCCCCACTGGGAGGCAAGACTTGAATGTCTTAAACAGGTTGGGTATTAGAGGAAAAAATAGGGTCACTTAGGATAGTTTCAGCATTAGAATCCAAAGTCATAAGATACAAATCTTCATTTTCAGATGATCTGTAAGTAAGCTTATGTATACATTTGTCTGCTGTAGTCTCGCTTGGCAGCAAAGTGAGAGATCCAAAGAGTGAACTTCAAATCATAAAGCAGTCTCTGTGTGGGTCTCTTACCTGATCCCAACCTGTAAACTGAGGTGTAGAAGATATTGAACCCTAGAGTGTATTTAAGAAGGTACATAATAGCACCTTGGAGACCCAAAGTATGAGATGAGTGCTTTAGGATGTCCCCTTGGGTACAGTTCCCTTACAATCTTTCTGGAGATGGACACAGTCACTCAAGTTGACCCAAGGTCAAGTTGTGATTTTCATCCATATGGTACAGACTTGTTGACATTTCCTTTGCAACTCAAGTCATTGTGGATCACTTTATTCAAAAGAGGAAAAAACACAATTAGGATTTTGTTTCTTTAAAAACAGAAGCCTCTTGGTATCATTTAACCAATAAAATACTCAAACTTTCTGTATAGCAATCATGACTGTACCCCCAAATTCATCTAGCCACAAATATTGAGCCATGGTCATTTGTAAAAGATAGGTCATAATGTGGTCTCTACAAAAATGGTTAAGTGAAAGATCTTCTATCATTTTGACTCACTGAGTTTTACATTTCTTTCCTTCTTTCATTTCTAGGTGAGTCTGTCCCTGACAGCAAAACGGATGGCCAAGAAGAACTGTCTGGTGAAGAACCTGGAAGCAGTGGAAACTCTGGGCTCCACCTCCATCATCTGCTCTGACAAGACTGGGACCTTAACACAAAACAGAATGACTGTGGCCCATCTGTGGTTTGACAACCAAGTTTATCAGGCTGATACAAGTGAAGATCAGAAAGGTGAGGCTTTGGAAGCAATCTTAGGGATGTGTAACTGAGCAGGGAAGTTAACCCTAACCCTGACAGGGTGAGCAGGCTGTTTCTGAGATCTGTTTGGACCTTGTGGATACAAACTCGCTCTCCTCTCCCACAGCAGTCTTCTATGTGCTACATCATTTTTTTCTCTTGCTTTCCAGACCAGATATTTGACCAAAGTTCTGCAACCTGGGCCTCCTTATCCAAGATTGTAACACTGTGCAACCGAGCTGAGTTTGCACCAAGCCAGGAAAGTGTCCCCATCATGAAGGTAGGGCTTCTGCTCATCTGGGTGTGACATCAAAGCCAATCTCCAGGTCATCTTGCTGTCTTCCATCCCCTTCTGCTGTACTGCCACTTAAGGAGATGAGAGTGGTTAGTGCACATAAGAGCAAGTTTGAATTGCCAATGTGTCTTGTAGCCAAGTAACAAAGTAGTATCTTGGCTTCATTCTACTTTGCTTTGTAGAGTCATAGGAAAAAGTGGAGGTCTTAAAATACTAACTTCAGGTAGTGTATTGTAGTAGTTTGAACAAGGCTGCAATTCATTGGGGTTCCTTCAATACCATGTTGAAGGAAATTTTATGATCTTATTCTCTAGTGCTGAAACTTTGTAAATTAATCCTATTCGTTCCTCCAAGACTCAACTCATTTAAGTCATTGAATTCAGCACTGATTAAGCACTTACTATGTGCTAGGCACTAGAGTAACCAGACAAATAGTCACTGGCCTTTAGGAGCTCACATTCTACTGGAGGAAAACTATATACACAGAGGTAATGAGCTGTGTTATGAGTTGTGCGTGGGCTGAAAATTGCAGCCCAAGCACAATTGCAGGGAGCAAAGAGTAACAAAAGGCAGAGTTGAGGAAAAAGTGGGTCTCAGCATATGAGACAGATGGCCAGTGCAACGGTGAGAACATGGGAGATAGAATGCTGCTTAAGGGGAGTAGGAAGCAGTCTAATTTGGCACCTGTGACTGCTAAGGGTAGTAATGTGTAACTAGCAGAAAGGATAGATAGGTTTCAGAGCCAGATTATGAAGGGCTTTATTGCCAAATAGGAGAGTTTGCATTTGATCCTAGAAGTCAACAGGGAGCTGATTAAGCTTCTTGAACAGGGACACAAGTAAATGTGTCTTCATAGAACATATTTCCTTCTTGGTCTTCTGTTCACCTCTTCAACTTATCTCTTCAACTCTTTATGCTTATCTCTGAACTCCAGTAGGTCATTATCCAAACTCCACTCAACACCTCCTACCACCTCACTCCTCATTCTCTTTCCCCTCCTCAAAGTTCTATCCTAACTCCATCTTTTCCAAGGTACCCTCTGGAATGCCTGTTCAATAGATAACAAACTTACCTTCATCTTAAATCTACTCCTCTCCTATTCCTTCCATTTCGTAGCTCTTACTGTAATCTAGCTTTCTCCTGATGACACAGACTTCCTGGCCACCCTTCACTCATTCTCTTTGGCTCTCTGGTTGAGGTCAGGGAGCTGGAATACTCCTTGCCATGCCATCTTGCTCTCCCCAAACTCCACAAGTCAGTGTCCTCTCCTAGTTTTCTTGTCTATTAATGACACATTCTTCCTGTTGTCCAAGCCCAAAGTTTGGAGTTTCCTTTGACTCTTTCTTTTATTTCTTATATCCACAGGGTGACTGTAAATGCCTTCCTCTGTACCCCCCACTCCCGGCTCCCATAACTGTGTCACTCACTTCTTTAATTTCTTGGGTTCTGCCCTCACCAACCTTTTCCTAGACTACTTGAGCAGTCACCTAATTGGGCTGCTGAATCTTAGTTTCATGCTGTTCTAATTCTTCCTACATCCCACTGCCAGGCTTTAACACCTTATTTTTTCATCTTACTCTTCTGTTTACTCTTCAATGCTTCATTAGTCCATTATATTATCAAGATTCTGTCTGGTTTTCAAGCCCCTCTTTAACATGCCCCACCCTGCCCTATCCAAATTTGTTTCCCCCCTGTTTCCTAGCTTTAATTAGGACTGTTTCATTACTATCTTGATTGACAATATGCTAGCCTCATTTTTTTTTCTTCAGGATTCATTTATATTTTTCCCTTTTAAAAATTTTTTCCATTTCTCCTCTTTTCTGATGTTTGTAGGCCTAGCTCAAATGATCCATGGGAAAAAAAATCTCCCTACCCTAACTGCTCTGGCCCTTAGTGATCTCATCTTTCTTTAAACTTATTTATTGTCTAAACAATGCAGTTTCAAAGCTTAATCCTATTGTTTTGTATTATTCATTTATCTTCTGTTTTCATTTAGATGATAAACTCTTTGAGGGCAAACATCTTTCCTCCTCTCCTTATTACCTATAGCATCTAAGCACAAAGCGGGTATTCAAAAATATAGGTTAATTTTAAAAGCCATGGAAGAGCCAGACTGTGATTATAATTTAATTTGTTTTATTCTATTTTTGAAAAAAAATTTCCAGAAAGTAGTGATGGGAGATGCTTCAGAAGCTGCCCTCCTGAAGTTCTCAGAAGTCATCATGGGTGATGTAATAGAAAGAAGAAAAAGAAACAGAAAAGTGGCTGAAATCCCTTTTAATTCCTTCAACAAATTCCAGGTAGGTTTTTCCTCATGACCAGGAATCTTATTTCTTAGCCCAGTGGCATTCTTATCTGCGGTTATGAAAAGTCTCCACAGGTGCAGAGCCTGGGCTACTTTGGGCTATTGTTTTCCCAGAAGCACAGTAGGTAAAGGAGGCTGAGTCTAGAGAAGCTAGGATGTGGGTCTCCCTGAAAAAAATCCATTCCTGGCTACTGTCTTAGTTTCTGGTGCTGAAGGGTTTGGTGTCTAAGTTTTTGTTCCCTAGTTACTATCGGAGGCACTAAAGGAGTTGTTTGTCTTTCATTCCCCTCTCCCCCTAATTTTTAAACATTATTATTTAAAGTTTTGAGTTCCAAGTTCTATCTTGTCCAAGCCCAAAGTTTAGAGTTTCCTTTGACTCTTCCTTTTATTTCTTATATCCACAGGGTGACTGTAAATGCCTTCCTCTGTACCCCCCATCCCCACCTCCCATAATTGTGTCACTCACTTCTTTAACTTCTTGGGTTCTGCCCTCCCTTTCCTGAGATGGTAAGCAATCAGATATAGGTTGAACATATGTACTTATGTAAAACATTTCCTTATTAGTCATTTTGTACAAGAAGACTTGAATAAAAGAAAAAAATGAGAGAAAGAAAGTGAAAAACAGCATGCTTCAGTCTGTATTCAATCAGTATCAATTCTTTCTCTGGAGATGGATAGTATGCTTCATCATTAGTTCTTCGGGATTGTCTTGGATCATTGTATTGCTGAGAATAGCTAAGTCATCCATAGTTCTTCATTGAACAGTATTGCTGTTACTGTGTACAACGTTCTCCTGGTTCTGTTCACTTCACTATGCATAAGTTCATGTAAGTCTTTCCAGGTTTTTCTGAAATCATCCTGCTTGTCATTTCTTATAGCACAATAATATTTCATTCAATCATAAACTACAGCTTGTTTAGCCATTCCCCAATCAATGGGCATCCCTTTGATTTCCAATTCTTAGCAACCACAAAAAGAGCTGCTGTAAATACTTTTGTAAAAATAGGTCCTTGGGAGCAGTTAGGTGGCACAGTGAATAGAGCACCGGGCCTGGAGTGAGGAGTACCTGACTTCAAATCTGGCCTCAGACTAGACACTTCACACTTACTAGCTTGTGTGACCCTGGGCAAGTCACTTAACCCCAATTGCCTCACCAAAACAAACAAACAAAAAACCCCCCAAAAAACAAAACAAAAACCAAAAACAAAAATAGGTCCTTTTCCCTTTTTTTGGATGTCCTTGGGATATAGATATAGCAGTACTATTGCTGAATCAAAGGGTATTCACAGTTCCAAATTGTTCTCCAGAATGGTTGTATCAGTTCACAACTCTACCAACAGTACATTAGTGTCCCAGTTTTCCCGCATTACCTCCAACATTCAACATTTTCCTTTTTTGTCATGTTAGACACTCTGATAGGTCTGAGGTGTTTAACTGAGTTGTTCCAATTTGCATTTCTCTGATTGATAGTGATTCAGAGCATTTTTTCATATGACTATAGATAGCTTTTATTTCTTTGTCTGAAAATTGCTTGTTCACATCCTTTGACCATTTATCAATTGGGGTATGACCTGCATTTTTACAAATTTGACTCATTCTCTAAATAGCTGAAAAACAAGGTCATTTTCAGAGATATTTGTTGCAATTTCCCCCTTTTCTGCTTTCCTTATAATTTTGGTTGCATTGGTTTTGTTTGTGCAAAAAAAATTAATTTTATATAATCAAAATTTTCTATTTTACCTTTTGTAATACTTTCTATATTTTCTTTGGTGCTAAATTCTTCCCTTATCCATAAATCTGACAGATAAACTATTTCATGCTCTCTTAATTTGCTTATGGCATCACCCTTTGTGTGTAAATAATGTAACCATTTTGACCTTATCTTATTAGATGATGTGAGATGTTCGTCTATACATAGTTTCTGCCTCCCATTTTCCAGTTTTTCTAGCAGTTTTTGTCAAATAATGAGTTTTTGTTTGAAAAGCCTGGATCTTTGAGTTTATTATATACTAGATTACTATGGTCACTAACCATAATGTAATTTGTACCTAATCTATTCCACTGATCCACCATTCTATTTCTTAGCCAGTACCAGATTATTTTTAAAAGTTACCATTTTATAATACAGTTTGAGATCTGGTATGACTATACCACCTTTTTTTTTACCTTTTTTTTCATTGATTCCCTTGATATATTTGAGCTTTTGTTCTTCCAGATGAATTTTGTTATTATTTTTCTAGTGCTATAAAATAAATTTTTGATAGCTTGATTGACATATAAATAGATTAATTTAGGTAGAATTTGTCATTTTTATTACATTGGCTTGATCTACCCATGAGAAATTAATATTTTTCCAATTGTTTATTCTGATTCATTTGTGTGAAAAGTGATTTATAACTGTATTCATATGGTTCCTGGGTTTGTAGGTAAGCTCCCAAATATTTTATACTATCTGCACTTATTTTAAATGGAATTTCTCTTTCTATCTCTTGCTGCTAGACTTTGTTGGTAATATCTAGAAATGCTGATGATTTATGTGGATTTATTTTGTATCCTGCAATTTTGCTGAAGTTGTTAATAATTTCCAAGAAGTTTTTTTAGTTGATTCTCTTGGATTTTCTAAGTATGCCTTCATATCATCTGCAAAGAGTGATAGTTTTGTTTCCTCATTGCCTATTCTAATTCCTTTAATTTCTTTGTCTTCTCTTATTGCTGTAGCTAACATTTATAGTACAATATTAAATAATAGTGGTGATAATGGGCATCCTTGCTTTACCCTTAATAGCATTGGGAAAGTTTCTAGCTTATCCCCATTACAGATAATGCTTGCTGATGGTTTTAGATACATATTACTTATCATTTGAAGGTAAGAGTCATTTATTCCTATGCTCTCTACTCTTTTTAATAGGAATGGGTGCTGTATTTTGTCAAGGCTTTTTCTGTGTCTATTGAGATAAGCATATAATTTCTGTTGGTTTTATTATTGATATGGTCAATTATGCTGATTGTTTTCCTAATACTGAATCAGCCCTGTATTCCTGGTATAAATCTCACCTGGTCATAGTGTATGACCCTTGTGATATATTACTGTTACATCTTTGCTAGTATTTTATTTAAAATTTTTGCATCAATATTCATCAGGCAAATTGGTCTACACTTTTCTTTCTCTGTTTTCTCTCTTCCTGGTTTGGGTATCAGCACCATTTTTGTGTCATAAAAAGAATTTGGTAGTACTCCTTCTTTGCCTATTTTTCCAGATAATTTATATAGCATTGGGATCAATTGTTCTTTAAATGCTTGGTAGAATTAATTTATGAATCCATCTGGTGTTGGGAATTTTTTCTTAGGAAGTTCAATGATGGCTTCTTCAATTTCTTTTTTTAAAATTGGGTTAAGTATTTTATTTCTTTTGTAATCTGGGTAATAAATATTTTTGTGTATATTCATCTATTTCATTTAGATTTTAAAATTTATTGGCATATAATTCAGCAAAATAGCTCTTAACAATGTTTTAATTTTTTCTTCATTGGTGGTGAATTAACCCCTTTCACTTTTGATACTAGTAATTTGGTTTTATTCTTTCTTGTATTTGGAGGTCAAATTTCTTATTCAGCTCTGGTCTTTTAATTAGAAATACTTAAAAGTCTTCCATTTCATTAAATGTCCATTTTTTTTTTGCCTGAAAGAATTAAATTTTGTAGGTCAGGTGATTCTTGGTTGTAATCCTAATTCCTTTACCTTCTGGTATATCATATTCCAAGCCCTCTGATTCTTTAATGTGGGAGCTGCCAAATCCTGTGTAATCCTGACTGTAACTGCATGATATTTGAATTGGTTTTTTTTTTTTTTTGGCTGCTTGGAATACTTTCTCCTTGATGTGAGCTCTGGAATTTGGCTATGATGTTCCTGGGAGTATTCATTGTAGGATCTCTTTCAGGTGTTGATCAGTGGATTCTTTCAATTTCTATTTTGCCCTATGGTTCTAATATATCAGGGCAGTTTTCTTTGATAATTTCTTGAAAGAGCCTTAAAAAAATTATCATAGCTTTCAGCTAGTCCAATAATTCTTTTATTATCCCTCCTGGATCTATTTTCTAGGTCAGTTGTTTTTCCAATGACAAATTTCTGTTTTCTTCAATTTTTTTTTTTTGCTATTTGATTTTGTTTTATCATATATTGATGTCTCATAGAGTCATTTCCACTCGTTTCCACTCATTCAATTCTAATTTTTAGGGAATTATTTTCTTCAGTAAGCTTTTATACTTCCTTTTCCATTTGGACAATTTTATTTTTTAGGGAGATATTTTCCTCAATAAATTTTTGTATATCTTTTCCCATCTTATTGACTCTTTTTTCATGACTCTCTTGCAATACTCTCATTTCTTTTCCCATTTTTTCCTTCTACTTCTATAATTTGCTTTATTAAATCCTTTTTAAGCTCTTCTGGGAATTTTTTTTGGGACCTCAGACCAAATTACATTTTTCTTTGAGGCTTCACATGTAGCCATTTTAACACTATTGCCCTCTCCTAAGTTTATGCCTTGATCCACCCTATCACCGTAGTGACTTTCCGTAGTTGAGCTCTTTTTTTTGCTTTTTGCTCATTTTTTCTGCCTTTTTTGTGACTTGGGTCTTTTTATGTGAGAGTTGATTTCTGGTCTGGCACTGTCCCAAGCTTTTTGTGCTGGGGCTATGGGTCTTACTACTGTCTTTCACTGGGCTTCCTCTGGAGGGTAGACTTCTCTTCTGGCTTGTACTGGAGGGGTAGGGCCTCCCCGTTGGCCTCCCCTGGATATGGGGTTTAGCCACTGGTCTGCCCAAGGGTTGGGGCCCTGCTGCTGGTTGCTATGGAAACAAGATTTCTCTGCTGGTAGGCTCCATGGGTGGGGTCTCATTGTTGGCCAGCCCTGGGGCAGGGCTTCATTACTCATCAGCAATGGGTCAAGGCCTTGCTGGTGGCTTGTGCTGGATGTAGGGTTGTTCAGGCAGGGCCTTGCTGTACTGCACAGACTGCTCACTTGCATAGGGGGCTGCTGACTTGCAGGAGGGTGGGATTTCACTGGTGGATTACCCCAGGCTGGGAGCCTTGCTGCAGGTCCCCTGTTGTGAGGTTGGCTTCTGCTGCTGCTCTTGGACCTCACTCCCCTTCCATCCCAGTGAGACAGACCTTTCCTGCTGGGCTAGTAAGCTACTTCCCTGCCCCTAGACCAATTCTGAGGCAGTTTTCTAGTTGTTTAGAGGGGAATTTGGGAGGGCTTCAGAGGGCTCCTTCCTCATTCCACTGTCTTGGCACCAGAAGCTGTCCTTCATTTTTGAAGAGAACCGATGACATCACAGGTAATGTCTTGACTTGTGCATGAATTGGATTTAAGTAAGGCAGATTTGCACAAAGTCGTCAGCCTCACTCTCTCTTCCTGAGTGAAATCTGGTAACAGGATAAAAGTCAAGATGAGTGACAAAAGAATGTTCACTCCCAAAGGGACTGCCTCCTTGCAAAAATCAATCAAGAAGTTAAGCTTCCATCACATTAGATGGAGACAAATAAATGTCCTTTCTGATAGTAGGTGGGCAAACCAAGAAGGTTCTAGATTTCATTCCATGTAGTTGAGGTACTGGGGTCCTGTGGGGTCTTTTTTGCCCATATCTCAGGAAATCAGCCTAGCAGCAATTGCTACTTTCACTTCAGGAGTGTAGGAGTGTCTAAAGGCCTATTGTTTCTAAATCCTTCATGGAGATAAGAATGAAAATTGGGATGGGAATGAAAATCACTCTTCAGAGGCTGAAGTATTAGCTGGTAGTGTGAGAGAGAAGCCTATTTAGCATTATAAATTTCCCTGCTGGCCATCTTGCTCAGTCTGGAGCAAAGTGGATTTGGGCCATGAAGTAAAAATACCTTTCCCACCACTCCTCCCCCACCCCTAGCTATCACCTCACACAAACATACACGTCCTCTTCGATCTCCTAAAAGATACTTAATTAAATGAAGTTTGATGGTTACCATGGGGGTACAATTTTCCCAGTTCCTGTCAGAAAGAATATGTGTATGTAAGATTCTCTTCATTGACAGTGGACTGACATGAGAGAAAGAGCCTCAGGTGAATGCAACTATGTTGAAAACTAATGGAATTTAAGTTTCTGGGTTCCTGGAATTTTTTTTTTTAATGTCACCTCTCTTGACAAGACTCTGTAATTTGGTTAATGTTTAAGAGGCCCTGGTGGAATAATTATGAGACTAGAACAAATAAATCAGTGTGCAGGTCATTTCATAGATGGGTAGAAGCATAGGGAAAATTTGCTGGTCTCAGTTTCCTGCGCCACCAAGAAACCCTGTCCAGCCCTAATGTTGAGACTATGGGCCTCCTGCCCAGTCTCTATCTAGCCATGAACTGTAATAATAGACTGAAACCTGGAAGAGTGAAAGGGATCACAGAAGTAGATGATTCCTGCTGCTATGAAACCTGCAGTAGATAATCCTGCCCTGGGCATGACATTCAGGGGAATTTGTGCCACCATCTGAAAGGACCTCTCTTCCTCTTTAGAGAGAGGCACTGCTGCAGTTTGGGGCTGTTGGTTTCTCCTATGAAAGCCCAGGCTGCAGCTTTAAGGTGGGGCCAAGTTTGAGTCTCCTTTTCTAGGGGGAGACACCAAGGGATCTTGGAGATCTCTGTGGGTTTGAATAGCACATCACAACAGAAGGAACCCTGACTGTGGAGGGAGAAGTCTTGGATTCAAATCTTACTTCTGCCATTTACTCCCCATGTGGCCCAAGTGAGGCAAGTCATTTAGCCTCCCTGGGCTTCAGGTCTTTCATCTATAAAATGGGGAGCCTGGACCATAGGGTCTTTAAGGTCTCTTCCAGCTCTGGCTCCTTGATCCCATCAATGCCCACCAAGGGCATCAATAAAAAGAGTAAGAGATGACTTTCCTTCTCCTGGCATGTGGCTAGTTGTGGAGGAGCTCTTCAGGCCTCTTAGAAGTGACAGTAATAGTGACATGTCCCATTTAACACATTCACTTCATTCCTTCCTCCCAGCTGTCCATTCATGAGACAGAAGACCCCGATGACAAGCGCTTCCTCTTGGTGATGAAAGGAGCCCCTGAGAGGATCATGGAGAAATGCAGCACCATCATGATGCATGGCCAGGAGCAACCTCTTGATGAAAGCACAGCAGCGGCCTTCCAGACGGCATACATGGAGCTGGGGAGCTTAGGGGAGAGAGTGCTGGGTGAGTTGGCCTGAGAGAAGGGGCCACTAGGCATTACTAGACAAAGGACTGAAGTTGAGAAAATGGACAAGTTTACTAAAAACAGTGGAAGGTTATACTAAGGGAAGGAAATGAATCAATGGGATATATGTTTCTAAAAAGACATTGGAAGGTGTGTGGAGGAAAGAAAAGCATACTTAATGCTTAAACATACTCACAAAAATGCTTCAAGGATCCCTGATTTTATTAATGGTCTCCTATTCTCTAATGCAGAAACTACCAATAAATTCATGGATCCTTGAAAGGATGGTCTATGCTTTTTAAAAATCTTTTTTTTTTTTAATAGTTTGGAGCTATTTATCAGCAATGGGGATTCCCAGGAAAGAAATTTCCCATTTTTTTTGCCCAACAAAATTTTAATACCTTAAAACTCATGTCCCTGACATCTGGTCATAGGGTCCAATGAGAAAAGCTAGGGTACTGAGATGTACCAGGTAGATCCAGTCTTGCAGCATTATGAGATTTCTTAATGATGAGCCTGGGGAAGGAAGACATGATAGAAAGTTTTAAAAAATTGTAGCTTCTGGAAAATGGGGAGATCTATTTAACCCAACTAGGGTGGATTTTAGGAGCTTTCTTAGCTGAACTTTCAAGTCCAGGCCTCAGTTTCCTTATGAGTAAAGCTGAGGAGGTTGGATTAGTTGGCATGCATGTAAGGTCTTTTTCAGCTTCTTTAACCTAATTTTGAATTTGATTCTAGAATGGCCTTTATAATATCCTAATTGCTAATCATTGTCAAAAGCAGAGGATTCTGTTCTTTCCCTAAGATTCCTTTCCTAAAATATCTACTGCACCTTTTCTGTGGAAGATGCAAGGAAGGGACTCAAGTTTCCATTCAAGAAAAGAACTTTGAAGCTTCAATATGCTTCATGTGCGTCTATTCCAGGTTTCTGTCATCTCTACTTGCCAGAAGATGAGTTTCCAGATACCTATTCCTTTGATGTAGAGTCCATGAACTTTCCCACGTCTGACCTCTGCTTTGTGGGGCTGATATCACTGATTGATCCCCCTCGATCCACTGTCCCTGATGCAGTCATGAAATGCCGCAGTGCTGGTATCAAGGTAGAGTTCTTTTTTCCTACCTCTTGCGGTCTTTCATAGGTGCTAAAGTTCCTCTGAGAAAGTTTCATTTCATAATAAACTTCTTTCTATCAATCCCATGTATTTTCTATTTCCATTTTTCATTTGAGAGGCATCATGAAAGAATGGATAGAGAGCTGGTTTCAGGACCAGGAAGACCTGGGTTTAAGTCCCTCTCACACATGACAGACTCAATATTCCCCTGACACGTGCTGGCTAAGAGATCCTGGACAGGACACTGATAACCTCCCAGTGCTCTACACAGCTCTCTGAGAGTTGCTGAAAAGGTGCCAATCTGCAATGGTAGAGGGCATTTCCTCATCAATGAAATTACTGGTCCAGCCTCACCTCCTATTCCTTTTATGTTTACAATGTTGGGTTTTTATTGGTTATTGGAACATTGGTTTATTGGAATTCTGTAGAGAAGTTTCTTCTCAATATAGTTACTGTTTAGTCTAACACTCCAATCCTTGAGTCTGGTACGATGGAGAGAGCCAAAGGAATAGCTGAATAGAGCAGTTGTGTGGTTTGCAAAGTCTTTACATATATTATCTTATTTAATCCCATTATGTTTTCCCCATGAACTATGACAAGTAATGAAAAGACAAAAAAAAGAGTATCTAAAAAAATGGCCAATATGGCATAGGACTCTCTTCCCAGCTCTTCCACTTATAAACTCCTTAATTTTGGGCAAATCACTTAACCTCCCTGACCTTCTGTTTCCTCATCTAAAAAAAGAAGATAGAGTACTTTGCAAACCTTGAAATTCTATATAAATGTAAACGATTGTTATTGTTGTATAGAAACAATGACCTTTTAAGCCACAATGTACTGTATAAAGGTAAGGTCTATTTTGAAGTATTTTTCTAACTCCTTTTATCTTTGTAATCTTTTAAAGTAGATTATGTAATTCTACTTTATATATTATTTAAAAAAAATCTAAGGCTGTCCCATAAATCCCTTTTCCCCAGAATGTTGGATAAGAACTACACCAAATAATAAAGGCTCCCTTCTTCAGAATCAGGGAAATCTATTGGTGCCAGACTTTTTCAGGGGGAGAAAAGATACACATCTCAAGCAAAAGTCCACCAAAGAGCAATTCTGTTATCTTGCCTCAGGCAAGAGCAGTCATGCTCACTTGTTCCTCTGCTTTTGCTAGGCCTGCTTCTCATTGGTTATATCTGTGTCTCCTCATTTTAGGTTATCATGGTGACAGGTGATCATCCCATCACAGCCAAAGCTATTGCTAGAAGTGTGGGCATCATTTCAGCCAATAGTGAGACTGTGGAAGAAATAGCAAAACGTCTTAAAATTCCTGTAGAACAAGTTAACAAAAGGTAAGAGCAATGCTCATGCAACTCTTGCCCATCTCTTTGTTTCCAAAGAGCTTTGGTGTTAGGCAACTACTTTTTGGCCCACAGCCTCTTAGACTGCTGCCGTATCATTTCTTTAAATACACATTTACATACACCTACACATATGCTTATACATACATCTACACATATGCTTACACATACACATACACACACAATTGTCTTTCCACTAAAGAGTTCAGGAAAACCACCAAAAATGGTGTTCTTTTAAGAAAAAAATATGTATACATATAAATATATATATGTATATATTTCCAAATTACATGTTAAAACAATTTTTAAACTTTAAAAAAAATTTTTGAGTTGCAAATTCCATCCTTCTTTCCTTATTTCTCCTCCCCTCTCCCTGAAATAGTAAGCAATCAGATATAGGTTATACAAGTGTAATTATGTAAAACATTTCCATTTTGTACAAGAAGACTCAAATAAAAATAAAAGAATTAAAGAAAGAAAATGAAAAATAGCACAATCAGTCTGTATTGGAACAATATTAGTTCTTTCTCTAGAGGCGGCTAGTATGCTTAATCATTAGTCCTTTGGACTTGGATCATTGTATTACCGAGAATAGCTAATTTATTCATAGTTCTTCATCATACAATATTGCTATTACTATGTATAATGTTCTCCTGGTTCTGTTCACTTCACTTTGCATCAGTTCATGTAAGTATTTCCAGTTTTTTCTGAAATTATCCTGCTTGTCATTTCTTTTAGCACAATAATATTCCATTATTATCATATACCACAGCTTGTTTAGCCATTTCCAAATTGATGGGCATCCTTTTGATTTGCAATTCTTAGCCACCACAAAAAGAGCTGCTATAAGTAAAAAAAATATTATTCTTGATCCAATTTTAGCTCTACATTGGAATTGAAAAAGTTAGAACTGGAAGAGACATTAGAGAAGGCCCATCTAGTCCAGGTGTTCTTAACCTGGGGTCCATGAATTTTTAAAAAAAAATTTTTATAACTAAATTTCAATATACTTGGTTTCCTTTGTGATCTTATACATTTTGTTTTATGCATTTAAAATCAGTATTATAAGAAGAGATTCCTAGGTTTTACCAGACTGCCAAAGAGGTCAATGACAAAATGAGGGTAAAGAATCCTTTGTGTAATCCACACACCTCCATTTTATTGGTAAGGTAACTGAACTGATGCCTAAGTGGGGAGAAATGAACCCAAGGTCATTAGGGAAGGACGTAACAGAACTATAATTCAAACAAGTTCCTTTCTGACCCATTCCAACATGAATTTGTGGTATACTTTATAATATTAAAGTGTATCTGATATTTGTCAAATATTTGTTAGATCAGCGGTTAGTTGTGTGCAGTCCCAAACAAAAGTATCAAAGCCTTCTGCTCATCTTTTTGATGACAAAACAGAAAGCTCTCCACACATTTGCCAAATTAATCTCCCTAAGACATGGGAATGACCCATGTCAATGGCTACTTAAAAATCTCCAGTGGCCTCTAGGTTAAAATACGCATCCTCCCCTGGCATTTAAGGTCCTTCCCAATCTGTCTCCCATTTCTTTTCCCTTCATGCATGCTGCATTCAGTCAGACTAGCCTGTCAGCTGCTCCTGAATTCATCTCTCTACCTTTGTATAGGTTGTTTCCCATACCTAAAATGTCTTACCTTCTTACCTGTGCATTAACTTAGAATTCCTGACTTCGTTCAAGATTCAGCTCAGGTGCCTGCCCTGGGGATCCTTTTCTGGTCTCTCTAGTTGATTGTGCTCTCTCACATCCCCCTGAAATGACTATATTTATTCACGTACATCTTCATTGCCTCCTTCAGTAGAATGTAAACTCTTTGAGGTCAGGGTCTATTTTGCCTTTGTATCCTAGTGCCAAGCATAGACTCTAATGTGCAATAGGCATTTAATAAACATTTATTTATTGAATTGAATACAAAATAATACACACTTAAGGAAGAAGCAAGCAAAGTGCTAGGTGGTTCAAAAAAGGAAATAGTTGTTTTCCCCAGCTGGGAAAAGCAGGGAAGGCTTCATTGATGAGGCAAAATGTTGAATTGGGTTTTAAAGGACAAACAGGAATTCAACAGTCAGAGGATAATACTAAGGGAGGGCATTGCAGACACAGGGAGCAGCCAGTCATTGCTTCTCACTACCAGTCCTTTTGGGGTCCCCTCTGTAAGGGGAGGGGACTTAGTGTTATTTATTCCATTTGCTCTCCTGCTAGCCTCTGCTTCCTCATCTTGAATGGGGATGGCAAAGCCTATTACTGAGCTAGGCTTCTCTATTTTGCAATAGTATTGGGAGCATTAGTGAAGAATTGACGGGCTAGTCCTATTCAGAGTGTTGTTACCTACAGGGCTCCCTTGATCAAGGAGGGTCCTTCAGCATCAGAGCTGTCCTTTTTCCTTACTCGGTTTTGCTTTGGCCCTTCTAGAGAGGCAAAGGCAGCTGTGGTCAGTGGAATGGAGCTGAAGGAGATGAGCCCAGAGGAGCTGGATGAGCTCCTGACCTACCACACTGAAATTGTCTTTGCAAGAACATCTCCCCAGCAGAAGCTGATCATTGTGGAGGGCTGTCAGAGACAGGTGAGTCATTGGGGAGGAAGAGCTCAATACTGTGCCTGGCATGCAGTAGGTGCTTAATAAATGTTTATTGACTGATTGACTGACAGGTACTCTAGTGAATCTGAGTCAGATACCTTCAGACTGTCATTGAGCCTGAGGGGAAGCCTTGTCATAACAGAAGGCTCTTTTCCAAAACGCAGCTATGGTTCCTTCGCAAGGCTCAGGAAAAG
Organism: Vombatus ursinus; assembly: GCF_900497805.2. Classification (NCBI taxonomy): domain Eukaryota; kingdom Metazoa; phylum Chordata; class Mammalia; order Diprotodontia; family Vombatidae; genus Vombatus; species Vombatus ursinus. Next base: position 22,147,227 of record NW_020954591.1, read on the forward strand.
AAATGGCTAGTTCTTTCAAGGAAATTCAATTCAATTTCTCAAGTATTCATTAAGCATTATTTTGTTCTTGGCAGTGTGCTAGGTATTGGAAATACAATGACAAAACAATCCCTTAAGGAGCTTATATTCAAGTTTTTTTCAACTAACAAAAAATAATTCTTCCCTCATTGGGGAAAAAAAGAGAAAAGAAAAAAACAAAACCTTCATAAAATATGTATCATCAGACAAAGCAGATTCCCTCACTGGCCATGTCCAAAAAATGTCTTATTCTGGTCCTTGACTTTACCTCTCTGCCAGGAGATGGGTAGCATGTTTCATCATCAGTCCACTGGAATAGTGGTTGATCATTGTGTTAACGACATCATCCAATGTTAGTTTGTCTTAAGAATGTTATTAATGTACAAATTATTCTGGTTCTGATTTCTTCAGTCTGCATCAGCTCATCAAAATCTTTCCAGGGTTCTCTGAAATGGTCCCTTTCGTTATTTCTTACAGCACAATAGTATTTACCATTATATTCATGTACCATGGTCTTAGCTTGAATGAGTGAAACCTCTGTTACAGTTTGAAGAAGATGGTGGCCTATCTATTTGTCATTCTCTAATTATGACTTCTCTGTTGAGTGGATTAGTTTAGCTGGCCCTAGCTGTGGAGATAACTAAGGAAAGAATGTGACCCTATGGTCAATATTTTATTAGGAAACCTGGAGCAATACCCGTCTCTGTGCTCTGCCATCTTATCTTTCATCTTCATTCATTTAAAAAGGTCTTGCTTGGGGACTTATTACTCTTATTCTTTATGCCACAAGGCAACATAACCCTCCCTCCCAAAACAAATGGACTCTTGCAGAACACAGTGTCTTTCTAATTTCCAGAGCAGATGGAGGCTATTATTTTGATCAATACTCCAAACTTGGCTACTTCTTGAAGTTTCTGGATTTAAAGTTAAAAGTTTAAATCCTACTTTGTTCTTCCAGGATGCTGTTGTTGCAGTGACAGGGGATGGTGTTAATGATTCCCCAGCCCTGAAGAAGGCTGATATTGGGATTGCTATGGGTTGTGTAGGCTCTGATGCAGCAAAAAATGCAGCAGACATGGTCTTACTAGATGACAACTTTTCCTCTATAGTGACAGGTATAGAGGAAGGTAAGTAAGGTCCCTTCCATAGAAAGGACATCTTAAATGTGCCCTTATAGAGGGCTGATTTAACCTGGTAGTTTGAAGGCTATCTTTCTGATGAGAACATTCTCTTCATAGGTCGCCTAATCTTTGACAATCTGAAGAAAATCATTGCATTCACCCTGACCAAAAACATTGCAGAGCTTATCCCTTTCCTGATCTTCATTATAGCTGGGGTGCCCCTGCCCATCGGTACCATGGCCATCTTGTTCATCGACTTAGGCACTGATGTTGTAAGTAGATAACTGAGGAACTAGGGAATCAAATAAATATTATATCAAGTACTAAAAACTTTTGGGACCATTTTTTTTTCCTTCTGGTCCCCTGAAGAGATTTAATTAACTTGTCAAGAGATTGGTAATAAAATCGACACTCTCTTGAACTGAGCTTTCCAAATGATTTCATTTACCTTAACTTTCCCAGAATGTGTACAGTGCTTATTTCTCAGGTTCCTTATCCCTGAACTGGGACAATGATCAAGGATCACAGGTGAAGCTACCACCAAAAAAGTCTGCAAAGTGTTTAGGGGCCCAAACAGTTTTAACAGGTCCAAGAAACATTGTAGGATATAGCCCCCTAACTAATCCAAGGCTCTATTAATTCAGTAAAGGATAGTTATTGTGTTCACCTAAGATGTCTTAAAACTCCTAAGATTAAAATATTGCCTTTACATGTGGCAGTTTAACTAAATCTTCCCTCCATCAAGGAGGGGGCCACTTGTTAAAGGAAGTATAATGGAGATTAGTGGATGGAGTAAATGAGCAGAAAACAGGAAGAATAGCATCATTCACATTTTCAGGAATCTTCAGGTCTAGTAACAAAATGCTGAGTATAGGCCAGTGTAATTTCCTTAATTGTCTCTGCATCTGGGATCCACCAAATTAATTCATAGGATCAGAGATCTAGAGGTGGGAGATTAGAAGTCATCCAGTTCAGCCTCTTCATTATATAGATAAGGAAAATGGGGTCCAATGATTTGCAAGGGCATACCAAGTACTTTGAGGTGGTACCAACCCAGGTTCTCTAAATCTACAACAGACAATTCCGAATAACTGAAGAATAACCAACATCATTGAGGGTACATTATTCATGTGACTTTGGAAAACATGAATAAATGTTAAGTGGGTAACAGAAAGCAGAGACAAAGGAAGGGAAATAGCCCTTGCCAGCCCCTTGCCAACCTTCCTCCCTTTCTTCTCTACTGATAGTAATATACTGGGCTGCTCACATATTTTGGCATGGTTAGAGGTCTGTTTCTTTTGAAATTAATAGTAAATGGATCTTGTTGTTTGAAGACTTGAAAGTTTTTGGTCAAGCTGCTTCCAGAGACTTAAGGCTCACTTATTCTCTCTCTCTCTCTATCTTCTCTTTGCTATATAAATACTAATTGGCTGTGTTCTAGCTACAGGGCAATGGTAAGTGACTGGGTTTCACCATCTTCTTTCCCCTCTATAGATTCCTTCCATTGCCTTAGCCTATGAGAAAGCTGAGAGTGATATCATGAGCCGGAAGCCACGCCACAAGAAGAAGGATAGGCTGGCGAATCATCAGCTGGCTTTGTACTCCTACCTGCAAATTGGTATGTTGAGGTATAACTCCCACCTGTCACTTTAGTACCAAAGGTCTTTCCTAAGGCTCTGTTTCCTAAAGCAATCAGAAACTGCTTTTTTATTTTTTTTGGATGGGTGGGAGAGAATTGGAAAGAGATATCCTGAACTCATCTGTTCCTATATCTCCTTTGTCCTCTAGGAATCTTACAATCTGTGGGAGGCTTCTTTGCCTACTTCACTGTCTATGCAGTCCAGGGATTCAAACCTGACAGGCTCCTTTACTTGCGGCCATTATGGGAAAATGATAGTCTTAATGACCTTGAAGACAGTTATGGACAAGAATGGGTAAGGGAGGTCAAAAGTGTTAGCCCCACCTATTCTCTATTCTATTGCCCATTTGACCTGATTGATGTTGAAATTCCATGCTCTACACTGCCCTAGTGATACGACCTCATTAGAATCAATGAATGAATAAAGACATCACCAAGCATTTGTTCAGTGATGACTATGTACTAGACAGTGTACTAAGTATGTGGGATATAAATATGACTAATGAAAAGCATTTATTATAGACATACTAGAATCTGCACCTGCCCTTTAAGGCTCTTACATTCTAATGGTGGGAGACAATACTCTGAGGAACTGATGATTTGTGGAGGAGATTTCAGGGAAGAGAAAAAGGTAAAGTCATGGTAGTAAGTTTTGGAAATGGAAGGACTGAAACCTCCAAGGCATGGTCTCTGATGATGAAATACGTTTCTGTCTTCTCAGCTGAGAGGTGGCAAGCAGTAGGAGGGAATGCCAGATAGCCAGTGTACTGGTTTTCTCCATTTAATTGTTTTTCTTCATTAAAAAAGAGGGAAATGAAGAGAAGAGACTGAAACTATCCACATTGCCCTGAGATATGTAAATGAAGACTACATTGAATATCACCAGATCTTAGGTTAAATACAGTGGACAATGTTGATTACTACCTCCTTAGCTATTTTTGGAGTTTGGGTTGCACAGTAGTTAAAGCTCTGGGCCTGGAGTCAGGAAGACCTGAATTAAAATCCTGCCCGAAACTTACCAGCTGGGTTACCCTGGGCAAGTCACTTAACTTCTATGACCCTTAGTTTTTTCATCCATAAAATGGGAATAATAATAGTGCCTTCTTGACTGGGTTGTTGGGAGAACCCAATTATATAACATTTAAAATGCTACATAAGTGTTAGTTATTATTAATAAAATTATATACATATATTTTTCTTTTGTTAAAACAAAATTTACTAGTTATTTTTTTAAACAGCAATGAGATGAGAGCCTCATGGAGGGAAGTTTGATTCTGAATGGAAAGTGATTGCTCTTGGGGTATGCAGTTCCTTAGGAGAAAGAGAGGAGATCATCTGGGTCATCCTAGATTCCTAGAGTTATCAGAACATAATATAGTAGAACATGAGAGTAAAATTGTGCCTAATGGAGATGTAGCTAATTTTCCAGAATGGAAATGGCAATTATTTTATTTGAATAGCTCTGACCTTTATCAGGACTTTTGGTAATAGTCTTCCAGAGCTGACACACATCAGCTTTGTAACAGACACAAAAGAACAACTAGGCTGCAACGTACAACATATAGGGATAAATAAAATAAATTACATCATCTTTTCTTTCCTACTCAACTGTTACCTTTTTTGGAAAACTGGGTAACCATCTGTTTCCACACCTATGTCCCTTCTTGATCATTTGCAGACAAAATATCAGCGGAAGTACTTGGAATGCACTGGATACACTGCTTACTTTGTTGCAGTCATGGTCCAGCAAATTGCAGATGTGATCATCAGAAAGACTCGGATAAACTCAATTTTCCGGCAAGGTCTCTTCAGGTATCACCTAGACTTCTCAGCAGTTTATCATGCAAAGAGGGTTGAATTCTGTTGGCTCATCAAAGGGACTGATGTTAAGATACCTACCATGGGAAAAGATTGTTTGACATGTCTCTGAGTCATATTAGCCTGATGGGCACCAGTCAGTCAGTAAATACGTTTTAAGTGCCCTACGTGTGCTGACAGTGTGCTAAGCTTTGGGCCATAAAGAAAGACAAAGGTATATTTCTGCTCTCAAGAGAGACAACAAGCAAACAATTGTATACAAACAAAATGTATATAGTATAAACTGGAGATAAATGACAGAGAGAAGGTAATAGCATTAAGAGGAATTGGGAAAGGCTTCCTATAGGAGGTGGGATTTTAGCTGGGACTTGAAGGCAAGAAGGAGATAGAGGTAGCTTGAGGGATATCCAGTGAAAATGCCCAGAGCTGGGAGATGGAGTGTCTTGTATGAGGCTTAGCAAGGAAGCCAGTGTCAATGGACCACAAAGTAGTATGTGGTGGGGTGTAAGAATACTGAAGAAATGTGGGGGAGGGGGAAATGTGAAGGTGATTTATGAAGGGCTTTGAATCCCAACTAGAATTTTATATACATACATACATATTTAATATATACGCACATATATACATACAATGTATTTATTTTTTCCTGGATGTGATAGGAAATTTATTGAGGGCAAGAAAGTTAAGAAGAACTCTTGGCAGGGAGACCTATTATTGGGCCACTAAAACAGTCCAGGCGTGAGATGGTCAGGACCTGCACCAGGGTGGTGGCAGTGTCAGAGGAGAGAAGGAAGTATATACAAGCGATGTCACAAGGATGAAATCAACAAATTTGGCAGCTGATTAGATACAGCAGAGAAGGAGATAGTGAGGAGATGACCTACAGGTTGGGAGCCTGAGGAACAAGGAATTTGGTGGTGTAATTCCCTACAATAACAGGGAAGCTAGGAAGATAGGAGGAATAACAAAGCATATTAAAATTCTGTTCTTGTTTATACTTCATACAGAAATAAATACATCTGGGTTGGGATTGCATCTCAAATTATCATAGCAGTAATTCTCTCCTGTGGATTTGGAAGTATCCCAATTCTGAATTTCACTACACTTCGGTGAGTTATGTGCCCTAATGTGGGAAGGGAAAGCCCTGGCCACCATTCTGAGGAGACCAGGCTGGGGACCAGGCTGCGGTAGCGTAAGGATGTCTGTGTCAGAAATAAGGTAGTGAGGATTGGAGACCAAAAACCTTTTCTGAAAAAATGGTTAGGCCTGGTCAAGCCATTGAAGGAAATGAGAATAAATTCAAATCCACATTCCCTTTGGAAAGATTTGAAGGAGAAAAACACACTTTATGGTCTTCATCTTTGAGTATTCCTTGTTTTGCATTATGCCTTCAAAGAAAAGAACTGGTTTTGGCCAATTTAGAAAAAATCCTTCTCTACTTTGAATCCACCTGAAATTGTTGCAGTTGCCAAGAAGGCAGTGAAGTTAATAACCCCACCACCATTTACCTGAAAGGCTGGTTCTTGTCTTCTGAAACACTTTGACTCTTGCATTTGGCTCTATTTCATTTCCAGGGTTCAGTACTGGTTTGCGGCGGTTCCATACGCCATTGTCATCTGGCTATATGATGAGTTACGAAAACTCCTAATCAGGCTCTACCCAGGAAGTAAGTAACCTCAACGAAGGAGAATTTGGGTCCAGATTTGGAAGACCCTGCTAAGGTTTATTGAACATTTACTTTTTTACATCTCCCACAAGCTCCATATTTCTTATTGACTCTCTTTGTCCCCTTACAGGCTGGTGGGATAAGACCATGTATTACTGAAATTGATTTTGGTTCCCAAGACTTTTCTTAATTTCTCCCTGATGATGATATTCAGTGTTCTTCATTCACCTCTGCTGGCAAGTCTCCTGTGCAATATGGGCATTGTCAAAATCCACACACCAGAAGAAATTTGCATGAAAGATCCTCAGTTAATATACTGTAAAAATGAGATTTGGCTTTTTGTATAGGTTGTTTTTCTTCTGCTCCCTGCCCACTGTCCTTCTTGTTTGTTTAAAATGTATAAACTCTGAAGGACGTGGAGAAGAAAAAGAACCTGTTGAATCTGTACATAACTTTCTACAATGTTTAATGCCATTGTAAAACCTGCACTTGCATTGTATTTGATACTGTTGAGTTTTATGAACACAACCTGGGCACAATTGTGTGTAGTGCAAACCCTGGTAGATTGGCCCAGAGTGGCCACTTTTTAAAGTAAAAAGTATTTTATAAAATAAGGTCGTGACTGTGTTGTTTTCAGACTCCCTGGGTAGGTGCTCTGTTTCAATTAGGAAGGTATTTGAAGGCTACTAATTAAATTTCTTTGTGCCCTTGGAATAATGGAAGGAAAAAGATATCAATAAGTTGTGTTTGAGCGATTCATCATTTCATTCTCTCCCTCCTTCCTTCCAACCACTACTTATACAGTGTTTAGTGGGAGTGGGGTTTCAGAGCCAGAAAACCTGGAGAGGCTGACTTACCATTAGTTGAAATGGAAAAACTCAAAGTAAGATATGATTGGGTTAGAGTACAATAAAAAAAAAAAGTCTTCTAAACTGCTTCTAAATTGGGCTGGAAACTTTTCCAAGAAAGGAATTTCTAGGACATCATTCTAGGAATGAGAAATAGACCAGGGAAAGCATTTCCCACTACCTCTTCTATGATTTCCAGTCACTGAATAATGAGTCTAACCCAAGTATAATATAGCCTAAGAAGAACCTCTGGTTTAAATTTTTTCCATAAACTCCCTTACATGTTAGGTCTCTCCCATCCCATCATTTGGACCATTTTTGGGCTCTTGGAGTAATTCCTCAGGTCAGGGAATTTGCCAGGGGATGGCAAGGTATATAATGTAATCCCAAGGCTTCTATAGATGTAGGATACCACAGATATGCTTAGACTATATATGCCAATATAAGCTTTAGCCTATAACTCATTCAGTTGAATATAATGGAGAATTGATAACTGTGGAAGTGATCTGATTTTGCAAATACCAATGGGCTTGTATTGTGCAGAACCCCAACACATAAGTAAATGACTAAAAATATGGTAAGTACAAGTCTTATAGTTATTTTTGCATTAGATTTAATTTTGATCTACCTACTGAATTATAAATTAGGAGTTGAAAGTACAGTTAAAAGATTTAGGGTATAGATTATATATGATTTGTACAACTTTAATTTCTACACAGGGTCTTAGATGTAAAAAGTGGAACTGAATGCTAAAAGAGACTGTCACAAAACTACATTGATTGGGTCCACTACCAATTGATGTTATCTAATCTCAACTGGGCTTTCACTGCTACACAGTGATCCTACTCCTCCCTGATTGGTTGTGACATCCCCAAAGGTTCTGTTCCAAACCTCTTTCCTTCTCAGGCAATGCATTCCACCCCATCCTTGATAACAGATAACCTCGCCTTATACTTTACTGATAAAATTAAGGCCATCCATCTTGAGTTCCCTCTTTTCCCCAGTGCTATACTTCAAATCTCTTCAACATCATCCCCAAACCTCTCCTCCTTTGCTCCAAGGAAGAAGTGGCCCACTCTTCTTGAACAGGGCCACCCCTCTACTGGTGCCTTTGTTTCTTCTTTCTCTTTCAGGAGACTGACCATTTGATCTTCCCCTCTTCTGACATTCATAATTTCTTTATCAACTGGTTTCTTCCCTCTTGCTTTAAAAACTTTATTCTTTTTATCTCCTGAAGATATTGTTTGTATCCGCTTTACACAGTTGAACTTTTACAAAAAAAACCATTTACATTCATTGCCTCTACTTCCTCAACTCCCACTCAGTTCTCAGCTTATTACAACTGGCTTTTGGACCCACAAGTCAACTGAGACTTTTCTTACCAATGTCACAAATGCTCTCTATTATGATATCTGTTGGCTTTTTCTCAGTCCTTGTCCTTGACCTTTCTGCAATGTTTGATACTGTTGACCACACCCTCCTCCTAGATACTCCTTCTTCCCTGAGTTTTCCTAGCACTGTTTTCTCCTGATTCTCCTCTTGCCTCAATGATCGGTCTTTTGTATCCTTTAATGGATCATCATCTCTATGATCTGCCTTCTTTTGCAAGGTTCATCAGGACTTTATCCTGGGCCCTCTTTTCTCTCTAGAATTTCATTGGGGAACTTAGCTCTTTGTAAGAGTCAATTATTATCTTTATGTATATGACTACTTAATCACTATATTCAGCTCTCCTCTTTTTTCTGAATTCCAGTCCTGTATTACCAAGTGCCTACTGGACATCTCCACTTCCTTGTTCCATAGGTATTTAAAACTCCAACCTGTCTAAAATTGAACCCTATCTTCCCCCACAAAAAATTCCTTTCCTTTTTCTAACTTCCTTATTTCTGCTGAGGGTGCCATGATCCTTTAACTTGCACAGGTTGACAACCTCAGAATCACCTTGAACTTTCCTCTCCCACATCTCCCATATCAGGTGCCATTTCTTGTTAATTCTACTTCTACAATCTCTCTCCCATCTATCCCTTCTCTCCTCTTACATAGCTACCACTCATTTCAGGTCCTCATCTAGTCTTTTCTAAATCACTGTACTAGGCTTTAATGCTTCTCTCTTCCTCAAATTTCTCTGTTTTTCTACCCAGCCACCACATAGATGCTAAACCTAAAATTAACATCAACTGCACCTATAATTAGCATGTAGTGGGATAACAACCAGGTTTGTTTAAAGATGACCATTTTGGGCACCAGTGATGCTGGATGGTGCTGGCTTTCCTGGACCTAGCCTGTCTTCTGGAAGAAGGGTCTGCAAATGAGAAGCTCCATGGTTGTATAACCCTGTAAGATTTTAGAAGGCCTCATGATATGTGAGTATAGAAGCATCTATGTGTATGTGTGTGTATGCATATGTGTGTGTGAGTTTGTGTGTTTTCAATTGGATACATTACACAAAGTAATTTTCTTTATAGGGAGATACCTTTAGCAATGATTTGCACATGCACACAAAGTCAAGATGAAGAGACAGCACACAGATGCTGATAACTTGATTTCCTATATCTTAAAAATGATGTGGGGAGGAATGTAAACCCAAAACTCTGAAAAGGGGGGAGAAAATGTGGTTGAGAGGAGATAGAGTAGCTGAAAATTTCAGCAGGAAGAGAAGTCAATGGGTTCTGAGTGAGGTTCAACAAAGGCCAAGCAAATTGCCAAGAAGCCAGGTAAGCAGGCTTTTAAAATATGTACCTATGTTGAAAATGACTACAGTAGGTGGGGCAGAAACTTTTGACTCACAATATTTACAAAACTGAAAGCAACATTCATCTTTGGCAATTCTACTATTGGTCTGCTTTTTGGGGTCCTGAGCTCTGATGAGTGTATGCAGTAAGATGGTTGGATGAGATAACCTCTAAACTTGAGCTCTCAAGTCTGTGTATTGAGATTCAACTTCGGACTCTTTCAAATCTAGATATGAAGAGTTTTTCATTTCAAGTGAGACTAAAGGAGAACCTGAGAAATAGAGGCAGTGAAGGAAAACATTTGCCATCTACATGTGGAGGGCTTTTAATTACCTCTCCCCCCAACCCCCTCCAGTTGAAGTCTGTCCCTGTGTTAAATTGCACTGCTCTGATCCAGTCTCAGCTAAACCAGTAGAGTCAGTTGGACTCAAGTGCTCTTGAATTTCTTGACACAAATTCCATTCCCCCCATCCCACCCTTTACCCTTTTAACCTTTTTCTTTTTATGCTGCCTTCTACTTCAAACCGGTTCTCTGGCAGACTCCTTACCTGCCCTAATCCCCTCACCTTCCTGTAACTCCTTTTTAGAGGATTTTACTTCTTAGTCTCCAGGTTCCAAGATAAATCTTTAATGTGTACTGAGGTAAAGCCTGAACCTTAAAGGGACAGAAAATCTCTCTCATCTGGAATTCTCTTTCTCTCTGGAATGAGACTTCCTTCTCCCCCTTTCTTTTGCTAATGTCCTGGTGAATGGACCAGTCAGGTGTTTTTCCACAGTATTCAAAGCTGGATCTTCTTGGAGCTGAAGTCTTTTTAAATTTTCCCAAGGGCTATGATTATTCAAGAATTCATGTTATAATGATCATGTTCTTATATTTACATATCGACTGCATTCATCTAAGTACTTCGGTGACTAATCCAATGCAATTGTAGAATTAAACTTGGATTCTGCATGCTCCCTTGTGTGCAGTTCCCTTTTCTCCCTTCTTCTAACTCATCTCCTCTCACTGACACACTATGAAGATAGTGCAGGATAGATTCCAGGATACCCAGCAGATACCAGGGGAAGCAAACACCCGGGGAACAGGAGATGGTAAGAGATATTCCCAAACCCTCACCTGGTCATTAATGCTTACTAAATCTCACTTTGTACAAGGTTACTTTAAGGAAACTTTGGGGAGTGTGTTTACCATGGACTTAATGGCTAGAACTCGATGGAATGCCTAAACATTCCAGCATTTATATGAGACAAAAACATGGCAGAAGAGCTGCTTTCAGTATTTCAATTGTAAGCATATTATTGACAACAATGAATAATTACTTCATTTGCTACAAAACCTTGCCTTCTTACTAATTCTATTCCTTCATTCATTCACTCAACAAAATTTTGTCAAATGTATAGCACATATTCTAGGCAGCTTGGGGAAAATATATGTATGTATGTATATATATTTCTGTTTTTGCTCAGTCATTTTTCAGTCATGTCCAACTCTTCATGAGCCCATCTGGGGAGTATTTGGCAAAGATACCTGGGGTGGTTTGTGTGGAAAATGTGGTTGGGGATGTTGCTTCTGCATATCACTCAATCAGGGATTGAACACCTATGTGACAGCATTGGAGTCAGTTTGGACTGGGAAGGAGTGGGAAATGGTTGGTTTTCATTTCTACAGGTGTGCAGTCTGGGGACTGAGTGGAAGTTGAACAAAGTAAGCTTAAAGTGGAATTGGTGGGTGGATAGATTGACCGGCTTCTGAGGTTGGGTGTGGGTTGACACATCCGTGTCCCGGGCAGAGGGGGTGTGGGCATACCCAAATAAGGGCAAAATTAAATAAGAGCTAGGGTGACCAAATTGTGGAGAGTGAGAGATATAATTAGGGGTGGAGACTCATGTGGGGAAATTAGGCCCTTCAGATAGGCTGTTACCTCTATAGTACCCAGGCAAAGGGGAAACGGGAAGGAAATTCGAATCGGGAATAAAAAGGTGTGCATCTGTCGACAAATGTGCTCTCACATGCGTGCTCACATGTGGGATGCCAGGTCGTCCCAGGTCGTTAATAAAGCTTCTTCCTGACTCAACAATGGCTTTGTGGAATTTGTGATACATAGATAACAGCTTGCCATTTCCCTCTCCAGTTCCTTTTGCAGGTGAGGAAACTGAGGCAAAGTTAAGTGACTTGCCCAGGGTCACACAGCCAGGGTCTGAAGTTCATAAAGAACAAAAGTGATGATACCAGACAACCAACCCTTGGAATCATGATAACCTGTTTTTAAGACCCCCAAGACTGGCTTTATGACCCAGTGCAGGTTACTTACTCTCTCATGAACACCTAGCCCTACCTCCCTCCAAACCCTGGCAATTTTCTAAGAATATAGATTCTACAACAACTGTCAGTCTGAGTGTTGAGGGATTTTCTTCACCTAAAGCTTTTTAATGAAATAGCAGATCTAGACTTCTACCCTTAACATAGCCACCTAAACTCCTTGACACATTTCTTTGACTCTAAAAGCATACAACTAAGAAGAGGGATAGCCAAAGACTAGGAACATTATAGAGACTAAAAACAGTTAATATGAAGACCAAACAGGAGTATGGTGGATTGCAAGTTCAATATGCATTAACCCTACCAAAAACAGTTAATGTGATATTATTCTTAATTAAACAAGGCAAAGAAAGTAGAAGATGATATTTCTGCTATTCTCTACCTTGGTCAGACCACGTGCAGAGCTATGTTGGAAGTTGCAGAGAGGTAGATTTGACTGGGATACCTCAAGATGTAAGTTGCAACTCACCCAAAGCTTCCTTGATGACAACTTGTTGGGGATATTGTAAAGAAGATTCCTTTACAGTTGAACTAGATGAGGTCACTTTCTACTCTCAGATTCTGTGACTCTGAAATTCTAATGGCAAGGCAAAGGCCTCCTAAAATCTGGGCCAGACCAGCAACAGGCCCATATCTCAGGAGCCAAGATCAGTAGTACTGCAAACCAATGACAAATGTCCTAAGACACTCCTTGTTTTCTATTTCTTTTCTCCATTCTAGAGCTTTGGGTGTTTCAGAGAGAAGAGTACCAGGATTGCATGATATGAAAGTAGGCGTGGCTGTTACACTTACTACTAGCTATAGTTACTCATTAGAGACAGAAAAAGAAGGCAGAGAAAGATGGAGAAAAGCATTTCCCAATTAGCTCTCAAGGAGGTGCCAAAAAGGCAGTCAGCTGCATGAATTTCCCTATCAATTTGACTAACTGATCCCAATAAGTTGGAGTGAATTAGGGAGACAGAGACAGATTTGACTGCAGTTTATTAAACTTGGAGAAGTATGGCACACCCCAACAGCAGCTGATGGAAATATGTCAGTCACAATTTGGCCAATAGTATTTTAAAATAACATTAAGTTACAAAGAAAAAAAAAGATAGATGTTCATTATAATATTGCTGGTACTACAAAGAAAAAAAAATGTACTTGTTAAGGAGAATGTATATCATTAGTTATAGGAGATAGAGACAAGATGTGTCCTTGTTGGTAAAGCTAGTTGTACTAAATCAAAGGGAAACTATCCCTCAGGCTAGATAAGGGAAAGGGAACATTATAAAGACTCCTTTTATGAAGTTCCCCCCTCTTTTTTTTTTTTTTTAGCAATTAATTCTTTTTGTACCAGTTGGCAAGCAAAGAAGATACTGAAGGGAACCAATTATTGTAGCTGGTCCCTCAGTTCATGCAGGGCTCATACACAGCAAAATCAGAAATAATAAACAAAAGAGTCAGTTATAGTCTCTGAAAAATTCACTTTCAAAAGCACTGTAAGTTTGCACCTATGATATGAAAGGCTTGAAAAAGCCTGGGTAAGAAATTGACAATACAATGAAAAGGAAGTGTTTTCTGAACCTTAAAGTCCTCAAATAACCTTTCCTAAGTACCAGTGCTGCCAATTAAATTGCATTTGAATCATAATAAGAATGATAACACCAATCCTGAATAACTCAGTATTCTCAATTATTCTTGAGTTGCAGCAATATTCTTTCTTATTAGGCAATATGATTAATTAAAAAGAGCCCAGGCCTGGGAATCACGAAACCCAGGTTCTGATAAAAACTCTGCTTTGCCACTAGCTAGCCACTCTGAACTTCAATTTCCTCCTCTAAAACTGGGGAGTAGAGTGGAAAGAATTGAAGAAATGATGATCTGTAAGGTCCTTTCACAGGTGGAACATATAATAACTATTCAATTAAACAAATGGGAAATGTCTAATAAATAAAAAGCACTGTGCTAGTAACTACATGACACAGTCTCTGTTATTTAATAGAAGGGTAGAGCTTAGACAAAAATAAGTACAATTTAAAAACCTCTAATAAAGTTATAATGAAATTAAGTGGTTAAGATAGAAGCAAAGTTTTAGGAGTGGTTAGAACATAGAGGGATAATTTCTAGGACATATGTAGGATGATAAGAAGATGAAGACTAAAAAACTAGGATGTTAATCATAATTATTGTTATCCTCTGACACTGGCTACTCGATCTGAGGAGAAAATAGATAGGAAAGTTCCTTAAAAGTTAAAAGCACTATACAAATGTACCCTTTGGTTTTTTCCCATCCTTCTATTTTCCATTTCCTTTCTGGTCCTCCCAGTGCTCCAATTTTTTTTTCTTGATCCCTGATATTACCTGCCACCATGTTGCCACATCAACTTTTATGAAGTGATTTTTAGCATTTATTAAGGGGATTTGGATAATTTCTGGTCTTCTTTAATACCTGAAAAATTTTTTTTCTTCAGAAGGAGTTCCCTTTTATCCCAGCTAAATCTCTCCTACCCATTCTTCATGAATCATACACATTTTCCAATTTTGAAATTGCCCCAAAACACAGGTTTTCACAAGGTAAAACTGCCAAACACCTGTTTAAAAAAAAATCTATCAATACTGCCAAACACCCGTTTTAAAAATCCATCAATAAAACTGTCCCTTGGTTCCCCCTATAATTTACCTAGATTCTCCAGAGTGTAGCAGCATGCCATTTAAATCATTAATGCAGCTAGCTTTTTCTCAGATACAAACTGAATGGCTAATAGTTTGCTTTAAATAATAAGACCCATCAAGTCCAAATTTATAGCTAAATAAGGTTGGGGCAAAAAGAAGAGAGGCAGAAACAAAGGAGCGACAAAGCCAATTTGCATTTATTAAGTCACTGTTAAGTCAGAAAGCATTTATTAAGTTCTTATTCTGAGTCAGGCTCTGTGCTAAGTGCTGGGGATACACAGAAAGGCAAGAGACAGTCTCTGTTCTGGAGGAGCTAACAATCTAATAGCATTTAGGGACACAGGGGTCTCTATCTCAGATAAGGGCAGATCATGAAATTTGTACTCCACATTACACTTGCTGAATGCTTTCATCAGCCATCACTTCAGCCTTGGGGTCAAAGTCCAGGGACACAATTTCAATGTAAGTCTTGTCTGATTTTGTTTTAGGCCTTTTCTGGGACCGAGGTGTCACTTTGGCATTGTTGTCTGTTGTCTATGTTTTGCTGACTTCATCAGCTTGTTTAGAAGGTTGATTAGCAGTGTAAGGCAATGGATACTCTTGCTGCTTTACTTTTGGGTGACATTCTTCTTCCTCTGGCTCTATTTTTGCTTCATCAGTAGCAACTGACAATTTCCTCTTGTTCATCTGTTGGTGAAATAAAATGTTTTCTTCTTCAATTGGAATTTCCATAGATTTCTCATTATTCAAAATTACATTTTCTGTAGGTTTAGATGCTTTATTATAATCTATCAACAGGGGCATCTCATTGTAATTTTCTATAGACTGTTTTGCCTCATCGAAGTTTTCTATAAATGGCTTGAGCTGGTCTCAGTTTTCTGTAGATGAGTTTGCCTCCTCATTATTTTCTATGGATGAATTTTCTTCATTGTAATTTTCTATAGGCAGTTTTTCCTAGTACTCTTCTACATGCAGGTCTTCTTCGTTGCGACTTTCTATAGACAAATCTGCCTCATTGTAATCTTCTAAAGACAGGCTTGCCTTGTGATTTTTGGTAGATTATAGGTGCCTCATAATTTTCTTCAAACGGGGGTGCCTCATAATTTTCCACAGACAGGGAAGATATCCACTTTCATTTTTACAAAGTGCCGGACCTGAACCCAGTAGAATATAGAGACCAAAAGAAATTTCTCTTTTCTATGTAGCAAGACAAAAATCCTGAGCAGAGGCAACTGAAGTTTATAATGGTGAGTGATCCTGAAAAGCAAAAGAATGAATGTTAAGAAGTAGGCTATGCTTACCTGGAACTGTGGCAGATCCTGGATACAGGAAGAAACATTTCAGAGCAAGAGATAGACATCATCAACCCTCTGGAGAAAGCCACCTTTGTTGGAATGCTGAAAGTGTCCCTTCAAGCAACTGATGCTCTTCAGACCACTTTCAAGGAGTTGAGTGAAGATATACATTTGTGATAAAATAAATGCAAGAGGTCTCTTATCTAAAACTGAATATATCACAGGGTTATTTCAAGGGGACCACGCAGATCTTGGGCAAATCACTTAACTTCTTAATTCTGATCAGTATTCTGATGAATGGGGGTGGGAATTCCTTATGAAGGGAATTTCTCAAAACTATGAAACCACAGAAAAAAAAAAGTAACCTGATTCCCATCTTGAAGGAGATGGTCTTATATATTTTTTGGAAATTCAATTTCTCTTTATAGTATCACTAATAGATCTATGGAGAGGCACATATTTCTTCATTCCCATTTTCATAGGAGTGGAGGAGTATAAATCATAGATCTCTAGCTCTGTAAAGGAACTTAAGAAGTCACCCAGTCCTACCCTCTCATTTTCCAGATGAGAAAACTGAAACACAAAGGGGTTAAGTGAGTGGCTGAAGGGTACACAGGTATTAAGTAACAGATCCTAGGATTCAAACTCAGGTCTTAAGAAAACCAAGGCAGAGAGAAGTGAGTCCACCATCATATGGCATAGAAGCTGACTGAGGCTTGATAGTTCCGACACGTGTTTCTAGATCAACAAGCACAAGTCAGTTTCAGAAATCAATCAATCAATCAATCAATCAATATTTATTTAGCACCTGCTCTGTACCAGACACTGTGCTAAGAGCTGAGGATACAAAAAAAGGCAAAAGATAGTCCCTGCCCTCAAGGAGCTTATGATCTAATGGTGAGACATCATGCAAACAAATATATACCCAGCAAACTACATACAGGATAAATAGGGAAATAATTAAATGAGGGAAGGCACTACAATTAAGAGGGGGTGGGGAAGGCTTCCTGTAGAAGGTAGGATTTTAGTTGGGATTTAAAAGGAAGCCAGAAAAGTCAGTATTCAGAGTAGAGGAGAGAGAGCTTTTTATTTTATTTTCAGCTCTGAATTCTCTTCCTCCTACCTTCCTCTCTCCCACTCATTGAAGGAGGCAAAACAACTAAAATATGGTATAAGTAGATAAAGCCAAGCAAAATAAATTCCCTGCATTAACTATGCCAAAAAAATTAAAGAAAAGAAAGAAAATAGGCTTCCCACTGCACTTTGAGTCCATCAGTTCTCTTTTTGGAGGTGGATAGCATAAATCCTTGTTGTTTTTCACGTTCAGTTGCTTCAGTTGTGTCTGAGTCTTTGTGACTCCATTTGGAATTTTCTTGGCAAAGATACTGTAGTGGTTTGCCATTTCTTTCTCCAGCTCATTTTACAGATGAGGGAAACTGAGGCAAACAGAGTAAAGTGACTTGCCTAGAGTCACACAGCTAGTAAGTATCTGAGGCCAGATTTGAAATCAGCGGCCAAGTGTTCTATCCTAGCTGCCCCATCAATCCTTGTACCATGACTTTATTATAAGACTTCAAAATACTCATATATTTTGTCAATCACAATGCCTGAATGCACTTTATATTTTAAAAATACAATTCCATATCTATGAAACCCATTTCGTTCTACAGACTCTACTTTTGCTTATTTATTATACTGAGTCATACCTCATTTGTGTTAGAATGAGATAAAGATCAAAATGACGAAAAAAGAGAGTTGGTTTCAGGTAAAACCAACAGGGCAGAGTTGGCTAATGTGGCTGGAATTTTCTAAGTCTCTTTGGTTACAATTTGTATGCTAATGGAACAAATTCTGTCAGAATATTAAAAATTGTCCTTAGGAAAGACAGGCCAAAGTGAAACCCTGAAAAGTTTCCATATGGCCAGCTATTCATGTTAATGGCATCTACTCTCTAAAGCCTCCTAGGCATTAACCTTTCTAACAAGAGATATCAAATGACTTCAAAGAAGAAAGGACCACACCCATTCTCCTTAAACATTCAGAGGAGATACAAAGATAGAAATCGAATTCCAGAGGGTTGGAAGGAGCCCATGAGCTTCTGGTTTGGGGAATTGTGGGATAAGGAATAGACTGATGGACCTGGAGTCACAAAGACCCAGATTTGAATTCCACACTCTTCTCACATTTATTCGCTATATGACTAAACCACTTAATTTCTCTGCCTCGGTTTCCTTAGCTGTACAGTAGGGTTAATCATACATTACATGCCTCCTTTTTGTTATACATTAATTTTCCTTATGTACTCTGCAGATCAGCTACTCTTCATGCTGTTTGCTCCTTATATATGTCACTCCATCTCCTGTCTTCGTTTTTTCCCTTGGCCATTCCCCATGCCCAGAGCATTCTTTCCTCACCTGACTGGACTGATCTTACTGATCCCACCAGCTGTTAGTGCCACCCACCCCTGTCCCTCAAACTTTACTTCTATTTATTTTGTATATATTTATGTGCACATATTGCCTACCTCAACAGAATGTAAGAAGTCTTTGAGAGCATGGACTATTTTTGCTTTTGTGTCTACCTAACAGAATGCTTATTGATTTATTTATCACCATCTTTGGTTATTGAGAGGCTGAATGGGATAATGTATATCAAGAACTTTGTAAAATCTTAATGTAGTTGAAGCGCCAGCAGTTATTATTATTGTTATTATTATCTTTGCCTAATGTCCCATTGTCTTTCAAGGAGAGGATACAGAATGTATGTCCCTTTCCAAGCCTCATCCAGGCCACAAATCTGGATGAAACCTTTAATAGCTAGAATCATAATCAGAGTCTCCAGTCTTTTCTTTGGTTAAGAGTTATGTTAAGAAGTCAGAACCAAGATGGCAGAGTAGCAGGAAATATAGCCTAGTTCTATCTCACAACTCCACAAAGATCTAGGAAAGACATCAGACTGAGTCCTGACTGGGAAATTCAAGGGAAAAAAAATCATAGTGAACTATTTATTTTCAGCCCAGGTCAGCATAGGGAAATAGGCAGGAAGATCTGTGGACCCTAGGCATGGGGTCTGGCCATGGGATGGCAGAGCATTCTTTTTTTTTTTTTTGCAAGGCAATCGGGGTTAAGTGACTTGCCCACAGTCACACGGCTAGTGAGTACCATGTGTCTGAGGCCAAATTTGAACTCAGGTCCTCTTGACTCCAGGGCTGGTGCTTTATCCACTGCGCCACCTAGCTGCCCCTTGAGCATTCTAGTTGAAAGAAAATAAAGACTGTGCACCATGGCAAAAAGTCCAAGAGCTATCTAGAGAGACCCTCAACTTTGGGCAGGTGCCACATATCAGTTCTGTAGTTCACTACCCAGTTCCAGGTCACAGATTCAATTCAGAGTAGGGGACCTGGGTGCTATTCCAGGGTGAAGAGTGGCAATTGGCCACGGTCTGTGTACTGAGTAAGGAACTAGCCCAGAAACAAATTAGCTAAGTGGCTCCGATTCCAGGAATTGAGTAGGATCTCCCTTCTAGACCCCAGCCTAAACTGAAGACTGCAGTTGAAATAACCAGGGCAGGAAACTCAGATTAAAGGAAAACTTGTAGTTCCGTCTTCCAGTACCCATTTCCTGTCTGATCTCTAGACTCTTACAGGATTGTAAAG
Organism: Vombatus ursinus; assembly: GCF_900497805.2. Lineage (NCBI taxonomy): Eukaryota > Metazoa > Chordata > Mammalia > Diprotodontia > Vombatidae > Vombatus > Vombatus ursinus. The sequence goes on from NW_020954591.1 coordinate 22,166,994, forward strand.
AGGAGAGGCAAGAGAAGCCCTTTTATGGCTCCATTCCTTCCATGTGCTTCTCTCTTCTCTTGCCTGATCTCCAGCCTCTGCTGGGAATGTGAAATGGAGAGGTGGGGGAAGAGGAGAGACTTACCATTACACCTACACTTCTCTTGACTGGTCTCTAGCTTCCTGTAGGAAGAGGAGAAGCATCATTCCATCTCAGCAGTCTCCTATTGCTGCGGTGTGGTAAGACAGTGCCATCTATCACGCCTCCAGGTTGGTCTCTTGACTTAGGGAAGGAGAGTATTACCATTCCTGTTCCAAATTCTTGCCCCCTCATTTGTGCTTCTCAAGGCTCTGAAAGGGCTCCAGCTTTGGACCGTAATTATGAATTTATTGACTTTATTGAGTTTTGATGTTATTGACTTTGAAAATCTCTCTAAATCTAAAATCTCTCTTTTTGATTTCATATTTCTGTCCTCTTGATGTTCCCCATCCAAAGTTCCCACCAAACACTACCAACGCCTTCCACTGAGCTTTCTGGACTGCCTGATGTACAGGCAACACACTTGTTTTCATCTTAGAGCTTTTTGTTTCCCTGCTGTAAACCTTTCTGCTACTATGCTCCTCTTCTCCCTTGTCTCACATGAAGACGTGGCCTTTCTCCTTGTGAAGCAAACCCCTCCACTTACACAAGTGGTTGCATCCCGTCCCATCTTCTCCATCAGATTGCCCTTTCTAGTGTCCCATTCCTCCACTCAGCTACAATCTTTCCCTGTATGCTGGTTATTTTCCTACAAACATAGTCATATCTCCCTCATCTTTAAAAAGAGTCCTCTCAATTAATCCTTCCATCCCCACATCATAACATTTCTGCTTTTTGTGGCTAAACTCCTTGAGAAAGCCATTTACAGCAGGCACTTCCGCTTCCTTCCCTCCTACTTTCTTCTTATTTCTCTACAACTTGACTTCTAGCCTCATTTTTGAACTGAAATTGCTCTTTCCGAAGTTACCGATGATTCCTTAATTGTCATATCCAATGACCTTTCTCATTCTTCTTGACCTCTCTAGTTTTTTTTTTTTAAAGCATTAGGGTGTACATTCGCCCTTTTTTTTGGTGAGGCAATTGAGGTTAAGTGACTTGCCCAGGGTCACACAGCTAGTAAGTGTCAAGTATCTGAGGCCAATTTTGAGCTCAGGTCCTCCTGACTCCAGGGCTGGTGTTCCATCCACTGCGCCACCTAGCTGCCCCTGACCTCTCTAGTTTTTGACACTATTAATTCCCCCCCCCCCCCCCCGCCCCCAGGTTCTCTCCTCTCTCTAGGTTGTTGAGTCATTCTCATGGTTCTCTTCCTAACGTATCTGACCACTCCTCAGTGTCCTTTACTAGATCTTTGTCTAAATGAAGCTTCTCATCCAGATTGTCATCCAACCATAGGTGTACTCTCTTTCCTTTTCCTTTATTCTACTTCACTGGGTGATCTCATTCACTTCCATAGATTAAATGATCACCTCTCTGCATCTGACAATTCCCAAATCTACTTATCTGGCTACTATCTCTGCTGACTTCTAGTCTCCTTTCTCCAAGTACTAATCAGTCATCTTGTACTGGATGTCCAATTAAACTCAACACATCCAAAACTGAAGTCATTATCTTCCCTCCCACCCCCCAAATCTTCACTTCCAAAATTTTCTATAACTATCAAAGGCACCAATATCCTGGCACTCTCCCAGGCTCACAATCTAGGTGTCACCTCACTACTGCTCACTCCCCCATATCTAATCTGTTGTCAAGGCTTGTTGATTTCACCTGTGCAATAACTCTCAAATATGCCTTTTCTCACCTCTGATACTACCACCATCCTGGTATATCTGCTTACACCTAGACTATTGCAATGAGCTGCTGGTTGGTGTCCCTGTAACAAATCTTTCCCTACTCTAGTCCATTCTTCATTCAATCCTCAAAGTGATTTTCCTAAAGCATTTTGTTTAGTCATTTTTCAGTCCTGTCTAATTCTTCATGACCCCATTTGGAGTTTTCTTGGCAAAGACATTGGAGTGGTTTGCCATTTTGTTCTCCAGCTATTTTCCAGATGAGGGAACTGAGGCAAACAGGGTTACATGACTTGTCGAGGGTCACACAACTAGTAAGTGTCTGAGGCTAGATATAAACTCAGGAAGATGAATCTTGCTAATTGTAGGTCCAGAACTCTATTCACTGTGCCACATAGCTGCCCCTTCTTAAAGTATAGGTCTAGGCATTTTACCCACACTCACCATCCACCCACTTAATAAATAAACTACCACTGCCAGGATCAAATATAAAATCTTCTCTTTAGTATTCAAAGCCCTACCTGGTCCCTCTTACTTTTCTAGTTTTCTTATGCCTTACATACTGCACCCACCCCTCTACACAATACATTTTTCAATCCAGTGACACTGGTCTCCTTGTGGTGCCATGAACAAGGCACTCCATCTCTAGCCTCCAGGTGCTTTTGCTAGCTGTCCTTCATGCCTGGAATTCTCTCCCTCCTCACATCTGCCTCTTGGCTTTTCTAGCTTCCTTCAAGTTGCTGGTAAAATTCCACCTTCTACAGAAAATCTCTCCTAATCCCTCTTTTTAAAAATTTTAAATTCACTTCTGTTTTATTTTCAGTTCCAAATTCTCTTCCTCCCCTACTCATTGAGAAGGCCAAACAAACAAACAAACAAACAAAAACAACAAAAAACTAAACCCAATTACATATAGACAGGCAAAAGAAATTTCCACATCAAACTCCCCTGCAACTCCCCCCCCCCAAAAAAAACCAAGAAAAAGAAATGGTAGAAAATATTCTTCATTCTGTATTTTGAATGCAGTTTTCCTTCTGGATAGCATACTTCATCATGAGTCCTTCTGAATTGTCAGTGGTCATTGTGTTGATTAAAGTTACTAAGTCTTTCACAGTTAATTATGTTTCTAATATTGCTGTTACTATGTTCTCCTGGTTCTGTTCACTTCATTCTGCACAAGTTCATATAAATGTAAATTGACAAATGACCAGTCCTTACTTCTTTCTGTTGATCACTTCATATTTGTCTGGTCCATATGTTGTTTGTACATAATTTTTTGCACGTTGTCTCCCCCATTAGATTGTGACTCCTTGACAGCAGGGACTCTCTTCTGCCTTTCTTAGTATCTCTAATGTTTAGCACCATGTTTGGCACATAGTTGGTATTTAACAAATGTTTGTTATGGTGACGAAACAGACATAGTGATATAAAAAAAAGCAAAGAAAAATGTCAATGAAATGTTTCCTTTTTTATATAAACAGAAGAGAGCAGAAGGAAGTTTAGAAGGGGACACAGACCAGGAGGGCAGTCTAGATAATGCTGTGTTTCATATATACTTTTTTTTTTTTTGGCGAGGCAATTGGGGTTAAGTGACTCGCCCAGGGTCACACAGCTAGTAATTGTCAAATGTCTGAGGCAGGATCAGGTTCTCCTGAATCCAGGGCCGGTGTTCTATCCACTGTGCCACCTAGCTGCCCCCCATATATGCTTTTAAAAAGCAAGTCGTAGGGGACAGTTAGGTGGTGAAGTAGATAGAGCACCGGCCCTGGAGTCAGGAAGTCTTGAGTTCAAATCTGGTCTCAGACTAGACACTTGACACTTACTAGCTTTGTGACCTTGGGCAAGTCACCTAACCCCAACTGCCTTGCCAAAAGAAAGGAAAAAAAAGCAAGCTATATATACAAGAGATGCATAATTTCATATATCAGCTACTCTTTCTGTTTCTTTTGCATATGGAAATGGCCACATTTTTTCAAGTTCAATTATAATTTTCTTTCAAAGAAATTGTGGAGAGGAGAGGTGCATCAGGGCTGGAGAAAAGCAAATCTTATGCTTTTTTTTCCCCGCAAGAGGAAAGAGAAACAGCTCTGCAAACTATAGGCCACTGAGATTAGTTCACTTTAATTCCAGGCAGAATTTGAAAACTTTTAATTAGAAGAGAATTATTCGTTAACATTTAGAAATGGAAGGGCTAATCACCAAGAATCAGCATGTCTTCAGGAAAAACAAATCATGCCTGACGAATCTTGTTTCCTTTTTTGATAGCATTACTGGAGCATGAGAATGTTGTAGATATAGATTACCTAGATTTCAGTAGATCATTTGACAGTCTTTCATACTATTCACATAGATAAGATGGAGAGATGAGGACTCCACAATCACATGGTTAGAAAGATTTGGCCTTCTTTGACTCAAAGAATAGTCGTTAATGATTTGATATCAATTTAGGAGGAAGTTTCTTATAGAATCCCCCAAATTCTTTTCAAGTCTCATAGGTTTATCTGCCAATAGGTGTTGGTTGTGGCAAGGAAGGTGCAGTACTTCTCTACAGTAACTGTTCCCCTCAAAGATGGCTGCAGGGACCAGGTTGGATGTAAGGCCAATGGCTTGAGGGGTTGCAACTGTTCCCGAGGCTCTAGGGCTCATTGCCTTGGGTTTTCTCCATCCGTGTTTGAGGGAGGGTGGTGGTCAAACCATGCTGATGGTGGTTTGCCTGCCACACACCACTATGTCTCTCCCTCAGGGTACCTTGCTGCTTCAAGTTGGCATGAAAGATGCAGAGAAACAAAGCCTAAAAATTCAAATTGAGAACTAACCAGAGCTCAGAGATGGACGTTTTGTGTGAATCTGGCGCCATCTGGTGTATTCACATAGAATCTGAATCAGAAGGGATAGCAAAGACAATGTTGTCTGATAAAACTGCCAGTCGACAACCATTAATAAATTCTTACTGTGTTCCTGGTATTAAACACTGAGGATAGAAAGAAAGGCAAAAATAGTCCTTACCTTCAAGTAGATCACATTCTAATGGAAGAAACAAAATACAAACAACTCCATATAAGATTTATACAGATTAGATAAAAGGTAATTGGAGACAGGAAGCCACTAGCAGCTCTGGAATTCAGAAAAGATCTGAAGAAGTCAATATTTGAGTGGAGACCTGAAGGAAGCCAGAGAGATGAAGAGGCAGGGGTCAAGGAGGAGAGCATTCTAAGCACAGGGGACAGTTAGTATAAGGGCGGAGAGTCAGGAGATGGAGTATACGTCAGTGTAGCTGGATCATAGAAAGTATGGAGGATAGTAAGTGTAAGAAGATTGGAACCAGAGGCGGAAGCAAGGAAACCTCCCCCTTCCACTTTTGGTATAACTCCAATTGTTAGGGGAAGTCTTTCCTTACAACAAGCCCAACTCTATCAATGATTGTCAACCAGCACTCTTAGCTTTAAAGAAGAATGAGACTTTTTCCATGTGAGAACTGTTCAAACACTTACTCTAAAATGAAACACATCCCTACTGTCATGTAGTGAGGATACAATGTGCTAGCATAATTCTTCTTTCATATATTATCATGTTATAATATAAGAAGAGTAAGTGTCATGGTGACTGCTCCTTCCCGGGTCAAAGGAATGAGCTTTTACAAAGGTTTATTTTAAAGTAAGAAGGAGAGAAAGGGGAAATGGATGTAGCATTTGGGAAACAAATCATAAGTCTAGCAAAGAGCTGTGATATAATAGCAATGGGGCAGGGATGAAGATTGTGGGTGGAGGGAGTTTCCAATTGGTTGGAGTTCTCTCCCTCCCAAAAGAAGACAAGCTAAGCATTTCTTAGCTTGTCTTAATGATAACATCATCCTTTAAAAGGTGAAGGAAACAATGATGAGAATTGCTCTTCTGGACCCAACAATGACCAGCAAGGAGAACTAGTTTCCGAGGTTAAAAAAAAAATTGAATAACAGAAGAAAGTGGATGCACCACTTTAGAATTTATGAAAGAGAATAATAATAATAGCTAATATTTATGTGGGGCAGCTAGATGGCACAGTGGATAGAGTACCAGGCCTGGAATTAGGAATACTAATCTTCCTGAGTTCAAATCCAGCCTCAGATACTTACTGGTTACATGACTCTAGGCAAAGCACTTAACCTGTTTATCTCAATCCCTCATTTGTAAAATGAGCTAAAGAAGGAAATGGCAAACCACTCTAATACCTTTGCCAAGAAAACCCCAAAAGGGTCATGAAGAGTCAGGCAAGACTGAAATGACTAAGAAACAAAATATTTATATAGATACTTTTTTCTTTTTATTACATTGATATATTTTTATGGAATAAAACAAGAATTTCCATAAAGTAGTATAATAAAAAATGATTATACATGAAACTTCACATTCACTATGCATGACTTGCTATTTCTTTCAAAATATATAACAAAATTATCATATAGATTTCTTTTCTCCTTTTTTTCCTACCCTCCCCCACCCTGCCCTACAGAGGGCTACCATTAGACACAAATAGGTATGTGTGTGTGTGTGTGTGTGTGTGTGTGTGTGTGTGTATGAATGTAAAATTATTCTAGACATACTTCTATTTATCAGTTCTTCCTCTGGATGCAGATAGTGTCTTTTTTCATATGTCCTTTATAGTGAATTTGGGTATTTATCATAGTTAAAATAACTTACTCACTCAAAGTGGTTCTTCAATGTTCTCTTGGTTCTGTTCATTTCACTTTTTATTTTGTGCAAGTCTTTCCATGTTTTTCTAAAATCATTGAACTCATCTTTCTTATAGCACAGTAGTATTCCATCACAATCATATACCACTTGTTTAGCCATTCCCCAGTTGATGGGCATCCCTGCAATGTCCAGTTCTTTGCCACCACAAAGACAACTACTATAAACATTCTAGAACATGTAGGTTCTTTTCCTTTTTCCCTAATCATCTTTGGAAATAGACCTAGTAGTGGTATTACTGGATCAAAGAGTATAGGTAGTTTAATAACTCTTTTGGCATAATTCCAGATTGCTCTCCAAAGTGGTTAGATCAGTTCACAATTTTTTTTTTTGCAAGGTAAATGGGGTTAAATGACTTGCCCAGGGTCACACAGCTAGTATGTGTCAAGTGTCTGGTCTGAGACCGAATTTGAACTCAGGTCCTCCTGACTCCAGGGCTGGTGCTCCATCCACTGTGCCTCCTAGCTGCCCCCACAATTTCACTAACCAATGAATTAATGTCTCAATTTTTCCACATCCCCTCCAACATTTGTCTCTTTTCCCCTTCAACCATTTTGGTAGGTGTAAATGATATCTCAAGGTTGTTTTAATTTGCATTTCTCTAATCAATAATGGTTTAGAGTATTTTTTCATATGACTATAAATTGTTTTGATTTCTTCTCTGGAAAACTGCCTGTTCATATCCCTTGACCATTTATCAATAGGGGAATGACTCCTGTTCTTATGGATTTGACAAAGTTCTTGATTTATTTTAGATATGAGACCTTTATCTGATAAACTGTCTACAAAGTTTTCCCTCCAAATTTTCTGCTTTCCTTTTGTTCTTGGCTACATTAGTTTTATTTGTATAAAACCTTTTTAATTTAATGAAATTGAAATTATCCATTTCATACCTAACTTTGCTTTCTATCTCTTGCTTATTTACAAATTGTTTATCTATCTGTAAGTCTGATAAGTAGTATGTTTCATGTTCCAATTTTCTTGTGATATCTCTTTATATCTAGGTCATGTATCCATTTTGATCTTATCTTGGTAAATGGTATAAGATATTGGTCTATGCCCAGTTTCTGCCACACTGCTTTCCAGTTTTCCCAACAATTTTTACCAAGTAATGAATTTTTATCTCAAAATCTTAAGTCTTCACACTTGTCAAATACAAGGTTATCATGTTTATCTGCTGCTGTATTGTATGTCTACTCTATTCCATTGATCTACCTTTCTATTTCTCACCCGGTAACAGAGAGTTTTGATAATTACTGCCTTATAACACAGTTCAAGATCTGGTACTGCTAAAACCTCTTCCCTTTACATTTTTTCATTACTTTCTTTGATATTCTTGACTTTTTTGTTCTTCCAAATGAATTTTGTTATTATTTTTCCTAATTCAGTATTTTTTTGGTAATTTAATTGGGGTGGCATTGAATATATAAATTAGGTTAAGTAAAATTGTCATTTTTATTATATTCATATTATATAAACTCTTAAAGTTTGCAAGGACACATGAGCTGATGCAAAATGAAATGTACTGTGTACAAAGGAACAGCAGTATTGTGAGATGATCAGTTGTGAATGACTTAGCTATTCTCAGCAGTACAATGATTCAAGACAACTCTGAAGGACTTATGGTGAAAAAAGCTATCCATCCCCAGAGAAAGAACTGATGGTGTCTGAATGCAAACGGAAGCATGCTTTTTTTTTCTTTCTTTATTTTTCTTGAGGATTTTTTTTATCTATATTTTCTTTCACAACATGACTATTGTGGAAATGTTTTGCATGACTACACATGTTTAACCTATATAGAATTGCTTGCCTTCTCAATGGGGGGGGTAGAGAGGGAGGAAGGGGGAGAATTTGGAATTCAAAGTTTTAAAAACAAATGTTAAAAATTGTTTTTACATGTAACTGGGGAAAATAAAATACTAAATAAAAAAGACAAAAAAAGTTTGCAAAGATATATCTACTTCTGTATCTACATCTAAATCTATAATCTCATTTGATCCTCACAACAATACTGTAAGCAGAAGTTATCTTTATTTCCAGTTTACAGCCGAGGAAACTACAGCTGAGAAAGGATAAGAGACTTGCCCAGGTTCACACAGCTGGTGGGTCTGGAACTTGGTAGAGAAGCCAGGGAATCTTTATATGTGGGGATCATTCCCATAGTATTGCTATGTGAAACTAGGAGTAAAGAAACAAATCAGGAAGAAAGTACACAGAAAAAATAGGGTTAAGGACAGAGCTTGGAAAATCCTTACATTTAGAGATGCAAACAAAAAGAGGAGATCACAAAGAAAATTGCAGTCACAGAAGCAGGAAGAATAATGAAGTATTATGGAGAATGAGGGGATTTGACCAAAAGTGTCATTTTTCAGAGAAGTTGAGAATGAGCAATAGGATCAATCATTAAGAATTTATTAAACATTTCCTACAATCCAGGTACTATCTTAGGCACTGGGAATACAAGGACAAAAATGAAAGCATCTGCCTTCAGGAAATTTACTTTCTACCAGGGGACCATAGATTTAGTGCTAATAAGACCTTAAAAGTCATCTATTTCAATTTCTTCATTTAACAGATGAAGAAAGCAAGGCCCACAAAAAGGTTAAGTGACATTACTGAGGCTATATAAATAGTAAATAGCAGATCTGAAATTTAAACCCGGGGCTGTTGACTCCAAATTCAGGGCTCTTACCCCGAACCACAAACCTAGACATGCTAATATCACCAGAGTGGTAGTGGAAGAACTCAGATTCCAAATATTAAGTAAGGAATGAATGAGGGTGGGGTTGATACAGTAGAGATGGTAAATCCCAGTTTCAGAAGGAAAAGAATGAAAATTGAAGGGTCAAATGACAGTTGCATTTTTGTGTCTCCTATAAACTTCAGTCATGTGGAGGGTGGAATCTGAAATGATTGAAGAAACAAAGGTTTGGGCTTCCAAGCATGTTGATTTATTAAGTAATACATGACAATTGCAAAACAAATTGAGATCAGGCCTTTCTTAGCTTGGCACTAGATCCTGAATACAGGGGGAGACAGATTTTTATGCCTCAAAAGAAAACAATCAACAGGATATAAACCAGGATAGAAGGTTAGGTAATCCAATTTCCAGTTGGAAGAAAGATTAGGGACTTTCCCAGTTAAGAGAAGGAGAGTAAACAGTTGCAAATCCCTGAAATCAGAAAAAGAGATGTCCTCCTCTTTGCATCAATCTTTTGGATTTGGTCTCTGGTCAGCATAACTTAAGTCCTTAGTTAAGGTTCTCTAAGCAACCAGTAGAGATGGTCCTGTTTCCCGGTTATATAGGGCTAGGTTCAAACAATGTAATAAAGTTTTCTCACAAGACAGAAATTGGATTAGACCTATAATTAAGTAGAAATGGAACTGAGCTAGATCTAGAATTGAGTTACAAGAGAGTGTCAGCGTGGTTCACTCAATTCCCATGATTCCCTCTTTTGGTCATTTCAAATTGACTATCCTGGGTACATCTCAAACTCAACATCTCCAAAACAAAACTCATTATCTTTCCCCCAAAACTTTGCCCTTCTTGCAAACTTCCTCATTTCTGCCAAAGACGTCCCCATTCTTTCCGTTTCCTAGGTTTATAACTTTGGCAGTATCCTGGACTCCTCACTTCACACTTCCAATCAGTTGTCAAGCATTTCCATTTCTACCTCCACAAGTGTCTCAAATATCCAACCCCTTCTTTCTATTCACATGATTACTACCTTAGTTCAAGCCCTTATCACTTCTTGTGTTGAGGTTGATTTTATCCGCTTCTTAGTTGGTTTCCCTGCTTTAATTAAGTCTCTCCCCTGCTCTGGTGCATCCTCCACACTACTGCCAATAACTTCCCTTAAAGCCCAGATTTAACTGTGTCATTCCCTACTCATTGAATTCTGGAAGTTATTTATTGCCTCTAAGATCAAATATGAACTCCTCTATTTAGCTTGTAAAGCTCTCGTAACCTGGCTCCAACTGTCTTTCCATCTTCATTTGAACATTATTCCGCTCCCACCCCCTCCATGTTACCATCCAAATTGGCCTTCTCTCTTTTATCCCACACCCTGCCATCTTTCATCTCCATTCCTTTCATCTCTATGCCTGGAATGCCCTCACTCCTCCACTCATCCTCACAGATTTTCTCTTCTTTCTTCTTTTCTTTCAATCACCATTAACATAAATCCTTTCCTGATCTCCTCCAACCGCTAGTGTCCTTCCTCCCAAACCAACTTGTATCTCAGGACATTGTATTCTCTTTATATTCATTTTGTAAATATTTACATATGTGCTTGTCTCTCCCATTAGAATGTAAGCTCCTTGATAGCAGGGATTTTTCTTTTGTATTTTTATTCCCATGCCTATTGCATAGTAGCTGCATAATACATGATTATTGATTGATTGGCTTTTTCTTCTTTTTTTTTTTTTTAAATATTCCCTACACTAGTGGTGTCAAACTCAAATAGAAACAGAAAGAGATCCCAAAATGAAAACTCTCAGGAATATTATAGCCAAATTTCAGAGCTCCCAGGTCAAGGAGAAAATATTACAAGCAGCCAGAAAGAAATAATTCAAGTATTGTGGAGCCAATCAGGATCACACAAGATCTAGCAGCTTCCATGTTAAAGAAGCAGAGGCCTTAGTCAATTACATTTTAGTCTGGTTTGTGCTGCCCTTGAAACTTTTGCTGGCTACATGCAGCCAGCAAGCCATGAGTTTGATACCCGTGCCCTACACTGATATAATCACAAGTCTGGAATGGGAAAAAAAGAAAGCTCTAAGCATATTTAGAAAACGATACAATCATAATATTTCAGAGACAGAAGGACCTACAGATAATTTGATATAATCCCTTTCCCTTTATAAGAGAAACCAAGAAAGTTCAGCTCATTGTCATGAGCTAATTACTGGTGGAATTTAGGCTGGAGCTCTGGTCTTCAATTCTTTGACTTTTTTCCCTTTTAGCCAAAACTCTAGGATCTCCAGTTTACCAGTGGATTCTCCAGGCCATGTAGATTTTCTCCATGGAACTTTTTTGGCTTATGATAATAAAATTTGTTTATAAAGCTACTTTTCTCACAACAACCATACGAAGTAGGCATATATATATATATATATGTATATATATAAAATCTTCATTTTACAGTTGAGACTGAGGCTCAAGGAGGTTAGTTGACTTGACCATGGTTATACAGCTTACATAGTAAGTACATAGTAAGTGTTGGAACAAAGATTTGGGTCTAAATCTACTGTTCTTTCAAGCACACACACACACACACATACACACACACACGCACACACGTGTATTTCTTATGGATCTGAACTGCAAAATTTTATTTTGTCAGTAGATGTCACTACCTTACATAAAATGAATCTCGGCCACAATTTTCAAAAGTTCATGATTTCTGATATTGCAAAACAAATCAGCTCTCAATCAGTTTTGTAAGTTCAAAAATTTTGTTTGCCAAGTTTGAGTGAGCTATATCTGTATTCCATCCACCTCTTAGTACTTTCTCAAGCCCATACTCTCCACTGTCCTTTGCCCTTGAGTCCTTTGCCCCCTTGACCTTATCACTGCTCTTTAACAAACCTTAGTCCTGCATCATTCCTACAGGACTCCTTCTGACCATTGCCTCCCTGTATCTTGCCCTCCCTTTGATCCCCTCTTCTCTTATCCCTCTCTGTTTCTACTTACCTGTTGGGTAAGATAGATTTCTATACCCAACTGATTGTGTGTGTATGTGTGTGCATATGTATGTGCATATGTATGTATGTATGCATTTCTCTCTTTGATCTAGTTCTGATGAGAGTGAGATTCAAGTATTGTCTGCCATCTTCTCTTCTTATTTTCCCTGCCACTGTAAAAGTTCTCCCTTGTAAGTAAGTCTCTTTTATGTGAGATAGTTTCCCCCATTCTTTCTCTCCATTCTCCCTTCTCCCAGTGCATCCTTCTTTTCCACCTCTCCAATTTTTTATATCATCCCAACATGATTGACTCACATTTGTGCCCTGTGTTTATGTAGACTCTTTCTAACTGCCCCAATAATGACAAAATTCTTGGTAGTTACATGTATCATCTTCCTATATAGGAATGCAAACAGTTTAATCTTATTAAGTCTCTTAAGATTTCTCTTTCAAATTTATATTTTTATGCTCTTCTTGAGTCTTGTGTTTGGATGTCAAATTTCCTATTCAGCTCTGGTCTTTTCATCAGGAATGCTGGAAAGTTCCCTCTTTCATTAAATGTTCATTATTTTTACCTGAAGAATTATATCCAGTTTTGCTGTGTAGGTTGTTCTTTGTGCCGGTTGCGCCGTGCACTCTCCTTCTAACAGGAGCAGGCTGCCAAGGTCATACTTACCAGTCTTCGGAGCCCACCCGGATAAACGTAGAGACGAGCCGATCAGGAGGTGCAAACACTCGAACTTTATTCAGAGGCTATCACAGCAAGGCCAAGCAGGAAAGCAAGAGCAGGAGCAAGAGAGAGTGAGCTCCGACCCCTACAGCCCCTATATACCTTCCTAGCCCCTCCTCCTCAGCCCGCCTACCAGTGAATGATTGTAGGATCAGATACCAGAAGGGGATGTCTGGGGTTAGCGCTGCACCAAGAGAGAGGACATGACAAAGGAAGCTAGGTCCGGATACCGGAAGGAGACATCTGGGGTTAGCGCTGCACCTAGGGAGAGGACTAGACAAAGGGAGCTCATTCTGTGCCGTCCCACTCCCACGTGGCACAGCCCCCCCTGCCTCAGGAGCACATGCTGCGGCTACTTCCCCGTATCCTGTTCCTACCCCAGTTCACCACAACTCCACATGGCACAGCCCCCTGCCTCGGGAGCGTGAGCTCTGGTTACTTCCTAATATCTTATCCCTGCCCCATCTTGCCACAACCCTCACGTGGCACGTAGCCAACATCAGACAATCCCTCACAGTTCTTGGTTGTAATCCTAGCTCCTTTGCCTCCTGGAACATTCCAAAAATAATTTGGAAGATGATTTCCCAAGAATAATATGATAAATTCCAATATTTTGTTTTCTAAGGCCTCTGCTTCTTTAACATGGAAGCTGCTAGATCTTATGTGATCTTGACTGGCTTCAAAATATTTGAATTGTTTCTTTCTGGCTGCTTGTAATATTTTCTCCTTGACCTGGGAGTTCTGAAATTTGGCTATAATATTCCTGAGAGTTTTCATTTTGGGATCTCTTTCAAGAGGAGATTCTTTCCACTTCTATTTTACCCTGTGGATCTAAGATATTGGCACAGTTTTTCTTTATAATTTCTTGAAATATGATGTCTAGGCTCTTTTGTTGATCATGACTTTCAGATAGTCCAATAATTCTTACATTATCTCTTCTCAATCTATTTTCCAGGTCAGTTGTTTTTCCAATGAAATCTTTTCTTCTATTTTGTCATTCTTTTGACTTTGATTGTTTCTTGATGTCTCATTAAGTCATTAGCTTCCACTTACTCAATTCTAATTTTTAAGGAATTATTTTCTTCAGTGAGTTTTTGTACCTCTTTTACTATTTGGCCAATTTTGCTTTGTAAGGTATTATTTTCTTCAATTTTTTTTTGTGCCTCCTTTACCAAGCTGCTAATTATTTTTTCATAATTTTCTTGCATTGATCTTATTTATTTTCTAATTTTTCCTCTACCACACTTATCTCTTTCTTTAGCTCCTCCAGGAATTCTTCTTAGACTTATGTTCAATTTGCATTTTTCTTTGAGGCTTTGTTTATAGCATTTTGCCACATTGTTGTCTTCTGAGTTTTAACTTGATCTTTCCTGTCATTAGAGTAGCTTTTTACGGTTATATTCTTTTTTGTTGCTGTTGCTTGCTTATTTTCCTAACCTATTTCTTGACTTTGAAATTTCTTTCTTTTTTTTTTTTTTAGTGAGGCAATCGGGGTTAAGTGACTTGCCCAAGGTCACACAGCTAGTACGTGTCAAGTGTTTGGTCTAAGGTCAGATTTGAACTCAGGTCCTCCTGACTTTAGGGCTGGTGCTCTATCCACTGCGCCACCTAGCTGCCCCAACCTTGAAATTTCTATTAAAGTTGAGCTTTGCTCACCTGGGGTATGGGGGCGTTGTTCCAAGTGTCAGGTTTTTTCTTGCTGCTGTTTTCATAGCTAGTTCTAGGAGTTGGTAAGTTTTCAGTGCTTCTAAGGTGGTGTGATCCCAGGACATGTGTGGTCACTGCTCTTCTGGTCTGCATTCTAGTCTTTCCCCAGGAAGGGCCCCTGTTTCCCTTTAGTAATAAGCACTAGTACTCTTCTAGGCCCTGGAGCTGTGACCAGGGCCCCTGTCCCCTTGCAACTGCAAGTGACCCTTTCTGCCCTGGAATTGTGACCCAGATCTGTGTATGGCCAATGGAGTTGCCCAACAGGACCCAGTCTGGTGCCTAGTAACAGCACCCCTGTCATCTCTTTCTGACCAGTTATCTAATTCCCTTACCATCTCTGGGCTGAGAGCTCATGAAGGGGGCTGCTGCTGTCCCAGTTGTCTCCAAGGCCCACCACAGGTGTTCCTGCCATGTTTAAGCTGCTCCCCTCTCCCCACTTCAGTGTTACAAAACTCCCTGACCTCTTAAGTTATCTTTGGTTCACCCCAACCTTTTGTTGTCTCTGTTGCTCCAGATATCAACTTGACACATGATTTTAAAATTATTTGGAGGGGAATGTTGGGAGAACTCAGCTGGGTTGCTGCTTCTATTCAAACATCTCGGCCCCACTTTCCTTTCTCTCTATCTTCAATCTCCACCCTCCCCTTCCGCCCCACTCCTCGCCTTAGTTAGGGAGAAAACTCAGCACAGTTCTCCTTTCACACCAGCCCCTTTGCTTCTTGATGCTCACTTTTACCTGATTTATTGGCATAAATGTGAAATGGTGTAGGGAATGCACAGGGATGGTGCATGTGTAGTACTGTGTGTAGTACTCCAGGATACTGTTTCAGCTTTCTCCTCTGCAGGTGACTACTGTCCAGCTCATTTGACTTTAGCTCTTCCCTGCCCAGAAGAGATCCTGAACGCCCTAGAAGGGTTATTTTCTCCCTCTTAATGCCAATAATTCCCAGTGGGGAGGTACTGCCCAAGGAAGGCATCCACTTCAGGTAGTTCTTTGGGTAAAGGATCTGGATACCAGAAAGATGGAGGAAGAAAAGGAGTTGGGAAAACTTCCTCAAGCCAGTTGAACCAGTCAAACCTCCATGGTATAGGAATTGTGGACCTCCCAAGCATCCAGTTCAGCATCTGTTATCCTTTCCCCATCTGGAAAAGTGGGCAAAGGCCCTCCCTGTGGTGAAAGGGATCCTACAATAAGGGTATTCTGGAAGCATGTTCACTATCGCAAATTCTCTCCTTTCAAGTTTTCATTGGCCCCAACTCACTCCCTCACAGGAACTTCTGTTAATTGGATTTCATTCAGCTCTGCTGTCTGTTTCTCCTTGGAAAATCTTTGCAAGCAAAGACAAAGGCAGCCACTTGAACTCTAACTCCCTGGTTAGAAGCCGGGGCAGAGTTCTGAAATGGCAAAGGAAAGATGGTTCAGAGGCCTTTGTCTCTGGCCTCCAGCATCCATTTGACACTCCTCCACCTCTCATCCCAGTCTTATCATATGGGTACATCTCCTTTGTACCTCAATTCTGAATGCTAGACATGTTCAGGAGAGCAATGGGTATGGCTCCTATGGCCTCCACCACCAACTAAGTTCAGCATTGAAGGCAAGGATTGTTCTACAGAAAATAGATTAAAATCTCCCCTGCCGGAGTTGAGTGTCCATGTTTGGGAAAGGGGGTCAAAGATTCTAAAAGTACAGAACTGCCATAGGCCTTAGATTGAAGTCTGTGCATATTTGGTTCTTATTCTGAAATTCTCTGATTCCTCTTCATTCTCCAGGTCTTTGCTCTCTGCTGGCTATTACTGTGAGGGAGGAGCTGCTTGGTTCTTCTCCCAGAGAACTACAGCTTTCCCTCTCAATGGACCCAGACTCCAAGGGGTACTACTGCCCAGAGAGGGCTTTTAATCACCTTCCCTGCTGTACAGGGACTCTAAGAAACATGACTGTTAACTACCCCCAGCTATGCCCTTATCCCTTTCCAATGATGCTGAGAACCTTTTATACACACATACATACACACATACAACACACATTCATTTTTCTGTTTGTTTATTTCCTCATATTTCTCTTTAGCAAAGACACTGGAGTGGTTTGCCATTTTCTCCTCCAGCTCATTTCACAGATAATGAAATGGAGGCAAATGGGGTTAAGTGACTTGCCCAGGGTCATCCAGGTATGTGTATGCTTCTTTACCCAAGACAGCATGTCATAATGGATAGAGTGCTGGACTTGGAATCAGGAACTCAAGAAGATCTGAGTTCATCTCTTGGTTCTGATCCTAGCTAGGTGAGCCTGGGCAAGTCAATTAGCCTCTGTGGGATTCAGATTCCTCAACCATAAAATGAGGAGATTGCATTAGAGGGTCTCAAAGGCCTCATTTATTGCTGTATGACTGTGCTCCCTCCTTCCTTGCTATCTCAGCACAGTCCTCCAATTAGATGCTCAGGGTTAATGGCTAACTTAGGTTCACTGATGCGCCAAAGGCAGCTCCAGTCAAGATGCCCCCTTGGCACTGAGATGCTTTCCTTTCCCCAGGTGGCTCCTTTGGAGGCTGTTGCCCAGCCAGGTTCCTCTGCAGCACCCTAGGCTCTGTTCCCTAATGGGATTCTGTGCAGCTAGATTCTATTGCCCCTCTGACTTCAGTCCCACAGAGATCCAGGGCCCTCAGGTACCACCACCCACTTCCCCACCCACAGGAATGAAAGAGAAAATTCTGCCTCCAAGGGCCATATTTGGCAGCCCAGCAGGTTACAACAACCCAACTTGTAGCAAACAAAAAAAGCTTGAGCCCTCCACTGAGAAACATTAAGATTAAAATTCAGTAACAATGGTAATACCTAGCATTTATATGACACTTTAAGGCTTACAAAGGACTTTACAGATGTTCTCTCTTTTGATAACATGTTATTTCAAAACAACTCTGAGAGGTAGGGGCTATTATCCCAAGTTTATATATAAGGAAACTGAGGCTGAGAGAGGTTAATGCAGGGTTTGAACTCAGGCTTTCCTGACTCCAAGTTCAACACTCTTTTCCTAATACCACCTAGCTGCCTCAAGCTATTTGTCATAATTGTATGACTTTGCTTGAACATCGTTGACAGTGTACTTGTTCTAAATCATAACTTCCTTGACCCAGTCAATACCCAATTGCTCCCCCTTCCCAGAGGTCCCAAGTTCTGCTTATGGTTCCTCTACTCTGTTCATTTATTATTACCATGCTCTCATTGTAAGCCCATTATATAAAGTTGGCTTAGCCCAACCCAAAAAAGTGACTGTGAGCACTTCCACATATACCTAACCTTACTACTCACCTTCCACCTCTTTATAACAAGGCCTCAAGGGTTGCACGGCTTGTGTTTGGTCTCCTGGGGCATTTCTGCCAGTCAGGAGCAGCTCATCCTGCTCTATGCCTCCCAGGGCAATACCAGCCAAACCAGGGCTCAACCTTCCTTGCCCTCCAGGGTTCTACTGCCCAGAATACGGCACCAAAGAGCCCAGGTTGTGTTGGGCCTATCGTCCTGCTGGTATGTACAGTAGTCTTTTTAAACTCTCTCGTCTCATTCTTTCACCAACTCCTTATTGCCTCTATGATCAATCAATCAATCAATCAGTCAATCAATCAATAGCATTTATTAAGTATCTTCTGTGTACAGGCACTGTGCTAAGCACTGGGAATATAAAGAAAAACAATAGACAGTCGCTCCCCTCTAGGAGCTCACAATCTAATGGAGACAATGTGTCAACAGCTATGTACCAACAAGCTATGTCTCCCTGTTACCCTTAATTCTCCTTCCTGACCTTCCTTTGCTACTGTTCTGTAGCCCTTCACCCTCCATACTCCTACTCCATCGCTTGTTGTTCCAATTAACCCATCCCTTCACAAGTCACTTTTGTGAACTTCTGCTGTTCCATTCCTTCCTTCCCTCACCCTTTTCCAACCTCACTTAATAAACAAAAGGAACCTGCAGGGCTAGAGTGGTCCTTTGACGGTTACGTGAGACCAGACAACATGGTATGGCGGAAAGTAGCCCTGAATTTGAAGCCAGAATATCTAGGTTCGATAGTAGCTCTGCAACTAGCTAGCTGTATGACTCTAGACAAATTACTTCTCTCTGTGACTCAGTTTCCTCTTCTATAAAATGAGGTGATTGGACTCTTTTAATCACCTCTAAGGTACCAGTTGTTGCTGTTCATTTGGGTCTGATTCTTTGTGACCCCATTTGGGGTTTTCTTGGCAAAGACACTGGAGTGGTTGGCCACTTCCTTCTCTGGCTCATTTTATAGGTAAGGAACTGAGGCAAACAGGTCCAGGGTCACATAGCTAGTGAGTGTTAGAGGATGGATTTGAACTCACAAAGATGAGTCTTCCTGACTCCAGACCTGGCACTCTATCTACTGTGCCACCTAGCTGCCCCTGTTAGCTGCAAATTCAAGCTGTCTTGGATAACAATGTGAATGCTAAAGTTCTTTCCCTGGTAATAAATTTTGTCCCCTGTTGGTGAGTTAGTTAATATATGTATTAAATGTTTCCAATTTGAATTCATAAGCAATGTACTAATTTGCCTTTTTCTATGAATGGATGTCTCTAGTAAAAGACGGATGCATCTTTTTTAGGGGAAGCATGATCCTCTCAGATTCCTCAAGCTCATTCTCTTGGGGTCACTTATCCCTTCTTGCCTTTCTTGGTACTGGACATGTCTTTCTTCCCTGTCTCTCTTCTAATTTTTAAATAAGAAGTCAGAAAATCAAGTATCTCACAAATATTAAGCACTCAACAAATGTTGAATTGAATCTTTTTTTTTTTTAACTTTTTTTGGTGAGGCAGTTAGGGTTAAGTGACTTGCCCAGGGTGACACAGCTAGTGTCTGAGGCTGGATTTGAACTCGAGTCTTCCTGACTCCAGGCCTGGGGCTCTATCCACTGCACCACCTAGCTGCCCAGTTGAGATTAGACAACATAAATTTGTAGTGGACATGGTTAAATGTGGTTTTGTGGCATCCTCTTTTGGTATTCAGCTCCACTTTTTACATACAAGACCCCATGTGGAAATTAAAGTTGTACAAGCCATGTGTAATCTCTATTATAATGTTATAATAACATATAGCATAACCTATATTTTAACTGTGCTATAAACTCCTGGTTTATAATTTAGCAGACCAAAGTTAAACAAAATGCAAAGATAGCTATAAGACTTGTGTTTACAGTATTTTTAGTCATCGTCTCATATGTAGGAGTCCTACACAAAACAAGCCCACTAGCTTAGCTATGGGGCTAATGCTTTAGATTAAAATATGTCAGGAATTAGCATATACAGTCTATTAAACATGTGAGTAAAATAAATGGAAGAAGAAAAGTCTTATCCTCTAAGTAGATATGGGCTGTGAGGTTGCAATATACCATGCCATTATACGGTAAATTTCCTGACCCTTATTCCCTGAGGAATCAATCCAAGAAGCCTAAAAATGCTCTAAATGACAGTTATGGGATAAAGGATGGGATAAGTAACAGGAAAGCTGCTTAAAGGAAAAATTTAAATCAGAGGTTCTTTTTAGGTTATGCCATATTTGGATTAGGCTCATTATTCAGTGACTTGAAATCCTAGGAGGGATTCTGGGAAATACTTTCTCTAGTCTATTTTTGATCCCTATAATGAGGTACCAGAAACTCCAATCTTAGGAAAGTTTCCAGTCTAATTTGGAAGCAGTTGGACTTTTGTGATTGAACTCTAACCTAATCATGTCCTGCTTTGAGTTTTTCCATTTCAGCTAAAAAAATTGTCAGCCTTTCCATTTTCTCTGACTCTGTAACCCGACTCCCACCATATACTTTTTAAAGAAAATGTGGAAAAGTTTTTAAACAGAGGAGGGAGGAGTAATTAAATGATGAATCACTCAAACACATACTTGGTATCTTTTTCCTTCCACTACCCCTATGGCATGAGGAAATCTAAATTTTCTCTAGCAGAGGTTCTTAACCTCCATGTAAGGATCCACTTTAGCAGTCTAGAGAAGCCTTCTAAGAAGAATGTTTTTTAAATGCATAGGACTATGAGAGAAATCAATTATATCGAGATAGTTATAAAAATATTTTAAAAAAGTTTATAGACCCCAGATAAGAACCTTTCATTTATAGTCTTCTACATGGAGTCCATGAAAATCATGGTTATCAGAGCACAAAATGAACACAGGGTACAGAGGAAAAATAAGGGCTTGAAAGGATGACAAAAAAGGGGAGATTTTTTACAACCTTAGGGCATTGACGGCAGAGACAGAAGAGCCAAAAAAGTCAATATGTATCTTTTAGCTTTTGTTCCATACTCTGAAACTTTCTAATTCTTATAGGAGTTTTTCTTTAATTACAGTAATAACAACAATAGGTAGCTTTTAGATAGTGTTTTAAGGTTTGCAAAATGCTGTGCATTTAATCTCATTTGATTTTCATAACAGTCCTGTGAAATAGGGGCTATCATCCCTATTTTACAAATGAGTAAACTGAGGCTAAGACATGTTAAGACACTTGCCCAGGGTCACAGTAAAGTGTCAGGTAAGATGCTGTTAAGCATCAATTTCCAGTTTTCCTGGCTCCAGGCTCAGTGTTCTATCTACTGTACCATCCTGCTCCCTTAAGTTTTCAACTACCTTCCTAGTTGAAATAGAGCACCTTCTCAGGGAGTCTAAGAACAACACCATCACAACCTTATTTTATAAAATACCCTTTACTTTATAATGTGGCCTCTAAGGCCAGTCTACTAGGATTTGTTCCATGCACGATCATGCCCGGGTTGAATTCATAAAACTCAATAGTCTCATACATAGTGCAAGTGCAATAGAATTAAATATTGTGGAAACTTATGTACATATTCAATGGCTTATTTTTCTTCTCTACCTCTTTTAGAATTTATACATTTTAAACAAACAAGAGGGACAGAGGGCAAGGTGCAGAAGAAAAACAGCCTATACAAAAAGTCAAATTTCATTTTTACAGTATGTTAACTGAGACTCATACAAATTTCTTCCAGCGTTTAGATCTTGACGATGCCCATATTGCACAGGAGACTTGCCAGCAGAGGTGACTGGAGAACGCTGAACATCATCAGGGAGAAATTAAGGAGAGTCTTGGGAACCAAAAGCAATTTCAGTAATACATGTTCTTATCCCACCAGCCTGTAAGGGGACAAAGAGAGTCAATAAGAAATATGGAACCTGTGGGAGATAGAAAAAGGTAAATGTCCAATAAATCCCAGCAGGGTCGCCCAAATCTGGACCCAAATTCTTCTCCTTTGAGGTTACTTACTTCCTGGGTAGCGCCTGATTAGGAGTTTTCGTAACTCATCATATAGCCAGATGACAATGGCATATGGTACCGCCACAAACCAATACTGAACCCTGGAAATGAAATGGAGCCAAATGCAAGAGTCAGTGTTTCAGAAGACAAGAACCAGCTTCTCAGGTAAATGGTGGTGGGGTTGTTAACTTCACTGCCTTCTTGGCAACTTCAACAATTTCAGGTGGATACAAAGGAAGGAAGGCTTTTTCTAAACTGACCCAAAACAGTTCTTTTCTTTTAAAGTATAATAGAATGCAAGGGATACTAAAACACAAGGACACAAAGTGTGTTTTTTTCCTTCAAATCTTTCCAAAGGGAATGTGACTTTGAATTTTATCTCATTTCCTTCAATGGTTTGACTAGACTTAACCAACTTTTTTCCCAAGAGGGGATATTTGGTCTCTAATCCTTACTACCTCATATCTGATCCAGCCATCTTCATCCTAGCCCAGCCTCATCCCCTAACTTGAGACTGTCCTCAGAATGGTGACCAGTGCTTTCCCTTGACACAGTAGGGCAGGTGACTCACCGAAGTGTGGTGAAATTCAGGGCTGCAATACTTCCAAAGCCGAAGGAGAGGATTAGTGCTATGATAATTTGAGATACAATCCCTACCCAGACGACTTTATTTCTGTAAGAAATACAAGCATGAACAGATTTTGAATCCATTTAGTTATTCCTCCCCTCCTACCTTCCCTATTAATGTAGAGGGTACCACCATCCTCCCAGTCCCTCAGGTTCCCCATTTAGGAATCATCCTGGTCTCCTCACCATCTTCCACCCTCCATATCCAATCAACTGCCAAGGCTTGTTGATTTCACCTGTGTGACATCTCATGTATATACTTCCTTCTCTCCTCTGACACTGGTGCAGTCTCTCATCCACCTTATGCCTTGCCTATGGTAATAGCCCATTAATGGGTCTCCCTGCCACAAGACTCTCATGCCTTCAGTCCATCCTCCCCTCAGCTTCCAAAGTTCAGGTCTGAACGTGTCACTCTCCTTATTCCCCACTCAATAAACTCCAGTGGTTCCCTATCACATCCAGGACCAAATATAAAATCCTATGTGGCTTTCAAAACCCTTTATAATCTGCTCCCTATCTCTTCTGTCTTCTTATATCTTTATACTACCATCCACCCCATCATTTCTGTGATCCAGTGATTTTGGCTTCTTATTATTCCTCACACAAGACACTCCATCTCCCAAATTCTGGGTATTTTCACTGTCCTCCTTTCCTGTAATGTCTTCCCTCCTCATCTTTGCCTTCTGGCTTCCCCCGGTTTCTTCACATTCAGCTAAAATTCTACTTCCTACAGGAAGACTTTCCCAATCTCTCTTAATTATAGTGCCTTCCCTTTGTTGATAATCTCTAATTTATCCTGCATATATTTTGTTTGCATATAGTTATTCGAATACTGTTACCTCCCCACTTAGATTGTGAATGTCCTTTTGCCTCTCTTTGTGTCTCAGTATTTAGCACAATGCCATGACGGTGCATGGTAGGGTGCTTAAAATTTATTGAATGACAGATGTCCATCAGGTTAATATGATCCAGAGTAATATCAGAAGATCTTTTACCATAGTAGGTATCATAATATTAGTTCCTTGGATGGGCCAATAGAACTTCACTTTCTTTACAACATAAGCCTTTGAAATATAGTATAGTTGATACCTGAAGAGACCTTGCTGGAAAATAGAATTTCTCCGAGTCTTTCTGATGATTAAATCTGCTATTTGCTGGACCATGATTGCAACAAAGAAAGCAGTATATCCAATCCATTCCAAATATTTCCGCTGATATCTTGTCTGCAAGATCAGGAAAGGAGAAAGCTTTGAGACCCAGCAGAGAAAGCTTTTGGGAATGTTAATGGAAGCTTCATAAGGACTCATTCCTAGGTGTGCAACCAACTGGTCACTCAGTTATCCAGAAAGGGTAGCAGTTGAGATGATGTTATTTCTTTTACTTATCCTGACATATGGTACCTTGCAGCCGAATTGTTACAAAGCTGATGTGTTAGCTTTGTTGTCGTTCAGTTTTGTCCAACTCTTTGTGATCCCGTGGACGATATCATGCCAATACTGTCCATGTGGTTTTCTTGGCAGAGCGAGAAGTGGTTTGCCAGTTCCTTCTCCAGCAGATTAAGGCAAACAGATGTTAAACGATTTGTCCAGGGTCACACAGCCAATGAGTGTCTGCGGCTGGATTGGATTCAGGTCTTCCTGATTCCAAGCATAGTACTCTAACCACTGAACCAGCTAGCTGCTTCTAGCAAATTATCATCAAAGGCCAGGATAAAGTCTTGACAAAGGTCAGAGTTATTCAAATATTTTGTATCTCTCTGTTATTTCCATTCTGGAAAATCAGTTACGGTTCCAGTGGACACAATTCTCATTTTCTGCTTTCTGACCACTTTAAACTACAGATAACACTAACAATCTAGCCTGAGACAAATGACATTTCTTTCTTATGATGAAATGCGTTACCCAAGGGAGAGTCTTCAATCAGAAACCAAGTTTTCTTCCATGAGAATCTTATCTCATTGCTGTTTTTAAAAAAATTTTAAACTACCAAATTTTGTTTTTAACGAAAGATACACATTTACACATGCACAAGCATTCATTTTAAAGTAACACTTATTTAGCATTTAAAATTTTATCTTATTTGGTTCTGTGAATTTGGGACCATTACTATTCCCATTTTACAGATGAGGAAACTAAGGTTCACAAAAGTTAAGTGATTTGCCCATGGTAACCCAGCAAGCAAGTATCTCAGGTGGATTTGATTTTAGATCTTCCTGCCTTCAAGCCCACAGCTCTAGCCACTGTGCCGTCTGAAACTCCAAAAACAGCTAATGAAGTAGTAACTAATATTTTCCACTATATTTAACCTGAGATCTGATGTTGTTTAATGTAGTTTATAGTTGAAAGTAGTATGTATATTTTCATTCTATTTTCTCCACTTTTGTTATTTTTTTATATTTTGTTTGAAAAATATTTTATTCATAATTTTTTCTCCATCAGTCACTTCCTAGTAACTGCTTCACTGCATTTGTAATAAAGAGAAATAGTTAAAAGGAGAAAAGCAGTATATTGACCACATGGCATTCCCCACCTATTGTTCACCATCTCTCAATCAAGAAGAAACATTGCATGACCTCGAGGTTTCAACCTTTTCATTGCCAGAGCTTACTGCCATGCGAGTAACCTTTTCTCCTTTTCTCCTCCCTGTCAGCTCTCTTCTAGTTCTAGAACGGTGATAGGATCAGCTGGGTTGTTCTTGGGTATGTGTGACAGCTTACTCCCTTACAGTCTCCTGTCTGGGAAAGGGAAAGCACCAAAGTGCCTTCTCCTAGGCTTTGTTGTCCAGTCGTTCTTCAGTTGCTCCTGACTCTTTGTGACCCCATTTGGGGTTTTCTTGGCAAAGTTACCAGAATGGTTTGCCATTTCTTTCTCCAGTTCATTTTACAGATGATAAAACTGAGGCAAACAGGGTTAAGTGATTTGCCCAGGGTCACACAGATAGTAAGTATCTGAGGTTGGATTGGAACTCAGGAACTCAGGAACCTGACTTCAGGTCCAGGACTCTAACCGCTGTGCCACCAAGCTACCCTCCTGGGCTATGAGCCACCAAATCTTTCTTGTGTTTTCTCTCGCCATTAGAATGCATGATCTCTGAGGGCAAGAGCTGACTTTAGTATGTCCATAATAAATGTTTTCATTCATTGAATTTGTATTTTATGTACTTAGTAGTGTCTGGTGCATAGTAATTAGTAAATGCCTGTTGACTTTTTCATTCACTCATTGATTCTAATAAGGTAGTCTTACTAGGGCAGTCCAGAAGATGGCGTTTCAGGATCAATCAGGTCAAATGAACAATAGAATGGGGAATAAATAGGGTTAGAACTTTGACCTCTCTTACCCATTCTTGTCCATAGCTGTCTTCAAGGTCATTTATATTATCATCTTCCCATTCTGACCGTAAGAAAATGAGCCTGGCAGGTTTGAATCCTTGCTCTGCATAGACAGTGAAATAGGCAAGAAAGGCTCCCAAAGATTGCAGGATTCCTATGGGACATATGAGACATGCTAAGAATTTAGGAACTCTGATGAGTTCAAGGCATTCTCTTTCCAATTGTCCCCACCCACTAAAAAAAAAAAAGTCATTCTCTGAACTCATTAGGGGATAGGGACCTAGGAAAGAATTTTGATATTAAAATAACACATGAGAGAGATCTCAGCATACCTATATGTAGATAAGAATACAAAGCCAGCTGTTGATTCACCAATCTGTCCTTCTTCTTGTGGCGTGGTTTCCGGTTCATGATGTCACTCTCGGCTTTCTCATAGGCTAAGGCAATGGAAGGAATCTATGGAAGGGTAAGAAGATAATAAAACACTGTCACTACTGAGCTGTAGCTACAACACAGCCAGTTAATATTTAGAGAGAAAATAAAATAGAGAGAATAAATGAATCCCAAGACTCTGGAAGAAGCTTGGCCAGAAGCCTTTCAAGCCTCCAAGCAACAAATCATTTGCTATTAGTTTCAAAACAAACAGATCTCTAACCACACCACAATGTATGAGCAACCCAGTATATTACTGCCTGTAGAGAAGAAAGGAAGGAAGGTTGGCAAGGGCCATTTCCCTTGCTTTGTTTCCAGTTTGCTCTCTATCATCTACTTAATCGTTATTCGTGTATTCCCAAGTCATATGAATATGGCTCAACAATGCTGCTTATTCTTCCACTATTCTATAATTATTGTCTGTTATGGATTTAGAGAACCTCAGCCTAAAAATGTCTATTTGGTGTGTCATAGTGTGACTCATTAGTGTCCTTATCGATAAAATGAAGACATTGAACTAGATGACCTCTAATCTAGATCCATGAGCCTATGAATTAACTTGGCTGCACCTAGATGCAAAGATGACTAAGGGAGGTACAGGGACCTATTTTTTTTTTGTTAGCATTTTATCATTAGAATAAAGGATTATTGAAAAGGTGAATAATGCCATCTTTCCCCCTTTCAGTCCATTTATCACTTCATTCATTAGTTTCCATTATACATACCTTTAATAAGTCTATACTTCTCTTTGAAGTAGGGAATACTTAGTTGAACCTTCCTATGTAAAAGCAGTATTTTCATCTTAAGAGTTTTAAAACATATTTGAAAATATTCTATCTTTTACTGAATTAAGAGAGCCTTGGATTTGTTAGGGAGCTGTATCCTATTATATTTCTTGGGCCTCTTAAACATTTCTGGGCTTTTAAGCTTTGGACAGACTTTTTTTGGTAGTAGTTTTACTCATGGTCCTTGATCATTATCCCCAATTCAGGAATAAGGAACTTGAGATAATGGGCCATACATAGTTTTTGAGGGTCAGGCAAATGGGATGGTTTGGAAAGCTCCATTCAAGAGAGAATTGATTTTATTACCAATTTCTTGACAAGTTATTTAAGTCTCTTCAGGGGAAAGGAAACTCAGAAGGTAAAGTGGTCCCAACAGTTTATGACACCTGGTACTGTATTTTATTCCCTAGTACCCCAGGATAGAGTAATAAGATCAATCTCTTGACAAGTCATCTAAGTCTCTGCAGAAGAAAGGAAATCCAGAAGGGAAAAATGGTCCCAAAAGTTTATGGCAATTGATGCTACTATATTTATTTTATTCCTTGATACTCCACAAATTTACTTACAATATCAGTGCCCAAGTCAATGAACAAGATGGTGATAGTACCGATGGGCAGGGGGACCCCGGCAATAATGAAGATCAGAAAAGGACAAAGCTCAGCAATGTTTTTGGTCAGGGTGAAAGCAATGGTTTTCTTCAAATTATCAAAGATTAGGCGGCCTGTGAGGAGAATGTTCTCTTTAGAAAAAACTGCTCTTGGTCCACAAGATTAAATGAACACTCTGTAAAGGCATTTGTAAGATGTCCCTTGTATGGAAGGGACTTTACTCACCTTCCTCTACACCTGTCACTATAGAGGCAAAGTTGTCATCTAGTAAGACCATATCTGCTGCATTTTTTGCTGCATCAGAACCTGCAATTCCCATGGCAATGCCAATATCAGCCTTCTTCAGGGCTGGGGAATCATTAACTCCATCCCCTGTCACTGCAACAACAGCATCCTAGAAGAATAACGTGGGATTCAAACTTTAAATCCAGTAACTTCAAAGAGTACCCAAGCGATTTGAGTACTGATAAAAAAAATGTTCTCTATCTTCTCTCAAAGATAGGATGACCTTATGTTCTGCAAGAGTCTTTTCTGGGAAAAGGGTCATGTTTCCGTGTGATGTGAAATAAGCATTCACCAAGCTTCTTCTAAACTAATGCAGATAACAATGTGATAGAGGACAGGGATGGGCATCTCCAGCTCTAGTGAGAAAATACTGAGCACAGGTTCTTATTTTTCCCTTGGTTGTCTCTGCATCTGAGTCCAGCCAAATGAATTCACTCGAAAGAGAATTCATAAATTAGAGAATAACCATTAGATGGGCCACCACCTTCTTTAAACAGTAAGAGAAGAAAACTTGTTCCAAGTCAAGGAGATGGTATATAAATGTAATGGCATATAATGTAATGGAATGGCAATAATGAAAGAGACCATTTCAGAAAAACATGGAAAAACTTGCATGAGCTGTTACAGAGTGAAGAGAGCAAAACCAAAATAATTTATATAATAACAACACCGCAAAGACAAAAGGCTTTGAAATGTTCAATCAACACAATGATCCACCACTATTCCAGCAGACCGATGACGAAGCATGCTCCCCAACTGACAGGTGGAGTCAAGGAGACAGAATGAGACTTTTTTTTGGACATGACCAATGAGAGAATTTGCTTTGTTTAAACATGCATGTTTATTACAAAAATTTTAGTTTTCAGTTTTTGACTCTTTTTTTTTCACCAATGTGGGAGCAAGAGAAGTAGTTTTTTTTGTGAATTGAAAAATTAAATATAATGTTAAAAGTTAAGGACAGGAGGATATACTTGATGTTAAAATGGAATATAGGGAACTTTTTTTTTTCCTGAAGCCAAATATATGTATGCTCCAGGAACTAGGTAGCACAGTGGCTAGAGTGTTGGGCCTGGGGTCAGGAAGACCTCAGTTTAAGTTTTGCCTCAAATTATTACTAGGTGTGTGACCTGGGCAAGTCACTTAACGTATGTTTGCCTCAATTTCCTCAACTATAAAAATGGAGGTAAAAATTAGAGAAAAACCCTAATTCATGGGGTTGTTGTGGGGATCAAATGAAATAATATTTATCAAGCTCTTAGCACAATGCTAAGCTAGCACATAGAAAGCACTACATAAATGTTAATTATAATTATTGTTCTTTTTTTCTTTGTATTTCCAATGCTTGGCACAGGGCCTTGAATATAGTAAATGCCTAATGAATACTTGTGGAATTCAGTAGAATTTCCTTGAAAGAACTAGCCATTTCTTTTCCTGATGCTTGTGAGGGAACTTCAGTTGTATTTTAGGAAAGAGCTTTCTGTTCTAACAAAGCCATACTAAATGGCAGTCTGAAGGTATCTGACTTGGACTCACTAGGTGCCTGTCAGTCAGTCAATAAACCTTTGAGAAGCACCTACTGTGTGTCAGGTACCTCGGTAAGTACCGCCTCCATCATCACTCACCTGTCTCTGACAGCCCTCCACAATGATCAGCTTCTGCTGGGGAGATGTCCTTGCAAAGACGATTTCGGTGTGGTTGATCAACACCTCATCCAGCTGCTCTGGGCTCATCTCCTTCAACTCCATTCCATTGACCACAGCTGCCTTTGCCTCCCTAGAAGGGCCAAAGTAATGCCCACTTAGCAAAAAGGACTAACGCCGAGGGACTGTTCTGCTTTGAGAAGCCCAGTAGGTAACAAGGTGACTAGTCCCTTACTTCTTCACTAATGCATCCAATACTGTTGCAAAATAGAGAAGCCTAGCTCAGTAATAGGCTTTGCCATCTCCGTTCAAGATGGGAAACAGAGACTAGCAGGGGATTCACATTGGAGCCCTTGTAATGAATACTACCTTATAGAGGGGACCTCAAAAAGGCTGGCAGTGAGAATATCTGGCTATTTCCTGTGACTGGAATGCCCTCCCTTACCATCATCTTCTGCCTGTCGAATTCCTACTCATCTTCAAAATCCTAATGCAACATTTTATCTCTTCAATGAAGCCTTCCCTGTTTTTCCTAGCTGGTGGTTTCTTTCTTGAGCCTCCTAGTATATTGCTTATGTATTCATCTGTGTATGTATTATTCTGTATCCAATCCAACAAACGTTTATTAAGTCCCAATTATATGGAAGGTAGTATGTTTGGCACCAAGGATACAAAGGTAAAAGTTATTTCAGGAGGGTGAGAGCACAGGCAGATTCATAGAGGACGTGGTATCAGAGACAAATCTTGAACAAAATTGGGAATTTTTAGAAGTACAGGTGAGAAGTAATTACATTTTAGGTGGGGGAGACTACCTCTGCAAGGAGGTCCTTAACCCTTTTTGTATCACAGACCTCTTTGGCAGTCTAGCAAAGCATAGGAGACAATTAGGTGGTGCAGTAGGTAGAGCACCTGGAGTCAGAACGACCCATCTTCCTGAGTTCAAATCTGGCTTTAGACACTTACTAGCTGTGTGACCCTGAACAAACCACTTATTCCTGTTTGCCTCAGTTTCCTCATCTGTAAAATGAGTTGGAGAAGGAAATAGCAAATCACTCTAGTTTCTTTGCCAAGAAGACCCCAAATGAGGTCATGAAGAGTTGGACATGACCGAAAATGACTGAACAACAACAAAACCCATGGATCCCTTCTGAGAATAATGGTTTTAAATGCATGAAAGAAATAGATCACAAAGAAAACCAGTTGTATTGAGATGTAGCTAGTAATTTTTTTTCCAAAAAATTCATGAACCCCATGTTAAGAACACCTTTTAATTCTAATATAGACCTAATATTAGATGAAAATAACATTTTTGGTGGTTTTCCTGAACTTTTTAAAGGAAAAGCAATTGTGTGTTTGTATATATATGTATAAACAACCTCTCAGTGGCAGCCTAACAGGCTATAGACCCAAAAGCGGTGAGCCCCAAAACATTTCAGCTCTTTGGAATCAAAGGGGGCTGGCTCACCTGCAAAGTCATATTACCACTGCTCTTACCTTTTGTTAACCTGTTCCACGGGAACATTAAGACGTTTTGCTATGTCTTCCACAGTCTCACTATTGGCTGAAATGATGCCCACACTTCTGGCAATAGCTTTGGCTGTGATGGGATGATCACCTGTCACCATGATAACCTGAAGTGGGTGAGAAACAGATATAACCAATGAGAAACAGGCCCAATAAAAGCAGAAGGAAAAGTGAGCATGACTGCTCTTGTCTGAATCAAGAGCTAGTAGGGTATAATTAGTGCTAATGATAGATTTTTCTCTTTGGGGGACCTTTAGTTGTGATGTGTGTCTTTCGTCCCCCAGAAAAAGCCCAGCCCCAGTACATTTCCCATATATCTGCCTGCTCTGGTGTTTGTTGGCTCTTTCCTCCTTCATAAGAGGAAACCTTTATCTCTGGTGCAATTCTTATTTGCTCTTCTAGGAAAAAAAAATGGGACAGTCTCTGTTTTTTAAAACCATGTATGAATGTGGAATTAAATATTCCAAAGGATCACAAAGAAATAGAATTAAGAAAATGCTAAAAGCTATTACTATCTTGGATTTATATAGTACATTACAGCTTAAAAGGCTGTTTTGTGTCTATTGATTTCACCATATTAATCACAATAGCTTATAATTGTATGACACTTCAAGGTTTGTAAAATAGTTAATCTTCTTTCTAGATGAGGAAACAGAATTTCAGGGAGGTTAAGTGATTTGACCAAAATCAGAGAGCTAATAAATGGATTTGGGAATAGAGTCTTACACCAATCTGCCAAAAGCAACCATTGACTTAAAAAAATAGTCTTTCCTTTGTCTTTTCATTGCTTGTCATGGTTCATGGGGAAAATACAATGGGATTCAATAAGATATTCTATGTAAAGCACTTTGTAAACCACAGAAGTGGTTTCACATGTAAGCTATTGTTATTATTCAATCATTACTGTGGCTGTCTCCATTCAGGTAGAGTAGGGTATCAAGGTGTTAGCTAAACAATAATTGTAGTGAGAAGAAACTTCTCTACAGAATTCTTTGTGGTATCTTGAAAGGGACCAATCACTTAAAATTTGACATAGTGAACTTGGAAAGAATAGGGATCAGGGTTGGACCTAAAATTTCTTCAATGTGGAAATGCCCTTTATCATTGCAGATTGGTGCCTCTTCTCTGCAATTTATAGTCTTAAGAGAGTTGCCTACAGGACTGAGAGGTTATTAGTGTCATGTCCAGGGTCACTTAGCCAGTATATATCAATGTAGGACCTGAGTCTGTTGTATCTGAGGAGGGACTGGAACCCAGGTCTTTCTGACTTTAAGGCCAGCTCTCTCTTTATTTTGTCATGATGCCTCTCAAATGTAAAAGGGAAAAGAAAAGTACATGGGATTGGTAGAGAAGACTTCAATGTAAAATGAAACTTTCTCAAAGGATCTTTTGAGCCAGTGAAGGACTCCAAGAGGTAGAGAAAAGGAACCCTACCTTGATGCCAGCACTGCGGCACTTGGTGACTGCATCAGGGACGGTGGATCGAGGGGGATCAATCAATGATAGCAGCCCCACAAAACAGAGGTCAGAGGTGGGAAAGTTCATGGTCTCTACATCAAAGGGATAGGTATCTGGAAACTCATCTTCTGGCAGGTAGAGATGACAGAAACCTGGAATTGATACACATGGGGAACAAAACAGGGAAAGGCATCAATAAGTAATGGGAAGAAGATAAAAAATAAGAGACCATGCTTCCATACCACGCATGCACATTAAGGCAACAAAGTTCTTTTTCTTGAATGGAAACTTGAGTCCCTTCCCTGCACCTTCCTTTTTTTTTTTTTAGCTAGGCAATGGGGTTAAGTGACTTGCCCAGGATCACACAGTTAGTAAGTGTCAAGTGTCTAAGGCTGGGTTTGAACTCAGGTCCTTCTGACTTCAAGGCCAGAGCTCT
Organism: Vombatus ursinus; assembly: GCF_900497805.2. Lineage (NCBI taxonomy): Eukaryota > Metazoa > Chordata > Mammalia > Diprotodontia > Vombatidae > Vombatus > Vombatus ursinus. The sequence continues at coordinate 22,200,048 of NW_020954591.1, forward strand.
ATCCACTGTGCCACCTAGCTGCCCCCCTGTACCTTCCTTAAAAAAGATGCAGTAGATATATGTGGGAAAGGAATCTTATTAGGGACAGGATAGAATCCTCTGATTATCACAAGGAGTATCTATCTAGTTCTAGGATATTGTAAAAAGACATTCCTGAATCAGATTGAAAATTAGGTCAAAGAATCACAGGTATTTAAGCTGAAAGAGACCTTACATGCCAACTAGTCTAACCTTAATTTTACACATAAGGAAACTGAGACCTGGACTTGAAAATTCAGGTAGGAAAGCTTCTAAAAGCCATCCTCGTTGAATTAAACAGATATATGTTTAAAAATCTCACCATTTCCCAGTAGCTACCATGCTTTTGAGCTTCTTAAGAACTCTCCAGCATATCATCCTTCCCTAGTCTCATCATTGGGAAATCTTGTTTTGCTGCAAGATTAAATCTGCCTGGTATGTCTTATCAATACTCTCAGCTTTTCTGATTGGACCCTATGATTGGAGGGTAGGACCATGGGCTCCAGGGCCTTTATTTAAAGAGGGGATTCAGCAGAGTTTTTCTTCCCATTTCCCACCTTTTGGGACCTTTTTAGAACTTTCCATTATGCCCTGAGTGCCCCCCTCCCTTTGCCTCTATCTTTTGTGTTGTCTTCTCTACTAGCTTTTAGATTTTAAGCTCCTTGAGGTCAGAAACTATCTTTGTTTTTATTTGTATTTGTATCCCTAGTGCTAAGCACTGTGCCTAGCATTTAGTAGGTGCTAGATAATGTTTATTGACCGACTAAAGGAGATTACACAGTGATAAAATTTTGTCAGGCAGAAAAATCAAAAGTTTCTGTGTTAGGAACCCCCCACATGAATAAAATGTGTTCCCAACCATTAAAAAAATTTAAAAAAAAGCATAGAGCATTCAGTCAAGAAACCATGAGTTCATTAATAGTTTCTGCATTAAGGAATAGTGGATCATTAATAAAATCAAGGATCTTTGAAGTGTTTTTAAGAATGTGTTTAAGCACCAACCATATGCTTTTTTTCTTCCCCCATTCTCACTCCTCACAAACTCCAATGTCCTTTAGAAGTACAAACTTCATCAATGCAGATTCATTTACTTCACTTGATATCACCTTCCACTGTTTTTGATAAACTTGCTGTCTATTTTCTCAGCTTCAATCCTTTATGTAGCAGTAACTAGTGGCCTCTTCTCCATCACCTTCCCAGGCCAACTCACCCAGCACTCTCTCCCCTAAGCCCCCCAGCTCCATGTATGCCGTCTGGAAGGCCGCTGCTGTGCTTTCATCAAGAGGTTGCTCCTGGCCGTGGATCATGATGGTACTGCATTTCTCCAGGATCCTCTCGGGGGCTCCTTTCATCACCAAGAGGAAGCGCTTGTCATCGGGGTCTTCTGTCTCATGAATGGACAGCTGGGAGGAAGGAATGAAGTGAATGTGTTAAATGGGGTATGTCACTATTACTGTTATAATTGTTGGTGAGGCAATTGGAGTTAAGTGACTTGCCCAGGGTCACAATAGCTAGTAAGTATCATGTGTCTGAGCTCAGATTTGAACCCAGGTCCTCCTGACTCCAGGGCCAGTGCTCTAACCATGGTACCACCTAGCTGCCCCTTATTACTGTTACTTCTAAGAGGCCTGAAGAGCTCCTCTACAACCAGCCACATGCCAGGAGAAGGAAAGTCATCTCTTGCTCTTTGTACACTTGACTTCCTCAAAGTGGAAATAAGAGGCATATTGATGCCCTTGGTGTGTATTGACACCTCCTCCATTGACTGGATCAAGGAGTTAGAGCTGGGAGGGACCTTAGAGACCTTATGTTCCAGGCTCCTCATTTTACAGATGAAAGATTTAAAGTCCAATGAGGTTAAATGAATAGGCCAAATGGAAAAGGAGATACAAAAATTCCCTAAAGAAAATCTTTAAAAATTAGAATTGGGCAAGTAGAAGCTAATGACTCCATGAAACATCAAGAAACAATTAAGTCAAAAGAATGAAAAAAATAGAAGAAAATGTGAAATATCTCATTAGAAAAATGACTGATCAGTGGATGATGGAGGGGTGGAAGAGAGGGAGGGAATTTGGAACTCAAAATTTTAAAAAAGGATATTTACAATAAATTAAAAAATTTAAATATGAAGTGAGGTCCTTTTAGGTGGTAGCACAAATCCCACTGAATTTCATGCCCAGCGATGGATTATCTACTACAGTTTTCAGAGCAGCAGTAGATATCTACTTTTGTGATTCCTTCCTTCTATTCGAGGTTTCAGGCTGTTTTTATAGACATTGGGCATTATGTCCATAGTCCCAATATTAGGGCTGGACATTGTTTCTATGCGGCATAGAGAACTGAGACCAGCAAAGATTCCCTCTGCTTCTTTCTATCCATGAAATGAACTACACGCTGATAGACTTGCACTGGTCTCATTATATTCCATCAGGGTCTCCTAAACATTAACCAAAACAGGAGGGAAGTACAGAGTCCTGTCAAGAGAGGTAACACTGAATAAAGCAAAAGAACTTCTAGGAACCCAGAGACTTAAATTCCATTAGTTTTTAGTCTAGTTAAACTCACCTGGGGCTTTCTTTTCAGCCCACTATCAATGAAGAAAATCTTACATATATGTTATTCTGTCTGACCAGCGCCTGGGAGAATAGTACCACCAAGGTAAACATCAACCTAAACTCATTTAATTAAGTATATTTTTAGGAGGTTGGAAAGAAAGTGTATGTTTGTATGAGGGGAGGGTTGGGAAGGGGGAAGGAATTTTTACTTTACTGCTCAATTCCACTTTGTTCCAGACTGAGCAAGAGAGCCACAGCGGAATTTCTAACATGAACTAGGCTTTTCTCACACTACCAGCAGCCCTAACACTGTGGGCTCTGAAGAGTGATTTTCATTCCCATTCCAACTTGAAAGCGATAGAGGTAGTCAGCCTTTGGACACTCCTGAAGTAAAAGCACTAATTGTTATTAGGCTGATTTCCTAAGATATTGGCAAAAAAGACCCCATAGCTCCCTAGAAGCTCAACTGCATGGAATGGGATGAAATCTAGAGCCATCCTGGTTTGTCCCCAGATTATCCACATACTATCAGAAAAGGTGTTTATTTGTCTCTACCTAATGTGGAGTCTTAACTGCTTCACTGTTTTTTGAGATTTTTTTTAAAAAAGTATTTTATTTTTAATGTATGGAATAAAACAAGCATTTCCATAATACAGAATAGTTAAAAATTTATACATGAAACTACAAATCTGTTATGTACAATTTGCTATTCCTTTTAAATATATAATAAAGTTAACTTGTAAATTTCTTTTTTTTCTTTTCTTCCTTCGCTCCTCCCTCCCCCACCCTAGAGATGGCTACCATTAGACATAAATATGTATATGTATATGCATATATATATGTAAAATCATTCTATATATGCTTCTATTTATCAGTTTTTTCTCTGGATGCAGATAGTGTCTTCTTCCATATGTCCTTTGTAATTAATTTGAGTATTTATAATAGTCAAAATGACATTCACTTAAAGTTGTTTCTAAAACAATATTGCAACAAAAACTTAGACCCCCAATCCCTCAGCACCAGAAACTAAGACAGTATTCATGGATGGATGTTTGCAGGATGACCCACACCCTAGTCTCTCTAGACTCATCTTTCTTTATGTACTATGTTTCTGGGAAAACAATAGCCAAAGTGGCCTTGATCAGAGATTACCAGTCCATATTCCTCAGGCTCTAGACCCGTGAGGGCATTTAGTAATTGTAGATAAAAACACCACTGGGCTCAGAAACAAGATCCCCAGTCATGAGGAAAAACTCACCTGGAATTTGTTGGTGGAATTAAAAGGGATTTCAGCCACTTTTCTGTTTCTTTTTCTTCTTTCCATTACATCACCCATTATGACTTCTGAGAACTTTAGGAGGGCAGTTTCTGAAGCATCTCCCACCACAATTTTCTAGATTTAAAGAAAAGGTTAAAACAAATAAGTCATAACCACATTCTGGCTCTTCCACGACGTTTAAAATTAACCTGTGTATTTACTGCCTGCCTGCCATATGCTTAAGTATTGGAGGTAATAGGGGAGAGGGGAGAAGAAGACGACACTCAAAGTCTCTAATCTTACTGAAGATATAAGAAAAATAAATGAGACCAGATAACATGATTAAGCATTGAATTGTGTTTTCTAGACCATAAGTTTAGAGAAAGGAGAGATCAAAAAGGGCTGGAGTAGTTGAGGTAGGAAAGGTTTTCTTTCATGGCTAATTTAAGCTAGGCCTAGAAATGCCAGAAAGGAGAAATGAAGTAGAAAAAAAGGGAAAAAAGTGAGTTATGAAGAAAGAAACAAGGTTCACACATTGCCATTCAAGACAGTACTGAAGTAGACTTGATTAAAGCTGTAAAATAGTGGAGAAATAAGTTTGGATAGGGCAAGGTGGGGCCGTGTTACAGAGGGGTTTGAAAACCAGGCAGAATTTAGATAACATAATAGACTAAGGAGCCATTGAAGAATGAACAGAAGGAAGAGCAGGATAAAAATATTGTTTAAGGAGTATAAGTCTGGCAGCGGGATGTATGAAGGATTAGGATAGCATGAAACTACAATCCAGAAGCCCAGTTAGGTGATTGCTATAACAATCTGGGTAAAAGGTGATGAGGGCAGAACCCAAGCAGTCAGAGGCGAGTGACATTTTACAGGGAAAAAAAGGTATTTACAGTCACCTTGTGGATATAGGAAATGAAGGAGAGAGCCAAAGGTGACTCCAAAATTAGGGCTTGGGTGACAGAAAGAAGGTGGTGTTGAAAGACACAAAGCAAATTTAGATAGGGACACTTGTCTTCTGCCTCTGTATCTCTGCATCTGTTCTGTATCTTTGGGCAAGTTTTAACCTTTCTGAGCCTAAATTTCCTTTCAAAATATAAGTGGATTGAACTAAGTGATCTCTGTCTTTAAAGTTGAGAAATGGAGATACAAATTCACCATGGAAGAAAACTTTCCCCACCTCAACCACTCCAGTTCTTGTGGATGTCCCCTTAAACTTACTGTCTAGAAAACACAATTCAATGCTTAATCATATTATCTTATCTAATTCATTTTTCTTGTATCTTCATTGAGAAGTGGAAGAACTTAATCTTGGTTTTTAGATGTGTTGCTGTCAGGGTAGGTGAGAGTGGGTTGGCAATATCTATTGATTATTTGGAGGATAGATATGGGACTGAAGCTTGGGTCAGATAAGACTGGACATTAAGATTGAGGTAATCAGAAAGGCCTGGGGACTAAGCTTTGGAAAAATACCCATAGCGAGATGCGGAAGGGAAATGCACAATAAAAGGCAACAGAACAGAGTGAAAGAGGAAGTAAGAGGAAAAACTAGGGCAGTTTCAACATAGCAACTCTGGCAAGAAGGAAAGAGAGAATGAAGTACACTCGAGCATGCCAGTGTTCACAGCTGGATACCCTAGATGAGAAGAATAGCTCTAGATTTAATTTGATTGATACCATCAAAAACAAAAAAAAACAAAAAACTAGACTGTGATTCTATTGAAGTAAGCAATTCTATCTACTAATGAAGATAAGCATCTGTCATGGTGGTTGTCCTTCACATTCAAAGAGGATCAAAATGACATCAGTATATCAGGGTCAATGTACCCACAGTATGTCTGACTGTGACTGACCAAACCAATATAAACTTAGAAGGCTCTAACACAAGTTGGGCACAAATAGTCCATATGAACGTTTGGAGTGGTGATGTCTCTAAATTTGCACATCTCACCTTTCTTTTGAGCTACTGCAATTCTGCTTGCTCATAGAACACAGCACCTTCTCTGATGTGGGCACACTATCCTGGGCGGTCCTGTGCTAATGTCTCCCATGTCTCCCAATCAATCCCAAAGTTCTTAAGAGAAACCTTGAGAGTGTCCTTGTATCGCTTATTCTGACCATTATTTGAGCGCTTGCTCTGTGAGAGTTTTCCGTAAAATAGTCTTTTAGGCAAACCTGCTATACAACCACAGTCTTAGAGAATTACCTGGGACATTCCATTCAGTTTAGGCTCTCAGACAATTCTGAATGATACAATAAAGAAACATTTTCCTTATCACACCAACTTAGATAAACAGAAGTCAAGGAAATAAAATATGTTACATGAGGCCATATTCATTTGTGACTATCATTCTTCTGCTCAAGAAGCTTCATTGGCTCCCTATTCTATTCTAGTACACAATATAAACTCTTCTATTTAGCATTTAAAGCCCTTCATAACCTGGCTTTCTATCCTACCTTTCCTTTCTAGCTGATTTTACATAATTACTCTTAGCAGTCATTGTGACCAAAGCGGACTGTTTACTGCTCCCCTTAAACAGCATTCTATCTCTCATGTTCTTGCTTTTGACAGGCTGTCTCTCAGGGCTGAGACCCACACTCTCTTCAATTCTGCCTCTTATTATTATTATCTGCCTTTTATTTCCTGTGACTTTCAGCCCTAGGACCCTCATTAGAAGGTACATTTTTTTATTCCCCCAGTTGCTAGTGCTTCCCACTTAATTTTTTTTATTTTTATTTTTGCACATGTAATTTTCCCCCAGTAGAAAGTAAGCTCTTGTTCCCTTAGTGCTTATTGGAGCAAGTACTTAAGAAGTGCTGAATTCAATGGTTTAGATGAGTTTGGTCTTGGAGGAACAAATAGGATTAATTTATATAGTTTCAACATTGGAGAGCAAGATCATAAGTCTTCCTTTAACAAAATATTGATCCAGTACTCTGGGTCCTACTCAGTAAGAGCCAAAATGAATCATAGCCTTTTTCAATTGTTTTAGTCATGTCCAACTCTTCATGACCCCGTGGACATCTGTCCATGGGGTTTTCTTAGCAAAGATGCTGACTGGAGTGGTTTGCCATTTCCTTCTTCAGTGGTAAACCAGTTAAGTAATTTGCCCAAAGTCACATAGCTAGGAAATTTCTGAGGCTGGATTTGAACACAGGTCTTCTTGACTCCAAGCCCAGGGTTCTATGCAGTGCACCACCTAGCTGCCTTGTTCAAACTACTATGACACAAATCTCAAAGTCAGTATTTTGAGAGCTCTTTTGGTTTTTCATATGACTCTACAAAGCAAAGTAGAAAGTAGCCAAAGTACTACTTTGTTACTTGACTAGATAACATGTTGGCAATTCAAACTTGCCCTTATATATACTAACTTCTTCTCATCTCATTAAGTAGCACAACAGCTGAAGGGGACAGAAGACATCAAGATGACCTGGAGATTGGCTTTGATGTCACACCCAAATGAGCAGAAGACCTACCTTCATGATGGGGACACTTTCCTGTCCTGGTCTGAACTCAGCTCGGTTGCACAGTGTTACAATCTTGGATAAGGAGGCCCAGGTTGCAGAACTTTGGTCAAAGATCTGGGCTAGAAAGCAAGAGAAAGAATGATGTAGCACATGGAAGACTGCTGTGGGAGAGGAGAGTGAGTTTGTATATCCACAGGGTCCGAACAGATCTCAGAAACAGCCTGCTCCCCCTATCAGGGTTGGCATTAACTTCCCTGCTCAGTTACACATCCCTGAGATTGCTTCCAAAGCCTCACCATTCTGATCTTCACTTGTATCAGCCTGATAGATCTGGTTATCAAACCACAGATGGGCCACAGTCATTCTGTTTTGTGTTAAGGTCCCAGTCTTGTCAGAGCAGATGATGGAGGTGGAGCCCAGAGTTTCCACTGCTTCCAGGTTCTTCACTAGGCAGTTCTTCTTGGCCATCCGTTTTGCTGTCAATGACAGACTTACCTAGAAAAGAAAGAAGGAAAGAAATATGAATGCTACTGAGTCAGAGTAATAGAAGACTTTTGCTTAACCATTACTGTAGAGACCACACTTTGACCCATCTTTGACGACTAACCATGCTCAATTTTTGTGGCTAGATGAATTTTTGGGAAAATAAATAGTCATGGTTGTTATGTAGAAAATTTTGGTAGGCTATTGGTCGAATCATGCCAAGAGAGTTTTTTTTTAATTTTAATTTTAATTTTTTTTGAGAGTTTTTTTTTTTTGGTGAAGCAATTAGGGTTAAGTGACTTGCCCAGAGTCACACAACTAGTAAGTGTTATGTGTCTGAGGCTGGATTTGAACACAGGTCCTCCTGACTCCAGGGCCAGTGCTCTCTCCACTGTGCCACCTAGTTGCCCCAAGAGTTTTTTTTAAAGGTAAACAAAAGCCCAACTTTGGTTCTTTCCTCCTTTGAATAAAGGGATCCCAAGTGATTTAGTTTTTAAGGCAAAGTCATCAAGTTTATACCATATGGATGCAAACCATTTGATCGTAGGTCAATTTCAGCAACTATGCACCTCTCCAAAAAGACTGTAAGAAAACTGCTGGACTGACTTGTGTCAAAGTGGGCATCCTAAAGCACTCATCTCATACTTTGGGTCTTCAAGGAACTATTATGCACTATATTAAAACATGACATCTCAAAATCTTTTGGTTTCTGTTGAACTCAGAAATCTCAAAGACACTCTAGTGTCCACTATCTTAAACCTCAGTTTACAAGTTGAGTTCATGTAAGAGACTATTATAGAGACTGATTTATAGTTTCTTTGCATTTTTTGTCTTGTTTCTAGGGGAAAGTACAGCAGAAGAATGAATACATAAGCTTACTTTAATAGCTCTCCTAAAAAGGAAGACTAATACCTTATAATCTTGCATATCCAATGTTGAAACTATCCTGATCAATCCTATTTGATCCTCCAAGACCCAATCTATGTAAAACATTCATTATTGTCCCTCATGGGGAACCAATTTCACTTTAAAACATAGAGATAACTTGTAACATACAGATCCATGATATACAGAGCAAAGGGGTCAAATCAGAATGCATAGATCACATCATGGACTTACAGTCACAGCAGCCAGAAGACCCTCTGGCACATTGGCCACAATGATACCAATGAGGAAGATGACGGATTCTAGGACTGGGTATTTCATAGATACTGCAATGATGAAGAAGATGACACCGATAGAAACAGCCACCCCTGCCACAATATGGACAAAGTGCTCAATTTCAATAGCAATGGGTGTCTTCTCATTCCCAACACCAGAAGCCAGTGAGGCAATTCTTCCAATGATAGTCCGGTCCCCTGTGTTAATGACCATGCCAGTTGCTGTTCCTGCAAAGAAAGTATGTGGATGATGTTCCAGGAGGCCTTGCCTATAAGGGGCACAGGCTGCTTGAGCTTTTGTCTTCATACTCTGGCCTGACATAACCTGCCAAGCAGGCATTGTCCTGATCTGAAGAACTACATAATATTAGATCAAGTGTTGGCTTATTGGGTACAACTATGTTTTTGGTTTTTTTTTTTATTCCCTTTGGAAAAATTTTTGTATGAAGTAGTGTAAAGAAGACCAAAAAGTAGAGACTGACCAGAGGGACTCTTAATTTTTGTGGAATGTTTGCTACATATATCACACCAGACCTACCTTCCAGGCAGGTTGTAGAGTAAAAGCCAATGTTCTTCGTCTCCAAGGGATTCTCGTGGGTAAAATCACAAGATCGAGATTGAGGCTCTGATTCTCCAGTAAGAGATGAATTATCTACCTGTGAATGAATTCAATTCAATTTAAGAAACATTTATTAAGCAACTACTATGTGGAAGGCACAGTGGGAGGTACTGAGGTTATAAAGACAAAAATTACAGTGTCAACCCTCAAAGAACTTCCTTTATAATGAGGGGTAAAAGAAACAACATGCACACAGTTAAATAGATATGAAACATATACTAAATAATCTAAAGTAATTTCATGAAAATAAATCTGAGAAAAGTCCAGAGTTAGATACTTTGGCTCTCTTCCCCATTTGATGTAGCCAGGGAAGAGTATTCAGTGAGGCTGTAGGTTATAGTAACTGGGACTAGATCCAGCCATCCTTAGAGGGTACCACATTGGTGCTTACCTTACATCCATGTGAGGCCAGGATCCTGATATCAGCAGGAATCTGGTCTCCACCTTTAATCTCTACAATATCTCCTACAACCAACTGCTCTGCAGGGATCTCCCTCTTTTCTCCATCTCTGATGACCAGGGCTTGCTGGGAAATGATAATGTAAAAGAAACTTCAGAACCTGACATGACGTTTTCTTCATCTACATCCTTTGGTCTGGATGCTCATGATCAGGGGGAATGGCAGCTATAAATTGTAGGTAAAAGTAAAAGCTAGCATTTAAATAGTGCTTTAACATTTGCAAAATTCTTCATGCTATCTCATTTGATTCTCACAACAACCCTGAGAAGTAGGTGCTATTATTGTCCCTATCTTCCAGATAAAAAAACTGAGGTCAAGATAGGTTAAGTGATATATCTGAGACACAAAACCAGTGTTTGAGGCAAAATTTCAACTTGGGTTCTCCTGGCTTCAAGTCCAACATTCTATCCATTATGTTACCTCTCTGTAAGTAGGGCAATGTATGTTTCTCTTAAGCCCTGAAGCCTCTAAGTGAAATAGTACACAGGGGAACCAGAAGACATTCATAGAAGAAGATTTGGGGTGGGTTGCAGGCTTGACAAAGAGAGAGACCTGTTGGAATTGTAGCTAGCTACAGTTTAGGAAGAATCTTAGCTTGAACAGTGAAGACATAAGCCAAAATCCAGGATCTTAGATTTAGAGCTATAAGGAATCTCAAGTCGAATGCCCTCGTTATACAGCTGAGACCAGAGGCTCAGAGAAGTGACTGGCCTAAGATCATGCAGCTAGGAATTATCTGAGATAAGATCTCAAGCCAAGTCTTCCTGACTCCAAGTCCAGTACCCTATCCCTGATGACATGCCATCTTTATGTGATAGAAGTTGTAATTGTACCTGTGATGAGCTGTATTCTTCCCTTCTTTATGCAAAGAAGGGAGCCCACTCCCTTTCCCTCCCCCAATTAAGGTTGGCATTCCTTTGGCCATTGTGGAGGGAAATGGTCAGTTTCAAACATAACACAGAAAACCTGTCATAGGAAGACTATTCAATATGCAGTAGGAAGGACATCGGGTTAAGCCATTCTGCTGTCTTTTTGGTGGCAATGTGAATGGATATGGGAAATGAGTTGAGGAACGAAAAGGGGCAGAAAAGTCAGGCTCATCAACCCAGATAGATATGGTGACTCTCTGTTCTAGTAAATAGCTCATTAAAGGTTACTGTCTGAACCTCTCAGGTGGCACTTTATGAATGAATAACAAAAATCAGGCAGAACCATATGAGAAGATTTAGAAGTAGCAACAAGAGGTGTTTGCTATGACACAGGTCAAGGGAATTTTGAGCGACTTACCCGAGGAATCATTTTACTGAAGCTGGCAATGATATTGGTGCTTTTTGCCTCTTGGTAATAAGCAAAAATCCCAGTGAAGATGACCACCAAGGCAAGCACAACACCTAAAAAGACCTGTATGAAAGGGAAAGGAGACCTAAGTCAGAGAAGCAAATGCTTAAAATAAAGCATATACCTTTTAGGGTGAGAATCTCTACCTGCAAGCAAGTTAGATGCCCAAGTATTTGTTCTATAGGTCAATGTGGAATCATTTCATACATTTTGGTTGCCAGGCACAATGAATTTCCTAAAGGCTTTCCTAAATGCTTTATTTACTAAACTAAGAAGAGAAAAAATAGGCTTTGAGAAGCAGGAGGTTAGAGCCCCAAGTATGCTGATTATTGATATAGAACTTTTATAACTTAGGAACTCACAATCCTTTCCTGTTTTATTTCTATGGTATAGGAATGGCAGCAATCAGTAAATACCTACCTCCTCTCTTCTAGATGTAGAAATTGCAGCCTGGAAAGGTCCAGCATTCTTGACCCCACTCAAGAATGATTCCATGGTAGTAATAGGATTGAATTATTTTTTTCCCTCATGCTCAGTCCAGGACTGGTTATGAGAGCCCTTAGCCTCTGGTATCCCTCTTATGACAGAGAAACCAATGACAAAATCATTGTAAGAAGCCTGGTAGGTACTTACATTGTCCAAGGAAGCAGACTTGTCCTTTGAAAACTGAATCCCATAAGCAATCCAACAGAGGACAGCTCCTGCCCACAGGAGGATGGAGAATCCACCCACCATTTGTTTGAGGAATTTTATTATTTCAGAAGTTTCTTTGGGTGGAGAAAGAGCATTAGGACCATCTTGAGCCAAGATCTCTGCTGCTTTTGTGCTAGTGAGACCCTTCAAGGACAGAACCAAGAAAAAATAGTTGTTAAAGAATGACTGGACATTCCTAGCCATGCAGATGTTGGGGTGGGGGAAAAGGGTGGTTGGAAGGGATCTTTGTTTGTGGAGTGAATATCCTGGCTTTATAAAGCTCCAAGCAATCCTTCAACTTTCACCTTTGGGTTGTTGTTGTTGTTTTCAGAACAAGGGAAAGACTAATTCAAATTCCCTAAATTCAAATTCAAATTCCCTATCCAGTATGTTTATATACAAAGAGAGAAATATCTTTTCTTGGGCACAGAATGAGGATTTACAGAGAAGAAGTAAAAACAAGGTGATGGTAGCTCTGGAGACAGGGAACCTTGGTTCCTATCTTGCCTCTGACACTATTTGTGTGACCTTGGACAAGTTATAATCTCCATGGTCCTCAGTTTTTTCTTCTGTAAAATTAGTGGGTTGGATTAGAAGGTCTCTGAGATTCTTCTTAACTATAGATCATTGATCTTTCAATGCTAACTAGGATTAAAATCAAAACAGTTCTTACCCAGAAAAAAAATCTTCAACTGAAACTTCTCTAGTAGACATTATATCCAGCCCTTTTCTCTAAATCTCCCCAACATAGCATGTCATCCATCAACTATGAAATTTTCTCCATCCTTCAATGGCTCACATTTTATCTTCTCCATGAAACATTGCTCTGTTATTCTAGTATTCTATGACTTCTAAGAAATACATTCCTGTCATGACCAATCTAAACAATTTTGGTTGTACCGTTCTTACACTTAATATATATTGCCTCGTGTTATGTTTATTTGTGTACATGGTACCCATTTTCTCTTCCTTGCTACAATGAATTACTAACAATAAAAATTGTTTCCCACCTTTCCCCAATCCCTGACAGAAGGCAAATCCCTGATGTTGATCATTCATCCACTCAGTCACTTACTTGGATGATGTTTGTTCCATACTTGTCTTCTAATTCCTTAGTGCTGAGTTTGTGGTCATCCTGACATTCGAGAGAAAAAAGAGAGAACCAAGTAAAGGAGATGCCATTTGAATTAAGTGGCTGTATTTCTGAAAAGCTGTTGGAAGATGGGGGCAGAACTGGATTCAGGTTATAGAATCCCAGAGTTAACAAGGGTCTTGGAAGACATCTGCATTAATCTTCTACCTTAATACATGCATTTTGTTTACAACATCCCTAGCAAGTGGCAGTCCAGCTTCTGCTTAAGTTCTTCTAGAGCCAGGCAGCTCATGAGCTCATAACACACCTCCTTCCATTGATGAGCAACACTAATTGATAGAAAGTTCTTCCTTACATTGAAACAAATATGCATATCTTTAACTTCCACTTTTTACAACTATCCTATCTCTCATTAAGCCTCTTCTCCAGGCTAAATGTTTCCTAGTTTCCCAGGATATACATCTTAGGACTCACAGATAGCTGGATAGCTGTGTTCATGACACTGTGAATTGCCCTGAGATAAAGCTACTAGCTGTTGAGCAAAGAACTGATGCTCATCTTCTCACACAGTCTATCCCTTGGTTTCATCAGCCTATTTCTGTTAGGATTTTTGCCTTCCTTCTATCCCAGAATGGTATGTACTATCTGGCATAAATGTTCCTCCTGTATGAAATTCACCAGCAATAATGCTTATAATCACTTATTCTACCACCTCATTTCTAGGCTAAGGGAACATAACCATCCTCTTAATTCAAACAAATTCCAAGGTTCCCTATGAATGCCAATCCTCATGAAAATTCAAGCTAAATGTGAGGTTAAATGATCAAATGTCCTGCAGGTCTGAGATCTTATTCTTCAGATCCTAAGTAGCATTACTTCATGTTGGTTAGCATTAGAACTTGTATCAGCAACAGCCCTTGCCTTCAACTTTCAGGGTTTTACTTTGTCCTAGATGGGAAAAGACTCCATTTCCCATGAAAAGAATTAAATGTGAATTCTAGCCTTCCTCTCCCAACTTCAGTTCTGCTTTGTTTAGAACAACTTCTCCTACTGTTGTTTCTTTCCACTGTTTTAAAAGGTGGCTTTGATAATGAACTAATCTATTTTGGTACAAGGTCCTTGACTCTTGCTCCTAGACATTGTGTAATAATAGCACAATGTAAAAGATCTCGACCAGGCAGTAAAGAGACCTTCCCTCTCTCCACCCTCAAGCCCAGTCATGCTTTATGCAGCCAGAGCTCTCAGGGCAGAAGTGAAAAGGTAAAAGGTCCCAGAGTGGTTCATAGGACAAATGGATTGGTTAGAGGGGGAGGAATTCCTCAGAACATCACCTTTCCTATGGGCCTATTGGTGTCAGGAAAGGAAAGAGAATACTTTGACCAAATATGCTAGGAATCCTTGGATCACAAGCCTTTAGGACTGCAAGGGACCTTGGAGATCATTTAGTCCAACTCCTTCATTTTCCAGGTGAGGAAACTGAAGCTCAGACAGCTGAAATAACTGCTTAACATCACACGTAGCTATGACCAGAACTCAGATCTCCAGACTGCCAGTGTCTTACTCTTTCCACTGTATTACTTCAGAGACATTTATCATCTCAGAAAAATATGAAATGCCTAGAGAAAGAAGGTTACTATCAGAAAGAGTCATGATAAAATTTAGAATTATATCTCCATTAAAAGTAATCATTTCATGGAGAAAAAAGGCATTCTTCAACCTTAATTTTAGATGCTTCACATGTATCAGTATAAATTAGTGATTTTAATGTTGAAATAAATAGCCACCCTTGCAAATACAGTAAACCCTTCCACAAAACTTCTGACAGATGGTCTTGAACCTTATTTACTTGATCACTTTCAGTAACAGGGAACTTCCTACTTTGTATGGCAGAACTGTTGAAATGACTGAGCAGTTCCATTGTTAGAAAGGCTTTTTCTGATACTGGGTATATTATATTGTTCAGTCATGTCCTACTCTGTGGACCATACCTTTCCATGGGGTTTTCTTGGCAAAGATACTGGAGTGGTTTGCCATTTCCTTCTCCAGTGGATCCTTTTGTCAGGCAATCAGAGGTTAAGTGACTTGCCCAGAATCACACAGTTAGGAAATGTCTGAGGCTGGATTTGAACTCAGGGTTTCCTGAGGATTCTAGGCCCAGTGTGCTCTATCCATGAGCCACCAGCTGCCTCATGGTATCAGAACTGGGATACACATATATGTGAATACATATATACACACACACAGTGAATATGTACAGATATATAATCTAGAGGCAAAATGACAGGAGAGTGTATAGATAGCTGCCTTTGGAGTCAGGAAGACCTAGATTCATGTCTTGCTTCTCATATATAATGTCTGTGTGATCAGACATTGGGTAAATTACCTAACCCCTCAGTTCCTCAGGCAGCTAACAGTATATGTTGGCAGTAGATATTACCTGCCAAATGTATGTGTATTTCTACAGTGGAAAGTCCCTACTTCGATTTCAGTCCATTTTTCCCCAGCAGGAAAAGACGTAATTCTTCTTCCTCCAACCTTTGGGAATTGTTCCCATTTTAAAGTGTGATAAACAGAAATTTAAGGCTTCTCTATTAGTCTCTTGCACCACTAATGCCACTATAAGGACTTAAAATGATTTTGTTCCATCTCACTTTAAGCAGTCAAGGAGAAGAGAAATCCTAAACTATGTGCCAATGATCTTTCTGATTAAGATTACTAACTCTGAGCTCTACACTTCAGTGCCTTTATGCAGAATACAGGAACCATCTAGTATAGCTGGCCTCCAGGCAAAGATTGTATCAGCCTAATTTTAACATGGAACAAATTTCTTGGGTGCATTTTCTTTTAAAATCTCAGACGCTGTATTTTTCTTCTGCAAGAGGTATCTTAAAGGGGCAGACCTCAGTGGGGCCTTGGCTCCTATAGACAGGATGGTATAATTAATGAAAATAACATTGGGCTATAGAATCTGGAAGATAGAGATTTGAATCCCGATTCTACTAATTACTACTTGTGTAACAGTCTTTGTGCCTCAGTTTCCTCATCTGCAAAATGATATTGTTGGACTAGATGATTGTTCAGGTCAATTCCAGCTCTAAAGCATTTGTGATCCTTTGGCAATATAAATGTGCCATGAAAACAACAGGATGCTCCTTGAGATAACTGACCAGATCAAGTTCTTTCTTTAGTTCTTCTTTCTGGTGCTCCTTCTTATATCCCAAGTGGTTCTTCAGGCCCCTGTACTTTTCTTTGCCATCCCCCTCATCTGTTGTTTCGATGTCTTTTATTCCATTGACCTCAACAGAGTAAACTTCTGATTTTTTCTGAAATGGAAACAAAGATTGTCAGCTGAAAATTGGTCTTTTGAGGAATTGGGTTGAGGTCATCTCAAGTCAGGGAGGTGAGAAAAAAGAGACTGTGTCATAATAGGTCTACAAATATCTCTTCTGGTTCCCCTGTCTTCCATCTCTACAACCTTAAAGAGAGGGAGAGATAAGTGGAGTATGCATGGACAAGGTATCTTCCTTCCATTAATCCCAAAGACAACATCCCTTTTCTTCCCTTCCCTTATGCAAAGGCCTTAGGATTTCTATGCTACTCTTTAGGAAAGGTAAGATACACACAGGCATGCCAGCTAAACACTTCTTGAAAACAGATGATCAAAATGGATGATCTCTTAAAATGGATGTAGGGGCAGGGTGATCCAATCTTAGGGTAGACCAGAAGGGAAAATGTCCCACTCTTCCTTAATTCTAGAGCAAAACTTTTCAATGCAGCAAACATTTATTAAGTACCTACTATGTGCCAGGCACTGTATGAAAGCATTTTACAAATATCTCCTTTGATCAAGAAGTCTCAGATACCTCACATACTTTCCTTTGGCTAAAATAAACATCCCAGATTTGAAGCCAAGACTTCACTTGCCCTCTATCAAACCCAACTGGCTAAGTCCCTTTTCTGAAGAAAGGGGATGTAAGTCCAAATGACATGAGCTGGAGAAGCTGAAACAGAAGGCAGCCCCCCCCCCCCGCCCCCGCCCAGGACCATGATTCCTCATTTTCTTTTAGCTTTCCCCCATCTCCAAGGTCCCTGAGTAGGTTCATTCTTTTTATCTTTCCCGACCACAGCTGATCTGGGCTCAATTCTTCATACTGAATCTGAAATTTTTATAAATTTGTTGTAGATAGTTGGACTGGGGAAACTGATGTGGAGATATGCCACTCCATCTCTGCAGAAAGGAATAAAACCTGAGGACAAAGAGATTCTAATGAACCGATTTCAATCCTTCTATCTATACTGTAGAATTCCCCCAAACCACATTTCTCCCTGCCTTTCCCAAGCCCTGAGGTCTGTCAGGGTGGTGGTCAACTCTCTCCAGGCAAAGGCAGGCACCACAAAGTGGTGCAGACAGCTGTGTGGGTGCCGATTTGCCACATCAGCCTAATGCCCTTCCTCCGCGATCAATTCAAGAATGAGCGGTAAGGGTTTGAGTTGAGGCGTAACGCAACACGCACCTTGCCCATGAGTGCTGATGGCTTGGCTTAGGTCTGAGGCTGGGGTGAGGCGGTGCGGTCCTGGGCTGAGGGAGAGTGGAGAATTTAAGGAATTGAGCCGCAAGCCAAATAACTCAGGAGTCCGGCGATCAGGTCACAGGAGCTCGCAGGTTCGGGTCGGACAGTTACCGAGTCCCAGCGGCAAATCCAATGTTAGCTGCAGGCTTCTCCCTCTGCTGACATCCTGACAGGTTCAGTGTACTACTCCCTGTAGGGCAGTGAGCCCATGCCCTCCTCCTTTTGAATCAACACCTGGGCCCCTCCCACTCTCACCTCTGAGTGCTGGTCTAACCGGGTCTCTGCCTTCTCTGGGGAGGCGGGAGAATAATACTACAAGTATGTGAACCCCTTGGGCTAGGGATGCAGAATCTGGAGCCCAGACACAAGGCCAATTGGGAGCAAGCAGTAGGCGCTCGGGGTCGGAGGCGGAGGGGAGAGGTGGAGGAAGAAAGGAAAGGAGCTTACTTTTAGTCTACTCTTTAATTTTCACCTCCCCACATAAATAATATCAAAACAAACAAGCAAACAAACAACCTCACCATTCTCCAGACTGAATTGAAAACAGTATCAGGAGCATCTGAGAAGGGGAATTGCTGTTGGGGGTGGTGGAGGGGGACGGTCTGTGAGATGCTCAAACTGTTTTATTCACTTGCTAATTCAAGGGCCAACAAGACGTTGATGAAATAGAAACTCTACTTGACATAATTCTGTAATTTACGTTTTAATAAATTCTTTCTCTGCTCCCCAGCCTGTTTCTCCCATGAGGGCAAACCCCTATGTGGCCCACCTAGGTGCAAAGAAAGGTATTGGTGTCTTCACGTGAAATCTAAGATTTGCTTGCTAAAGGAATACACACACATTTATGTGCACACACATTCAACTTAGAGCCATCTGCTTGGAAGATGCTTTCTTTTTAAACGATGTTTATCAAATGAAGAAGTAACTGATATCTGGTGATTGTTGGAAAGAAAATATAGGCTTTACAGCAAGTAACAACTTCAAAGGAAGCCCCCTCCCCTGCTTCTTCTTACAATCCACTGCTCCACTGACTATCACCATCTTCAGAAACCATGGAACAGAGAAGCTGATGTCATTGAACTCCGATTTAGATGTGGTCATCAAAGAAAGTGAAAACCTGAATTATTGATATGCTTTTTTGGGGGAGAGGGGGAGGGAAAGAGAGTACACAGATTTTAAAAACTAATATCATTTATAAACTGACAATGGGAGAATGTGCCCAGTCATTCTCTTTTTCATTAATTTTAGAAAAAGATTTCTGCCTAACTGGACATACAGGTTTCTACCATCAGCTCTTATCCTCCTTTGGGTACCACAGGTCCCTTTGGGTGACATTTACCCTGAACTTTTCCAGGCATTAGAGTTCAGCCACCACTGTGGTGACCACGTGCCATCTTCTGGATGCCTGATTCTCAGGTGTCCCAGAGGGGTGTGTGTGTTGACACGTCCCAGGGAGAACAAATGGTACTTTTCTCCCAGGTTCATTCTTTTGTTGTTACAACTCCTCCTACCTTACCTTCTGCGTATTCTACAGCGTCCTGCAGCACAAGGGAGATGATGAACTCTCTAAATTTCCCCGTGAACACCAGGTGTTTGTGATGCCATAACTCAAGCAACATTGCTGGCACCTGGTGTGGTCTCCACCTTGTAAAACTATGGAATGGATTTCCTCTCGGGAAACTCCTTCCCTGGGGGAAGTCATCCACACAGTTTTGGGCAATGGCTTCTGAACTCCACCTATCTCTAATGAATCTTTTAAGGAATCTTTTTTAGGGAAATCCTTTAGGGAAGTGGAGTTGTGACTGCAGTCTGAAGGAGGGAAGGGGTCAGAGAAGAGAATAGGCATTTATTAAGCACTTACTAAGAGCCAGGCACTATGCTAAGCACTTTACAAATATGACATTTGTCACTATCACTATTTTACCGCTGAAGAAACTGAGATAAAGTATCATATGTCCAGGGTCTCATAGCTAGGAAGTGTCTGAGGCCAAATTTGAGCTCAGGTCTTCCTGAATCCAAGTCCAGCACTCTCTTCACTGTGTCACCTAGTGGAATGAAGGCCTCTTTACCCTAATCTAACTTAGATTCCCTCCAAGTGAGTTTATGTCTTTAAATGGAAACCTGTTAGAGAAAAGGTTTAAGATAGGGATCACTTCGAGTATTGTTCTGGGGTCATAATCAGGTGTAGTCAGATCTTTCATTTTAAAGATAAAGAAACTAAGACCTGGAGGGAGTAAGTGTATTGCTACGGGCATGTATAGATGGACACTGATAGAGCCAGGATTTGAATCCAGGTCCTTGGTGCTGCACTCTTTCCATTGTGCCACAATAATTATATGTGCAATACTTTGCATTGCTCACCAGAATGTGTAAGTTATTCTTGGAAGGTTTTCAGTCAATCAGTCAAGTGTTGTGTTGTACCTTCTTTTTACCCAGGGTTATTCTCAATGCTCTGTGGTTATGGAAGAAATGTCAGGCATAATCATTGTCTTTAAAGAGTTTGCAGGGGCAGCTAGGTGGCACAGTGGTTAGAGCACTGGCCTTGGAGTCTGGAAGACCTGAGTTTAAATCCGGCCTCAGACACATGACACTCACTAGCTGTGTGACTCTGGGCAAGTCACTTAACCCCAATTGCCTCACCAAAAAAAAAAAAAAAAAGAGTTTGCAGTCTAATTGGAGAGACAAGACTGACACACAAAACAATAGGGAGAAATAGAAAATATATAGTAAGAGCCTCTAAATACTCTAAGAACTTAAAAGAGAAATAGATCAGGAAAGGACCAATAAGATTTTAATTAAGATTATAGTTGCTTATTTTTTTCTTTTGCTTCTCCTCAGGTCTTCCATCTCAGAAAGGTGGAGCAGAGAAGAAAGGTATTGAATTTCTGGAAAACAGGAATATTGGATTACTGGATTCCTGGAAACCACATTTTGTAGAACACTTATCTGGAAAAGGGGATTGTTAGTCCCTTACTGAATTGTGCATTGAAAAGGATTCCAAAGTATAAACTAAACTGAGAGAGGTGGTGGCTAGGCTCCAGGGAAGAGAGTAATTGGGCTAAGAATGGAGAGAGCAAGGTTTTACATCCTGTTCCACATCTGAGTCAGTTAATGATTCATCTGTCCTTCATATTCCAACTAGGCACTGACCCACCTTTAATAATTCCTCTCGATACCCATGTCTCACTTACATCCTTAGGTAATGGCTAGATCAGTTGCCACTGAGTGAGGGCTTCCCAGAGCCTGAAGTAAAATTGTGAAAAGATTTTAGCTGAATATGATTTCACACACTGTTACTGAAAGACCTTTGTTGATTAAGATGCCCAAGAATGGCAAATATGTAGGGCCATTTTGCTGGAAGAAGCTCACTAAGGAGAAGTCAGTATCTGTGAAAAGAACCTCTCCTGCTAGTGGTCCTGATGCTGTTGAAAAAGAATAATAGCTAGCATTTTTATAATCTTAAGGTTTATGAAGTACTTTACATATATTACCTTATTTGATCCTCATAAGAAGCCTGTGAAGGAGGTGCTATGTTTAACCCCATTTTACAGATTAGGAAACTAAGGCTGAGAGAAATTAAGTGACTTGACCAGAGTCTCACAGCTAATGACTATCTAATAGGAAGCAAACTCAGGTCTTGTTGACTCAAAGTCCAGTGAGAGATAATAGGATCCCTAAAGTATAGTTTTAATGAAGAAAGATGCTATCTACTTCCAGAGAAAGAACTGATAGAGGTATGTATAAAAGAATCTTACACACACACATGCGCGCGCACACACACACACACACACACCTATTTGTATCTAATGGTAACTATCTCTAGGGTGGGGGTGAGGGAAGTGGAAAAAAAGAAATTTGCGTGATAACTTTGTTGTATATTTAAAAGAAATAGAAAGTTATACATAATAGATTTGCAACTTCATGCTATAATCTTTTTTATTATACTATGTTATGGAAATGCTTCTTTTATTACATAAATTAAAAATAAGATTAAAAACAAGACACTGAAAATTCTTTTCACAGTGGATAGCTAAAGGTTTTCAAAGGGAAAACTAATCTTAGGATAGATAGATAAAGAATTTATTGTGTGGATTAAGTGCTAGGGTGTGAGGATACAAATAAAAAGTAAATGACAACTCTTCCCTCAAGGACCTTACATTCTAATGGAGGATTGCAATAAATAAAGGGATGCTAAAAATGGCAGGAGGTATGGTGTCATGTTGAGGAGGCAGCTGGGAAGGGATGGAAGCTCCCTCTGAGGTTCACTCAATCAGCATCTACCACCCAGAGAAAATTCTGGTAGCTATTATATACCAACCTCCATTTGCAAACTGGATCCCATAAGCAATCCAACAGAGGACAGCTCTTGCCCACAAGAGGATGGAGAATCCATTTCCAGGACAATCCTCTTCTTTCCTCGATGAGTTCAATGTCTTTGGCTCCTCCCTAACTTCTGCCCTCATAATAGGGGACTTCAACATACATAGTGATACTCTGTCAAATACTCTAACCTCATAATTCCTCAACTTATTCATTTCACATGACCAATTTCTCCACTCCACCTCAGTCACATACAAAAACAGTTATGGTTATGGAATGTTCCATGTTCATGAACTCTGAAATTCCCTTATCTGATCATTGCCAGATCATCTGATCTGGCATTTCATCTCCCCCTCTGCCTTGTAACTCTAAACACTGTTCATCTACACTGTGACCTCCAAACACTTGACTCCTTACTTCACTGCCAGGGTATCACCCTGGCACTGCACTAGCTACGCTCTCCTCCTTTTCTCATTTTCACTGTTTGATGAACCTATTCAACTATACTGGTCTCTTGATTCTCTTGCCCTCTTATCATAGCACTGATTGTACCCTACCAAGCCTCAGCCTTGGATTACCTCCAGTATCTTCTGTCTTTGCTCCTACACAATTGCTATGAATGAATGCTGTAGAATGAATGAATACTGTAGAAAATCATGAAACTGTGCTGACTGGGTCCACTACAAATTTATGTTACATAAACTCAACTGAGTCCTCATTGCTATGAGGCATTTTTAACTCACTAATTACCTCACTGTCTCACTTTTCATAGTGGATCTTCCAAACTTTTTCACCCCTCCTTAAGTCTCCCATGGCTCTCCTGCCCTCAACCTTCTCTATTAAGAACCTTGCCTCATATTTTACTCACCAAGAGCTCCCTCTTTGCCCCTCTTCCTCATCTCACATTACCCACATGTCTTCTGCCACTTTCTCCTTCTTCACCCTTCTCACATGAAGAGGTGGCCCTTCTCCTTGCCAAAGTACTAATGATCTCACTCTATCCTGTCTCCTCCAGCAGACTGACCCCTCTATCATCCCCACTATCCTATTTATCTTCAATCTCTCCCTGTTTATTGGCTGTTCCATACTGCCTATAAACATGCCCACATCTCTCCCATCCTCAGAAAGCTCTCACTTGATCCATCCATTCTTGCTAGGTAGTATTCCATATCTCTGCTGCCTTTTGTGGAATAGAAATAGGTGCCTCAACTTGAGAAATAGGTGCCTCAACTTCTTTCCTCTCATTCCTCAATTTTATATAGTCTGGCTTCCAACCTCATCATTAAGTCAAAACTCTTTTCTCCTAAGTTACTAATTATTCTTAGTTGCCAAATCCAATGGCCTTTTTTTTCAGTTCCCATCTTCCTTGACCTCTCTGCAGTCTTTGACACTTGCAATCACTCCCTTCTCCTTGATACTCTCTTCTCTCTAGGTTTTCAAGACACTATTGTCTCCTGTTTTTACTCCTATCTATCTGACTGCTCCTTCTTTTCTTTATTTTTAAAAAATTAAAAAAATTATTAGTATTTTGTTTTTCTTTATTTTTAAAAAATTAAAAAAAATTATTAGTATTTTATTTTCCCCCAGTTGCTTGTAAAAACAATTTTTAACATTCATTTTTAGAACTCTGAGTTCCAAATTCTCCCTCTTCTTCCTTCCCCCCCCCCCCCCCCTTTAGAAGGCAAGCAATTGGATATAGGTTATACATGTGTAGTCATGCAAAACATTTCCATAATAGTCATGTTGTGAAAGAAAACATAGACCAAAAAAACCCTCAAGAAAAATAAAGTAAAAAATTAGTATGCTTCAGTATGTATTCAGACACCATCAGTTCTTTCTCTGGGAATGGATAGCATTTTTCATCCTAAGTTCTTCAGAGTTGTCTTGGATCATTGTCTTGCTGAGAATAGCTAAGCCATTCATAGCTGATCATCCTACAATATTACTGTTACTTAGTACACGGTGCATTTCACTTTGCATCAGCTCATGCAATTCTCTCCAGGCTTTTCTGAGAGCATCCTGCTCAATGTTTCTTATACCACAATAGTATGCCATCACAATCACACACCACAACTTGTTCAGCCATTCCCTAATTGATGGGCATCACCTCAATTTCCAATTCTTTGCCCCCATAAAAGAGCTGCTATAAATATTTTTTTGCATATAGGTCCTTTTCCTTTTATTTTTTTTAATGTCTTTTAGGATACAGATCTTGTAGTGGTATTGCTAGGTCAAAGAGTATACATGATTTTATAGCCCTTTGGGCATAGTTCCAAATTGCTCTATAGAATGGTTGAATCAGTTCACAACTCCACCAACAGTGCATTAATGCCCCATTTTTCTCACATCTCCTCCATTATTTGTCATTTTGTCTTCTGTTCTATTAGCCAATCTAATAGGTATGAGGTAGTACCTCAGAATTGTTTTAATTTGTATTTCTCCAATCAATAGTGAGTTAGAGCATTTTTCATATGGTCATAGATAGCTTTGATTGCTTCATTTGAAAACTTCATATCTTTTGATAATTTATCAGTTGAAGAATGCTCTCATTTTTATAAATTTGATTCAGTTCTCCGTATGTTTGAGAAATGAGACCTTTATCAGAGAAACTTGCTTCAAAATATTTTTCACAATTACTAACTGTATTTCCCTTTATCCTATTTCCCCCCTCCTCCTTTTATTATATTCTCTCTCCTTTCACTCTATCCCTCCTCAAAAGTGTTTTGCTTCTGACTACCCCTTCTCCCAATCTGCCTTCCCTTCTACCATCCCTCCCCCCTTCTCTTATTACTCTTCTCTCCTACTTTCCTGTAGGGTAAGATAGATTTCTATACACAATTGAGTGTATATGTTATTCCTTCTTCGAGCCAATTTTGATGAGAGTAAGGTTCACTCACTCCCCCCTTCCCCCACTTCTCCCTCTGTAAAAGCTTTCTCTTGCCTCTTTTATGTGAGATAATTTAGCCCTTTCTCCCAGGACATTCCTCTCACCCCTTAATTTTATTTTTTTTAGATGTCATCCCTTCATGTTCAGTTCATACCTGTGCCCTCTGTCTATATATACTTCTTCTAACTGCCATTAGGAGTTACAAGTATCATATTCCCATGTAGGAATGTAAATAGTTTAATCATTAAGTCCCTTATGATTTTCCTTTCTTGTTTACCTTTTCATGCTTCTTTCAAATGTTGTATTTGAAAGTCAAATTTTCTCTCTGGCTCCAGTCTTTTCATCGAGAATGCTTGAAAGTCTTTTCTTTCATTGAATATCCATTTTTCCCCCTGAAGGATTATACACAGTTTTGCTGGGTAGGTGATTCTTGGTTTTAATCTTAGCTCTTGTGTCCTCTGGAAAATCATATTCCAAGCCCTCCAATACTTTAATGTAGAGGCTGCTAAATCTTGTATTATCCTGACTGTGGCCCCACGATACTTGAATTGTTTATTTCTGGCTGTTTGCAATATTTTTTCCTTGACCTGGGAGCTCTGGCATTTGGCTATAATATTCCTAGGAGTTTTCATTTTGGGATCTCTTTCAGGAGGTGATTGGTGATTCTTTCAATTTCCATTTTATCCTTTGGTTATAGAATATCAGAGCATTTTCCTTGATAATTTCTTGAAAGATGATGTCTAGGCTCTTTTTTTGATCATGACTTTCAGGTAGTCCAATAATTTTTAAATTATCTCACCTGGATCTATTTTCCAGGTCAGTTGTTTTTCCAATGAGATATTTCACAATGTCTCCTATTTTTCATTCTTTTGGTTTTGTTTTATTGCTTCTTGATTTCTTGTAAAGTCATTAGCTTCTATTTGTTCAGTTCTAATTTTTGAGAAATTATTTTCTTCAGCGAGCTTTTGTACTTCCTTTTTCACTTGGCCAATTCTACTTTTTAAGGAGTATTTTTCTTCATTGAATTGTTGTACCTCTTTTTTTTCCATTTGGCCAATACTGCTTTTTAAGGTGTTTTTCTCCTCATTGGCTTTTTGTGCCTCTTTTATCATTTGGTAAGTCTGTTTTTTAAGGTGTTATTTTCTTCAATTTCTTTTTGTGTCTCCTTTACCAAGCTGTTGACTCATTTTTCATGATTTTCTTGCCTCACTCTCATTTCTCTTCCCAATTTTTCCTCTACTTCTCTTACTTGATTTTCAAAAGCCTTTTTGAGCTCTTGCATGGCCTGATATTAATATTTTTCTTGGAGGCTTCGGATGTAGGAACTTTGATTTTGTTATCTTCTTCTGAGTGCGTGTTTTGATCTTTCTTGTCACCATAGTAACTGTCTGTGGTCAGAATTTTTTTTTTCTATTGTTTGCTTATTTTCCCAGCCTATTACTTGACTTTTAACTCTTTGTTAAAGTAGGGCTCTGTTTCCAGGGTAGAGGGTGCATTGTCCTAAGCTTTAGGGTTTTTTGCAGATGTTTTCAGGAATGCTTCTAGGGACCTGTACATTATCAGTTCTTCCAAGGTGGTAGGATCTAAGTGTTTACTACTATCCTGGCCTGTGCTGTGATCTGTGAGTGACCACAAGCATTCTTTTTTTGCTCCGGAACAGTAAGGAGGGTCCCTGCTCCACTGTAACTGCAAGCTCTGGCGTGCTAGTGCTCCTCCTTGCCATGGGATGGCTACTCAGGACTGTGACCCTGATCTGAATATGGGCAAAGCAACAGAGTCCTACCTCAGTGCTAGCAAAGAAACCCCTGTAATCTCCTTCTGACCAGTTGTTCAAACCCCCCTTACTGTCTGTGGGTTTAGAGCTCTGGAAGCAGCTGCTGCATCTGCTGATGCGGTGACTCCCAAGGTCTGCTCCTAGTTGACTGGGGCTGTGCTGGTTCAGTCTGTGCTGGGCTGTGCTCCACTCTCACCCAGGTGCCACAAATCTTTCCTGCTGACCCTCTAAGTTATCTTTGGTGTCTGTGGGCTGAGAGATCTGGAAACTGCTACTGCCACCACTGATTCAGTTGCCTGCTCTGGGTTTACTGGGGCCTGGCCAGCACTGGTCTATATTCCTCTGCCACCCTGGTGCAACAGACCTTTCCTGCCAACCTTCTGAGTTGTCTTGGGCTGGAAAATTGTTCCACTCCATCTTTTTGTGGGCTCTGCTGCTCTAGAATTTGTTTAGAGTCATTATTTAAAGCTATTTTGAGGGATTTGGGGCAAAGCTCAGGTGAATCCCTGCCTTTACTCTACCATCTTGGCTCCACCTCTTCAGCCTTTTTTTTTTTAATCCAGGTCTTTGCTAATCTTGGATTTCCTACAGGATTTTGTTCTGGGTCCTCTCCCCCCTCCCCCATATTATTTCTCTTGGTGATCTCATCAACTCCCATAGATTCGATTATCATTTCTATGGTTATGATTCTCAAATCTACTTACCTAGCCCTAACCTCCCTGCTGACCTCCAGTTTCACATCTCCAAATGCCCATTGGACATCACAAACTGAATGTCCTGTAGAAATCTTAAACTGAATATATCCCAAACTGAACTCATTATCTTTCCCCCAACTCTTCCTTTCTAAACTTCTCTTTTAATAGAGGTTACCACTATCCTGCCAGTCCTTCTGGCTCTCAATGTAGGTGTCATTGTCAATCCATCCCTCCCTCACCTCCACTTCCAATCTGTTGTCGAGGCCTGTCAATTTTACCTTCACGACATCTCTTCGATATGTCTCCTTCTTCACTGCTGTCACTTTGGTGCAGGTTTTCATTTCCTCACACTTGGACTACTGAGATAGCCTGCTGGTGGGCCTGCCTGCCGTGAGTCTTTCCCCACTCTAGTCTACTCCCCTCAGTTGTCAAAATGATCTTCCCAAGGGGCAGGGCCGACCATGTCACTCCCCCTACTAACTAATTCCAGTGGTTCCTTATCACCTCTAGGATCCAATTGTGTTTGGTTTTCTTTCTTTTTTTTTTTGTGAGGCAATCAGGGCTAAGTAACTTGCCCAGGGTCACACAGCTAGTTAGTATCTGAGGCCAGATTTGAACTCGAGTCTTCCTGACTCCAAGGTTGGAGCTCTTTCCACTACACCACCTAGCTGCCCCTGTGTTTGGTTTTCAAAGCTCTTCAAAACCAAACCTTCCCCCACACATACCTTTCCAGTCTTCTCATACCTTATACTCCTCCATTTACTATGAGATGTAATGACACTAACCTTCTTTTTGGAGCACGACATCCTCCATTTCTAGGCTCTGGACATTTTCTTTTTTTTTTTTTTCTTTTTGACTCTGGACATTTTCACTGACTGTCCCTCATGCCCAGACCGCTCTTCTTCCTCATTTCTTTCTTTTTTTAAAAATAACTCTTTTATTTTTAATTTATGGAATAAAACAAACATTTCCATAACATAACATAACAAAAAAGATTGCCCCCCACACTGCAAATTTACCATGTATGTACAATTTACTATTCCTTTTAAATATCCAAGTTATAATGTAGATTTTTTCCTCCCCCCATCCTAGAGAACTATTAGATGTAAATATGTGTGTGTCTGTATGTGTGTATGTAAAAGTATTCTATATGTACTTCTATCTATCAGTTCATTCTCTGCATGCAGAGCAACAATATTGCTATTACTGCATACAATGTTCTCTTGGTTCTGTTCATTTCACTCTTTATTATTTCTTGCAAGTCCTTCCATGTTTCCTTTCCTCATTTCCACCTCCTGGCTTCCCCAGCTTCCTTCAAGTCCAGCTAAAATCTCCCCTTCTGGGGCAGCTAGGTGGTACAGTGGATAGAGCTCCAGCCTTGGAGTCAGGAGGACCTGAGTTCAAATATGACCTCAGACATGTAACACTCACTAGCTGTGAGACCCTGAGCAGGTCATTTCACCCCAATTGCTTCACTAAAAAAAGCAAAAAAAAAATCTCGCCTTCTACAGTTGATTTCCCATGCCCCTCCCAACTTATCCTAGACATAACTTATTTATACATAGCTATTTGCGCGTTGTCTTCTCCAACAGATTACGAGCTCACTAAAGCCTGGCCTGTCTTTTACTTCTCTTTGTATCTCCAGCAGTTAGCACACTGCCTGGAACATAACAGGTGCTTAAATGTTTATTAACTGACCTTGACATTGAACCTATCTCAGTCTCGGTTTTCTCATTTGGAAAATGGGGATAATAATAGCACCTACCTCTCAGAGTTGTCATGACCATCAAATAAAATAAGCAAAATGCTTGGCAAACCTTAACCAGCTTTGTAAATGTTAGCTATTATCAGGCAGCTAGGTGGCCCATTAGATAGAACTCTGTACTTAGAGTTAGGAAGCCCTGAGACACTATGTGGCCCTGGACAAGTCATTAAACTTCTGTCTAACTCAGTTTCCTTATCTATAAAATGGGAATAATAATAGCACCTGCCTGTCAGGGTTGTGAGGACCAAAATGAGGTAGCTTATGTAAAGTTATCTTGTAAACCTTAAACACTATATAAATGCTAGCTCTCTTCACCTTCCTGGAATTTTTTCTCTGGTTCTTTTAACATTTCATGACTACTACGGTGGCACTTGGCCTACCTGTATGCTAACAGATTGTTTCCCTTCCATTTTTCCTCCATTTTTTGGTCATCTATGTGTAAGAAGTGAGAAACTTTGAGACCAGAGAGACTAGCGTTTGAATTCCATCTCTGACCCTTATAGTTGGGTGGCCGTGGGTAAGTCAGCCCCCGCTTTGAACCTCAGCCTCTGTATTTGTTTAGTGGAGACAGCAATACCCATAGTATCTACCTCATAGGCTGTGGTAAGGATCAAATGAGGTAATGTATGCTAAGTGCTTTACAGCCCTGGAAATGCTTTATTAATGCAGCCTCTCATTTTTTTACAGCACTTCTTCATTTGGTAAGAGCCTGCAGCCTATTTGCATTCTCTCTGCGTCTTTCCAGTGCCCTTTGGATCTCCTGAAATGTTCATTCTTCTGATCATAATTTGGAGACATTTATCATTATGGTGAGAATATTGGTAATAAAAACTTTTTTTTCCCTAAGCTTGGGATAATTTACAATGCAACAAAATGTCTCAAATGTGGTCAAGTTTTATCTCCTTCTCTGACCAGTTCAGTTCTAGGTACAATTCACCATATAGCTATAGTGTGTGTCTATATATATATGTGTGTGTGTATACATGCACATATGTATATATACATATATGTATCTATAGACATACATCTCTCTATACATACATACATGCATACATACATACATATATATAGTGTGTATGTGTGTGTGTGAGAGAGAGAGAGTGAAAGAGAGAGAGAGAGACTAATTCAATGAACTGCTTTTGCATCTGTTTGTTTTTCTCTGGACAATATGTGCTTTTCTAACACTTTGTCTTTTTCCATTTTAGGTCACCAGAGAGATCTCTGCCAAATAACCATGGGTCTCACTGAATAGGCCTTGTTTTGACCTAGACTCTCATGTTATCAGTACAATGTCATCTGTGAATAGGAAAATCAATAGAACCTTGTTATCCATAGGAGAAATCTCTCTATTATATGGACTCTGTACAAGACACCACCTATGACACTGAATAATACTTAAGATAAACGTGTTGCCTTCTTTTATGTTTGATGTTGATCCTTAGCAAGCAGGTTGCTGAATATAATAGACTTGTCTCCAGAATATCATCTATTCTGGGCTCTTATATGTTATTAAATATGAATGGGAATCGCCTCATTTGAGATAAATTTAAGGCTGTATTTTGTTTGGCTGAATCAAATGTTTTAAAAAAATTAACACAAAATAGATACAATACAGACTTTTGTAACCCTGTTTCTACCCCATTGTGGTACAGCTTTCCTGAAGGATAGCCCTGTGACTTGCCTTGCATTTTTGTAAGGGGAGATGACTCCTAATTGGTTGAGAGAACACTGATGCTGTTTGAGAGAGAAGGAACTTGCTTCACCTTGTTGGAGATAGTTTAAAAAAGATTAAGAGAGGCAAAGCATGAACTTCTGAATGGTTAATGGGAATCGTAGCTGGTAGGGAAGCAGGCCCACATTAGTCCCTTGACTTCCAGCACTTGCAGCCCCTAAGAATGGATTTCCCTTGGTGAGATTGTTTCTTTTCTCCATGGCCAAACTGACATATTCTATCTCACTCCCAGACAAAGACTTCCTTTGCTATAGTGTGTTTTTTGGCCTATTCCAATCTGATTAACTTCTCTGACCTCCATGTAGTGAGTGTTTTGCTTGGATAAATAGGCTTACTTGATATTTGTGATGGCTTTTTGTATAATTAGCATTTGGTGGGAAGGTGCTAAACTGGAGAGTGTAAGTTAAGGACTCCTTTATTCCCCTATTCTCTCCCTACCCCCAAAGTGATCAGGGGTGGCATCTTTCATTCTTAACTCAGACACATACCCCTAGACTAGCAAAATTTCAATGGTGGCAGATAGATATAATTCTAGCCCCTCTTGGAGATTAGAGGAGAGTATGCCTGGATCTTTCCTGCCCCTCCTAACTAGGCTACTGACAGTACCATCATAGCCCTGTTCATACTATATATAAAAGTACATAAAGCTATGTCAAATCCCCAGATCCTATCTGTCCATGCCACCTGGGAGCAGGGCCAATACATTGAGCTATGAGTGAGGCAAACACATACATATATCTTACATATAGGGGTAGTCCCACTCCTCTATAATTCATTTGTTTGACTCTGAAGATGTAGTTCACTATAGAAAACTATCTGTGAATGCTTTCTTGTTTCCTTCTCATGTTTTCATCAAGGATACCTTTGATACATGCATAGACCCCTCTCATAAAGATTTTTAAGGGGATGAAACAACAGGCATATGTGTTCACAATTGCTGCTGGGTATTTTAGCCGCCTTTTGTTGGTAAAAAATATCATATGTGATCTTCTATTCTTTTGGAATATTACCCTCTGTCATATTTCTAGACTGTCATCCTTTTGAGGGTGGAGATCACAGGATTATGGAAGTGGACCTTGAAGGGACATCTGAGGGTCCTCAAGTCCAATGCCTCTCCTCCCTTCCCCTTCTCCTTTCTCCTTCTCTTCTCTTCTTCTCTCTATACCCTTCTCCTCCTCTATTCTCACAAATTCTCCTCTTCTTTTTCAATTAAGTCAATAAGCATTTATTAAGTTCCTTCTGTGTATCAGGCACTGTGCTAAGCTGGAACGAATAAACATTTGTTTCTTTTTCCACATCCCTTCTTCACTTTAAGAGAAAAAAAAGGCCCTTATTTTGCAGATGAAGAAAGTTAGGTCCGGGGAAGGGAAATCACTTACCCAAGTTCACACAGATAATAAGTGGTACAGCTGGTATTTCAATTCACTTTCTGCCTCCAGGTCCAGTGTTCTTTTTAATATACCACACTGCCTCATATCCCCAGCACTTACCATATTAATGAGCTTTATTGAATTACACTAAATATGGAAAAGGAACTAGGTCCTAGATTTAGAGCTGGAAGGGACCATAGAGGTCATCTAGTCTAATGCCCTCCTTTTACAGATGAAGAACTGGGGCCCTGAGTGGTTATGTGACTTGCCTGAGATCCCACAGATAATCAATTGCAGAGCTGGGATTTACATCCAGTTGCCTTGATTTCAAATTCAGTAATCTTTTCAATTTACCATGCTGCCTCTAAAAGGAATAATTATAATTATTTCATTTAGCTCAAGAGTGCATAAATTGAATAAATAGTCAAAAATTACAAGGAGGTTGGTTTCAACTCAGTGGAAGGAAGAATATTCTCTAACAATTAATGCTTACCTGGCTGTGCAGGCAGCAATGTGTTTGCAGGTTTTTAGCCCTCTCACACCGGCTCTCTGCCTCCAACTCCACCACCTGGCCCTCTGTAATCATGATGCAACAGGCCATCTTCTTTGCCAAGGACTTTCTGGCCAGTGGACATTGCCACTTCTGTCTCTAAGAGGAGGTGGCTCCAATAGAGAGAGTCAAACTGCTATTGCAGGTATAGCCTACAAGCAACAAATTGTGGCAGATGAGCCATGGAAAGGGACAACGGACTTGTATAGTCTGAATTCCAAAGCAACAAGGGTTTCTGGCCAGGAAACTCAGCAAATGTCATCAGATGTATCCCCATTCAGGCCCTTAACTTTGCCTTTAAAGATAAGCATAAGCAGGTGTTTTCAGAAGCACACACATGTGTGGAGGAGCACACACATCTTACCTCTGGTGGTATAGCTGGAGCTGCTTCTTTCTGCTTTATCTACCCTTTGGATTTTGAGAGAACCTGCTGGCAGCTGATGTTGGGAAATCTGGCCCTGAGAGAGAATCCATAGTCCTGGGACACTGCCTTGTGAAAATCACCAAGTCTGATGGAATTCATGGCTTATATCAAGGCTTCAGTGTCTCAGTTCAGGATATTACTATCTACGAAACAGCCTACTTTGGAATCTATGATACTGCAAAAGGTAGGCTCCCAGATCCTAAGAACACACAAACAGTGGCTGCTATAACAGGTGTGGTCTCATATCCCTTCGATACAGGAAGGTGGCGAATGATGTAGTCTGGGTGCAAAGGGGCTGATATCATGTACACTGGGATGCTTGACTGCTGGAGAAAGGTCGCTAAAGACGAAGGTTTCTTCAAGGGTGTCTGGTCCAAAGTTGTTAGAGGCAGGGGTAGATTTTTCATGCTTGTCCTTTATGATAAAATGAAGAAAATAATCTAAGTAAAAATGGAAATAATGAGTAAAGATCACATAGAATACTTAACCATACTTAGCATTTTAGACAATTGACCTTCAAGAAACTCCTATTGTCTTTTTATCCAGGCCAGATCATACTTGCAGAAGAATCAGGGAAAGCCCCTAGAAAAAGAGTCTTATTTATTGTGATTCATTATTCACACAATGGAACTGATGATGATTCAGTTTCTTGATTCTATTGTTTTTTGGGAAAATAGCAGTTACTGTGGGTCCAAGAAGGCAGATCAACTAGACCATCTAGTTTAAATGATATTTTGTAGGACTATAAATTTGTGTTTAAGTATTTATTTTTTGGGGGGGGTTGCAACTTGGTGGTGCAGTGAATACAGTACTGGCCCTGGAGTCAGGAGGACTTGAGTTCAAATCTGATATCAGACACTTAGTAGTTGTGTGACCCTAGGCAAATCATTTGGACTTGTTTACCTCAATGTCCTCATCTGTAAAATGAACTGGAGAAGGAAATGGTAAACCACTCCAGTATCTTCGTCAAGAAAACCCCAAATAGGGTCTTTAAGAGTTGAACACGATGACCCCCCAAATTTTTAAAAAAAAAATCACATCTCTCATTTGTACTTAAGCACTGTATATACACTATTTTGCACAGTCAACCACTTAGCAGTTACGATGATCTGTGTTGGGCATTCTTCTGTCAAACAGTAAATACACAGAATACTCTAAAAAATGGCAAAACAATTAATACTATACCCTCAAGTGGAATGGCCTGGCTATTTTTTGAAACAATGAGCTTTTTGTTTCTTGGGGTATATTGAAGTGAAGACAGATGACCTCCTGACAAGAATGTTGCCTTGCTCTGGAGATTGGATTAAATGACCCCTAGTGACCCTTTCAACTTTAAGATTCTATGAGCCTAAGATTCTATCATTGCCTGAATCACTGGGAGGGTTTTTTCAAGAATTTTCAAGAATGATAATGGACTTGTGTTGAATCATGAACATCCTCATCCATAGCCTGTTTTGTGAGATATCTGTCTGAATTTGGGGGTGTTACCTGTGACTGTGTAATAACTAAC
This sequence comes from Vombatus ursinus, assembly GCF_900497805.2. Lineage (NCBI taxonomy): Eukaryota > Metazoa > Chordata > Mammalia > Diprotodontia > Vombatidae > Vombatus > Vombatus ursinus. Next base: position 22,234,791 of record NW_020954591.1, read on the forward strand.
GTGCTCATATGGGGATCATACCAATGACCAAACTTGCCTCTAAGCCACGGGTCTTTTGTGCCATTAAGCGCTGCATTATCTCAGTCCAGGTGGAGAGGAGTCAGGAAGCAGGTGTGGATGTGTGTGAGGATATGGGCTTGACAGTAGTGTATAAAATCGTTGGTGCTCCGAAACTCCTGCTTCCTGGTTCTGGCTGTCAGATTTCCACAAGTCAGGTTTTCCTTTTGTGAACCTCTCCTCTGTGGTTTGATATTTCAGTAAGCCTAATTCACTCATCACTTGAATGTGAAAAAACAAACAGGCCCCTAAACCAAGGAGGAACATTGCCTTTTATCATCTGCACCGTGGTTTAACCAACTGGTAACAGTACAAGAGAATGGAAGTTCCTTGAGCACAGTCAATCAATCAGTGAAGCACTTATTAAACTCTCACAGGTACTGGGCCATGTGTTGGGGATTCTTGCCCTCAAGGAGCTTCCTTTCTATAGGGGAGATTCTAACAAGGAAGACAACATGCAAACAACCAAGTCAATAAAAAATCTATACAGATTGAATGGAAAATAATCTCCAGAGGGAAGACACTAGCATTGAGGGGGTGGTAGGGATACTGTTCCCCCATCCCCACTTTTTTAGGCTTTGTTTCAGGTGCCCACTACCCATATTTTTTCTTATAGAGGCAGTTGGTAATGGGGTAGAGTGCTGAACCTGTAATTAGGAAGACCTGAGTTCAAATCCAGCCTTAGATTCTCACTAGGTGTGTGACTCTGGGCAAATTACTTAACCTCTTTTGCCTCAGTTTCCTCAACTGTAAAACGAGGACAATAACAGCACCTACCTCCCAGAGTTGTTGGGAGGATCAAATGAGATAATATTTGTGAAAAGCACTTAGCACAGTGCCTGGAACATAGTTTTGTTAAGCCATGTCCAACTTTTTGTGACTCCATGGGCTGGAGAAGGAAATGGCAAACCACTCCAGTATCTTGGCCAAGAAAATCCCAAATGGGATCACCAAGAGTCAGGCATGACTGAAACAACTGAACAATAACCAACAGTGAGATACAATTGCTGGGGTCCACACAGTAGGAAGCTGCTACCTCTGTTTACATGAGGCAATCCTTCTAAGGCTTGAGGAGACTAGTCTTAGTGTAATCATGTCTTTCGTGTCTGGCTATGTGTGGAAAATTCAAAGGAGTTTCCTTTATTTAACTCTTAGTAGCTCAGGTCTTAACTGTCTTCAAGGATGTGAAGAGATCTATGGACTACCTAGTGATTCACTATTTGCTATGGCTACTGAGCACAGAATGAGGCAGAAAAATGGACAGAATTTCAGAGATGGAAGGGACTTGGGACATTTCAGCTTACAACCAACATCAGAACAAGAATCTCTTCCATGATAGCCCTAACGGGCTCTCATTCAGCCTTCGCTTGAAGACCTCCAGGAAGGTGGAGCCTACTACTCCTGAGGTAGTGCATTCCACTTTTGGATAACTCTAATTGTTTTTCCCTCAATTTACTTCTTCATAACTTTGTCCATTGGTCCTAGTTATGCCCTCTGTCATTTATAGAACAAGATTGTTTTAGACTGCACTGGTACAAGGAACTTGAAGGCTGTAAGGAGTATGAAATGCTGGAAATATATACCTAATAAAGATAGCTAGTGGTGTCTTCTCCTCTGGAGAGTTTTTTTTAAAGGAAATCTGGGATGTTTTGAATATGGCCTTGCCAGGAGGCAAAGGGATAAATCAGAAAATTCTTTGATGGACCTCCTAGCCCTGAATTTCTCTGATAGACAAGAAAGATAGTCTAGAGGGAGGCATAGTGCCGAAATTAGTCTGCTCCACAGCAGGGATTATGGCAAATCTATAAGATCAGAGTATGGTAAATTTAGAGCTCATCTTCCAGTCTAACCTCCTCATTTGACAAATAAGGAAACTGAGACCAGAGAGGTTAAATGACTTACCCAAGCTAATACTGGTACTAAATAGTGGGGTGATCAGCGTTTGAATCCAATTTCTCTGACTTCAAATCTTTCTTCTATACTGCACACTGCCTTGGTGAAGCTAAACCAGTCTCCATCAATTTTTAGAGCTGTATTTTCATTAAAAAAATCTATTATTTCCTCAGTGTGAATATTTCCTCCACTGACACAGATCTGAGTTCCTCCCTACCTCAGTGTGAGGTTTTCTTGATCAAAATAATTAATGACACGGGGCCAGTAGCCTTGTCGTTGAGCCTCTCTGACTTAAGGTAAGAAGGAAACAAACATTTATTGGGCACCAACTATATGCCAGGCACTGTGCAAAGTTCTTCACAAATATTATTTCATTTGATCCTCCCAATCTTGGGAAGTAGAACTCCAGGCGCAATTGTCTATTCACTGCACCACCTAGTTGCCTGTAGACAAGTTAAGCTACCTGCTCCTTAAGGATTGAGCCTAAATTTCTTTCATCCGCAACTTGTCTTTTACCAGCATATCCTTTGAAAACCCAGGGTCACTTCCACTCTTATTAGGAATCAAGATGGGGAGGTATAATAAGCAGTTTGTCTAAAAATGATCTGGGTTTTTTTTCCTTGCCACGAGTTCAATAGGAATCAGTGGTATGATATGACAACCAAAACTCCTGATGAGATCTTAGGTTAAATCAAGAGAGCACAGCTTCAAGAAATATGGAGATGTTCTAGTAGAGAATTAGTCATTTCTGATTCCCACCAAATCCCTACCAGAGTTTACCAGGGCTATCTGCACAAGATTTTTCTCTTTGTCAGGAATAGCCTTCCTCTCCTACAGCTCAGGTTTGTATGTTTTCCCTGTTTCCCTTGCCTGGAATTCTCTTCCCCCCTCATCTCCCCCTCCTGGCTTCCTTAACTTCCTCTGACTATCTATCTACACTTTACCTTTTTTGCATGTAGTTATTAGCATATTATCTCCCCAATTAAACATGGAATTCCTTGAGAGCAGGGACTGTCTTTTTTTAAAAAATTTTCATTCATTTTGAACTTAAAAACAAAAAAAGAGAGAACATTTCCATGTACACAGCACAATATAGAGGATTCAATATAAAATCATGAATTTCTATTTCAGACTATTTACTTAAAAAAAAGTAATGTCAGGGGCTTTTTGACTCTCTTTGTATCTCCAACACTTTGCACAGTGCCTGATACTACTAGGTGCTTAATAGATGGTTACTGACTGACTGGGCAGTGGAATGGGGAGCGATGTCAAGCTCTAGTCTGGAGTTAGGAAAGGAGGCTATAGAAACTCAAGGAAATCCAAAATTCATCTACAAACCAGCTGGACACTTTGGTTTTCCTTTTTTTTTTTTTTAGCATTGACCAGCAGAGGGAGGGCACTTACTGATACTGACCTGAAATCACTGACAGACAATTAAGGCAAGAGGAAATCTGTCAGGCACCAAGTATTTATTCAATACATACACATGGAGTGGGCAGCCCTGTTCCAGGTGCTTCCCATTGTCTCTGACTAAGCAATGGGCAATTTAAATAGAAGACAGAAAAAACAAGACTATAAAATGAGGGCTTTGGACCAGAAGACCTTTAAGGTCCACCTTTTAGTTTCGTTTCTGTGATCAATAGCAAAATGTAAAAGGGTCAGGAGGAAGAGCTGCTGACGCCAATCCTCTAACAGTCCTTGGGCTTCAGAGGGCCCTGCCTCATTGGGGGAAGTCTGGGCTCCAGCAGGAAGTTCTCCGCCACTCCAGGAACTGAAGATTTAGCAACATCAATCAAGCATTCCTTTACTGTTTCCAGGGTAGTGACAACACACTTTAAAGAAAAAAATAATCTCAGGCTGTCTTAGAGATTTTTTCAATCGAATCAGAAGAGGAGAGAAGAAAGATGTCCACTGTTTTCTGCCATTCCTATGTTTACTGGGTGACTGAGCTTTCAGAGAGATCATAGGATTTATAGCTTAAAGGGACTTTGAGCCAGCAAGTTAGGGTATAAAAATTCCACTTTCCTATTCCAGTTTGCTCTTATTTTAAAAAATCAGTTCAACAACATTTTTTAAAGCATAAACTATGTGCAAAAGTTAGGAGGATAGAGTGCTGGGCCTGGAGTCAAGAAGACCTGAGTTCAAATCTGTTCTCAGACACTTATTAGCTGTGTGACCCTGGGCAAGTCACTTAACCCTTGTTTGCCTTGGAGGCAGCAAGGTGACTCAGTGGATAGAATGTAGGGTCTAGAGTCAGGAAGACCTGAGTTCAAATTTGGTTTCAGACACTACTAGCTCTATGACACTGGGCAAGTTGCTTAACCTTGTTAGCTTCAGTTTCCTCATCTGTAAAATGAACTGGAGAAGGAAATGGCAAATCACTCTCATATCTTTTCCCAAAAAACTCTATGATGGGGTCACAAAGAGTCAGATATAGCTGAACAACAGCCACAAATATGCAAAAGGATCATATTAGGTGCTGGGGATACAAGGTGGAAAAATGAGGCATATTCTGCCCTTAGAGAGCTTACGTTCTACCGAATGCACATAAGGGATGTACATAGATAACAATGATATAAACAGGGAATAAGAGGTGGGAAAGGTGATTTCTACACAAAATGTTTTAGGTAAATATGAGGGCAAGAAGGCTAAGGGTGGGTGATGGATCAGAAAAATAAAAACTGTGTGGAAGAAGGAGCACTAGAGTTGAGTCTGAAGAAAGAGGACAGGTAGAGATGAGAAGGAAATACATTCCAGACCTGAAGAGTAGCCTGTGTAAATATACACAAGTGGGAGGTAAGAAGTATAGCTGGAGTGTCATGTGCATAAATAAGAGCAATATGAAGTCAAGCTGGAAAGGTAGGTTGGAGGTGTATTATAGAGGACTCTGTTAAGCTAAGTATTTTATTTAGGCAATAGAGAGCCATTGAAGGTTTGGGGACAGGGGAATGACTTGCTTAGACCTGTGCATTGGGAAGATTATCTGGACATCTGTGGAAAGGATATAATGAACAAGAAAATTGAAACAGTGAAAAAATTTAAGAATCTTCTATAATAGTCTGGCTAAGCCTTGGTGAAGGTCTGAATTTAGGTGGCAGTAGCATGAGTAGAGAGAATAGGACAAATTCAAAAGAGGTTAGTGAAGTAAAATGATTGTTGTTTTTGCTGTCCATTCATTTTTCAGTCGTGTTGGACTCTTTGTGACCCCATTTGGGGTTTTCTTGGCAACGATTTTATAGTGGTTTGCCATTTCCTTCTCCCCCTCATTTTACAGAAAAGGAAACTGAAGCAAACAGGATTAAGTGACTTGCCCAGGGTCACACAGCTAGTAAGTGTCTGAGGCCAGATTTGAACTCAGGAAGATGAGTCTTCTTGACTCCAGGCTTGGTTCTCTATCCACTGTGCTACACAGTTGACTCCCAAATGGATAGTTACTGGCAAGTGAATGGATGGGGGGTGGGCATTGAGAGAGGTGTACTAATTGAAGATGCCTCAAAGGTTTTGAACCTGGGTGACTAGGAGAATGGTGGAATCCTTAATAGGAATAGGAAAGTTGGCATGAGGAGCAGGTTTAAGGGAGGAAAATTGGGAAGGGGGAAGATGATTAATTTGGTTGTGCAGAGATTGAGTTTAGAAAGGGCAATATCATTATCCTGCCAGACCTCCCAGGCTCAAAACCTAGATGTCATCCTCAACTCCTCACTATCTCTCACTCCCCATATCTAACCGATTGCCAATGCCTATTGATTTTATCTTTGCAACACCACTTGGATAGGCCCCCATCATCTCATACCTGGACTACTGCAATAGCTTGCCAATGGGTCTGCCTGCCTCAAGTCTCTCCCCATTCCAATGTATTCTCCATAGAGCCACTGAATCGATTTTCCTAAAACTCAGGTCCAATCACCAACACCTGGCTTCCTAATAAACTTCAGTGGCTTCCCATTGCCTCCAGGAATAAATACAAAATGCTCTGTTTGGTATTCATAATCTGTTCCTACCTTTTTCTTTGTCTAACACCTTACTCCCTTTCTGTACTCTTTGATCCAGTGACATTGGCCTCCATTCTGTTCTATGAACCAGACACTCCATCTCTCAGTTTCAGGCATTTTCTCTGGCTGTCCCCCATGACTGCAATGCTCTGCCTTCTCATTTATACCTATTGGCTTCCCCGTCTTCCTTTAGGTCCCAGGTAAAATCCCAACTTCTACAGGAAGCCATTTCCAACCCCTCTTAATTCTAGTGCCTTCCTTCTCTTAATTATTTCCTGTTTATCCTGTATATAGCTTGTTTGTGCATATGTGTCTGCTTGTTGTCTTCCCCATTAGATTTTGAGCTCCATGAGTCTAGGGGCTGTCCTTTACCTCTTTTTGTATCTCCAGTGCCTAGGACAGTACCTGGCACATAGTAGATGCTTAATAAATGTTTATTGACCAACACATTCAGGTGGAGATATCCAGTAAGCAGTTAGTATTACAGGAGTGGAGTTCAAAGGAGAGACTTAGGACATGAATATATAGATTTGGGAGTTGTCTCCTAGATATATAAATACAGCAGTTTCACCTGATTACCATGACCCACATTAATCTTTCCCCTCTCTGGAGTAATAATGGAACTTAACGAGACTTAGATGAGATCACCAAGGAAGAGAGTAGAGAGAGAGAGAAAAGAAGAAGGCTGGAACTAAGGCTTGGGTCATACCCACACTTATGGGCTGAGAGGAGGATGAAAAATATGAGACAGGCAAGTCATATTGGGAGGAGGGGAACCAAGATATCAAAGGAAATCAGGAGAGAAGAAAATTTCCAGAAGGAGGGAGTGGTCAACAGTGTTAAATTTTGCTGGAGGGTCAAAGAGGATCAAGACAGAAAAGACCATTAGATCTAGTAATCAATTAAACTTTGAGAGAGCAGTTTCAGTACATTGGCTCAGTCAGAAGCCAAAATGAAAGGGATGATGACTGATTGGGTAGTGAGGAAGTTGAGGTACCAAGTATAGATGATTCTTTCTATAAGAAGTTGTGTAGTAGATAGAGAACTGAAACTTGTCAGGAAGACCCGAGTTCCAATCCTGCCTCAGATACTTATTAGCTGTGTAATTCTGGGCAAGTCACTTAACCTCTCTGGACCTCTATTTCCTCATCTCTAAAAGAGGGAATTGGACTTAAAAGTCTCTTTCAGCTCTAAATCTATTATCCTTTGAAAAGGCAGAGAGATGTAGACTTGTAAAGTGAATTGGTAGCAGGTTCATGTTAATATCCTTATATCCCTAAAAACTATCTTTTTTTCTCTTTTAAATAGTATTTTATTTTTTCCAATTGCATTAAAGACAACTTTTAACATTCATTTTTAATAAAATTTTGAGTTCCAAATTTTCTTCTTCTCTTCCTCCCTCCCCTCCCCAAGACAGCAAGCAATATAATATACATGTGCAATCATGTAAACATATTTCCAAATTAATCATATGAAAGAAGAAACAGAACAAAAGGAAAAAAACCACAAACAAAATAAAGTGAAAATAGTATGCTTCAATATGCATTCAGACTATATCATTTCTCTGCCTGTGAAGGCAGAGATTCCATTGTGAGTCTTTTGGAACTGTCTTGGATCATTGTATTGCTAAGAAGATAGATCTAAATCAATCATAGTTGATCACTGAACAATGTTGCTGTTACTGTGTACAATGTTCTCCTGGTTCTGCTCACTTCACTCAGCATGAGTTCATGTAAGTCCAGGTTTTTCTGATGTCTGCCTGCTCATCATTTCTTACAGCACAATAGTATTCCATTACATTCATATACCACAGCTTGTTCAGGCCATTCCCCAATTGATGGGCATCCCTTCAATTTCCAGTTCTTTGCCACCATAAAAAGAGCTGTTATAAATATTTTTGTACATGTGAATCCTTTCCCCTTTCTAATTTATCTCCTTGGGATACAGACCTAGTAGTGGGTAGATCAGAGGGTATGCACAGTTTCATAACCCTTTGGGCATAGTTCCAAATTGCTCTCTAGAATGGTAACTCCACCTATAATGCATTAGTGTTCCAAATTTCCCACATCTTCTTCAACATTTATCACTTTCCTTTTTCTGTCATATTAGTCAATCTGATAAATGTGATGTGGTACGTCAGGGTTGTTTTGATTTGCATTTTTTTCATACGACTATAAATAGCTTTAATTTCTTCATCTGAAAACTGCCTGTTCATATCCTTTGACCACTTATCAATTAGGGAATGACTTGTGTTCTTATAAACTTGACTCAGTTCTCTATATATTTTAGAAGTGAGACTTTTACCAGAGATACTGGCTATAGAAATTGCTTTGCAGCTTTCTGCTTCCCTTCTAATCTCGTTTGCATTGGCTTTGTTTGTGCAAAACCTTTTCAATTTAATGTAATCAAAATAATCTGTTTTGCATTTAATAATGTTTTTTATCTCTTGTTTGGTCATAAATTTTTCCCTTTTCCACAGATCTGACAGATAAACTATTCCTTGCTCTCTTAATCTGCTTATAGTGTCAGCCTTTGTGTCTAAGTCATGTTTCCATTTTGACCCTTAGTATACGGTGTGAGATGTTGATCTATGCCTAGTTTCTGCCATGTTATTTTCCAGTTTTCCCAGCAGTTTTTGTCAAATAGTGAGTTTTTGTCTAGAAGCTGGGGTCTTTGGGTTTATCAAATAGTAGATTCTCTAATTATTTATTACTGTGTATTGCATACCTAGCCTATTCCACTGATCTACCACTCTATTTCTGAGCCAGTACCAAATAGTTTAATGATTGATGCTTTATAAAATAGTTTTGGATCTGGTACAGCTAGGCCACCTTCCCTTGCATTTTTTTATTAATTCCCTTGATATTCTTGACCTTTTTTCTTCCATATTAATTTTATTTTTATTTTTTCTAGCTCTAAAAATAATTTTTGGTAGTTTGATTGGTATGGCACTGAATAAGTAAATTAATTTAAGTAGAACTGTTATTTTTGTTATATTAGCTTGGCCTACCCATGAGCAACTAATATTTTTCCAGTTGTTTAGATCTGACTTTATTTGTGTGAAAAGTGTTTTGTAATTGTGTTCATATAGCTCTTGGGTTAGTCTTAGTAGGTAGACTCCCAAATATTTTATATTGTCTACAATTATTTTAAATGAGATTTTCTTTCTATCTTTTGCTGCTGGGCTTTGTTGGTAATATATAGAAATGCTGATGATTTATGTGGGTTTATTTTATATGCTGCAACTTTGCTAAAGTTGTTAATTGTTCCAAGTAGTTTTTTAGTTGATTCTCTAGGATTCTCATATCATACACAAAAAGTGATAGTTTTGTTTCCTCATTATCTATTCTAATTCAATTTCTTTTTCTTCTTTTATTGCTAAAGCCAACATTTCTAGTACAATATTGAATAGCAGTGGTGCTAATAGGTATCCTTGTTTCACCTCTGATCTTATTGGGAAAGCGTCTAGCCTATCCCCATTACATGTAATGCTTGCTGATGGTTTTAGATAGATACTGCTTATCATTTTAAGGAAAACTCCATTTATTCCTATGCTTTCTAGTGTTTTGAATAGGAATGCAAAGCTTCTTGCACTGGGGGCAAAGGGCCTGGTCACTGATCTGCTGCTTTGGGGTCGCTGGCTCGTTGCCTGGCCTAGTCCCAAGGCTGCACAGGGGCCTCTGGAGTTGGCTGCGCTGGGGTTGGAGGCCTTACAGCTGGTTTGCTGTGCCCCTGGGCTGCTGATTAGGGACCATAGGACCTCAGTTACTGACCTGTGCCATGGCTAGGGGCCTCCCACTGGCTTGCTGAGACATTGTCTACTCTGGCCTTTGCTCCCCTTTTACCTAAGTGAGACAGACCTTTCCTGTAGTCCTTCTAAATTATCTTGGGCTGGAAAATTGTTTTACCCCATCCTATTGTGGGTTCTGTCACTCCAGAATTTGTTTTGAGGCTTGACTTAAAGGTGTTTTGAGGGAAACTGGGGAGACCTCAGGCAACTTCCTGCCTTTTCCCTGCCATCTTGGGCCTGACCCTCAACTCTCTTTCTTTAAAAAAAAAATTAGTTTTTTCATCTCTGTCTGATCTGATATTATTTGATAGTTCAGCCAGCCAGTGACATTTGGTATGCCCCTTAACTATAGAATCGTAAGATGATAACATTGGAAAAGATTTTACAGATCATCTAATTATTTTACAGATGAGAAAACAGGTATCTAGGGATTAAATTATTATTTAAGTTTATCTTTGCCAACTATCTGGTTGGCAAAGCAGGGAAAAGAATTCAACTTTCTTCTGATTTGCAATATAATAGTCTCTCCAATTTCAATATAATGTTTCCAACTAAAGTGGGAAAGAATCTTCTTCTCTCACTAGGCTGCTCTCCAGACTTCTCAGTCATTATCTAGAAACCTTTTTATCCTGGAGGATCACTCTAAATTTGGGATTCACACCTTGGAAATACTCTCCCCCACTCTCCCCCCACTTTGGCTTCTCCCTCTGATTGGATGGGTCTTCCCAGAACCTCAATCTAAGAAGTGTGCCCAGACCAGCCATGTTTTCATTTCCTACCAAGCTGCACCCAATCACCATCACTACTACCACCACCACCACCACTACCACCACCACCATCACCAACAACAATAGCACCCAAGCATAGAACCTTCATTCCCCACCCCTTCTCCCTTTAGCTTTCTTTTATGTGTAGTCTACCCCCATTAGACTATAATCTGCTTGAAGGCAAGGACTTTTCTTTTTGCTTATATTTATGTCACCAGCACTTAGCACAGTGCCTGGCATGCAATAAGTGCTTAATAAATGCTTGTTGACTGATCATTTGACTAAAGTGCTAGCGGTAGAGTAAGAGTGAGGATGACAGCTCAAATCTGTTACTACTATTGGAAAAGTAATCTTCTAGAAAAAAGACAGGCTATGAATTGGCGGGATCATAAGAAGTAAAGAATATGAATCCTACATTGCTGTCTGTCATATTCAAAGACAGCATAACTAGAGTAAAAGTCCAAAATAGAATAATAGAATAAATTAATATCATTAGATAAAATTCCTTTATCCAGCCCTGGCTAAAACAAAGGACAAAGGAGAAGAGATTCTAGTCTTGGTTCCACCAAGAGTGGCTGTATGACTTTGGTGAAGTCACTTAATTTTTTTTGTTTCCTTATTTGTAATTTTGTTTGAAATTTAAATTTTGTTTCCTTATTTGTAAAAGCCAGAGATTTGGACTGCATAAACTCTGTGATCTTTTCCAACTGAGATACTGGGATTATACGTCACTTTGCATTACTTTGTCTGAGTATCTATAGCAATGTATCATATATCTGTAGCTAGTTATTTCATATTGCTGGAGTACAGAGCTAATGAAGCTTCCACTCATATTGTTCAGATAGTATTGCCCGATACCTTGTCCACGGACTGCATTCCTAAACTTTGCCAAAGGAATGTTATTGGTCTTGAAACTATGGAGTAAAAAAGTGTGGATGATTCAACACCAATCCATCACCATTACTGGAGAAAGAACTACAGCTACATGTGAAAGATAATGTACATAAGGCATCATTTTAAGTTTAATATTGTTGTTATTGTTGTTGAATCTTTTCAGGCATGTCCAATTCTTCATGACTCCATTTGGGGTTTTCTTGGCAAAGATACTAGAACAGTTTGCCATTTCCTTCTCCAGCTTATTTTATAGATGAGGAAACTGAGGCAAATAGGGTTAAGTGACTTGCCAAGAGTTACACAGCTACTTTAAGACTGGGTTTGAATTCAGGTCTTCCTGACTCCAGGCTTATCACTCTATCTACTGCACCACCTAGCTGCCCAAGTTTTATATATGTACACACACACAGACATATAAAAGTATATGTCTGTGTGTGTGTATACAATTAACATTTTCTTCATAAGTCTAGATAGTCAACAACACAATAAATCAAGTCTTGATTGGTATTTGCCCATTTCTGAGGTGTAAATATTCATATTGAAAAATGTAATAATCAGCTGTAGAGAGCCAGTTGAAGCTGACTTCGACACAGCCTGGGTTTAAAGCATCCTCTTCGTATATGGTACGTACCACATTATGCTATTTGGTGTCTGTGTAGTAGCTAGTGATCTCAGTGAGGCATTGCCCAGAAGTGGTAGATCAGCTTTGTAAATGGCATAACCCCCAATCAAATCACACTGGGAGTGACACATTCATAAATGTTGAACTACAAAGTATTTATTATTATTATTTTTATTCTGAATTTAAGAAATAAAACAAGCATTTCCATAACAAAGTAGAATAGAAAAAAAGAGGATTGTACCTGAAACCGCAGATCTGTTATGTACAATTTGCTATTCCTTTTAAATACACAACAAAGTTATCATGCAACTTTCTTTTTCCACCCCTCCTTCCACCCCTTCCACCCTAGAGATGGTTACCATTAGACACAAATGTGTGTGTGTGTGGTCAGTTCTTTTTCTGGATGCAAACACTGTCTTCCTTCATAGTCCTTCCTTACTTCCTTTGCAGTCAGTTTGGGGACAGAGTATTTTTTAGTTTGAGATATCACAGAATCTCAGAGTTGGAAGATAACTCAGGTATCTATCTTGTCCAGATTCCTACTGAATCTTCTCTCCACCATCCCTGACAAGTGAATTTATTTTTGATTTTGAGAGAAGACCTCCAACGATGGAAAACTCATTACCTCTGGAGGTTGCTGGTTTCATTAGGGAACAGTGCTAGTTGATTGAAAGTTCTTTCTTACAATGAGCTGAAATCCACAGCCCTGTAACTTCCACTTTTTCTTCTAGTTCTCCCCTCTGCTGACATGCAGAGCAAACGTGATGCCTCTTCAAGGATATAATTAGAGCTAATAATAACAGCTAGCATTTCTCCTCTTCAAGGTTTGTAAAGCCCTGCCCTGTGTTATAGTTGATCCTCACAGCCATCCTGTGAAATAGATGCTATTATTATCTCCACTTGGCAGATGAGGAAACTGAGGCTGAGAGAAATTAAGTGACTTGCTCAGGGTCACACTGCTAGTAAGTGTCTAAGGCACTCAGTTCTTCCCAACTCTAGGCCCATCTATAACAATATAATGCCTGATTTTTCTAGTTTCTGAAACTGTAACCCATTTCTCCTATCACAAAAATCTCCTATCACAAAAGCGTAATTCAGTGGGAGTGCAAGGTGATCATGCTCCATTTCCAGCAGCTGATCTGCTTGACTTAGATTCCATAGAACAACATAGCCCGTGGTCCCCCCTTCCCTTGACCCCCACCTTTTCAGCTTCCTTTTGAATGTTGTTTTCCCTGGTTAGATTGTAAGCTCCTTGAGCCTAGGATTGTCTTTTTTTTATTTGTATGCCAGCACTTAACACAGTGCTTAGCGCATAGTAGGTGCTTAATACAGGCTTATTGGATTGAAATTTCTTTTGTATTTTGAACTATCATCTATTTTAAATTATTCCATCTATATGAAGAAACTTCATTAGGCTTGCAGAAAGCCTATCAAATTATTCCTACCCATTCCCATGAAATTCCTAGCTAGCCTGTATCAGAACTGTGAGCAGATTTGGGGAGAGTCATCCCCTTTAACTGGGTGGGGCAGCTAGGTAGCATAGTGGCTAGAGGCCCTGGCCTGACTTGTCTTTGTGAGTTCAAATCTGGTTTCAGACACTAATTAGTTGTATGACCCTGGGCGAATTGCCTCAGTTTCCTGGTCTGTAAAATGAGCTGGAGAAAAAAGTGGTAAGCCACTCCAATATCTTTGCCAAGAAAAACGCCAAATGGGATCGTGAAGAGTCAGATATGACTGAAACAACTGAACAACAAAAACAGAGGCAAGAAAGCCCCCTGTTACTCACTTGCTACCATCAGCTTGGCTTGGATCAAGGCTGGAGGAACAAGACTCTGTGCCATACTTCTGGAGCCCTCCAGCTCTTTGTGGAAGAGTGATTTACTTTGGGCAGAGAATGATATCTTCCAGAACCTGGCATCTGGTCCACAGTGCCAGTTTCACTTTCCCCAATGAAGAAACATGTAAAAAAGCATGACCTGAAAAGCTGGATTCAATTTAAACCACTCTATTTAGAATCTAACTCAAACCTCCGTGTGGCTTTAGCAGATTTTAAACAAATCTTGTGAGGCAGACACAGTCCAAGAAACCACCAAGGCAACTATTGCTGTTTAGAACAGAGATCAAATTAAATTTAAATAATTTTCCCGTCACTTAACTGGTAACCAAGGGAGGACACTCAGCCTGACTACGGAGCTTTTGTGGAAGGGAGTTATTGGCAATATGCAAACCCAGATGTCAGAGGCTGTCTACTCCAATGCTTCAACTCCAATAAAAGAGATTGGTTTAACAGTCTACATGATTCTGTCTTACCCTGCCATGTATTTCTCAAAAATCTTTTTTTCAGAGTCTTGTGTGCCTGTGGCTTTCTACTGAAGAGATTTTGAGGAGGATAGGAAGTTTGTTGCCAGTGGGGAAGACAAGTACTTCCTTCTTCAGAATGTAGACCAAACACTGCTATTCTGGACTAACAAGTTTCAGCAAGGAGGAATTGGTGGCTAGGGTGCAAATGATGGAAATTTTGGGAAGTGGATCCCTACCCATCTTAAAATTTGGAATAGAAGAGGGGAGATCTGAGAAGAGTCTGATTTGACTCCTGGATTTAGGGAGAATAGATTTCCAAGGCTTTAGAGACAGAAAAAGTAGAATCCCATGGATGAAAATCCCATGAAAGATGTTAACCCAGGAAGGAAGGCAAGCTCTCAAGACTGAAATTCTGTAGACCTGAAACAGAACAATTCTGATGAGAATGGAATGGGAATTGTCTAAATATACCAGAAGGCTATTGCAATAGATTTCCATTTGGTTCTCTTCTCCCTTCAATCTGTCTTCCACCTAGCTGCCAAAGTGATTTTCTTTTTTTTTAAGGGCAATTGGGGTTAAGTGACTTGCCCAGGGTCACATAGTTAGTAAGTGTCAAGTGTTTGGTCTGAAGCTGGATTTGAACTCAGGTCCTCCTGACTTCAGGGCCAGTGCAGCAAAGTGATTTTCTTAAAACTCATTTCTGACCATGTCACTGCTGCTCTCTCCATCCACCTCCCACCCCCACCCTGCTGAACTCCACTGCCTTCCTATTACTCCTCAGGGTCAAATATCAAGTCTTTTGTTTGATATTTAAAGTTCTTCATACTCCGCTCCTTTCCTACCTTTCTTGTTTACATTTACATTTCTTGCTTACATTTTAATCCCCTCCTCACCCTCTATTATCCTAAAACAACTATGCCTTTGAGCTGTCCTTTTCCCATACCTGGAATGTTCTCCTTCCTCTCTGTGACCCCATTTGGGGTCATTTTATAGATGAGGAAACTGAGGCAAACGGGTTAGTGGCTTGCCCAGAGTCTGAGGCCAGATTTGAACTCAGGTCCTCCTGACTCCAGGCCAAGAGCCCTAACCAGTGTTCTTCCTAGCTGCTCAGAGAACAGTTAGCTATGTTCAAACATTTCAAGGGTGGTAGTGTGAAAGAGGCCTTTGATTTGTTTTCTTTAGCTCCAGAGGGCAGCACCAAGAACAAAGAGGTAAATCAAGGCTCATCAGGAAAAATCTCCTGACAATTAGAGCTTCCCTGAAGTGGAAGAGTCCACTTTGAGAAATGATGGTCCCTTATTGAAGGTCTTCAAGGTGAGGGTGAATGAGCATGTGCCCTTTCAGGCATGGGTTAGACTAGATCACTGTGGTCCTTCAACTCTCCAATTCTATCATCTTATATAGCGTTTTGTCATAAGTTCCCCATCATTCAAGGTATTTAAAAAAGAGGCTTGATGAATACTCATAGGGATGTTGTAGACAGAGGATATTCATGCATTAGGTAGGAGGGTGGACTAGATGTCTTCTGAGTTATCTTCTGTAAAGGACCTAATCCAGGCCCTTCGCCTTGCAAGAAACACATCATTTTTTTCCCCACGGCACCAGCTTATTCCCAGAATTGATCTGAAAAGTTTGCCATATGTCCAAAGTATTTCTCTTTTACTCTATTCTATATTTTTATTACTCTCTAACCTGCTTTTCACCACCCTGGCTTGTGGCATTCAGTGCCATGTAACCTTTTTGTTCCCTGAGCCAGTTCAGCTTATTGATTTCAGACGTCAGGTGCACTTTAATACCTTAATTATGTAACCCTCACTACATCCCTAGCCTTTACCAGCTTTCTTTGCTACTGCTACTGTATCTTGGGGCTTGAATCTGGTTCTTAATCTTATTTTCCACTTACTACATCGCAGCTGTCTTGGCTTTAAGAGCACAAGGAAGAAGAATATACAGATACAAAAGGGTGTGATAATTAAATGTGCCCAAAAAGAACGAGATGTGGCAGGGTGTACTGGGTAGAGAAGAGGTCTTGCAGGCAGGCGGACCTAGGTTCAAGAACTGTCTTTCACACACTGGCTGTGTGGTCTACAATAAGTTACTCAACCTTGCAATGCCCTAAGCAACTCTCTAAGACTGTCAGTGGCTGAGAATGTGCCAGTTGGCATTGGTGGGGGAACTTCTCTACCAGAAAAATCCCCACACTGATGAAACCACAGATCGAATTCATTAAAAAAAAAGGAAACTGTTGTATTCCAGACTGGGTGATACTTTATCTTTTTAACGTCATTGCCCAATTCTAGCGGATCCTTGTTATCCTCTCTTTTTCTGGAGCCTACCTCATGGTTCTTTGTTACCTTATGACCCCCCAAAGAGTATTATGTTATGGCACCAGAACCTACACATATTGATTTGGGATTGATCCATTTGGGAATTTTCTTGCCTGTTTACAATCCCAATTTCAGTTTTAGCCCTTCAGGAAGGTTCCTGATTCCTGGAAAGCTTTTGCTGATGAGCCAGCCACATTTCTATATAATCATTTAGCTAACTAGGTATTTCTCTTTCCTGTGTTTGTTGGACCATAGGGCAGGGATAGAAGGAACTTCCACATATCACTTAAGTGTTTCTCATCACTCGGAAAAAAGAACACTTTGCATATTTCATGTCCAAAGTTCACAGAGTTAATCCATTTAATTACATCTTCAAATTCTGTGCTGCAATGAACTCTCATATACCAGTTCCCTCCCCATGGTTAATTCACTTTTTGTGGAACCAGGCTATTTTTAATTTTATTTTTGGCAACTACCATAATATTAGTATTGCTGGGGCAGTGATACATGGCACGTAGACAAATAGAAGAGTAGTGGAAAACTGAGCGGGCTCTGTTCCAAGGAGGGATGGTATTCGAAGGAAGAGGAAGAAGTCAAAATAAACCACTCAAGACAACTTAATAAAACCCTTTTCTGCTTTAGTAGTGATACTAGAATTTTTAATGCACATAGTTCAAGGGGAGACTTGTAGAGTCAGATAGAGGGAATGGGAGTTGAACTAGCTAATCTAGCTCAAAGACTCTCTGATTCTCTAAATTAGATGATAGTGGGGGTCGTACAGGGAGCTGAAGGTAGGGGCAGGAAGGAGAAATGCAGACTTGAAAAACGTTTGCATGGTGGTAGAGAGAAGGTAGATTTGAGGAATCTCCTTCCTTGGCAATCTGTGAAACTTAAATTGGGGAACTATCCAACTGGGACAGTCGGATGCAGCCTGCCTGGAAGTAGACAAGACTGGGAGTGTTTACGTGCAGCTAGACAAGTTATAAGGTTAAAAATGCAGCCGTTGATGAAAGAGAAGGCTTCTGGGTGATAGGTAGATGATAGAGTTACTTAGAATTATACTTTATAGTTTCCTTGTTAGATAAGCATTTTCTTAACATGGCATTTTCATGAGTTTTCCTGCAATGTCTATGTCAATGTGAATTCTAATGTAACCTAGAAGTTTCGGATTTTCAAGGGCAGAACTGGCCCTCCTAACTTGTCCAAAGTGTGGGAATTGTACTTAGGATTTAATTTCCTTAACTTGTGTAGTTTTGCTTTGGCGAATGTGAAACTGGAAAGGATGGAGGCTCATTGAACCACAGACTCCTCTTAGAGCTGAAAGGGACTTTTGAGGTCATCTTGTCCAATTCCTCCTCATTTTACAGATGAGGAAACTGAGAACCAGAAGGCTTGGGGAAGTGGGGAAACTATGTCTAAGGTCACGTGACAAATTAGTGCTAACCTCCCTCACCTCTCTTCTCCTGTTTGGCTTCAAATCATGTAGTATTGTTTCAAACTGCATTCCTGAGATGTGATTTGTGGCAGAATGGGCCAGCTTGAGCAGTCCTGAACAGCCAGAAAAGGAAGGGGGGGGGGGGGGGGGGG
>NW_020954591.1:22253120-22390955 GCF_900497805.2 Vombatus ursinus
GAGAGAGAGAGAGAGAGAGAGAGAGAGAGAGAGAGAGAGAAAGGGGGCAGGCCATTCATTTCCTTTTTTATATCCAAGGAGTCATCATCAACTCTTGTGGCATTGCTGCCAATAAGAGCACTCCTTATCTCACGGTACAAATCCCTCAACTGTGAGCAGTCCCCCTAAAGCTTCTAAGTGGTCACTTAGAACAAGGAATGGTGACTGAGCATGCTCCATGGGGAGAGGGAAGGGGATACTAGCTACGCATACATGTCTGCTTATGTCTCCTTTGTTGTATCTGGCCTGCATGTCTGCTCATCAGTGGCCAAAAAAGGTGCATTGTCAAGGGACAGATGATCTTAGCATTATGTTTAATTTAATTTAATTAGTTTTAATTTCATTGCAAGTCAGCATCAGCTTGAATTTAAATGAACTGTTGGTCTGGTTTGGCACAGTAGCTCCAAAATAGCTAGAATCATTGTTTTATAAAACTTATTCAGGAGAAAGTAGGTGAAAGACCCTGGGAAGCTCATTTTGTCAGGCAACAGTTCAAATCTACTCCAGAACCAAATCCAACCCAATCTAGCTTATTACAATAAGAAAACATTCATCCTATTAGTTTCTCACCTAATTTCAATCTCATCTGCTTTGTCAGCTTTTTGTTTTTCATGTTGTTTTTGCCTCTCAATAGATTTCTTCCCAAAGGTAGCCTTTTAGGATTTCTTTCTTAGTCTTTTTCACTTTCATTTTTTTTTCAATTTTTCCTTTTAAAAAAGTATTCATTTGTTTTCGTTATTCATTAATTTTAATAATTAATTTAATTAATTCAGGGTTAAGTGACTTGCCCAGGGTCACACAGCTAATAAGTGTCGAATGTCTGAGGCTGGATTTGAATTCAGGTTCTCCTGATTACAGAGCCACCATTCTATCCACCGTGCCACCTAGCTGCTCCTATTCATTACTTTTAATAAGTATTCATTATTTCTTCCTCCCGTGGCCTCTCCCCTATTGACAACTTAAAAAACACACACACAAACACACACACATAACCCTAATAACAAATATGAGTAGTCCAGTAAAACAAATTCTCACTAGCCATATCCAAAAATGTATGTTTCATTCTGTATTTTAAGTCCATCATCTCTTTGAGAAGATGTGGGTAGCACATTTCATCTTCAGTTACCTGGGCTTGTGGTTTGTCATTTAGATCAGAGTTCTAAAGTTTTTTTCTATAATATTTTAGCATTGTATAAGTTGTTCTCATTCTGCTGACTTCACTCTGTATTTGTGTATAGAGATTTCCCAGTATCTTTAGAAACTGTCAATTTAATAATTTTTTTTTTGTGACACAATAATATTCCATCCCACTCATAAAACATAATTTGGTTAGCCATTCCCCTCAAATTGGTCATCTTCTTAATTTCCAATTTTGGGTTACTCTGGAAAGAGTTGTTATAAATATTTTGGGGCATATATATTACAGTCCTTTTCCTCTTTCTTTGATTGCTTTGGGGTATAGGCCTAGTAGTGGTATAATTGAATCAAAGAATTAACTTAGTATCTTTTTTGGGCACAGTTTCAACTTGTTTTCCAGAATGGCTTGACCAATTCCCAGTTCCACAACAGTGTACTAGTGTGTCTATTTCCCCAAAGCCCCTCTAACATTTGTAATTTTCTTCTTTTGTCATTTTTGCCAATTTGATGAATGAAGAAGAAAATCATTGAATTGTTTTCATTTTCATTTCTCTAACTATTAATGATTTGAAACATTTTTTATGTTGGTGTGGAATGCTTGGATTTCTTTCTTTGAAAAATGTCTGTTCATATTCTTTGACCATTTATCTGCTGGGGAATGGCTATTTCTTCCATTTATTACTTTGCTACCTTCCCACAGTGGTTAGTATAACTGGTGCTCCATGACCAATTAAAAGATGTCTGTCTCAAATAGCCCCCACAAGTCTTGGTAATTTAGATGCTAAAAAGGTACTGAAGTTCATTTTATAAGAAAGTAATAATTATAACATAATAAGATAATAAAGTAATAATTATCATGAGCTGTTAGGGTATTATAAAATAAGGCAATGACTTATTTTATTTTTTGTCTGGACTTGTAATTTATTGATAGAGGGACTTTTTAATGTGTAAACTCTCCATAGAGGTAGACTGAGACCTCTTCTATAACTTATAGTCTTAGTGGAGGGATTTGTAATAATTATGATTTTTGAAATAGATTGTTTGATACTGTAGTTATAAGCTAGAAGATTACAACATGGAGTCACTTAAGCTAAGTGGTCCTAATGACCATAAATATAAAAGCAATAACAAAGCCTATACTTTTCCCGCTATCATGACTTATTCTGACCCTATGTCAAATATATAAATTATCACAGCTTCAGATTGGACCAGACTCCCATTTCTGGGATCCTTGATTGAAAGTTTGGACACTCACCCAATTTCTTTATTTTACATCAACTAATTTATATATTTGTCCTTTACAAATAAAATGCTAAGAAAATTGAAACCACGCTTTATGTTATTTAAAGTTATAATTCCAGATTAATTTCTTTTTACACATTTAAGCTGGAATGGTCCAGTGGCTTTGTCCACTGTCACAGATTTTAGTTTTGTTTAGTGATATGGCACATCCTCCAAAGTGAACTAATCACACACAAAAAAAGTCACACGCATTAAAAATATGTGCACGATTAAGTCAATTTACACTGACAAATAAGGAATGTCATTTATTAAAGCTGTGCTTCATGAAGAGGGTCAATAGCCTTAACTAAGGCACAGGGTTGGAAGAGGTGAGCACAGCTGTCTCTAGGAGAGGACAAGATATGTATAATCACTGATGAGATAGGCATGCATGCAAACACAATTTAAAACTGCTCAATTGGTATTTGTAGGAAAATTGAACAGTTAAAATGAAATGCTGTGGCTTTTTTTTCTTTAAAGAAAAGTCCACAGACTTACTTCATTGTTAAAAAAAAATGGCAAGGATCTCCAAATGTAAGCTTCACAATTTGAGTAAATGAAACTAATGTTTCACAAATCCCAATCTTGTTTGGTTGTGCCTCCTTGACTAGAAAGCATTTTGTAGACAAAGGAGTGTTTCACACAAATTGAAATGTCATTCTGGTGAAGAACAGGACATTTCCACAGACACTTTTAAAAATTTTTTAAATGTTTAAATGGCCCTTGTAGCCAAAGTAATAAATGTTAGAGTATGGAGGGCAGATTTCACTTTATCTCAAAGTTCAGTAAGAATGTCTATCTTTTGTTCAAGAATTGCTTCAAGCTGTGTAGCATGTGAACCTACATCATAGCTCACTTTTCAGTCACTCCTGGGAGGACTGTTCCATCTTCTAAGCATTGATTACCTTCCTGGAAGACTGCCTGGTGATCTTATACAATTTGCTCTTCTATTTCTACCATATGAGAGACAGCTTCATGAAAAGTGATTAAGTATGGAGAAACCATCTCTTCATTTTGTTCACAAAGGAGTGTTAGGTCATCTCTCTGAGGTAAACTCCCTACACCCCACTGTGTCTCTAAATCATCAATTTGATTTGAAGGATGATGCGTAACTGCATGGACATCGCCAGTAGCTGCTGGATCTATAGTCAATTCTTTTACTCCTTTTTCATATTTTAATGTATCAAGAATATTTTCACAAGATGCCATCCCTGGAGAGGTGGGTAGCAATCATGCATGTGTGGGAGTTCTCTCCTATGAATGAATCTCTTAACACCTGAGTGAGTTTACTTGCTCAGAAGGGAGTATGAGGTTTATTTCTACCTAAGGCTCTGATGCACTCCTTGAGTGCTAAAAGGCTTTCATTAATTTTAGCACCTTCGAGCTGAGTTTGCCTATCTGCACTAGAAGTGTCTTCTCCTCTTTTATTTCCAGCCAAATCAATGAGAGAAAATTTGCCATGTAATTTTCCTTTCCTTCTGATGATTTGAAAGACTACCTGGATCTGAGATGAATGTACATTTACAGATGTTTGACCAGACGTTCTGCAACTGTTGCCTATTTCAATGAACTTCAGGACATATTCAAGCATTTGACCTCCCGCTCCTGTAGTCCCACAACTTGAACTTGCTGTTTACCATCCTCCTTTTTGTCTTCCTATTAAGCAAGTCAAATACCTTTCCACTATAAATTTCAAAAAAAGTTGCACATGCTTGGAGTTCTAACTTCTTATAGTTTGGTTTCTTTAGCATTAAAAAGAGATCTCGAGCTTCTAGCACATACATCCCTTTAGAACAATCTTGGTTGTCTCCTTAAAAGTCACCACCCATGGTGTGAGTATTTCCACCGCCTATTTGACCATAAGCAAAACATGTGACCATTCCCCTTTCAAAATGGTTTCTACTAATGGTCTAGCTGTAGAACTATAAACCTTTCATTAGGAGCTGAGTCATCAAAGGCATAGCCAAAACGAAATGTTTGGTTTTCTAGTACCTCGTTAAGTCCACGTTTTGTTTTGGTTCATGTACCATCTTTATTAGGAATTGTGATCACATCAAGTTCTTTCATTACTGTTTCTTTTTTATTGAGTGCTCATTTCCTTCCACAAACACACATTCTGTGTTGGTCAGTAGGAGCTGTTGTTGTAAGTGTTCTATAATCCAAGTTTCCTCTAAAGTCTCTGATCATACACAAGATTTTGTAATTTGAATTTGTTGCATTGACATCCTGGGCTCTTTTTTTTCCTCTAAGTTCTTGCTGTGGTAGCCTCCTTTTCTCACATTTTTCTTGCAATTTCTCTACTTTCTTCACACAATTGGATTTTCTATGTAAAGGGGGTACAAATTCCTTTTTTGCAGCTTGAACTGGAGATATATCCGAGACGTTACCATTCTGTGGTATAGCGGAAAACTGCTCAGGAAATTGACTAGGCCGTGAACCCACGGAACTAAACACCTTATTGTCTCTGGCAGGGGGCGTCGTCACAGTCTAGTGATTCTTCACAATTGGGTTTACTTTGGCTGAAGGGATAGGAGGTGGAGGTGTTTCTGGGCTAGGTTCAATTTCTTCAACAGGTGCAAGGTCAGGGTTAAGTGAAAAGCTTCTCTTCAAGCTGATCTCTTTGCCTTTTGTATGTCCATTTTCTATGCATTCAACAGTTACACTTTCATTATCTTCATTTAAACATGCTACCATAGCTTGATGTATTCGACCTGTAAGATGAGAAGCATTGGCCTATATGATCTCTAAGAGCCCCTCCAACTCTAACATTCTGTGATTCTCTGGTCCCTCTCACAGGCCTAATCAAGGAGACGTCACACACGTGTGACCAGCAACTTCTGGTCTCCTATTACTCTTCTCAAAAACAGTGCACACAACATGACTGTGCTTGATCTCCACGTAAATCCTGATCTGGATCTTGCCGAAGTTGGCAAAAGCCTTCATCACAATCAGAAGAGGCTGAGGACAAGGCAGCTGGAGTGAGGCTGGGGAGGGTGGGGGAGGATGAGGAGGTGGAGGAGGAGGAAGAGAAAGGGAGGATGGGGAGCGGGAACTCCGGGATGGTTACCGGCAGGGGTACTGTCACCAAGATCGTTGCCATTGTACACATCTCTCTCACATGAGTGACTTTGACCTTGCATGGTCCAATCTCTGTTCTGTTTTTATTGCCATATAGTGTGTATATCTCTGTGTGCTTCATTCTTATTTGCTTGCTGTGATGCAAATAATAAATGTCCTTGTACTAGCTTCCTGAGGATTAATTTTCCATAAATCCTTGAACCTGGGTCTTTGCTCTAACTTGAGCTGTGAGGCCAAATAAAGCAGAGTTCTTAACTTTTTTTTTGGTAACGGACTCTTATGGCAATCTGATGAGGTCTATGGATCCTTTCTTGGAATAGTGCTTTTAAAGAATTTAAGAAAATGCTAAATTTCAGTTAGAGGTTACTGAAAATAAAGATGTATTTTTTTCTACCCTTCTAAGCTCATGAACCTCCTGAAATCTATCTATGGATCCCGTGTATGTGTGTGTGTGTGTGTGTGTGTGTCTGGGAGGGGCAGAGTGCTGTGGCTCCCAGGACAAGAGGCCCTGTTTCAGAGAGCTGTCAGGATCTTTGAGTGGCTAAGTCACTTGCCAAATGGTCACATACACCAGAGGCCATATGTAATTCCAGTCCTTCCTGTCTCTAAGCACAGCTCTCTGGACATTATATTATGCTGCCTCCTAATAGTATAATAGAGAGTGCTGGACCTGGAGTCAGGAAGATGTAGATCTGAATCCCTAGCTACTTACTAATTGTGTGAACCTGGGTAAGTCACTTAACCTTTTTCAGTCTCAGTTTCCTCATCTGGAAAATGAGTATAATAATAGCACTTGCCTCACAGGATTGTTTTAAAGATCAAATGACTTCATATATGTAAATGTTCTGCAAACATTGAAGTTCTATAAAATATCTATTGAAATTATCCAACAATTGAGTTAATGGTAGATGCTTACTTAGAATCGTTAATTCGCCTTATTGTAGTATTGTGGTATTGTAGTATTGTGGTATTGGTCTCTGTAGGGAAACTACAAAAAAAAAAAAGCAGTGGGGAATGCCAAAGTGGATTGGGCTGCCTTGAGAGGAGTGTCCTCCCTCTTACCCAAGGACTGTAGACAAACGCCGGGTGACCACTTGTCAGTTATGTGGTAGAGGGAATTCCTATTCAGGTGCAGGTTGGACTGGATGACCTTGGATGTCTTGTCTTAGACTGTGAAATTTCCTTCTCCCATTTTCTTTCTTCTTTCCTTCATAGACACATGTTTGCTGATTTTAATTGCTTTTGAAAGGTACCTGCCCACATTCATGTAGAGAAGATCATCATTATTCTGGAAGGTTATAGTCAAATTAACCAAGACTTATTGAATACCTACTATGTGTTCAAATTTGTGCCAAAGAAAGTAGTATTAATATTAAGGCTTTAGTTATGATTATTGCCTGGTATTTCTTCGGCACTTTTCATTTATAAATGGATTACCAAATCATTCCCTGTTAAGCCCAACACCTTGTTCCTCAGTGGTGCTCACGAATGTTGATTTGAGCTGTTGAACTTTTTTAGTGTTCATTGTAGTACCTAAAAGATTTACAACCCATCATTTGTAGGTTTGGAAACGAAGGCACCAGGTGGTTAAATGGATGGCTAAAAATGACATAGTAAATCAATGGCAAAGGATGGGAGTTCTCTATATAGAAGGCCCTGAAGGTGCTGTGAACATAAGGAAAAACCTGACATTGAAGTCAAAAATAAAGATGTCCAATATGGGCATGCATAGATGGGTTGTGATCTGCTTTGTTGGAGGGAGCACCCACATCAACAGTACCAAAGATCCACGGAAGTATTGGAATATGATAAAGATGTTGTAGTTGAGCAAGCATTTGCTCAGGAGAGCTCAGGGTTGATAACAGAAAATCCTGGCCAAGGATCGTGCAAGGATGGCTCAGGAACCGGAACATGATGGAGTCAGGAAGAGAAGCAGGGAATCCTTATCAACTTAGGCAAAAGTGAGCAGAACTGGGATGTCACAGGTGTGAACTTTATTGTCTATAGATGTGGCAGATCTAAGATACCTTACAGACCTACAATTTTAGTCAGGAGTCAACTCACTTCAGTTATTCAATTCTGACCTCCTTTCTCTCTCAGAATTCTGTTGGCTTTTTTTTTTTAAGAAAAAGAAATTTGGGAAATAACCAGGCTCCTAACCTTATCTTTGTTCACCTACCTTAGCCTGCTCTTTCCTCGCATTTCAACCACACTAAGGCCTGCCCCTTGTATTCCATGGCTCATTATCCTGCTTCTCTTTGTCTGTCCTAGACTACCTGGTAAAGACAATTTTCTCAAATCTTGGATCACGAACTTCCTCTTCACTATAATACCAGCTCTCATTCTTGGGGATGTCAACATACATGTGGATGCCTCCTCAAGCACATTGGCGTCTATGTTTTTTATTGCTATTTCCTGTGATTTGAAACTATAGAACACATTATTCATCCATAGGGATATTGGAAAAGATACCCTTGATCATCCATAAATGCTATATCGCCATGATCCAGAATTCTGAAGTTTTTCTTTCTGTTCACAATCGCTTGTCCTTCCATCTATCCTTCTGCCTTATTTCCTATAAACCTATTCTTGGACCTCATCATGAACTCTAGTTTCTCTACCCCTCCCTGCTTTCCTAGCCAATGGGCTTTGATATCACTTTTTTCTGTTTGGAATTTTGACCCTATAGTTTTTATAATTTTCATTTTTTTTTTAATAAAGAAAAAAACTTTATTTTCTCCAATTCCTCCCCCCCTACACACACTGAGAAAAAAATAGTCAATCAACTTGCATTTATTAAGCATCTACTATGTGCCATGCACTGTGCTAAATACTGGGGATATATGCATGTGTGTATGTACATATATATACACACATGTACATATGTACACACACGTACATATAGAAATACATACATACAAACACAGATACATATACATATATATCTACATGCATACACACATGCATACATATATAGGCAGAAATAGACTCTCTGCCGTCAAAGAATTAATTCCCAGTCTAGATGAAATGAATATACAACAGTATAAAGTAGTATGGAGTCATTGCCAAATGTACAGACTGTAAGTGCTACAGTTCAGAGAAGGGAGTGATCCCTTTGGACTGGAGTCTTCTGGGAGGAATGGGATACATGTGAGAGCATCAAGAATGGATAGAATTTTAACAGTTGAAGAGGAGGGAACAGCAGGAGCAAAGGTGCGGAGGTGAGAAAGACATATTGGGAGAACAAAGAATAGACTACCTTCATTAGAGTGGACAGTTTCTGCAGGAAAATATGATTACATAAGGCTAGACAGGTATGCTGAGCTCATGTTGGATAGAACCTTAAATGTCTCATTACGGATTTTAGAATTTATTCTGCAGACAAGAGGAAGCCACTAAAAGCATTTGATTAGAGAAGTGATATAATGAAAGTGATGAACTAAAGTCCACCTCTGATGTCTCAGCCTAGTGTGGAGATGATCTTGGGTTCTCAAAGGCTGTGCTGGCATGGGCCAGTCTCTCACAGGTCCTACCAAGTCAGAAAGACTTCCAGTAAAGGCCTGGGGATGGATTGTTATAGAAAAACATGTCTAGCTGAATGTCCACACATACATCACCTAAAGGCTGGCTAAGAGGTGATGAAATTTTGGATAATTCATGAAACCATCTTCTAAGGTGTGGAGGCTCTGTAATTTGCACCAATGGAGGGAGTGCCCACACTGATGAAGTAATGGATTAAGAAAAATTATTGAAAAATTTGACTGCTCTGTGCAGTACGGATTGGAGGGAGGGAGGGAGAGAGAGAGAGACTTAGGTCCAAGTAAACTTCCTTTACTTCCTAGTTTTGCCCAAAGTCAACCCTGGCAGGGCCATTTCCTACAAGGATATGTCAGAGGTTCAAAATGCTGCAGTCACAGAAGGGAGCTCTCCTGTGATTAAGAGGCTGTTAGGAGAACTCAGCTTTCTATTTACAAAAGTGGCAAAGGGAAGATCTCCCTTTTGTACTTCCGGGGGTACATTGCTGTGTCCTGTAGAGCAAGGAAGGGAACAATCAATTTCTACGGTCCATAGAAGGTCAACAGGCTGATTCGAGGCTCATTTGTGGTCTCCTACTATTTCTAGCTAATGCCGCTACCTGGGTTAGATTTGAGAACCTAGGATAAAGTAGAAACCTTTCTTCTGGCTCATATAAACTAGTGAGCACTCTTTGCAGAGATGCTAGATTGGTCACGTTCCTTTGTTTAGGATCTGATGGAGCTACATTCTAGCCTTGATTATCATTCACTTGGGTGAGTGGCTGACCTACTTTATCTTATCAAATGAATTTAAGATGAATGGAGTGATTGAACACCACTGAGGAAATAGGCAGGGCTCTTGGCTACTTAAGGCTCTCTCTTGTTGAGTCATGAGAAAGACATTTTAATCTATGTCAATGGACCAAGAGGACTTTTTTTGTGTCATAGACCCCTTTGCCATACTGGTGAAGTGTACGGGCTCCTTTTCTGAATATGTTTAAATAATTGAAGGAAATTATATATATAATATATATATACACACGTGTACATACATATATGTATGTATATATGCATATATAGATATAGTGTGTGTGTATACATATGTTAAGAATCCACGATATAGAAAGATTTGGTTAAGAACCCCTGGTATAGATAGATTTGGCCTCCAACTCATCTAGAAGTATAATTTCTATCATGACCTAGTGTGAGAGACATTTGAATATTTAAAACTCCTCAAAGGAGTTTGATTTCCCTTCCTCAGACAGAAACAGTCCAGCTACCTCTTAGCTTCCCTGGCGTTCTTCAAGACCCAGCTGAAATCCAGCCTTCTATAGGGAGTCTAGGGCAGAGACTTGGGATATAACCATAATTATGGGTTGTGACCTGAATGATGAATTAACCAATGGAAGGGGAAGAGGGAGGGAATAAGAATTTATTTAATGCCCACTCTGTGCCAAGCACCGTGCTAAGTGCTTTACAGATATCATCTCATATAACCGAGACAGGAAGAAAAGCAGGGGCGATTAGTGTCACAAAGTCTGGAGAAGACAATCAATAGAATCAGATGCTGCAGAGAGGTTGGGAAAGATGGGAACCAAAAAAAGACCATCAAATTGAGTAATTAAGTATTCATTAGTGACCTTGAGGAAAACAGTGAGTACCTTGTTTTCTCTTTTTCTGTCTTCCCTCTGTTTTTCCACATTCTAGATCACAACACTGCAGTAAGTACATTGTTTAATTAAGAGGAAAGGAGAATATGAAATTTCAGAATTTTTCTAGGGTAAGGTAATTAGAAGTATAGAAAATCTCACCTGAGATGGCTTTCAACATCCTAGATTATCCTACACAAAAGTTCTGCCCAGTGTAACTTGGCTATCCTGATTCTCTCCCTGTGGAAGAATGGTTTGAGATGGTATCCTAGCACCCTCCAGCCTAATTTTGGATTTGTTCCACTGAGATGTCTAGATGGGTCTCAATCAGCCATCCTTTCAACACCAGGTTCACTCTCAGCCTATCAGGAAGCCTTATGATGGCATAGAGGTCTTCAGGAAGTACACACACATAATAATACTATTTCATCCCTTAGCTACCTAGAAATCTATTTGCCACTTCCCCCATCAAAGGATAAACAAGGAAATAGAGGTAAAGAGGACATTTCTCATTACTTCACAATCAGATTAATTCTATGAGAAATATAGGTCAGCCTTAATGTACCCAAAAGACATCTACAGAAAGGAAAGAAGAGAGTAGTGATAAATAATATTGTGGAGGTAATATCGGCAAAAGTTGGCAATTGGGTGGAGGGGGAGGGAAGAAAGTAAAAGATGACAGAATCCTAAAGAGATCTCAGAGGTCATATAGTCCAACTGATACCTTCTGTAATAAAACAAGAAGAATCCTTTCTATAATATTCCCTACAGATTTCCTTTGAGTTTTTACTTGAAGTTTCGTAAGGAGGAGGAATCTATTGTCCATAAATCCCATTTCACTTATGGATAGCTATAATTGTTGGGAAGTCTTTCCTTAAGCTAGACAGAAATCTGTCGTTGAAGTTTTTATCCTTTCCTCCTATCTCTGCTCTAGAATAAATCTAATCCTTCTTCCACATTCCAATTCTTTAAATAGTTGAAAATGGGTATTGTGTCCTGCTGTAAGACTTTTCTCTAGACTGTATAGATTCAGTACTTTCATCTGATCCTGAAACAGCATGATATCTAGTCCCTTCACCATTCTGGTCTCCATCTTGAGGCTACTTTACAGTACGCCAATGTCCTTCCTAATGTGGTACCCCCGACTGGATGTGATGTAACCTCACTTCACATGTGGTTGGTTCAGGGTAGAGTATGGCAGGGTTGCCACCTCTCTCCTTCTGGATGCTAAACTTCTATTGATATCACCTAATACCGTGTTAACTTTTTCTGATTACCATGTTACACTTGACTAATACTGAGCTTTCAGCCCACTAAAACTCCAAATCTTTTTCTCATGAATCAGTGTTTGGGTGATTCACTATTCCAACCCTGCACTTGTGTAGTTGATTAATTTAGCTCAAAGGCAGGATTCAACTGAGGTTTCTAATCTGGGCTACTGGAAGAATGTTTTTTTTTTTTATCTCTCTAGTGAATTTATAATACCTATAGTGAATACTTAGCAACTGCCTACTGAATAAATGAGTTTGCATGGAATAGTAAGAATAGCTTCTCCCATAAATTCTTCCACGATCCCTCTGGCTGGAAGTTCTGAGTACCATAGGATGATAGGATGATGATAGGATGATAGATCTAGAACCTGGAAGGGATCTCAAAAGTTCTTGAGTACAGTCTCCTCATTTTTTAGATCAGGACCCTGAGGCCCAAGGAGCTTAAATGACTTGTCCAGGGTCATGCAAGTAGAGTTTATCAGAGTATTTCTCCTCCATAGAATGGGCTGTCATTAGTAAGCTCTTAGCTCTTCCTCACTGAAAGCATTCAGACGTGTTCTGGAAGCTGTCAAGGAGATAAGCAGATACCGAGTTCATACTTTGCTTTCGTCTTTTTTGCCTATTGTGGGATCTGTTACATGAGATAATTAGATGCTTTTAGAAGCTGGATTGATGCTAATTTTAATTTATTACTTTACTAGACTGTTAGCAAAAGGAACCAGATACTTTCATTTTACATCTCCTACAGTGCCTAAAACAATACTCTTCCACACATAGAAGATGCTTTAAAAATCTTGTTTGTATGATTAATATCCAAGTTTTACGTGATTGCACATGTATAAACTATATTAGATTGCTTACAGTCTCTGGCAGGGAGAGGGGGAAAAGGGAGGGAGGGAGGGATAGAATTTGGAACTCAAAACTTTGAAAAATGTTAAAAATTGTTTTAACATATAACTGAGGAAAAAATATAAAATAGGAAAAAGAAAAAATCTTATTTGAATTGAACAGCTACATGGCACAGTGGCTAGAGCCCTGGGCTTGGAATCAGGAAGACTCCTCTTTGTGAATTCAAATCTGGCTTCAGACACTTACTAGCTGGGTGACCCTGGGCAAGTCACTTAACCCTGTTTGCCTCAGTTTGTCATCTGTAAAATGAGCTGGAGAAGTAAATGGCAAACCACTCTAGTATCTTTGCCAAGAAAACCCCTAAAATGGGGACTTTGAGAGTCAGACAAAACTGAACCATCACAACAAAGTAAATTCAATTCACCTGATTCGGTTTTTTTCCTAGCCCTATTTCTTCAAAACCATTACTTTAGGCAAGTCACTTAAACCTATCTTAGCCTCAATTTCCTTATTTGTAAAATAAGGAGGTTAGACTAGATTACCATCAAAGTCATCTTCCAGCTCTAAATGAATAAATTTGTGAGAATCCAAATACCTTTGAGCTGTTTGATTGTTGTTGAATAAGTTGCGTTTTTTTCTTTTTCATGAACAGTGTGAACACTGATAAACGGATGTGCTTTGAATTGTTTGGATCTCCTTCCTTCCCCCAGAGGTGATAGTTGCAATGAACCACCTCTGTCTGCCACCTACTTCTCTCTCATGACTAATAGTTAGTAGTTAATTTATGGCCACAGGACCACAGAAAATAATGGGAACTTAATTGTCTAGTACTTAATTGTCAAATCTAGGGTTTGAGTTCTTTTTTTTTTTTTTTGGATCTCATTACTATAGTCTTAGGGCCTAATTTGGTTTCAAGATACTAAATGGGTATTCAAAAGAAATTATTATCTGGTTTCTTATCTAAGAACCTCCTTGCTCATAAGTAGGTGTAGTTCAAGTGCAGGTGAGGCTTTATCTACAAATGTTACACATGTATCTCTGGGGACACACAAACAGACACACAGCCATACAAGCAAAAATCCAGAGAGACACCACTCCTTTTCCCAACCACAGGCACCCACCCTCCACACAAGTCATCTCCTTGGGGCGACTCACACTTTGCCTGTCCTACCTGCTTGAGTTCAGAGGGCCATTTATTTGCATGGTGCACAAGTATTGTTAGAGTTGGACACTCTTGTTCTTCCACTATAGTTTCTGTTCCACTTAAAGCAACAGCAGGAAGTACATTTTAGAGCATGTTTTATTCTCTGTTTATTACATAATGCTTGGAAACTCAGGAAAAGCCAGTGAGTGGGGTAGGAACTTACTTAGAACCCTGCCCATCCAGCTCTCTGCATTTATCCAGCCCATTTTGCAATGCTTCACGGAAGGGCAGTATCATGTTTAAAGGCGGAGCTCTTTGGAACCTCTGAAATCCTTGATACCTTTTTGTGATTATCCTTTGTGGAGTTAGAACCAGTAGCTTCTTTTACCCTAGAACTGCTACTTCCTGGTCTGAATCTGGTAGGGGCTGTTTGGGTAATAGCTCCCCTTAAGCTAAGACTCCTCTCCCGACAGGATTTGAGACTGACCTTCAAAGTTCCAAAATCCACACTTTGGCTGAATCCTCTAAAAATCTGTCAGACCAAGCAACATGGGGTCAAGAGAGGGGACCAGGGTCAACTAGATGGAGCAGTGGATAGAGCACCGGCTCTAGATTCAGGAAGACCTGAGTTCAAATCTGACCTCAGACACTTGACACTCACTAGCTGTGTGACCCTGGGCAAGTCACTTAACCCCATTGCCTTGCCAGAGAGGAAGAGAGAGAGAGAGAGAGAGAGAGAGAGAGAGAGAGGACCAGAAATTCCCAAGAACCATGTGTAGATAGTGATTTTACCAGTTTAATGAAGGGTAATTATAGAAAACCTATGAGATCATTTTCCCTTTGCCTTCTCTACTTTCTCCCTATTTTCCTCCTAACTGCTGTCATAGGAAGTTTTTTTTCTGTCTGGCACATAGTAAGTACTTAGTAAGTGCTTAATGCCTTGTTGCCTAAACTAAGACACAAAACTTTTAAGTCAGGTGGATTCAACTAATTTCCCTTGGTTTTCAATTCCCCCCACCATTTCATTTTACTTTTTTTAGTCTGAAGATAGGGACAAATCTCATCTCTACCACTCACTGTGTGACCTTAGGCAAGTTGCTTAACCTCTCTGGGCCTCAGTTTGCTCATCTGGAAAAAATGAGAGAAATGGACTAGATCAGGGGTGGGGAACCTGCAGCCTCAAGGCCACATATGACCTTCTAGGTCCTCAAGTGTGGCCCTTTGACTGAACAGAACAAATCCCCTTAATAAACAGTTTTGCTCTGTAAAACTCGAACTCAGTGAAAAGGCCTTGCCCAAGGACCTAGAAGGCCACATGTGGCCTCAAGGCCAAGGTTTCCCACCCCTGGACTAGATAGCTTTTAAGATCTTTTCCAACTCTTAATCAATGAATTTAAGTAGCAGTTCTACTTAATTGAAGTTACCCACGGATATTTCCCTATTTATATCAATGTATTTATCCTTTTATTGTTCCTCTTGACTGAAACAGCTTATAAAGCCCCTTTCATTTCTAGCATTTTTCCAATGTCTTGGCTCATTAGGGATTTTAATTTTTCTAACACTGATCCTTCCAAGTTTGTGTCACTCTTTCATGCTCTTGGGATCACAGGATTTTAGAGCAGAGAGGGACTTTGGAGATTAATTAAAATTGAAGATTTTATCATTATTAATTAGATAATTAATTAGATAATTAATAAGATATTATTAATTAAAGATCGGGAGAGATTAAAGATCAATTCTCTCATTTTACAAAGGAGGAAAACATGGCAGTCGGAGGTAAAGAATATAAAACACTGGGCCTGGACTCAGAAAGATCTGCATTCAAATGTGATCTCAGAGACTTACTAGCTACGTGACCCTGGGCCCTGGGCAAATCACGTAACTGTTATCTGCTTCAGTTTCCTTAACTATAAAATTGGAAAGAAAAAAAAAAGATAGTACCTTCCTCCCAGGGTTGTTGTAAAGATAAAATGAGATGATATTTATAAAGAGCTTTGCACACCTGAAAACCCTATACAAATGCTAGCTATTATTATTACTATGCAGCCCCAAGAATTAAAGTAATTTGCTCCAAATCACACAACAGCTGATCTAGGGTTTGAATCTTCTGATCTGAGATGTTCTGACCTTACTTCCAGTAAGGATTAGGTAAAATAATCAAGCAATCAATAAATATTTATCAAACACCTACTATGTGCCTGGCACTGCATAAAACCACAGCTGTCACCTTTGATCATGTGTCTTTATTCCCATTTCTTTTAATGTCCTTTGAAAGATGAGCTCACTGGAGAGCTCCTGCGTAGCTACGTCAGATGTTCCTCTAGATGTCACCCCCTTTTTCTTTCTCATTAGGTTCAGTCTACTGTGCTATCAGATATCTCTTTATTTGTAAGGAGACAGAGGTCATCTACATTGAGAATCTCCAGACTTGGCCAAGACACAACTCTGTGCCTTAGCTTTTCCATCATCGAAAGAGAGACGCAGCACTCATAAACAACCAAATTATTGTGAGAATCTGATGAGATAATGTTTCTGAGAATGTCTTGTAACTGTGAACAATAATTTAAATGATGCTTTAAGGTTTGCGAAGTGCTTTACTATTATCTTATTTAATCTTCACAGCAAGGGAGGAGTAGGTGCTTTTATTATCCCCATTTTTACAGATGAAGAAATTGAGAGGCAGGAGTTAATTGACTCGCCCAGGTTCACACAGTTGGTAAACATCTGAGGTCAGAAAATACATGTGAAAATATTAAGTGCTAAAGTCCTGTGTTTCTACCAATCCTTCCTAACTAAGGGAAGTCCCTTCCTTCCATTTTAAGCTTCTATCTGTATGCTGGACAACTCAACATTCTGGCCATTCTTTATTTTCTTCTTTTAATATTTTGACCATTCCTCTTTAGGCAACTAGGTGGTGCAATAAATAGAGCATTAACCTAAAGTCACATAGATGTGAGTTCAAATCCAGCTTCAGACACATACTGGTTGTGTGACCCTGGTGGGCAAGTCAATTAACTTCTCTGTCTGCCTCAGTCCTCAACTGGGATAATAATAGGGATAACAATAGTTCCTTGCAAACCTTGCAGAATTATTGTAAGGATCAGATAAGGTAATATTTGTAAAGCTCCTGGAACATAGTAGGCACTTTGTACGTGCTTGTTTACTTCCTTCTGTTCCTTTGCTTTTCTCAGTGTCAACTTCACAGAGTTTGGTCTAAGAAAGACAAATGAAATTAGGTTGGGTCCGTGTTTTTGTTTCTTTCAAGCAAATGGCCATGAATATGCATACAATTTGAAATTGAAAGCCCCCTTTTGGGGTTGGGGGGTGCACAGTTTATGCATCCTTCGAAGAGTAGGTGTTCCCATGGTGCACCAATCAACTCTGATTGGTTAACACACTGGAAAGTGGGCTATATTGAAATGAGGGTCTTGGGGTATGTGACTTTGGTCACCCAATTCTTGGTCAGAGAGACACCAATTTCCATATCATCTGTCTTGACAATAGGGAGAATCAACATTTTCCCAGACCTGTTTGGACAACACAAGGAGAAGGAATACACCCATTAGCCCAGAATAAGGAGAATCTGGAAGAAGGGGCATGGGGGATGCTCTGAGTCTTCAAGATAATGATTACCAAGGAAAATCATTTTTCACATCAGAAGCCAACATCCTTGGAAAAATTGATTCTGGCACTGGCCTTTGCTGCTTCTGCATGTTGTGGGTCTTAGACACTAATCTAAACATATATATTGGTTTCATCATCATCTCTGTCAACATCCTGAATTTGGTCAATTTGATAAGAGAATATTTCAGTACTGGCATGATTTTACTGGCATTGGTGCCTTCCTCCACCATTGTTGATCACAATCCATTTCTGCCTCTTTATCCGGTGCTTTTTATGAATGCCTTTCTGTAAATCATAGGCTTAGAGGATTTAGAGCTGGAAGAACCTGAA
This sequence comes from Vombatus ursinus, assembly GCF_900497805.2. NCBI lineage: Eukaryota > Metazoa > Chordata > Mammalia > Diprotodontia > Vombatidae > Vombatus > Vombatus ursinus. The sequence goes on from NW_020954591.1 coordinate 22,271,038, forward strand.
AAATTAACCATGAGAAGGGGACTGGGGACATATCTAGGGGCATTTTCATGTCTCAACTTCCAGACTCTCCTTCTGACCCGTTTCGGCCACCCAAGAACAAAAGGGAGAGAAATGACAGAAATGAAGGAGGAAGGGATAGGAAGAAAGTGCATGGCAGAAAGCCATACTGAACATACCAGTGGAAAGGTCTCCATCTGTGGCCACAGTCTAGACAGAATGTCATCAGCCATTTATTGCACACAGAGGTGTTTTTATGGAGAGTGTTTGTAGGTTCCTACGGCCAAGGACTTTGTCTCCATATTCTTATCAAAGGAATTTGGTTTCTTTCTGAGTATGTCCACTTCAGATGCAGCTAGATGGCTCAGTGGATAAAGAGGTGGGCCTGGAATCAGGAAGACCTGAGTTTAAATCTGGCTTCAGACACTTCCTACCTGTGTGACCCTGAGCAAGTTACTTTACCTCTGATGCCTTAATCCATTAGAGAAGGAAATGGCAAAGCACTCCAGTATTCTTGCCAAGAAAACCCCATGGAAAGTACATTGTATTCCTTGGTAGAGAAAACAGAAGCAAAATAATAGTTGAACAACTCTATCTACTCTCCAAAGTCCCTTACCTTGTCCCATCTACCCTTAGCAGTAGCTCTGGCTTTCACTTTCCCCTAATATTACTAAGACACCTAGAAACCCTCTTTGATGTCCTTAGCTTTCCTTGCCAGCCTCACCTCATTCTTAGCATTGCTAATAATCTTCTTTAAGGAAGAATGAATGAATGAATGAATGAAAAAAAGCAATTATTATGTGCTTACTATATGAAAAACACTGTGCTAAATGCTGGGGCTACAAACATAAAAGTAAAACAATCCCTGCCCTCAAGGAGCTCACATTCTAGAGGGGGAGACAACTCAAATGGGAGATTTCTGCTGCAAGTCCTCTGAAAAAGCCCCCATGGTTCCTAGGGTGCAGCAGCAAGGCAGATGGTAATCTCTTTTTAATGCCATTCCATTGACAACATCATATCAGTTTCTGATGTTGAGCCATGTGGGTGTCAAGGACTCGGGCAGTAAGAATTTTCTTTTCTTAGCCTTCATTAGTTGTGGTGGTAGCACCTGCAGGAGAGGTTGCCAGGCTCCATCTCCTCAGGGGTTACTTCCCAGAATGATGGCTGTAGGCACTCGGTTGGAAGCACTACCATACCCAAGGCTCTTGTGTTCAGGGTCCTAGGCTGTCTCCATAAGGGTCTGAGGGGATATGGGGATAGTGATTTGACTTGCCTGGCACATGCTGCCTTCTCTCCTTCAGGGTGCCTTTCTGTCTAGTCAGGTTAGCTTGCCTGCCCTGTGGATGGTAGTTGATTGACAGTTTGCGAGGATGACTGACCTTTTCTCCACACAAGTTTCTTCCCTGGATGATGGCTGTGAGGGCAAAGTTGGAAGCAGGACTGAAGGTCTGTTGGACCACAACATACTTTTATATCTAAGCTCCATTTCTTCTACCTTTGGTTCATGTTTTTTTTTTAAAGTCAAAGTTGATTGATGGATTTCCTCTGCATTAACTTTGCTCTTTGCCTTTTCTTCTTTATCAAATTATTTGTCTGTGTCTTCAGAACTTTGTTCTTGGGAACTTTCCATTCCTCTTGAGCTAGATTCCCTTTTAGACTTCCCCTATTAAATTTTAGTCTATGGGATCATATCTCTCCTTTACAATCTTTTCTTCCAAAATCTAGGGCATATGGGAGAGTTTGGCTAATTTTCCTTTCCTTATCTGTAACAGATTCAAAGGTGAAATGATCTTTTTCACTCAATTTTTTAAAAAATTAATTTATTTATTTTTAGTTTTCAACATTCACTTCCACTAGATTTTGAGTTCCAAATTTTCTTCCCATCTCCTCCCATCCCCACCCCAAGATGGCATGCATTCTGAATACCCCTTCCCCTAATCTGCTCTCTCTTCTATCTTTCCCCACTTCTCTTATTCCTTTCCCCTTCAATTTTCACCAATGTTTTTAAATTTTCTATTTTAGAAACCACCTTTCTCCTTGTGGGTCGGTTACACCCAGGGTGTTAGTTTTCCTCATTGATTCTCTCACACTTTAAACTGAAGTTATCATTAAGGCAAGTCAAGAAAAATTACCACTTTGGATAGAGACAGAGTTCCAGGAGATATCCAGTAATTAAATCCTGTCCCCCATCACTATTATATCATGCCTCTTTGCCAGCCTTGCAATCAGTTTGAAAAAACCCTCATTTATTTCCTCTTGTCTAGGTAGCTTGTTGTATGTTCCGATAATGCTACTGTTGAGGTTTAGAGTTGGGAGAACTGGTTCAGGTGTTAAAGAATACACTTAGATCTTCTCTGTAACCATTGGTGATGAGTTCAGGATGGACCCTAAGAATGTTGGGGTGATACCTGAAATGATGAAGAATAGACATGTGTGTCCTAGCGTTCTGAAAGAATTCACTCAGACAGTCTCCAAGTTAAAGAAAGGCATTTATTGGGGTGATGCACCCAAGCGGGCCTTCTCCCCATGAGGCAGAGCCCCAGTGGGTTCTACTCCACGTGGGAGGCAGAGCATAGGACACAGGCCCTGCTCCCCTAAGGGAGAAGAGTGGCCCCTGCTTCCCGCAGGAGGCAAAAGCGGTTAGCTAGGTCAAAGGTATGGTTTAAATACAATTTTATGGAATAGGGGGAAGGGGACGAGAGAATGGGAGGAGTAAGCATGGCTCCAAAATGCCTGAGATATCAGGTAGTCTGGAGGTGAAAAGGGGAGGGGATGAGCTGTTCTGGAGTTGAGGGTGCTTTGTGAAAGCCCACCGGGGGGGCTTCAATGCATAGTCTTCTTTGATCACTCTTCTGGCTGGTCACCTCCTGCATCTATCTGCTAGCTTGCTCCATCTGCCTCAAGCACTCTTTTCTACCTCATCATTATTATTTTTTGTTTCTGCCTCTGTTTAATCTCTACTCAAATGCTCTTCATCATTCTTCCCCTGTCTGGTTTCAAGATTTCTTCACATAAGTGTAATAATAGTTAACATTTATATACGTTACATACATACACACACATATACAGTTATCCCTTCCATATCACAGGGATTAGGGGTTCTATTTAGAAAATCTGCATAAAATTTTTTGGCTTTCCCTCTGTACCAGAGATCAAAATACATCTATTTTATGCATTTCTGAGTTTCTGAACTTTTTCTGTTGCCTGCTGGCCCTCACGTGTCATCTGTGGCTTCCCCCCCAACCAAATTCCCATTTAATTTCTTATATTTGCTATGTGCCAGGCATGGTGTTAAGTGCTTTACAAATATTATCTTATTTGATCTTCACAACAATCCTTGGATGAAGGTTCTATTATTATCCCCATTTTACAGATGAGGAAATGAAGGCAAACAGAGATTAAGTGACTTGCCCAGGGTCACACAGTTTGAACTCAGGTTTTCCTGACAGTAGGCTGGAGGCTTATCCATACACTACCTAGCTGCCCCGCTAATATTCAATTTTTCATGCCCTAACCTTCATACCCTCTACCCCATGTTCCCTGCTTTTTATCTATTCTGTTTCATTTGAATAAGATATTCCCTTCTAGAGTCACATTGTTGTCACGGTCTTATCCCACATCCCAAATCTCAGTGATGCCTAAGGTCAAATTTGCCTCCCTTTATTAGGATCTCTGGTTCAAGTTGCCTGCCTTCCCACTATGTGCTTATATATGGACATCTGATCTGAGCCTATGTGATTTCTCGTTGATTCCTTTCTTGATTTCGTTCTGCTGTGAATTTCGGGGAGTTTCCTTCACCTAGCCCTCCAACCAACAGCACTGTGTCTGCTTTCTAAGGTATCTAGTCTGGTGAATATATGTAGGTAGTTTTCTTTTTATTATTTTCTTTTCAGTTTTAAAGATTTTTTATTAGCTTTGAAAGAATCAAGGTGATGTACACTTTATTTCCTCTTCAACCCAGATGAGAGTAAGGTTCCAATATTACGAGCTCTCCACCCTCACCTGCTTCTTCTGTATCAGTTCTTCCTTTCACACCCCAGTTTTATGAGATAATTGCTCCCTTTTACCTTTTCCTACCCAGTTTTGTTTTTTAAAATTACCTCATGATACACGACTCAGCCCCAACCTATCTTTCAAAATACCTTAGTAATGACAACAGTTTTAAGAATGCTATTACTAATAATAATGACTAATAGTTACTACTAATATTATTTTCATAAGTAAACCATTTGACCTTAATCAGTGCCTTATAATTAGTCTTTAATGATTTCCTTATATTTCTTCTGGATTTTTTTATTGTTTGTTTGTTTTTTTTGTTTTGTTTTGTTTTTGGCTAGGCAATGAGGGTAAGTGACTTGCCCAGGGTCACACAACTAGTAAGTGTTATGTGTCTGAGGCCAGATTTGGACTCAGGTCCTCCAGAATCCAGGGCTGGTGCTCTATCCATTATGCCACTTAGCTGCCCCCTGGATTTTTTTATATTCAATTTTCCATTGAGTTCTGTTCTTTTTGTTACGAATACTTGGAAGTCTTTCAGTTCAACAAATATCAATTTTTTTCATTCAGAATTTTACTCAACTTTGCTGGATAAGTTATTCTTAGATGCAACCCCAGCTCCTTTGCTCTTTGAAATATAATGTTCCAAGACCTACAGTCTTTTAGTGCAGAAGCTGCTAGGTCTTGTGAAATCCTGATCATTTCCCCTAGTATTTAAAATTTTTTTCTTGTTGCTTGCAATATTTTCTCTTTAACTTGGGAATTTTTAAACTCAGTTATGACATTCCTGTAAGTTTTCTTCCTGGGATCTTTTTCAGGTGGTGATTGGTAGGTTAATTCTATTTCTACTTTACCTTCTTGCTCTAGAATTTCAGGGCAATTTTCTTTAATAATTTCTTGTAATATTGTATCTAGATTCTTTTTTTAGGTCAAAAGTTCATAATTTTTATAATTTAAGTCATGGTCCACTCCATTTTCAGACACCATTTTTTTTTTATTTTTTTTCCAATTTTTTAAACATTTTTATTCAAAGTTGTGAGTTCCTAATTCTATCCTTCCCTCCCTTCCTCCCTTTCCCCCCTCCCCGAGACAATGAGATATAGGTTATACATGTGCAATTATGTAAAACATTTCCATATCAGTAATTTTGTGTAAGAAGATTTGAATGAAAGAAAAATTGAAAGAAAGAAAGTGAAAAATAGCACTCTTCAGTCTGTATTCAATCAATATCAGTTCTTTCTTTGGAGGTGGATAGTATGTTTCATTATTAGTCCTTTGGGATTGTCAGATACCATTTTCTTAACCAGATATTTTCTTCTTGAGAACTAGAGTTGGGTTCAAATCCTGACTTTACTACTTCCTTATGTGATCTTGGCCACCTTTCTAGGTCTCATTTCCTCATCTATAAAATAAAAGGTTTAGCTGATCTCTCAGGTTACTTCTGGCTTTAAATCCTGTGATCCTTTGCATCTCTGCTTCTTTTCATGCCTGGTTATCTCTATATCCTTCTGATGTCCAGGAGGCCTTTATTTCTGAGAACTTGAGGTAAGAAGTATAGTCTATGTGTCAACCCAGCAAAGTCCCCTAATAGGCACATTTTTCTCTTTTCTCCAAAACTTAGAGCAGAGGTTCTTAACTTCTTTTGTATTTTATGGACCCCTTTGGCAGCCTAGTAAAACCTATGGATCCCTTCTCAGAATACTTTTTAAAAAAATTCATAATTGAAGGAAATGATAAATTTCTGTTGAAGGTGAGTAGAAATAAAGATTTTTTTTTTCATTTGAGTGTGTATATTCCTGAAATCTTTCCAGAAACCTATGGACTCCAGATTAGGAATTCCAGACTTAGAGAGTAAGGAATAGTGCTTGGTGGTAGTGGTTGACTAAGCATTGGAGGAACCAGAGAATGAACATTAGATCATCTCAGAGTAGAATGGGGTAGACAAGCAAATGGTGATAAGTATGATTTCTTATTCTTTCCTGGTGCTTTCCCACAAAGCTATGACATACCTTAGGAGCTTTCAAGGCCGTGTGATTCAGTGGAAAGAGTATTGGTTTTGGAGCAAGAGGTCCCAAGTTCTAATCCAAGCTCTGATGCTTACTACTTGTATGATGCTGGACAAACCCCTTTACCTACCTAGGCCTCTGTTTCCTTACCTGAAGACTAGATGATCTATAAGATACCATTCAGCACTAAAAAGAATTGTGGCAATGAAGTCTCATAGCTCTTCTCTGTAGGAGGAGAGATTCCCCCCCCTTCCCTCTGTGACTTTTCTCCCTTTTGTATACAAAGAACCCTGATTAGTGACATGAAAATTATTACGCCCATTTTACAGGTAGAAAACCAATGAGATGGTGAAGTCACAGCTTGCAATCAGCTCTACCACATTCTCTGCTCTCACCAGGTGTGCCATTGCCTCTGACTTCCTATGAATATGGTAGTTGGAGTAGGATCAAAGAAGGCTTTGCTCTCCTTTGTTACAAACACTACAAAGGGCAATTTCAGACTTCAGATGTCACTCAGCATAATCTTCCTGCCTGGAGCTTTTGTACAGATTTCAGAGACTAGACAGCAGGAAAACTACAAGAAAAACCACGTTGTTTGAGGAGGCCAATTGTCCAGGGACATCCCCGTCCTCCATCATGGGGTGATAGATTTAGAGCTGGAGGGGACCTTAGAGGTCATTAAGTCCAACCTCCTCACTATACAGAAAAGGAGAATGAGTGACAGAGGTGAAGGGGCATACCCAAGTAGGAAGAGACAGGACAGGGATTTATACCCAAGTTCCCTGATTCTAAATCAAGCATTCTTTCCATCATGACCCACCATCTTCCCAGGTGCTTAGCACCACCTGGACCCCCTTAGTAATCTGATAAAAAAAATATGAATTTAGAATGCATTAGAATATAGAGAGGGCAGCTTAGATGGCGCAGTGGATAAAATGTCATGTCTTGGAGTCAGGAAGACTCATCTTCCTGAGTTCAAATCTGGCCTCAGACACTCACTAGTTGTGTGACCCTGGGCAAGTCATTTCATCCTGTTTGCCTCAGTTTCCTCATGAGCTAGAGAAGGAAATGGCAAATCAGTTCAGTATTCCTGCCAAGAAAAACCCCAATGGGGTCACAAAGAGCCAGACAGGATCAGAAAAAAAGCAACTGAACAACAACAAAGACTATTCAGGCTAAGTAGCTCCTTGAGGATGGGTGGATAGACTGGTCATGTGATTTCATTAGACTAGGGAGCTCCTGATGAGAAGCTTTCTCTACTAAGGAAAGCATCATGGAGAGTTTTGAACACACCTTCACAGGAAAAGACCAAGAGGAGTGGGACCCTTCCTCCTTACTTCCAACAACCCCAACTCTTCTTTTGCCCAGCCCAACATTAATGCTTATGCAACATCCTCCCTCCTTACTTGCTATCCCCTATTCCCTTTCTCCTCATTTATATACAGAAACAATCTTCATGACGGGGTTTTTCCTAGTTACCAAAGAGTTGGAAAGGCAAATTGCTGTGTTTCAAGTTCTCTAGTAGGGCTCCCCCTAGACAACAAGTAGATGAAGAAAGAACTATTTAAGAAGATAAGAACAGGCTTGAAGAAGAGCCACATGGACCAATAAAAACCAAACAGCAGTGGTAAAGAAATTGGGTTAAGAAGTCTTTTTTTAAAAATAATATTTTATTTTTTTCACAATTACACATAAAAACAATTTTTGACATTCATTTTAAAAAATCTTGAGTTCCAAAATTTCCCCCTCCCTCACCACATCTCTCTCTGATATAGTAAACAATTTGAGATGGGTTATACATGTGCAGTCATGCAAAACAGATTTCCATATTAGTCATGTTGTGAAAGAAAGCACAGACCAAAAAAACCCCCACAAAATAAAGAAAGTGAAAAATAGGATGCTTTGATCTGTATTCAGACTCCATAAGTTCTTTCTCTGGAGGTGGATAGCATTTTACATCATGAGTCCTTTAGACTTGTCTTGGATCATTGCATTGCTGAGAATAGCTAAGTCATTCACAGTTTATCAGCATACAATATTGCTGTTACTTTGTACAATGTTGTCTTGGTTCTGCTTGCTTCACTTCGTGTCAGTTTGTGTAAGTATTTCCAGTTTTTTCTGAAATCTTTGTGCTCGTCATTTCTTATAATATATTGGCTCATATACAATCATATACCACAACTTGTTCAGCCAGTCCCCAGATGATAGGCATCCCCTCAATTTCCAATTCTTTTCCATCACAAAAAGAGCTGCTATAAAATTTTTGTACGTATAGGTCATTTTCCCTTTTTGAAGGACCTCTTTAGGATACAGAACTGGTAGTGGTATTGCTGGATCAAAGGGTATGCACAGTTTTATAGCCCTTTGGGCACACTTCCAAATTGCTCTCCAGAATGGTTGGATCAGTACGCAACTCCATCAACAATGCACTAGTGTTCCAATTTTCCCACATCTTCTCCAACATTTACCATTTTCCTCTTTTGTCATATTAGCAAATCTGATAGGTGTAAGGTGGTACCTCATAGTTTTAATTTGTGTTTCTCTTATTCCTCAATAGGAGCATTTTTTCATATTACTTTAGATAGCTTTGATTTCTTCATCTGAAAACTGCCTGTTCCTAACCCTTGACCATTTATCAACTGGGGAATGACTTGCATTCTTATAAATTTGACTCTCAGTTCTCTACATATTTGAGACATGAAGCCTTTATTAGAGATTCTTGCTATAAAATTTTTTCTCCAGCTTTCTGCTTTCTTTCTAATCTTGGTTGGATTGTTTTTGTCTGTGTGAAACCTTTATAATTTAATATAATAAAAATCCATTTTATATCCCATAATTCTCTCTCTTATTTGATAATAAACTCTTCCTTTCTCCATATATCTGACAGGTAAACTATTTCTTGCTCTCTTAATTTGTTTATAGTATCACCCTTTATGTCTAACTCGTACCCATTTTGACCTTATCTTGGTATACAGTGTAAGATGTTGTTTTATACATGGTTTCTGCCACACTGTTTTCCAGTTTTCCCAGCAGTTCTTGTCAAATAGTGAGTCCTTGTCCCAAAAACTGAAGTCTTTGGGTTTATCAAATACTAGATTACTATGGTAATTTATTACTGTTTATTGTGTACCTAATCTATTCCACTGATGCACCATTCTGTTTCTTAGCCGGTACCAGATTGTTTTAATGATTACCATTTTATAATACAGTTTGAGATCTGGTATGGCTAGGCTACTTTCCTTCACATTTTTAAAAATTAATTCCCTTGATATTCTTGACCTTTTGTTCTTCCGGATGAATTTTGTTATGATTTTTTTTCCTAGATCTACAAAAGAACTTTTTGGTAGTTTGATTGGTATGGCACTGAATAAGCAAATTAATTTAGGTAGAATTATCATTTTTATTATATTGTCTTGTTCTACCCAGGAACGATTACAATTTCTCTAATTTTTAGATCTGATTTTTTGTTAGAAAAGTGTTTTGTAATTGTATTCATATAGGTTTGTCTCGGCAGGTAGACTTCCAAGTATTTTTTATTGTCTACAGTTATTTTAAATAGAATTTCTCTTTCTATCTCTTGCTGCTAGACTTTGTTGGTAACATATAGAAATGCTGTTGATTTACATGGGTTTATTTTATATCCTACAACTTTGCTAAAGTTGTTAATTATTTCAACTAGTTTTTTTATCTGATTCTCTAAGTATAGCGCAATATCATCTGCAAAGAGTGATAGGTTTAAGGGTCCCTCATTCAAAACAACCTAGCTCTGGCTATAGATAATGAATTGCTCTGCCTAGCATCAAAAAAAGGGATGTTGGGGCAGCTAGGTGGCACAGTGGATAGAGCACCGGCCCTGAAGTCGGGAGGACCTGAGTTCAAATCTGGCCTCAGACCAAACACTTGACACTTACTAACTGTATGACCCCGGGCCAGTCACTTAACCCCAATTGTCCCAAAAAGGGGTGTTCCAGTCTAAACTCTTCCTTTTGAGAAGTTTATTAAAATTGTTAATAAAATCATAATAGCTATTGAGCCCCCAGGCTAAGATAAAAATCTTGGCTGTCTGGATAGGTGTGCAGCTCTTCAGTCCTGGTTACAATTTGGTGTATTCAAGCTAACACTATCATTCTTCTTCCTTATTTGTACTTTTTGCATTCAATTAAAGACTCAAAAAATAGTATCATTTTATCTTTATCTAGAGAAAGCTGGCTTAAAAGCTAGTTATTAAAATATTAAAACAGCAATTGAATCACTTGAAATGAAATGGAGGTGTAGTATTAAACATCCTTTCTTAAACTTTTAGGGCACCTAGGTGACTTGGGGATACAGTGCTGGGCCTGGAGTCAGGAGGACCTGAGTTCAAATTTGACCTGATACTTACTGTGTGACCCTGGGCAAGTCACTTAACCCTGTTTGCCTCAGTTTCCTCATCTGTAAAATGAACTGGAAAAGGAAGTGGGAAACCATTCCAGGATCTTTGTCAGGAAAACCCCAAACAGGGTCACAAAGAGTCAGATATGACTGAAACTACTAAAAAGCAGCTTAATATTTCAGGCAGAAAGGAAGTGGTAAGAAAAAGGAGACAGGAGGCATTTCGCCACTCTCCTGGATTCCAGGGCAAAGGTCACCACACTCTCTTCCCAGCTCTCGCTTCTGCCCGGGTAGATCAAGATGCTGACTGCTCTGGTGGATCCTGAACATGCTAAACACCATTCTCCTCTTTCTTTATTGTCTGTAGTCTGTGCATTTGTGTTCTGTTTGCCATAGCCACTTCCTTTTTGGGGGTGCGGAATGACTATTCTTTGTTTAAAATAAATTTGCATTTATGTCTTTTTTTATGTTGTCAAAAATTTCCCCAGTATCCTTCCTTTTTCTTCTTCCAGAGAGCCAATATAACATCAAGCATAACAAATATATTTTTTTAAGATAAAAGAAAAAGAGGAAAAAAAATCAACAAACCTGACCAATACCAAAATACACCACACTCATGGTCCTCTCCCCTCTGCAAAGGGTTGGGGTGGGAGATTATTTCTCATATCTCTTCTTTGGAGCCATGCTTGTTTTTGTGTTTTTTGCAACATTTTCTTTTGATTTTTTGGGTGGTTGTTGCTCCTTCTGGTTACACTGTTTTATCATTATGCATATTTTTTCCCCTTGGCTCTGTTTAGATCAGTCTGCATCGGTTCATATAGATCTTTCTATGCTTCCCTGTATTCAAATATACTTACAGCATAGAAATATTCCATTATATTCATGTACAAAAATTTGTTTGGCAATTCCCTAGTAAATGGGCACCTAGTTTGTTTCTAATTCTTTGTTATCACAGAAATTCTCCTATAAATATTTTGGTGTATATAGGGACTTTCTTTTTATCAATGGCCCCATTGGAGTATAAGTCTAATAGAGGAATCTCTGGGTCAAAACTTATGGGCATTTTAGCCACTTTATTTGCATAATTCCACATTACTTTCCATAATCATTGTATGATTGACAGTTCCATCAACAAAATACTAGTGTGCCTATCTTCCAACCCTTTAGAGACAGTTAGGTGGTACAGTTGACAGAGTGATATCCCTGGAATCAAAGAAAACCTGAGTTCAAATCCAGCCTCAGACAATTACTAGCTGTGTGACCCTGGGCAAGTCACTTAACCTTTGTTTACCTCAGTTTTCTAAACAGTAAAATGGGGATGATAATAATAGCACTTACCTTGAAGAATTGTTCTGAGGAACAAATGAGATTACATTTGCAAAAGCACTTAGCAGAATACCTGGCACATGTTAGGAACTATATAAATGCTTATTACTTCCATCCTCCTTTAAATATTGACTATTTTCATATTTTCAGAGTGTAAGGTGAAACCTCGGGGTTGCTGTGGTTTTCACTTTCATATTATTAGTGATTTGGAGACATCTTTCATATGATTGTTAATAGTTTGCATTTCTTCCTTTGAGAACTGTTTGTTCATATCCTTTGACCAATTATCTGTTGGGGAATGGCTTTTGCTTTTATTTGTATCTGTTAATTGTTTATATATCTTATATACCAAAGTCCCACTGAGAAGTTTAATACAGAAGTTTGTTTCCCATTTCATTGATTTTCTTATCCTTTGTGCATTAATTTTGTTTGTGCAGTAGCTTTTCAGTTTTATGTAATCAAAGCTATCTATATAATCTTTTATAATTATGTCTTTCCCTTTTGTGGTTAAGAATACATCTTAATTTTTTCCTATCCCCCCCCCTTTTTTGATTTTGCTCTATATTTCTTGCTCTCTTTTAGAGTCAATGATTTCTGTTTGGTCTATTCTAGTTTTGAGGGAGTCCATTTCTTGAGTGAGGCTTATCACTTTCTCTTCTAAACTACTTATTCTTTTTCCAATTCTTTCTTCTAGAGATTTCACTTCATTTTTTATCTCTTGCTTTATTTCTTCCAAGTATTCATGCAGTCCTGGTAGAAAATCTATTTTTCTCCTTTTGAGCCTCTTCTTGTAATTGTTGTGAAATTACTTTCTCCTTCTTTTGAGTAACCTCTACATTTGCAATAATGTTTAATGTTGATTTTTGTTTTCCTTTTATTCATCTATCCAGCTTTAATTCTTGAACTGGGGCTTTGTGTCAAGGCCAGCCTCTGTCCTCTGTTGCACTTTTGGGTGTCATGGTCAATCTTGCTTCATCTTGCCTTGGGTACCATGAGTTCCTGCTCTGACCTCCACCTCCCAGGTTTTGACCTCCCCTTTATCTTTGAGATTCAGAGTTCAGGATCTTCTCTGGTGTCTCAAGATGATTTCATGGATATTGAAATCTCTGAGTCTGAGATGTCCTCCTGGACTGAATCATGCTACAATGTGCTAGTTGCTACTCACAGCTTTCATGCTCCCTTTTTCTGGGACTTTCTGACTACTCTGGTATTCATCAAGGGAGCCCTCTACTCTTCCTCCCTCTAGATACAGAGCCTTGCCAGTATGTGTATGTAAATACATATTTAAGTATATATATATATATATGTATATGTGTGTGTATGTATATGTGTATATGTATATATGTGTGTATATATACATGCATACACACATACATACATGAAATATGTTGTTGGCTTATTTTTGCTTGTATTAGAAGGTTACCACGGGCTGGCACTGGCTTTTCTGGCAACTCCCTTTCCCATTGCCCATGGTTTTCTGGATGATATTTTTGTGCAGCTCAGAGATGGAAGAAGACACTTACTATGAGTCATTAGATTTCTCAATCATTATTTGATCTGGTGCGAACTTTAGGGTTTTTCTGAAGAGAGTTTACAGGAGTTGGGCAGTCTGCTCCCTGTTTAGTTACTTATCTTGGCCAGAAGTCATCACTCTGGGTTCTAAAAAGCTATGCTAGCCAAGCGGAAGCTTAAAAGTGTTTTACCAACTTAGAAAGTCTTTGAGTATGATTCTGGTAACAGATTGTCTCCTCTTGGAGGCCAGCCTAGCTTAGGAAGGAGAAGCTCATCTCTAGTAGGCTGGCCATTTGGTAATAAATTCTTTGGCCATGGGAAACTTTGAAAGAAGGACAAAAAGAGAGTAATTATCAGTTTTTGGTGGCTCCCTTTGGCTTTTGCAATGACAGTGGTGGAGTGGTGACAAGAAATTAAAGGATACTAAGGATTACATAATTTTGGACTCTTTATAACTATTCGCTTAGCTGTTGATACTCTATGTGTGAGATTTTTGTTGAGCAACCAATGAATTAATGTACTACTAAAGTGACTGAATCATAAAAATATTGACATATCCATTGTAGATGAAATCAGAAGACAAGGAAATTGTGGCTAAGTGGAAGGATGGGTCATAGGTTCTGAAATGGATGAGGATAATCAGAAAAAATCTGTCATAAAGATAATTGCAACTTATATGTAAAATGCATTGTAGAGCATGGAGAGAACTATGAATAATCAATCAATGGATCAACAAGTACTTATTAAATGCCTACTGTTTGCCAGGTATTGGGTTAGACACTGGGACTACAAATACAGTAATGAATGAGAAACAATCTCTCAAGGAGCATAGTAATGGGGAAGATACCAAGTGTATACATTTATCTATGTGTGTATGTGTGTGTGTATGTATTCATGCACACACACAGAGAAACTTGGTGTCCTCCTCATTATCCAATGGATAGTTCCTAGATGTGTATATAGTATACAGACATATATATATATATACATATATGCATATATAAATAGGTATATATCCCAAGACCCACATATTTATCTCTTTCTTTATATGGTACGGATGATTCACTGGATAATGAGGAAGATACTCTGTGTGTGTGTGTGTGTGTATGTATGTATGTGTGTGTATGTAAAAACACATACATACCAACATATACACATTGATAGATACATAGATAAGGACTATGCACTATCCACTGATATAGGGAACTCTCAGGCAAAGAACTTACTCTACTAACGCAGTTCAGCACCTAATCTACACTTTCTATTTATAGAGAGGTGCTTAGAATCTAAGAGGATTAATGATTGCCCATATAGCCTATATGTGTCTCTTGAACTCAGGTCTCACTGACTCTGAGGCCAATACTCTACCCAGCATATAATGCTTCTTTTGTGTATAAGTGTATGCAGAATAAATAATAAAGATAATAAATAAAAAGTAGTTCAATACAAGGTATTTTGGGAAGAAGGACATTAGCATTTGGTGGGGAAGGAATCAAGAAAAGCATCATATAGAAGGAGATGATTAAGCTGCATCTTGAGGAAAGACACGGATGCTAGGAGGCAGAGGTGAGGAGCGAGTGCATTCCAGACATGGTTGGCAGTCAAGGTGAAAGTACAGTTGTGGGAGATGAATGCTATGTTTGAGAAAGAGAGAAAGCCAGTTAGGCAAGATCATGGAGAATGGGAGAGGGAGTAATAATCAATCAGGCCAGAAACATAGATAGGGACCAAGATGTGAAGGACTTTAAAAGCTAATCAGAATTTACATTTTATCCTCCAGGAAAGAAGGAGTCACTGCAATTGGTTGAATGTGATCACATGGTGTGATATGGACTTAAGGAAAATACTTTGATAGTAGTGTGTAGGATGGCATGGAGAGGTGACAGATTTGAGGCAGGAAGCTCAATCAGGAGCCTGTGGAGAAAAAAACAAACAAACAAACAAAAAAATAAACCCCGCCCCCCCCCCTCCAAAAAAGTGAAAGATGATGATACCTGAACAAAGATGGTAGCTGTGCGATTTCAAATCAAGCCAACGTATATATCGATAGTCAGTGACTTTAATACGAAGGTTGGCACAGGGTAGGGTGGGGAAAAATATCTTGGAAGACATAGCTCAGGATCAAGAAATCTAAGCCAAATGCTTGTAGACTATTCAGAGGCCTATCTATCATGAATACTTCCCTCCAGGAGAGATTCAATAGGCACTGGACATCTCAAGAAATTAAATTGATTGGGCAGAACCAAGATGTCAGAGTAGAAGGAAGTAATGCAGATGAGATCCCATCCACAACTTCTCTTAAATGATTTATAAAATGCATCAACCAACAAAGGCTATGGACAAACAGCTCGCAAAAGAATTGTAAAGTATTCACAACCAAAAAATGCTCAAACTCACTAATAATAAGAAAAATGCAAATCAGCAACTGAGCAATTCACTTGTAAGTCATGATGACATCACTTTCCCAATGCCATGGTCCTCTTTGAGGAAGAAGGATAAACACCACCACCACCACCACCACCAAGAAGGTTTCACCTCATACCCTGCAAATTGGCAAAAATGACAAAAATGGCAACAGTCAATATTGGAGAGGTTGTAGGAAGATAGGTACACTAATTCATTGTTGGTATAACTGTAAAACGGTGAAACCATTTTGGAAAGCAATTTGGAATTACGGAAGTAAAATCACTAAATGTCCACACCTTTGAACCAGAGACTCTATTATTTGGCTCATACCCCAAGGAAGTCATTGATAAGAAAAAAGTCCCCATATACTCCAAAATATTTATAGCAGCGCTCTTGGTGATAGCTATCATTTGGAAAGAAGATAGATGCTCATCAGTTAGGGAATGGTTAAACAAATTCTGGTACAAGAATGCAATGGAATACTACTACACAGTAAGGAATGATGCATGTGGTGAATACAGAGAAGCCTGGAAAGATCTATGTGAACTGATGCAGAAGACAAGAAAACAATATATGGTGAAAAGTAACTAAACAATGTAAATGGAAAGAAATATAATACACCAACAAAATCAAAAGTAAATGTAATACAATTATAAAGATCAAGTGGGACTCAAACGAAGAGATATAAGAAGACATTCCCAATTAACCTATTCCTTCATGGAGGTGGGAGGTCCACAGGTGTTACCATTTCAAAAGTTTTCTGACTTTCTTAATGTACCAACAGTTATATTATCTTTTTTTCTAAAAAGAAAGTGCTATTTGTCATATTGGATTTGAAAGGGGAGGTACATGGGATACTATGGGATGTAAGAAATAGAAAACAGCAATAAAAATTATTTTAAAAGTGCACCAGACCAAGTCCTGCTGGATAAATCCAGAAAATGTCACAGGGAGTCTTTGTGTAGTCAAGGTCAGCATAGGGAGACAGAGAGGTCTGAAGACACTCCAGTACACCAGCACAAAAAGAGGTCCTAGACTCATACTAGTACACCCCTAGATCCATACCAGACATGGTAATGGGAACAGGTGCCAACCTGCAGCTTTGTCACCCACTGCCCAATTCTGGGTTGTAGATCCAAGGCAGAATGAGAAGAGGACCTGTGCACAGTCTGATGCTGTTTGGCAGTGATGTTACCTTTGTCTGGTAGGTAGACTCTGGGTGGTATACCGAGAAAGAACAAAATTCAGAGGCCAGCAGCAGCAGAGATGTGATTCAGAACCTAAGCTTAGAGTAGGGTCTCGCTTCTACCATCTAGCCCAGCCTACAGAGGAAAACCCAGGCAGGAAACCCAGACCAAAGGAGAGCCTACCATTCTCCCTCTCTGCGACAACAATGCTTTTCAGCTGGCTAGTAGGGACAGAGTCTATTAGCAATCTATTCTTGCATAAATTCAAACCTAGGTCAGAAATTTGAAGACCTCAGATGAGGCAGGTAGCAATCAGACTTTCCTCTGAATCAGACCCCTTTGAGAGCAATGAAAACTTGCAAATGCCCAACCTATCTCCGAGATCCCTGAATGATACAATACTCAATACCCCAAGAAAGAAGCAGCAGGGATCAGCCCAGATCTTTCCTTCAGAAATGTGGTAGAGACCAGTTTAACAACAAGTCTGAGGTCAGGAACTAGGCTGGAAGAATGGGCAAACAAGAAAAGAACCCCTCCATAAAGAGATCTTATGGTGACAAGGACATTCAAGACACAAACAGAAAAAGAGAATGACTCCAAAACACCAACAAGCAAAACCTTCAGAGAAAAACACAGCTTAGGCACAAACTTAACTACAACTCCTAGAAGACAAGAAGCATTAAAATGCTTTATAAATGGAATAAGAATGCTAGAGGAAAAAAATGGAAAAGAAATGAGAGCTAGGGAAGAAAGAATTGGAAAGGGAGTTAACAGATTGGCATAAGAGGTACAAAACTTCTCCCAAATAACACATTTCTTGAAAATTTGAATGGACCAAATACAAGTCGATGACTTCATAAGGCAACAAGAAATACTAAAACAAAGTCAAAAGGCTGAAAAAATTAAAAGAAAGTATAATGTGTCTCATAGCAAAAATAATCAGATAATAAGGGGAGCCTTCACTTAGTAAGAGTGGAGGATAACAGATTTATTACTGTTCTGGCATGCAGGGAATGGCAAAAGACCAAGAGAAAGGCCTCTAGTACAGTGGATGGACTCTCTATGGAAGATTTATGGGAGGTCTTGTCTAAGAAACGCAGAGATTTGCACGGTTGAGAGCTGCACTTTGGGAAGAGCACTTATATTGATGAGGTAATTTAAATCCATTAAGCAGAAGTGTCAAATATGTGACCCATAGGCCAACAGAATCAGATTAAAATACAACTGGGTAATATTTAACAAAATAAATAAAAAATACAATAGAACATAAATAATGTTGATATGTATTTTTCTGAGTAAATGTGCAGCTTGCAGGGATATTATGTGTGGTTTAGTGGCCTTGCTTCTATTTGAGTTTCACAACATTACATTAAAGTATTGGGGTACACACTGCTTTAGAGCTAGAAGTTATATATATATATATATATTTCCCTCTGTCATTTTGTCTCATAACAGTCCTATGAGATAGGCAGGACAATACTTTATTCCTATTTTATAGGTGAGGAAATTGAGATTCAGAGGAGTTAAATGACTTGTCCAAATTCATATAACTAGTCATCTGGAATTCCAATCTGGTTTCCTGAAGTCCACTCATTTCCCTGTCACATCATGCTCTCTCATAATCTCATATCCTGGCTCAGCCCTACTTAACCTTATGTATTCTCTATCATGATCCTGAGCTTCTATTAGGCAGTCCTTTTGATCCCACCATGATCTTTTCTGCCCTGGAATGGCCTACTATCTTCACTCATGCCTTCACTCCTCACTCTCTTTCCATCTGTACTCCACACCAAACTTGGGCTCTGCCCCTGGGGCCCCAAGCTCTGATAGGTGAATTTTGGCTTTATCTTTCAGAGCAGTCCCAGCAATCTCCGTCCCCTTCCCTTTTCAACATTCTTTTATGTGTTGTCTTCCCTTATTAGAATGTAAGCTTCTTGCAGGCAGGGACTGTCTCGCTTGTATTTATATCACCAGGGATTAGCATAGTGTCTGTCACATAAGCATCACATAAATGCTCTCTCTCTCTCTCTCTCTCTCTCTCTCTCTCTCTCTCATCTATTTGAATCTCATTCATCCATTAAAGCTCCAGCACTCACTGACATATCTCCCCCTCTCTGAATTATCATCCTGAGGGCACCACAGAATAGATATCACTTCATTTCACCTCAAATGTTTCATGTGTATTAGTGCTTTCTCCCTACTTAGACTGTAACCTCTTAGAGAGAGTAAGAAGCACGTCTTATATAGGCAGGTCTGCTTTCTTCCTGCTGCATATTTGGTCACTTCTGCTCATCCCATGATGCTTGAAAGTCCCCCCCTTGATTTCACTGCTCTCCATCTCAGGCAACTTCACTTAATGGTCATTTTCCTCTTGAAGCAGCCCAATGAAGGTGAACTAATTCTCCTTTCACCTTCTCCTTACTGACACACATTCTCCCTCTTGTGGCAAGTAGGGTAACTGCAGAGTTAGAACATCCCAAAGAGCAAATAGGGGTTGTGGGCGCGAGGTGGAGAAGAACAAATGATCCATTTTCCCCATGCTCTGTTTTCTGAGCAACATTGACAAAGGGGAACAATTCCATTATTAGGATATTAGGATGGGAGGGAGACTTGGTGAGACTTGGTGGAAGGAATTGTGAATGTTTTGGTCTGGAGAAAGAAGACATAGCTGAGAGATGACTGTTTACAAGTATTTGAAAGGTTGACATGCGAAAAAAGGCTTACACTTATTATATTTTGTCCCATGGGGCAGACCCAGATACAACAGGTAGGTATTGTAGGAAGACAGATTTTTGATCAATATGATAATCAGTGAGAAGCAGCATGGGGCTGTTGGTCTTGTAGTGCTGGTCTTAGACTCAGGAGACCTAAATTCAAATCTCACCTTTGACAGTTGGTAGCTGTGTGTCTGTGGACAAGTCATTTAATCCCTCAGTTTCCTCATCTGTAAAATGGAGATGATAAAACCGGAACTACCAGCTTCACAGCATTATACCTAATGAATGAAAAAATATTTGTTGAGCCCTTACTAAGTGTAAAACACTGACGATATAAATAGAAAAATAAGATCGTTCCTGCTCTCAAGGAGTTTACCTCCTAATAATAATGATAACAATATTAATAGCTAGCATTTATATGGAGCTTTATATATGTTAACCCATTTGAACCTCACAATAGCCCTGTGAGGTATGTGCTATTATTATCCTTGTTTTACAAATGAGGAAAATTAGACACAGAGAGGTTTACTGACTTACCTAGGTTCACATAAGCTAGTGAGTGTCTGAGGCAGAATTCAAACTCCAGTCTTTCTGACTCCAAGGCCTATGATATATCCACTGAGCACCTAATTCTCATAGGGGAAGACAACCCATCTAGGAAGTTTTAGCCATATCAAAGGATGCAGCATCAAAGCAGATGGTAACATATCTTCTTTAGCATCATTTCCATTTAAAAAATCTTACATATTTCTGATGTTCAATGATTTGACAGTACCAAGAATGTTGGTGTTCTGAATTTACTTCTCTGGATCTTTAGTAGCTGTAGCTACTGACGAGGTGGGAGCTCTAGCACCTGGAGACGCAGTTGCAAGGGGGCAGCTAGGTGGTACAGTGGATAGAGGATCTGGGGTCAGGAGGCCCTGAGTTCAAGTCCAGCCTCAGACACTTGACACTTACTAGCTGTATGATCCTGGGCAAGTCACTTAATCGTAATTGCCTAAAAATCCCCCAATGGATGCATTGCCAGGTTCATTTCTATCAGGGTTGCTTCCCTAGATGACAGCTGTGGGGGCTGGGCTGGAAGTCTAGACCAATGGTGTGGGGGACACTCATATTCTCTGAACTTTCAGGCTCATGGTGTTTGGCTCTTTCTGCTAGGGGAGAAGTGTAGCATGTACCATCTCCTGTCTCACCTTTGGGCCACATTGATGTTTCAGTGGAAAGAAAAATGCTGTATAAATGTAAATTGTTGCTACTATTTTTAATCATAGTATCTATGGGGTGGGTTTTTTTTGGGGGGAGGGGTGTGGAATGGAGTCTAGAAGAGCTGGATTCTAGTTCTGAGACTGACACTGACTCATTGTTTACATAATAAGTACTGTGAGCCGAAATTTCTCTATTAAATCAGAATACTAACCCCTTTCTCGTTTTTAGCTGCATATGTAAAAAAAGAATATAAGAAATAGCTTTGGAAAAATCTCCAAGGAAATGTAATTTTAGATAGAAGCTCCCCCAGAAAACTCTTTCACATCTGGGAAGAAGCAAATGAATGAAATTGTGTTCTTTTGCAAATCAAAAGAGCCAGATTTCTTTTTGGAATCCTGGCTTCCCAAGTTTTTAGCCTTTCTAAATAAACACAGACTAAGTGCCATGAGTTCTAAAGTAGATTGAAATGAATAGTATGGACCAGATCTTCCATAATGGCTTATTAGTCTATCACTTGTGATTAGAGAGTGTTTGAAAGGGGAGAAGCTGTAAGAAGAGCCCAAAGCCTGATTCCTCTCCCCTTCCCTCCAGCCCCGGGAAGCTTTCCTCCTCACACCAGGTGGTTTCAATGGAGCCCCGGCAGGCTTCCCGAGACACCTAACTACCACTTTCTGCTTCTTTTTATGGTTGTCTGGCCCCAACCTCTGTCTAACTCACTAGAAGACCTGAGGAAGCTATCTACCCACCCATTCGTTCATTCTGTGCTCAAATAACACCAAATGAGATGACATATGCGAAGCATTCCATAAACTGGAAACCACTATATAAATGGTCAGTTATATTATCATCCATTCACTCACCAAATATTTGTAAGGCCACACACTGTGTGAGCACTGTGAAAATACTCTGGGAGATGAGAAATATAAGGCACAATCTTTGTTCTTAAGTAGTTGACAGTCTAGTTCGAATAAACTTTAGCTATTGTATTTACCTATCTCCCTCATATTTATTCTGTATATGTGTGTGTGTGTGTGTGTGTGTGTGTGTGTATGTCTCCTTGTCTCCCCCACCCCATTACAAAGTAAACTCCTAGAAAGTAGGGATTATTTCTTTCTTTCGCAGTAGATAGAGTACTGGGCCCAGAGCCAGAAAGACCTGAGTTAAAATCCAACTTCAGATACTTACTAGCTGTGTGACCTTGGGCAAGTTATTTAACATCTGTTTGCCTCAGTTTCATCATGTGTGAGATGGGGATAATAATAGCACCTCTCCCTCCCCCCAAGGTTGTTGTCAGGATCAAATGAGATAATAATTGTGAAGAGCTTAGTGCAATGACTGGCACATTGTTGTTATTACTGAGTCATTTTTAGTTGTGTCTGACTCTTCATGACTCCATTTGGGATTTTCTTGGTAAAGATAATGAAGTGGTTTGCCATTTCCTTCTCCAGCTCATTTTACAGATGAGGAAACTGAAGCAAGTAGGGTTAAGTGACTTTCCTAGGGTCACTCAGTGTCTGAGGCCAGATTTGACATCAGGAAGATGAGTCTTCCTGACTCTAGACCCTGTACTCAATCCACTACGACACATAGCTTCCACTGACTGCATATAGTAAGTGCTTAATAAATGTTCACTATTATTTTTATAGGGGCAGCTAGGTGGCACAGTGCATAGAGTGCTGGGCCTGGAGTCAGGAAAAGTCATCTTGGTGAGTTCAGATTTGGCCTCAGATACTTACTAACTGTGTGATCCTGGAAAAGTCAATTAATGCTGTGACTTTTAAAACTATTATTATTATTATTATTATGTGTGTCCCTAGCAGTTGGCACGTCACTGGAGCTTAAAATGCTTATTGGTTGGTTAAGATGTACACATTAAAAGTTTAATAACTATCCAAGAATTAGGGGACAACAGGAGGCAACAAAACAGGGAGTGTTACGCAGTAATTGCCAAATGAGCAGATCAGTCAATAAAAGCAATGATTTCATAAGGAGAGGTGTTTGTGAGCTGCTGCAGTCAGGGAAGACTTCCTGGATGAAGACATTGTGGTTCACCTAGTGGCTGATGCTACCAAAGAGGAAATGTATACAAATATAATCGTGAGTCAGCAGAAAGAATTGAAAGAGAGAGGCAACTGTGGCATTAGTGGATAGAACCTGGACCTGGAGTACAATTCAGGCACTTTTTTGGGTACTCGTAAGCTGTGTGACCATGGACAAGTCACATATCTCTTCAGAGCCTCAGTTTCCTTATCTAAAATGGGGATAATAAGACCTACGGTACCTCCCTCTGAGAGTTTGTTCAATCATTTTTCAGTCATGTCTGACTCTTCCTGACCCCATTTGGGGTTTTCTTGGCAAACATACTGGAGTGCTTTGTCATTTCCTCTTCCAGCTCATTTTGCAGATAAGGAAACTGAGGCAGACAGGGTTAAGTGACTTGCCCAGGATCACACAGAAAGTAAGTGTCTGAGGTCAAATTTGAACTCAGGTCTTCTTGACTCCAGGCCTGGCACTGAACTACCTAGTAGACCCTCTGAGAATTATTAGGCTAAAATGAGATAATGTTTATAAAATACTTTTCCAACCTTAAAGCACGTGACTAATGTCAGCCATTATTAATGCCACTTTGAAAATAAGGTCCAATGATCTGCCAGCCTTCTTTTATCAATGATATACGAAAGTGAGAAAGAAATAAAATTACTCCATCTTGGACATTTCCCACTGCCTTTATATAGCCATTTGGGAGATGTTCTGAAAGTCTTAGTTCAGTTTTAAGCTTCAATGGTTAATGATAGTTTAATAATGATACGTTCTTAAGCTTCTCCTCGCCAAAGCCAACCCCTCTGCATGCACAAGTGATCCCATTTCATTCTCTCTCCTCCTCTAGCAGCTCGACCCCATTGCTGTCATTCCCACTCTCTCATTTAACCTTAGATCTCTCCTTGTCTGTTGACTGCTTTCCTACTGTACACAAACTCATCCATGACTCCTCCATCCTCTAAAAACCATCACTTGATTCACCCATCCCTGACAACTGTTATCCCATGTGTTCTTGTTTTTTGTGTCTAAACTCTTCGAGAAGGTCCAGTTTTCTCTCACTTTCTTCTTAACTCTTCAAAGTCTAGCTTCTCACCTCATCATTCAATGGAAACTTCTCTCTCCCAAGTTACTAATGATCTCTTTCCTGCCAAATCTAATGACCTTTTCTCAATCCCCATTTTCTTGACCTCTCTGCGGCCTTTAACAGTCTCCATCACCCTCTTCTCCTTGGTACTCTCTTCCTTCTATGTTTTCATAACATTACTTTCTCCTGGTTCTCCTACTATCTGCATGCTTCTTCTCAGCCTTCTTTTCTTTATCCAGGTGCCTGCTACCCTTGGGTGTCTTTAGAGCTCTGTCCTGGGCTGTCTTTTTTCTTCCCCTATTCCATTTCTCTTAGTGATCTTATCAATTCCCATGGATTCAATTGTCATCTCTATGTTTATGATTCTCATATCTACTTATCCAGCCCTAATCTCTCTGCTGATCTTTGGTCTGGCATCTCCAACTCCCTGCTGGACATCTTGAACTGGATATTCTGTGGACATTTTCAAATGAACATGTCCCATACTGAATTCATTATCTGTCCCACCGCAAGCCTCCTATTTCTCAAACTTCCCTAATACTATGGAGGGTGCCATCAACATCTCCATCTTCTAGGCTCGAAACCTAGGTGTCATTGTCAACTCCTGTCTCTCTCTCACCTCTACTATCCAATCCATTCCCAAGGCCTGTCAAATTTATTTCCATAACATCTCTCAATTATGGCCCCTTCTTTCCTCTGACACTGCCACCACTTTGGTGCAGGCCCTCTCCTCCTCAAGACTGTACAATACAATCACAATTGTACAACAGTACAATTACAAATACGATAGCCTGCTGATAGCTCTGCCTGCCACAAGTCTGTTCGACTTCAGTCCATCCTTCACTCAGCTGGCCAAAGCGATCTTCCTAAAATACAGGTCTGACCACATCACCCCCATTTACTCCATATAATGCCAGTGGTTCCCTGTCACCTCCAGGATCAAATATTAAACTCTCTGTTTGGTCTTCAAAGCCCATCCCAATCAGGCCCCTTCCTACCTTTCCAGTCTTCTCATACCTTACACCTTCCTCTCCTTCACTAACTCTTCATCCCAGTGACACTGGCCTCATTATGGTTGCTCCAACAGGATATTCCATCTCCAGACTGGGCATTTTCACTGGTTTCCCCCCATACCTGGAATATGCTTCCTCCTTATCTCTGCCTCCTGCCTTCCCTGGCTTCTTCCAAGTCCCAACTAAAATCTCAAATTCTACAAGAAGCCTTTCCTAATCCCTCTTAACTCTAATGGCTTCACTCTGTTGATTATTTCCAATTTATCCTTTATATAGCTTGTTTGTATATAATTATTTTCATGTTGTCTCCTCCATTAGATTATGAGTTTCTCGAGGGCAGAGATTGTAGTTTGCCTTTCTTTGCATCCCTAGTGCTTTGCCCATAGCGCAGTGCCTGCCATATATTAGGTGCTGATTAAATTATTATTGACTGACTAATATCTTAATAAGCTTTCATAGCTTAAAACTATAATAAGAATTTTGGAATACCCCATATACAAAGACTAAATGAGACACTAATTCAGGTGTTTTGGAACTTGGCCTTTGTAGCTCAAGTCAAATGCTGTCTGGTTGTTGTTGTTTGTCCTGCATTCTCAAAGAGTACCATGACATCAGGGAGGTGATGCCAAGACATGCAAGTGAATTGGATTTAAGTGAGGCAGGACGGTGCAAGGTCACCAGCCTCACTTTTTCCTCCGGAGCCATATGGGTCCAATGGAAAGATATAGATCAGGATGATTGAAGAGGCCCTGGATGCAGTGGGGGGACCTGGGCCTTTTTAAGCTGAGGTCTTTAACAGGTCTCAGTTTGATTGAAGAGGCTGAGTTGCTAGTGGGGAGAAGCTGGTTGCTTCACCATCGAAACTGCTTTTTGGCTATAGTGGAGCTACAACTCTAGAGAGGTCTGGAACTCATGCTTTTTTGTTGGCACAGAGTTGGTACTGGAAATATTGTGATTCACAGGAGGATGGGCTGACAAGGGAAGAGAGTTTAGGAGGTGGCTACAGAAATGTTTCCTGCTTTCTTTTGCTCTTGGTACAAGCACATTCTCCAGCATGGGATGGTTCCCACTCCCTGGAGTCACCTCTGACATTTCCTAAGTCATACTCTGTCTTCATTTCTAAAGAGAAAGAGAATTTTGAAAGGCAGGACAGCTTCTTCAAGGGATTGGAAGTGAATGACCTATAAAGGCAGCATTACCAAACACACACTCAGATGCTGTCTGGTTAGACAAAGTGCCTTGAGCCTGTTCAAACAGCAAAGACAGGAGAGGGAACAGTAAGGAACTTCTAAATTAAAAGTCTAAAACCTGACTTTTCTTCTAACTTGCTGTGTAATCTTTAGTTAGTCATCAAATGTGGTGGGAGTGCTCGATTTCTTTGGCTCTAATAGGGGGATAATTCTCCAATTTCTTTTTGTTGATTTTGTAGCCTATTAAATGATTAGAAGACACTTTTTTTTTCTGACTGTATAATTTAAGACTCCAGACTATTCAGATACAGGTTCTCTATAGACTGTTCTTTTAGATGATAATACACAGAGGGATAATTGATGGATAGATAACTCTATTGGGATCCTTATAACACATGAAGAAATCCAGAGGAAGGCCCAAGCCTGGTCGGTGGACCTCCAATGGAGGATTTACTGGAGAACGTGGATAAGAGACCCATAGGAAAAGAAGACATGGCTAGAGTGTAATTTATAGCTATGGTGGGAGGGTACTCACATCAATAAAATCACAGGTCCTGCATGGTATCTAAATAACAACAACAACAATGATAACTAGTATTTATGTAGTGCATTAAAGTTTGCAAAATGTTTTACAAGTATCTCATTTGATCGTTACAACAGCACTAGGAGGTGCTATGATTATCCCCATTTTGTGTATGAGGAAACTGAGGCACATAGAGATGAAGTGACTTGTCCAAGGTCACACAACTAGTGAGTGTCTGAGGCTGGACTGGAACTCGGGTTTTCCTGACTCCAGGTTCAGTCTTCTATCCGCTGCGCCACCTTGGTGTAGTCTCAGTGTTACTGCCCTGTTAATGCTTTTAACAGCTGTTTTCATTGTGTGTGTTTGTGGTTCAGGGCTGTCCCTGGGTATTCTTGAACCAGGAGCAGCATTGTACAATGTTTCTTAGCATTTGAGTGAAGCATGTCATGTAAGTGTACTCTCTTCTGCGTGCCTTACCCCAGAGAACCTAGTCTGGACACACAGTCTGCATGTTGTCTGTCTTTAAAAATCACTGGACCTTTCAGTTGGTAGAGGCCTCAAAAGCCAGCTAGTCCAGCCCATACCTGAAGGGGGCATCCCTTCTGTATGATCTACTTTGCCAATTCCTCATTGATTTCCTCTTTTTGTCCGAGTGGTCTGTAATATACACCAAATGACAGTCATTTTAAGGTCTTTCTCTGACCTTCACCCACTGCCCTTCACCATGCTTCCTTACTTTGGTTCTTGGATTTCCTCACATAAATACACCTTTTAAAATATATAATGTTCCTTCCTTGCTCCTTTTGAATAAGGTTTGCCTACCCAAAGCCATGGCCCACTAATTGTCTCTTTGACCTGCGGAGTCAATTTCACCTCCTTGTGTTGCAACCCCTATTTCTTCTTGCTTATTCATCATAGCACCCTAGATTTTGAGCTGGAAGGGACCCTAGAAGTCATTGAGTTCAACTACCTTGTCTTAGAGATGAGAAAACTGAAGCCCAGTGAGTTTAAATAACTTGCCCTGGATTGTACGTCTAGTAAGCGTGGTAGAGGATATGAACCCACTTCTTGACTCCAATTCGAACATTCTATCTACTAAACTATCCTGTCTTGACTTACTTAAACTTTGGGCATTTGCATACAGATGCTTGAGGTCAGGAATTTCACTATTGGCTCGTATCTTAGGTTTGTCTCCTGTGAACTTATAGGTGTTTCCTTGACTCTTCTTCATTG
Organism: Vombatus ursinus; assembly: GCF_900497805.2. NCBI lineage: Eukaryota > Metazoa > Chordata > Mammalia > Diprotodontia > Vombatidae > Vombatus > Vombatus ursinus. The sequence goes on from NW_020954591.1 coordinate 22,298,845, forward strand.
TAGCAACTCTCCATGGTTTCTATCCTGGGGAAACACACAGGCAGTCTTGTCCCTTCCCCATCCTTTTTCTTTTAAAACTTTTTTGATTGGATTACATACCTAAGGAATTTGTTTGTTGTGCAGGAAGTTGTAACTAGATAAATGTTATGGCAATTTCCAGTTATAGGATTCTAGATTCCTCACTTTCCAACTTGGACTTTCCATCCTGACAGAAATGGTTAACTAGAGGTGCTACTGTTTGTAAATATTCACAAATTTCATTATTCATAATTGCCATGGTCCCTACAAAAGAGCATTCAGGACTTTATGAATATTTTCCTAAAGGGTGATAATTATGGCAGAAGAGGGAGAGACACAGAACATAGAGAAATAAAAGGCAGCTAGCTGGCATAGTGGATAGAGCTCTGGGCCTGGAGTCATGAAGACTTGATTCAAGTCTGGCCTCAGACACTGACTGTGACCCAGGGAAAATCACTTAGCATCTGTTTGTCTTAGTTTCCTCATCTGTGAAATAGTGATAATAATAGCATCTACCTCTCAGGGTTGTAAGGATCAAATGAGATAATATTCTCAAAATGCCTGGCATATAGTAGGTGCTTAATAAACACTTGTTTCCTTCCTTCCTTCCTTCTTTCCTTCCTTCCTTCCTTCTTTCTTTCCTTCTAAGCTGACTGTAACATCAGCATTAACACTGGGCAACTAAGAAACTGTTAATTATTATTTGCTTACTAGTGTTCTGGGAACAATATTCTAAAGACCTGCCATATGCAGGTTAGGTTAGGTTTTCCTTAAAAGTTATTGGCCTCAAGTTTTAATTTCCTCAGTGAGCAAAGACTTCTTGGTAAGCCCAGTCACAAAACCGGCTAGGACATAAGGCACTGGAGCTCCTTTCTCAGATTTCTGACCGCAGACCAGCAGCATGACCAATACCATGACCAAAACAGAAGAGTTGCAAGGTTAGATCAAGGTTCTGTCTTCAATAAATATTTTTTTCCTGCTTTTGAAATCCATTCCCTGCTATGGCTAAGCAAACCTCCTTGTCCTAACTGTCAGATAAACTGTGAGCGTCTCCTTTCCTTCCAGTCTTGGACCTGAGTCATAGCCCAGCCTGCTCACCTCTCTGGCCTATTACAACCAGATTTGAAAATATTTACACTTTATAATACAATTCATTCCAAAGTACAAGCAAAACAATAGACACATTTTCTATGCCTTTTATTTATGAAACTTTGGTCGTAGCAACACTTGAAGACCAAGTACTAAACTGTAGTGGGGGTTTTTAGCCGGGTTGCGATCCACAACAGTAGGTGGGAGCACACATGCTGATGAAATGACAGATCTCTGAAAGGGTAGCATCAGAATTTACATATGCAAAGCAGGAGCAGAGACAATTAGCATAGACAAAATTTCAGCTTATATGTGAACCTTTGGCATCTAATTTGTCTCTAAGATCACAGAAATGTTGCAGGTATACTGTATCTGAAGTTCAACAAGGTTCTTGACAAAGTCCTTCACGATTTCCTTGTAGATAAGATGAAGAAAAGAAATGTGAATTGTTCTTGTGGTTTCTCCTTTTTGTTCTGATTCTTCTTTCACAACATGACTGATGTGGAAATATTTTTTGACATGATTGTACATGTATAACCTATATCAGATTGCTTGCTGTCTTAGGGAGAGGGGAGAGGAGAAAGGGAGGGAGAAAAATTTGGAACTCAAGGTCTCATGAAAATGAATGTTGAAAACTATCTTTATATATAATTGGAAAGAAATAAATTACTATTAAGTGGAAAAATTTTTAAAAAAGAAATGTGAACTAGATGACAATCCAGTTAAGTGGTCCACTATATGCAATAAGTTTTGATAAATGAGTCATCATCAACCTGAAATGAGGTCTAACTTTTGTTTTTGGTGTCACAACAACCAATATTTACCATATTAGAAATGAAAATATCTTTGTATTATTGTAAAAATAGTTCTGACTTTGAGGCCCCCACAGTAGTCTTAAAGCCATACTTCGAGAACTGCTAGGTCGAACTTAGGGTAAGAAACATGAGTTGCATGCACACAAAATGAAGCATGCCTGATTAAATATCATTTTGTGTAAAACAATGTAATGGGTTTTGGTTGACTGCAAACTCAATATGAGAATAGTGTGATGTAGATGCCAAAAAGCAATCCTCTTTTGTATAATATCTAGAACCCAGAAAAAGAGTCCTGCTGTACTCAGACCACACCTAGAGAACTCTAGTTCTGGGGACCACACTTGAAGAAGGACGTCGATAAATTGTATTCTTTCCCAATGAGGGTGATCAGGATGGTGAAAGGACTTTCAACAACACCTTATGGGGATTAAATTAAGTGGGGATATGTAATTGTAGAGACAATTGCTTTCTTCAAAAACAGGGTTATTACACAAAAAAGATTAGTCTTATTCCATGTGGTTCTAGAGGAGGGGGCAATTAGAGCTGTCCAGCAACAGGTTGGCTGGCTTCCTGAAGTAGTGAGTACCTCGTTGCTGAAAGTGTTCAAGTAGAAGCTTCAAGTAGAAGTAGAAAGTGTTCAAGTAGAAGTGTTCAAGAAGAACACTTGAAAGTGTTCAAGTAGAAGGTGAGTATCTGTCAGGGGTGTTGTAGTGGGGATCCAGGCACTGAGAGAGAGATTGGATTAGATGATCTCTACAATCCCTTCCAATTTGAAGACTCTGTGATAGTTCTCTCTCTCTTTCTTGCATTTAGGACCAGCTCTGATTAATATTTTAAATGGGGAAAATTTGCTTCTTCTACCTCTTTTGGGGGCATACTTTTCTCCCAGGCATTCTGTGCCTTTACCTGCTCCCCACTAGAGCCTCCCACTTATGATTTTATTTTATATTATTGTTATTGCCATAGAAATAGTTTCCCTCTAAACACTCCCTGCTGCTCACCTCCCCAATTACTGTAGAGGGCAACACCATCCTCCTAATCCTTCAACTTACAACCTAGGAGTTTCTCTCTCCTTCCCCTCCACCTCCCGTATCCAAGCTGTTGTCAATGCCTACCAATTTTACTTTTGCAACATCTCTCACATATACCTTCTCTTCTGACACTGTCATTACTCTAGTGCAGGCCCCCCATCACTTCATGCCTCAATTATTGCAATATCCTGCTGGTGGGTCTGCCTGCTTCAAGCCTTTCCCCACTTCAATCCATTTTTCAGCTAGCCACTAAAGTGATTTTTCTAGAACATAGGTCCAATTATGTCACCCACTCCCTGCACCCCACCTCCCCACTCAATTTTAACCCCAGTGGTTTCCTGTTGCTATGAAACTCTGTATTAAGACAGGGAGAAATGGTGATCTTCACTGAAGAAACAAATATCCACATAGCTCTGCCAAGTCTGAAATGCACTTTTCTCACTACTGACATGTTGAGTCCTTAGCTTCCTTCAAAGCACAGGAGTGCTCCCTTCTCCAGCAGGAGACCTTTCCTGATTTTCTCTGTTTTTAGCACTCTCTTGCTTTTAAAATTATTTTGCATGTACTTATTTATACACATGTATCTTTCCAAGAGAATGTAAACTCCTTGAGAACAGGGACTGTTTTGTAACTCTATCCTCGTGTTTTACCACCCTGCCAGGTACTTTATAAACATTTGTAGAATTGAATTATGTAGACAAAATCAAAGATCTTTGGAAACAATATCACTAATTTTCCCTGAATCTTCACCAATTAATTGGAACCAAAAAGTTGGGCTGGTTGGGAGAAGATGGTGCATAAGTGTGCGGTGGTGAGACAACCTGGGATTAAAAATTTGCTACCAATAAGCCATGAAGTAGATAATACAAGTATTCGTAATGGATGGGTGACAGCAGGATACATTTCTAGCTTAGTAGTGTATGCAAATGTTATTTATTACAGATTGTAGAAATGTTTTACTACCAGCTAAAGCAGATGCTTTGCCATAATGCCCTTTCACAGTGTCTCCCCATCCCGCATAAAGGACATGATATAGACATGATTCTGCTCTAGTTTCATAGAGTTAAAGCCTGATGGGATCTTAGAGATCTTTTATCCATCCCCTTCATTTTATAGATGAGGAAACTGAGGCCCAGAGAGGGTAAAGGGATTTGTTCAAGGTCACAAAGGTCATTTGTGGCAGGGTCAGGATTCAAACCCATGTCCGCCAACTCTGAATTCAGCACATCTCCCTAGGTCCCATCCTGCCTCCTGTTGCTCCTTGGGGAGGTTCTCAGTTTGCCTGAAACAGAAACAAAGACAGATTTGGCATGTGTTAATGGCAGGAAAAGAGAAAGGCCAGCTGAGACCTTCAGTTAGATACTCACCTTTCGGCTCCGAGCTTCAGAAGTCAAGGTTTTTCTCTTGGTCTTCCCAGATTTTGGTTGCTTCTCAGACACTGGGGAGTTGGAGTTTCCTGCAAGCCTCAGGGTAGCTTCAGAGAAAGAGCAAGGAGCTCAGATAAGGAAGGAACGGGGCACCTACATTATCCAACCTTCCAAAGTCTTAAAGCTCAGCTAAAGTCACAGCAATCATCCCTTTAGAGGAAAGCATCTCTTGTCTGAGGCCAAAGCGCCAAGCAGTACAAAATGCATCACCCTCCGCAGCATTCTGACCAACCTGCTCTGCTGAACATTTCCTTCACCACTGAGAGCCAGGGAAGTAGAATCAGTATTTTTTATTCCTACTTCTGGCCTAGTAAATGTTTGCTCACTATTTGCTGGGTTTATTCAAATTAGTCTCAAGTCAGATTCATAGCGAGGACTATTATTATTTTGTAGATGGAAAACTGTGGCCCACAGTGGGTATGTAATAATAACAGCTAGCATTTATATAATGCTTTAAGGTTTGTGAAGTGTTTTACAAATATTATCTCATTTAATCCTCACAATGCCTCTGTGAGGTAGGTACTGTCATTATCCATATTTACAGATAAGGAAATTGATACACAGAGTGGTTAAGTGATTTGTCCAGGATCACACAGCAAGTGTCTGAGGCAGGATTCAAACTTAGGTCTTCCTGACTCTAAGTCAACCCTCTACATGTGACACCATCTAGTTGCCTCTAAGTCAGATTCAAACTGAGTGAAATGCCGAATCGATGCAATTACTGTTCACAACCTATTCTATTAATTTGAATTTGTTCCAGTTTAATCTTTTAAAAAAATCCACCATTCATTCATTTACTTATTCACTTATTTATGCATTCATTCATTTATCATCTATCATTTATCTATCTATTTGAAAATATAGGATTCTAAGATTCAGAGGGAGCCTCCATCTCTGCAAAAAGCAGTTTTCTAACTGGATGTGGCACTGTCCACTTGTAATCCCCACTACTGAGGTAGATTGAGGCAGTGGATTTCTTTATCTCAGGAATTCTGAGCTGCAGTGGGCTAAGCCAATGTGGTGTCTACACTATCTGTAGTGAGCCCTTGGCAGTGGGGGGAGGCTCACCAGAATGCCTAAGGAAGGGCAAAGGGGCCCAAGTCAAAAATAAAGCTGGCCAAAACTTCTGTGCTGATTAACATTGGGATCAGGCCCACGAGTGGCCATTGTACTTCCAGTTTGGGTAAGAAAGGAAAGCTTAGTCTCAAATTGAAAACAAAAGGCGGGGGCAGCTAGGTGGCGCAGCGATAGAGCACTGGCCCTGAATTCAGGAGGACCTGAGTTCAAATCCGAGCTCAGACACATAACACTTACTAGCTGTGTGACCCTGGGCAAGTCACTTAACCCCATTGCCTAGTCAAAAAAAAAAAAAAAAAAGAAAGAAAACAAAAGGCCAATTCTGAGGTCGCTTTAGAAAGGTTGGAAGACACTGAAGTGGGTTGTATATGTGCTCCATGGGGTCATCATATGTGTCGTTCATTAAGTGAGACCTCAGTGGCCCCTGCCTTGCCCTGAGTTTTTTCCTCAGATGATCCTCTGTTCCTCAGACCCTGCAGAGCCTTCAAACAGTTGTCTATAGTTATTCCACTTCCTGCTTCCCCTCCCCCACCCCCTCCCTCACCCCCATCCCCCAGCCCTTTTGCTGCCCCTTCTGAAGTATCCTATCATGTTAATCTATTTTGCTCCTCCTTGCTGGGCCAACTTCCAGGAAGCTTGATATGGGCTACTTTAGTCCAGTTTGGGTGATTTGAGTCACTTTTTCTTGTGTTCTTGGTGGCCTATCCCTGAAGAACTTTCTTGGGATTCTATGGTAACTCCTTACCTCACACGCTTACTCCATTAGCTTTGTTTCTAGGTGACTGAACCAACCACACCAATTCTAGGTAATGGACAGGGGAGTCCCTAGTATTTCAACATGATCCCCTAATTCCTTGAGTCAACCTATCACGGTCCACGCCCTCCGTAGACACTATGCTTTTCGTTATTTCTCACCCTTTTTAACCACAACATGAAGTTGGAGGCCTTTTCTTCCTCCTTTTGGTGGGTATCAAGGACCTTCACATAGTCACCCCGTGTACTTTCAGTGCTACCAAATTGGTTGTCTATTATTTGAAGACATTCAGATCCCATTATCTTAGGGCACTGCATAAAGCTCCAAGGAGATGTCAAATGTGAGTCAGCAACGACTCTCTAGTGGTGTCCTATATTGTCTACACTAGCCCCTTGCCAATTCCTGCCTTGTCTCTATGGAGTCAAGAGTCAACTAACTAACTAAGAGTCAAACATTTTCTTTTCTTCTTGGTAGGGATTCTCCTCTCCCTCTACCCTGGAAATGATTCTCTTTTCTATACTGATCTCCCATACTGGTTGCCTGGCTGCTTGTCCCATGGGATCAGCCCCTACCACTATTCCCATTGGCTGTTGAGGAGAGTGTCTGATCCTGGGAAACTCTGGCCCCAGGCTGGCTGACATCATCCTTTCACGGCATTGACCTCTCACCGTGATGGCTTCAAAAATGTGCTGTGACTCCTGGTTATGGGCGATGGGTTTAGTAACTAATTTCCAATGACTCCCTTCCCTTCTAGCTGTGTCTTTGGGTAGTTGGGAATGTTTCTGGCAGTTCACCCAGTACAGCTGCACTGTCTTCCTTCTGTCTTACTCCCTGTATTACAATTTCCCAAGGACTCCACAGTATGACATAAAGTCCTTTCAGTAATTTCCTCGGCACAGATAGTAAGCACCCCTTCCTCTCAAACCAAAAGTCCTTGATAAGGGTCTCTTTCTACCACTGAGCACCAGTTCTCAGATGCTTGTGCAGAATAGAAATACATTAATTTCTTAATGTGTTAGAGTGATTCAGAAACTCAGTCCAGCTGCCCACTGAGTAACGTTCATAAAAATTTGCTTGGCATTCAAAGCCCACCACAGATGGGAGTATTACTACCTCTTCTCCTTATGCCTCTCTATGTCTTCTATACTCTAGCCCAACTGTATTACTTTCTGTCTCTTGAACGTAACCCTTCTATTTTCCACTTCCACGTCTGTGCTCAAGCTCTCTCTCTCTCAGCAGTACCTTCCCTCTCCATCCTTTCAAAGCTCAATTTAAAATGCTTTTTCTTCTATGAAGCCTTCCCGGATATTCCCATTGGTGGCCACCTTGGCCTTCACATCTCAAATAGCACACTATTTTGTAACTCTCTAAGATACTTGTCATGTAATACTATGTAATAAAATTGTCTATCTCTATATTATCACCCTATTAGACTGAGCTCCTCAAGAGGAAATTCTGTGTTTTATCTAATCTCTGAATTTTTTCCTGTGCCTAGCATAGCTCTGCATGCAGTAATCCTCTTCCAAATTAGCCATACATAAGTTATATAGTCCAATATCATTTTACAGATGAGGAAACTGGAGCCCAGAGAGGTCAGACAGATTGTGTACATGTTTATTGATGCAATGTTCATTTTGGAGGTGACGGGGGCCATTCCATCTGTATTATCAGTATATATTTAAGATGGGAGATGGAAACATCTGTAAAGAGCCTTCACTGTGCTTTTGCCTCTTCCAGTAAATAATGCAATGGACTGGCCAAGCTCATCCCTTGCAAGCATGAGCCACATGCTCTACTGATGTAATCTCCACAGGGAAGAGGCTGGGGACTCTGCTTCTGGAAAGGCAAGATGACCTGGAATGGAAGCACTGTGCTCCTCAATTTAGAACAAGAACAGCTATTGTTCCCAATCAGCTTATCATACGAAGAAGCGACACCTTCTGATTCACTTCGGATCCAGAACTGAGAATACATTCAAAAGGCACTATTGAGTCACAGTGTTTTCTTTTTCTTTCCTGGCTATGCTCTGGTGAGGGGGCAAAGGCTGCTGCTCTAAGCTTTCTAATGTAGAGAGAGGCCTTGGAACCTTTTATCCTACCCATGCTGCCATGTAGTCTATGAGCACATGGCTTCCATTTCTGTTGTGTTTATACTTTTCTGCCTTGAGGAGAAAGAATATTTGAGATGGAACAAATAAGGCTACAACCTTATGAACTTTGAAAGATTGGGAGAGTGAGCTGATAGAGACCCAGGAGCTAGAGTCCAGGCCAGAGTTATAATCTAATAGCAAAGCCCTGAGGAGTGATGACTGGCACGCAAGCCAAGCAGTGGATATACCCTGCAGCCAACAGGCTGGACCCTAGAAGCAGGGCAGTAATTCTGCCCATTGGCTGTGCTGAATTCAGAAGTGAACTTGATGGGGGATAAGTTCTTTGTAGAAACTGCTTTAAATTTGAGCCCACTCTTCCCAGGAACTGAGATGGTATAAGGGAGCATGTACCTCCAGATGATGGAAGGAAATGCTTTTATTTCTGTTCTTACTATATCTTTTCAGTAAATAGCCAATTGTTGTCAATTGATTCAGCAGTACTGGGGCACTAATCATTAGTAGCTGATATAGGGAAGAAAACACCCTAATGAGAGCTCAGGTAGACAGCATTAGAAAGACTCTCTCAAGCCCTAAGGGGTGCTGCTATAACCCCAGCCACCCCAACCAGCTAGAGCCTACGCAGGTTGGGAGAGTAAGTCCGGAGTCTCCCTATAGTAATAATGCCATTTGCACTGTGAAAAAGCTCTTTATTAGCTTCAACCTTGCAGAGGCAATACGACCCCTCATTTCAGGGAGTGGCTGGTTGGGCAGCTGAATTAGTATATGCCTTGCCAGCACACTGACGCTACTGTGTTACCTAACTGTTAAATATTATTATTGTTAATGACGCTGGGAAGGAAGGAATGTGGCTGATCACCAGGTTGTACCACAACACTGGGCTCCAAAGGACTTCCTGTTGACTGTTCTCCTTCTTCCCTCGCTGTGCAGACACATGGCAAGACAGCAGGGCAGCTTGTGAGTGTCCAAACAAGGAAGCTCCAAGGTATTTCACCCCAGGCTCTTCCTATGTGGGTCAAGTGTTAACAGAGTATGTAGTGGTTCTTACTGGGGCTCCTCAGATTACTTCAATGGAAACAGGAGCAGAGCAGGAAGAGAACCAAGAACATGTAGTTCGGTCCAAGACCCTGAAAATTAGCTGGTTGTTCTTTTATGCTGGTTTCCTGCTTAGGAACTTGTGGATATAGTACATACTCAGTAATTATTTTCCAGTTGTTTCTTTGAATCAGTTGGCCACATCAACAGTGGGCCAGGAGCTTCTGGGGATGCAGAGAAATCTAAGACACATGTCAGCTCTTAAGGAGCGCACCAGCTGGTTGGTGTGTAAGACACAGTTAAGGAAAGATAAAATACAGTGGATAGAGCACTGGCCCTGGAATCAGGAGGACCTGAGTTCAAACACAGCCTTAGACACATAATACTAGGTGTGTGACTCTGGGCAAGTCACTTAACCCCAATTGCCTCACCAAAAAAAAAAAAAAAAGAAAAAGAAAGAAAAAAAAAGAGAGAGAAAATAGCCATGATTTGTTTTTCTAAAGTTGTTTCTGTCATGAAAGGTTTTTCTCTTCTTGCCTTTTCAACTAAACTGAAAGCTATTTGAGGACAGAGACCAACTCTTCTCAACAGTTTCTAGTTTACTGCTTGAAATAAAAGTCCTGTATAAATCATAGGCTTATAGATTTAGAACTAGAAGGAACCAGTGGGGCCATCAAGCCAAGCCCATTTTACAAATTGGAGAACGGAGGCACAGGGAGGTTAAGTGACTTAGCCTAGGTTAAGTGACTATCTGTGCACACAGCTGTCCAAGATGGGATTTGAACCCAGGTTTTAGCCACCTTGCCCTTGCTAAACCATAATCTCTGCCTATTCATGCAATAGCTCACATGTACATAGAGCTTTAGAGTTTTCAGTGTGCTTTAAGTATATTATATAATTTTAATTCTGGGAGGTAGATACTATTATTTTTTTCCGTTTTACAGATGAGGAACCTGAGATTCAGGTTAAATGACTTCTCCAGGGTCCTATTGCTAGCAAGTACTAGAGGTGGGACTCAAACTCAGGTCTTCTTGGCTCCAAATCCAGTGTTCTGTCCACTACTGAGGGGCTGGACTAGACGTCATCTGAGGTCATTTTGAACTCCTGATATTTGATCCTATGATCCTACAAATGTCCCACTCCCCCTCTCAGGAGCCATTCCATTCTCTGTAATCTGGGCCAAAAATATGCTTCCCTTGGCCGAGACAAAAACAGCCTGAAGCTGAACAGGAGGGTTCATTTCTCCATCTATTCTTCCTATCCCCATACACACACATGTGTTTTTCTGCCTTTGGAGCCCACTAAAGAGAGGACAGTTCCAGGACCCAGAGCTAGTGCCACCAGGAATACTGCTTTGGTTGCTGTTATCAGTGTGCCCACAGCAAAATCCAGGTACCTGTTTCAGGTTATGTCTCAGCTTCCTCCTTTGTAAAGTGAAGATGATAATAGCCTCCTTATCACACAGGACAATCGTGAATCACTCTCAGATACTCAAATGGATCCGTGATCTCCCTGAATTCATTGTTTCCTTCACCGATACAAGTTGCAACCCAGCCATGCCTGCCTGCCCTGTGCTATTCATGTCTCTGTTCTCCAATAAGTCTCCTCCACGGGGCCCACCTAGTATGCCAGAGGTACTTCTCACTTCCTCCTGAAATTGAGAGAATACTTGCATAACATTCTAGCTGTCTACCTATCAATCCCTTCCCTTGATCTGTGACCAAGCCTTTTTTCTCTTCCTCTCCTGTATTTCCCTGATGACATCTTTTTTTTTTTTTTTGGTGAGACAATTGGGGTTAAGTGACTCACCCACAGTCACACACCTAGTAAGTGTTATGTGTCTGAGTCCAGATTTGAACTCAGGTCCTCCTGATTCCAGGGTGGATGCTCTATCTACTATACCACCTAGCTGCCTCTGATGACATCTTTTACTAACATTCTTCTTCAAGGACCCTCATTGGTTATATAACAATAATAATAATAATAGTCACCAGAATTTTATAGTGCTTTAAGGTTTACAAAGTGCTTTACAAACATTGCTTCATTTTATCCTCACAACAACACTTGGAAGTGGGTACTATTATTATCCTCATTTTACAAGTAAAGAAATTGAGGCAGACAGAAGTTAAGTGACTTGTCTAGGGTCTCACAGTTAGGAGGTGTCTAAGGTAGGTTTTGAATTTAGGTCTTTCTGATTCCAGGTCCAGTTCTCTATCCATTGTGCTACTTCCATTGACCTCTATGTATATTTCCTTCTTTATTTCTTTAAAAAAAATTGTTTATTGATATCTTTTGTTATTATTATTTTTGTTATTATTTTGTATTATTATTTTGTTATTATTATCATCTATGTTTCCCCAATCTAGTCTCAGACATTTACTAGCTATGTGACCAAGGGCAAGTCACTTAACCCTGTTTGCCTCAATTTCCTCACTGTAAAATGAATTGGGGAAGGAAATGGCAAACTACTGCAGTATCTTTGCCAAGAAACCTCAAATGGGTCATGATGAGTCAGATATAGTTGAAACAACTGAACAATAATAACATTTCTCAATCTTCCTCCCAGAGATTTATCCCTTATTAACAAACAAACTGATTTCTTTTCATGTCTTTGTTCCCATTAGCACCATTTTGAGCTCACTTATAAGGCCATCAAGGATTATGGTTTTAAAGTTCAAGTGCAGTAGTTCAACTGTCCTTGATGGTGAAAACATTAAAAAAAATAATCTTTGTGGATCTTTTTCATGTTCCTTCTCTTTCTTGACTTGATATTTTCTTCCTTAAATGTACTTAGGATGATTTTGCTTAGTTGAGTCTGTTGTCAAGCTTTTTTTTTTTTTAAAGGCAATTGGGGTTAAGTGACTTGCCCAAGGTCACAGAGCTAGTAAGTGTCAAGTGTTTGGTCTGAGGCTGGATTTGAATTCAGGTCCTCCTGACTCCAGGGCTGGTGCTCTATCCACTGCGCCACCTAGCTGCCCTTGAGCTTTCTTTAAACTGTTTTTTTTACCATCCACTGACTTTCTTTGCTATACGAGATGATACATCTCATATTCATCCATCATCCTTTAGGTGAAATTTTACAAGTGAGTTTTTATGCTAAGCCAGTGTTGCCTTTGGCTTTAGTGTTAGCTGAGTAAGGTGCTTTCTGGACTTTTTGGTCTCCTTGTTGTTAAACCTCTATGCAAAATTACTGTAATCATTTCCCATTTTTTCAGTGTCAATTACTTGTTTAAATAACTCAAGATAAAATGTATTACCATAGCTGTTTCTCACTATTAATTTTTCTTTTTCTTTTTCTTTTCTTTTTAACTAAAACTGATTTTTGCTCTGACAAATTAGGGGTCTGACTTTACACAGACAGCTGATTCAAGGATAACTGCCATGTAAATAATGAGTCTTTTCCTATCTTTCAGATATAAACATTTTCACTTTTATGATGTTATTTTCATACTTTCCATATTCAGTGCCTACCAATTATTTTCTTGAAGAAAATGTTCACGATGTAGAGGTGTGGGGCTTCTGTATAACCTACAAGTCATCAGTCTCAGCATTTCTTCCTGAACCATAGGCCAGACCTGAACCTGGGCCAAACTGGGGGCCAAGAGACAGAGCTTATCTTGCAGAGTTGTTGTGAGGTTTAAATGAGAGAGCATCTATGAAGCACTTAGCAAGCCTTGAAGAGCTATATAAATGCCAGCTATTAGTATGGAGCATCAGAATAGGACTTTGTACAGATACTGTGACTGTAAAATGCTTTGTAAACCACTAAATACCATACAAATGCCTGGGGCAATAAGTGTGTGGGTTTGTGTGTGCCCAAAATTTCTTCTCCCCATACCTAGAAATAATCCTTTCTTCCATGGAATACTTCTGAGGTATTGCTCGGAGGATCCACTCACCTAGTAATTTAGAGTCAATAACTTCATCATCTTTTAATAGCGCCACAAAGACTGGCTCTGATGAACCTTCAGGTCCTGTTAGGGCAAAAAAGATTCATTCATTTATTCCTTGCTTCCTTCCTTCTTTCCTTCCTTCCTTCCTTCCTTCTTTCTTTTCTTCCTTCCTTCCTTCACTTGCTTATTAATCAACCTTTCCCTAGGATGCGGCCACAGCCGGGAGGGCCAAGCCTGATAGGGTAACACACCTTGGAAAATATGGTATTGCCCCAGTCAGGTGCCCAGAGACTAAGAGATGTCTGTAACCTGTGGCAACTTCCTGGAAAAGGCCTGTGAGCATTCCTTCCTATGGGGAATAGGAGAAGTTAGAACCACATAGATTTAGGTTAATTGATGTGTGGTTTTGCCTAAAGGCCATAGAGTGGAAATTCAGCTCAAGCTCTTTGCTAGTCTCCTGGCTCTAAGACAACCTCTTCCCATACCAATCCTTCACACCATTGCTGGGATGGATATAATACTGGGATAATACATACGTTTTACAGTAAAAGGGATATAGGTTTCTCGGGGCTTCAGCAGTTCAGATGCATAGAGTTGAGGGTACTGGAGAAGGTTTTTCAACTGACCACTCTCATCTGCCAGTTCAATCATCCCTATAGCCCAACAGAAGAGTCAGAGTTGATATTATAGGCTTTGAAACTGATTAATGGGTGGCTTCAGATTTCCCCTGATATTGAGGTAGATTTTGCAAATGGACTTATAGATGGGGGCAATGTTCTTCCAAGACCACCTATACTTTCAGAGTAATTCCAAAATACACATACCCCTGCCTGTGTTTACCAGGAAATCCTCTCATAGGAAAGCTCTCCTCTAAGCTACATAGACTTGGCCTGGCACAAGCCTGGAATGGGAGATCAGGAAATGAGGGTCTTTCTCTGTATTTGAGTCTATTCATTCTCCATTTCTGGGTCTATACCGTTTCTCTGGATTTGGATCCATGTCATTTCTCTTTTTGCTTAGACCTGTGGTGTCTCTTCTTATGCTTGAGTCATCCTTTGTGCCTGGGCCAGGATAATATCACTATATAGTTTCTATCTTTAATGTAAAATAGGGATAATAATAGTAATATTGATGACAGCTTGCCTGACTTTTAAGGTTTGCAAAATGCTTTGCATACATTATCTCTTTTCATCTTCACAATAACCCTGGGAGGGTAAGAACTGTTATTATCCTCATTTTATAGATGAGGAAATTAGTGTCTGAGGCAGGATTTGAATCTAGATCTTTCTGACTTCAAGTTCAGTGCTCTATCCACTGTACTATTCTGACTCTCGTAGGTAAAAAATTGGCCTCAGAGAGGCATTGTGGGAATAAGGGAGCTCTGAAATGTATTTGACATTGACTTGCCTTGGACCATTTCCTAAAGAGAAGTCTCCTGGTGAATGCCAAGAAGAAATAGGTGCCTACCAAACACCCCCTGCCCTTTCCCCAGTTTTCCTCTGGTTTGGCTTGTTGCTTCTGCCTTTGGAGTCTGGAGGAGCCTGCCCACTCAGTCCAGTTAGGACACTCGTGAGAAGGGGAGAGGTTGGTGGCCCTAAATTTCTGACAAATCCTGAGAGTTGGAAGGGGCCTACAGAAATCATCTCCATCCTAGCCCCCACTATTCTCGGTCATCTCTTCGAGGCAGGAAGGGTAAAGGGGGTTGGTGGGGCAGCCACCCCAGTGTGGATTCCTGAGTGTCATACTCAGCTTACCTTCGGGCTCACAGCCACAGCACTGCTTGATACTGTTCAATAGCGCCTCTACTTTGCAGTGAGAATTAAATAGGGTCTTTTCATGATCTGCAGGAAGAAGTCTGAGGTTGTGATTAAGTCCCACTACAGGGGTTATAGTGATAATGCCCTTGACCATGGGTTGGGTTCTTAGGTGGTTAATGAGAGGGGGGTCAGTGTTAATGTTTTAGTGGTGGGAAGTGCTGCGTGGGGAGAGGGGAGGCTCAGAAATCTAGTCCTGTGATAAGCTGGAGGAAACTCGATACCATTCTTCTGATGAGATCCTTAAGCCTGTCTCAGGCCCTGGAATTCAGTTCAACGAATGTTTATTAAATGACTATTATGTTTGAACTCTATCCACTGGCCCAGTGGATAGAACGCCTGGCCTGGAGTCAGGAAGACTCAATCTTCCCGAGTTCAAATCCAACACTTGCTAGCTGTGTGACCCTGCGCAAGTCACTCAACTCTGTTTGCCTCAGTTTCTTCATCTGTAAAATGAGCTGGAGAAGGAAATGGCAAACCACTCTAATATCTTTGCCAAGAAAATCCCAAATGGGGTCACAAAGAGTTGGACATGACTGAAATGACTGAATAATAAAAAGTATGTGAGGCACTGAGTTAGGCTCTGGGGGATAGATAAAGATTTTTAAAAAAGTTATTGTGATCTCAAGCAGCATATACTCTACCAGGCAGGGGTGGGGGAGGTATGCAATACATACCCAAGTAAATCCAACCTATATATGAGGTCATATGAGAAAATACAAAACAATTTAAAGAGGAAGAGAGTGCTAATAGCTGGGACAGATCAGGAAAGGACTCATGTAGGGAGTGGCCCCTGAACCAGAGATTCTAAGACTCAGAGGTGAAGCGGGAGAGCACTGAACACATAGGAGAACACATGTGTGAAGGAGCTAGAGAAGTTGGCCTCTTCCCCAAAAGGAATGGTGTGGGAGGCAGAGCCTTGGCAAAGCTACTCCTCTTCAAATTGTTCCTCATGGCACTTCCATGGAGGATACATACCTGTGCAATGATGGGGAGAGTTGCTTTAGTCTGGGCTTTGTCATCAGGCTTGGCACATGGAGATGGAGTAGGAGGTGAGAAAAGGAGAACTGGGGGAGGGAGGAGTAATACAGGGAAGAGTAAAGAAGGCAAGTTACAGGAGAGCAACCACACAAGCATCTCCTGAGTCATCTAGATTATCCCCGAGATTACTTTGGTTTAACTCTGGGCAAGCAGAAAGGACAATGGCCCAAGAACCATGGACCTGGGCTCTAGGCCTTGGCTTTGCTACTAGTCGCTTGTGTGATGTTAGGAAACTTATTTTCTTCCCCTGGGCCCTAATTTGCTTCTATGTAACATGAAGGGTTTGGACTAGAAGGTTTCTAAGATCTCTTTCAGTTGTAATGTTCCCTAGTTCCAGAACTCATGGGCCTCTGGTTCCTTTTCTTTTCCTATTAAATACGCTGTCCCTAATCTGAAGGAGCTCCAGCAATGTTGTATGACAGGGTGAATGAACCCTTTGATTGTGTGTCTACCAGTAGTGGTTTGTGGTTGGGGGTGGGAGGAGGTGTCGAGTTGTCCAGTTTCCAATTTACTAGGGTTAGCAAAGTATTTCTCTGTGGACAGTGGAAATAGAGTGAATAAAGAGTCTACTTAAGGACTAAGGCACAGAAACGAGCGATGCATTGTGGGGAATATAACCAGCAACATGTCTTGTCATGTGGCAGGGTCAAAACAGGATTCTTAGTAACAATAGTAATAATAGCTGGTATTGATATAGAGTTTTAAGGTTTGCAAAGCACTTTACATGTTACCTTATTTGGTCCTTATAACAACCCTTTGAAGTAGATGCAGTTATATCCATTTTACAGATGTGGAAACTGAAGCAGATAAAGGTTAAGTGAGAATTTAAACTCAAGGACCAGTAACTCTCTATTTACTGTGCTACAGAACTGCCTAATTGTTACCCTGGGTAACCCTCTATGCTGATCCAGTCTATGTAACAACTCTTTCTATTGAGCATTAGCCAAACATAGGATGACTTTCCACTTGTCTTGTCGTCAAGGACTTTGTTGTTTTTGAGTTGTTCAGTTGTGTCTGACTCTACTTGACCCCATAGACTTTTGGCAAAGATATTGGAGTGGTTTGCCATTTCATTCTCTAGTATGTCCTCATTGCAGGTGAGGAGCTGAGGATTACTATCCTCAGGGGTTAAATGACTTGCCCAGCGTCAACACAACTAGTAAGTGTTTGAGGCTGGACCTGAACTCGGATGTTCCTGACTCCAGGCCCCATGCTGTATCCACTGCTCTACTTAGCTGCCCTCGTCAAGGACCTTCTGCTAGAGTAAGGAGGCTTAGGAGAAGAATAACAGAGGGGATTCCACTCACCTCCATGGAGAATGGTGATAAACATTTTGATAAATGGTTTAGGCGTGCCGAGAAGGACAAAGCTTGCTCAAGATCGGCCCGATGTTAGAGTTCTGGTCAGCAATCCACCTCCTCAAACCAAAGATGTCAGTCAGGCAAGCCTTGTACACAACTGCCTTCTTAGCAGTAACCTTGGACCTTAGGATGGTGATGGAAATCTGCTATGGGAATGATGCCCTTTCTTGAGTGGGGCTAATCTTTGAGTGGAGGATGACTAGCCAGAAAAAAAATTATACCCTAAGCACTGGGACCATGGGCAGCTGGCAAGGGGAAAGCTGAAAACTCAGGCAAGGGGCCCAGAAAATGTTTGAGGAAACAGGCAGTTCTCTGGAAAGAAAAAAGCAGCTAAGGCCGCCGCCCTGCTCCCCGCCGTGCTCTCACTCCTTTGTTTTGTTTGTCAGATTCCTTGCTTAGATTCTTGCTCCATGGAGAAGCAGGTGTAAACATTTGCTGAAGTCGGCAAGATTCCAGGGCCCAGGCGAGGTTTGTTGTGAGAAGCGGGGCTCCCTGACCAAAGCTGGAGGGGCTTGCCACAGCTCTGCTGCTGCTGGGGCTGCCCACATCAACAACTGCCTGGCTGGGGGCCAAGGAGCATCACCAGGCCTACCTGGGAGATGAACAGGGACACCTGGGTGAGAGGAAATGGCACATTGAAAGGGGAGAACCCCAGGAATTCCAGCTGCCATGGGAACAATTGTTCCTCCCTTCCACTTCCCCTTGGGGTTTCCTCTTCCTAAACTAACTCCACCCCAATTCCTTTCTCGAGGGCCAGGAACATAGACTGTTCTCAGTCCCAATTCTACCTTTCCACCAGCCCAAACACTGTCCATCCCTGGAGCTAGGTGCTCTCAGGGATTCTCTCAATGGCTATTGGGCATCTACTGAATAGTAAATTCTCCCTTGCATGGGAGAATGAAGGTCTCACGTCAGAGTTACTCGTAGGATATAATTTCTCCTTATAGCTTAAGCCTTTTGGAAAACCAAGAGATTGAATTTTCCACATGCAATTCAAATCTCCTTATGCCAATGCATCGAAGGTGGAGATCAGTATAAGGCCAGGACAAAGAACTGCAGGCAACCAAGCTGTGGCCCTTTATGAATGGTCCACGGCCCCATGTTACCCAGCTCTTATGCTACTTCCCAGAATCTCATTGCTTCCCGTCAACAGAATAGTGAGCAAAAGACTATTTTATAACTGTGCTTATGAAGGACTGGGACTGTGGCATTTTTTTTATTCCTTTTCCCAGCATCTAGAAAAATTGCCTCCATCATGTTTGGGTGCACCTGCTGCTGAGGATTTACAGGTTGACTTGGACAAAAGTTGCCCTTGTATTAGAAAATTTGGATAGGTTGTGATCTGTATGCTTGGAGGGGGTAGCCACATCGAGGATAACACAATTAATCATAACAGCTCACTTCATCTAGTGCTTTAAGGTTTGTAAAATGCTTTATAGAAACTATTTCATTTTTTGTCACAACAACTCTATAATGTAGATGCCATTATTATCCCTATTTTACAGATGAAGCTCAGAGAGGTTAAGTAACTAATTTGAGGTCACACAGCTAAAGCATAATTTGAATCTAATTCCTCTTGACTCCAATGCCAGTACTCTACCCAGAACATCACTCTGCCTCTCAAATTGATCTGCTGAAGAGTGACGATTCCCACTCTCTAGCCTTGCGCCCAGTAGGTAACAGTATTTCTTGAAATAAGATGAAATACAGACATGCATATATGTATAATATGAGTACAGACTGCTATATAAAATATATAAGAACAGTATATTGTAAAGAAGTCTTCTCTTCCATTCTCTGCTTGTATCTGCTTGCAAAACTTCTTGAGTTTTACAGCTTTTTGGAAAGGTAATATCTCCAAGGCAACCCATCATATCCTTCATGTTGAAGATGCCACCAATCGGTAGGAACCACAGTCTCCTTAATGCAAGGGAAGGAGATCTAAACTTGCATGGCGATCCAGTCGGCCTTCTTCTGCATGCATTCTGGGATCTGCAAGATGAAGGAGGAGGGACAGCTGCCATTCTACATCTTCAATCCTCTGGGCCAGGTGGGTCCTCTTAACCTCCAGGAGCAGGGCTTGGTCACTCCTCGGAGCACCGGATCCCAGCGTCTTACCCTCTGGCTCATCTACTTCTCTCTTGTTTAGTTTGTCTTCCTACCCGGAAAAAAGAGAGATGTTATAAGTAAGATTGTCAGCTTAGTGATATGTTACTTTTGGCTAATTTATATTAGAAATGTGGGGTGTTAGGCCTGAGAATTTTAAGCTTTGCTCTGATCTTTACTCATTATGGGATCTTGGAAATGCCAAGGAAAATGATAAACTTGGATTTGCAGCCTAGCTCTGACTCCTTGTAGCTATGTGATTCAGACCTAGTCACGATGTCAGTTTTCTTATCTGTAAAATGGACTTGAAGGAAGTCAGGTGGCAGAATGGATAGAATGCCAGGCCTGAAGTCAAGAAAATTCATCTTCCTGAGTTCAAATCCAGCCTCAGACACTTATTAGCTGTGTCACCTTGGACAAGTCACTTAATTTGCTTGAGTTTTCTCATTTGTTAAAGGAGCTGGAGAAAGAAATGGCAAACCACTCCAGTATCTTTGCCAAGAAAATCCCAATGGGGTCACGAAGAATCAGATACAACTGAAATGACTGAATAACAACGAAAACTGGACATCATAACATTGACTTCCCTACCTTATAAAGAGGCAGTGTGGTGGATAGTTATCCTCAAAATGAAAAAAAAAACCTGAGTTCAAGTCCTGCCTGACACACATACTGGCTGCTTGACCTTCGGTGAGTCACTTTCCTGTCAGTAATTGCAGAGAAATTGCAGAGAAGGTGCTGATTTGCATTTGTAGAGGGTTTCCTCACTCAGAAGTTCCCTACACCAATGATATCACAATTCTGTGCCCTATTACTGTCCAAACTCACAGGGTTATTGTGAAGAAAGCACTTTGTAAACCTTAAATAGCAGAATCTTACATATAAATAATTTGTTATAGTTGCTGTTTGGTCTTTTCAGTTGTGTCTGACTCTCCATGACACCGTTTGGGGTTTTCTTGGCAAGGATACTGGAGTGGTTTTCCATTTCCTTCTCCAGCTCATTTTACAGATGAGGAAACTGAGGCAAACAAGGAAGGTTAAGTGACTTGTTATGGGTCACACAGTAAGTGTCTGAGGCCTTATCTGAATTCAGGTGTTTCCCACTCTAGGCTTGGAGCTCTATCCTGAAGTATCAATTATTGTTATTTTATTGTTATTACTACTGCTACTTAACTATTAATATTATAACCAATAACCTCTTCATGCCTCAGTTTCCTTATCTGTAAGCAGGGGAAGACAAAAACAATGCCAGTCCTTTAAGGACTGGTCATGAGTAGCTAATAAAAATTTGGTGCCACGTAAGTATAAGGTACTACACCAATGTGCAACAGCAATTAATTATATTATTACACAATTGTCACTTTTAATGATTGTGAATAATTATTACACAATGTCAGCTATGTTTTTTCTTTCTCTTTATCTCCTACCCCACCAAGCACCATAGATTTACTTATATAAAAGAAACTCATGGTTTCTTAGGAATGATTTTTCTTTTCATTTGAGGAGAGGAGAAATGCCTCAATAAAATCATAATACTAAATACTCTATAGAGGACAGAGGATATGGCCTAGAAACAAGAACAGCAGTAGAAGTGCCCAGAGATTATTGGGAAAAAATAACAGGGGAGAAAACAGTGCTTGTGGACTTTCATGTCTATATGGGTAATAAACAAAATGAACTGACAATTTTAACCCGAGGACATATGTGTATGATCTCCTAAACATCACTAAACATGATAGGTTGCAACTCGTGACTGCAACAAGGCAGTGGAAAAGTATACCTTGCTGTATTAAAACAGACCAGACCATCTCTCACTGGAGGTCAACCCATGGAACCTGAGAGTAGACACATGGGAGAGAGCATTTGGGCAAAAAGACAAAGGAAAAACAGAGGTAGTATCAGTACTGGCATATAATATATACCTCATAGTCATGTGGAAGATAGGGATGATGCAAGAGAGAGTAGTTATGGGGGACTGCATGTATTCAAACACCAGATCAAAGCATCTGAAAAATTCTTAATTTGCCTCGGTGACAATTTTGTATTACAGAAGATGGGGAAAATGATGAGGTGACTTAATTCTAATGAAGGGGGCAGCTAGGTAGTGTAGTGGATAGAGCACTGACTCTGGAGTCAGGAAGACCTGAGTTCAAACTTGACCTCCCAACTTGACCCTGATTGACTCAAAAAAAGAAAATAAAAA
This sequence comes from Vombatus ursinus, assembly GCF_900497805.2. Lineage (NCBI taxonomy): Eukaryota > Metazoa > Chordata > Mammalia > Diprotodontia > Vombatidae > Vombatus > Vombatus ursinus. The sequence continues at coordinate 22,320,616 of NW_020954591.1, forward strand.
ATAAAAAAAATCTGATTGAGGAGGAACTGGTTCATGGAAACTATGGAGAAAGGAAAGACCTAAAAAAATAAATGTGGTGACATAGGGAGCTCTCTGATCAACTTAGATCTAAAAATCACATATACACAGGGCGTCCCAAAAGTCTTAGTGCAGTTTTAAGCTTTAATTATTTAAAAGGGCACACAGCCAAAGAGAAATACAGCTGAGGCATTGACCCAAGAGAATAGGATCAGGATGTTCAGGATGAACTGAGGCAGGCTGACCATTTGGGCTAATGACCATTTTCATTTCTACAACTTTTTAAGATTTATGAAGTTCTCACTTTCTTTTTTTTTTGGCTAGGTAATGGGATTAAGTGACTTGCCCAGGGTCACACAGCTAGTGAGTGTTATGTGTCTGAGGCTGGATTTGAGCTCAGGTCCTCCTAAATCCAGGGCTGGTGTTCTATCCACTGCGCCACTTAGCTGCCCCCAAGTTCTCACTTCCTTAACAGCAACTCTGTGAGGCAGGTAGTTCATGGACAGCTTTCTTAAAGAGGACTCTAATTTGAAAATGATTTTCATTAAGATGAAATTTTTACCTCTTTTGGAATTTCATTTATGAGTGCCTTACTGGAAATATTATTCTCATTCTGCAGTGGCCAGAGGAAGACTGCCAGGGTGGGAAGGGGACTGGATACCATGACGTAGAAGGGATAGTTGAAGGGTCTGAGCATATTTAGCTTGAAAGTGAAAACAAAGGCCAGAGCCATCATCACTCTCTTTGAGAACTTGAAGACAGCTGGGTGGCGTAGTGGGCAGAGCACTGGACTGAATGTCAGAAAGACGAGTTTGAACCCTTTCTCAAGTGCTGTCTAGCTGTGTTACCCTGGGCAAGTCACTTAACCTCTCTTTGCCTCAGTTTTCTTATCTGTAAAGTGGAGATAATAACAACACCTGACTTACAGGGTTGTGAGGATCAAGCAAGATATATGTAAAGTTCTTCGCAAAAGTTAAAGTGTTATATAAATGTTAGCAATGATTATGATGATGATGACGCAATAAATATGTTATATGACAACAGAAGAAGATTTCTTTTGGATAGTCTGTAGAGCATAATTATGACCACTTCCTAGAAATTAATGAAAAATAAATTTCAGCCCAAATACGGAAGAACTGTTTAACAACTAGTCCTTCCAACTCTGGAATAATAATGAGTCCCTGTCACTGGAAGTGTTCAGGACAAGGCTAGACACCCACTGGTCATGGGTCCTGAGGAAGGGATTCCAGCACTGGGAGAGGGGTTGGACAAAATTCCACTGATCTGTCACGAACCACTAAGTGATAAGAAATACTCTGAACTTACTGAGGGAATGGGAGACGTCACATATACAACTTCACCATCACCTCTTCCTTGTCCAGGTCTTTCCTTTTCTTCAGTTGCATGTGATGTTGGTTGGTTTCACAGGCCACAATCTTTCACAATTTGAGATGTGGTTAAAACTCTAATACTACCTAGGTGAAGCAACACTGGACTGAAACTTATTTACAAAATAGTATCAATTGTGGAGGTTGCATCTTATGTTTTGAAAAGGGCTGGGACATAGAAAAAATTATGAGGTAGGAAGACTTTCATGTGGGCATGACTGGGCATGAGTGAGATGGAGAGAAAAGGCAAAGTGGAGTGAAAAAAAATTGTTGCTTGGTGGTAGAGCCAGGGTATGTGAATGGCTCATGGGAGCTCAATTACCCCAAGCCTCTCCTCTTCACCTTTCCTGAAGACAGACACAAGACAAAACACAACGGTTACAATAGGCCTACAAGTTGGGATACTAGGTTGGAAGACGAAGAGAGGCAGATTTTGACTTGACATAATGAAATACTTCCCAACAACCAGAGCTATCTGAAAGTGGGATGGGTTGCCTTGAAAGGTTTAAGAGATAGTTTTCCTCTCAGTAGAGAGAATTGTTCAACTCTTCAAGCTGAGGGAATCCTTGTTCAGGTATGAGTTGTGGTAGCTGGCCACAGAGGTTCCTTCCAACTCATAGCTATTTTTGAAAATGTTGTAAGACTGTAAAATCAGGGTGCTGCTGAAGATACAGTAAAGCTGGATTTCTGACTAAATCACTCATGATATTGCCTATGGATAAGATGAAGAAATGATAGTACAGTCAGATGGAAAAAGGAAGCAATGAAGGAGACAAATGTGTATCAAATAACTATCTTGTGCTAGGCATTGTGCTAAGTGATTCACAAATATTATCTCATTGAGTCTCAAAATGACCTTGAGAGGTAGATGACATTGTTATCCCCATTTTGCAGTTGAGAAAACTGAGGCACAGAGGTTAAGTAATTTGCCCAGGATCATAAAGCTAGTAAGTATCTAAGATGGGCTTTGAATTCAGGTCTTCTTGATTCCAGGCCCAGAACTCATTCACTAGGCCATCATAGCTAGTTGAATAATTGTATCTGGGTAATCGATTAATGGATTGATGTTAACCTGGAGTGATGATGGACTGATGAAGGGAGGTTTCTAGTAGTGTTCTGGAGAACTCTATTCTTGGCCTTGTCCTCTCTAATATTTTTGTCAGTGACTCGAATGAAGATATAGGAGATATATCTGATTTGCAAATGAAAAAGTTGGGAGGTTCATTAATATTATGAATGATGGATTTGGTATCCATAGAGATCTCAACAGACTATTAAAATGTATCTAACAAGATGAAATTTAATAAGGATTAAGGGGCAAAGGATAAAGCTGAGCACCTGTATTTAGATTAAAACAAAACAAAACAAGACAAAAAAAAATGGCTGCATCATGAGATAAGGGCAACATGGCATAAGAGCAGTTTGTATGAAAAGGACATAGGGGTTTTTAATAATTACAAGTGTAGATGAGTCATTGGCATAATTTGGCTCCTAGTCACTCAGTTAGTAAATATTTATTGCACCTAGTATCTGCTAGGTGGCACAGTGGATAGAGTTCTGAGTCTGAAGTCAGGAAGACTCATTTTCCTGAGCTCAAATCTGACCTCGGACACTTACTAGCTATGTGACCTTGGGCAAATCATTTTCTTCTGGGGCAAGTCCTCAGTTTCTTCATCTGTCAAATGAGCTGGAGAAGAAAATGGCAAACCACTTCAGTATCTTTGCCAAGGAAATCCTAAATGAGGTCATGAAGAGTCAGATGTGTTTGAAAATGACTGAACAACAATAACTATGTGCTAGGCACTGTGCTAAATATGGGGATGCAAATACAAATAAAAACAAAATCCCTGCCCTCAAGGAACTTACATTCTAATGGGGGAAGACTGCTTAGCCAGTCAGGCTACCTAAATAGCTGTATACTGATCACATCTGGAGTAGCGTGTTTGGTTCTGGGTGCCAGATTTTAAGAGGAAATATTGAATTGAATTGAATTCAATTGAACTGAATTGATTTTAAGAGGAAATATTGAATTGCTCAAGGTCACACAGTAAGTTTCAGGGCTTCCTAATTGAGTCTAGCTCTCTATGTACAGCACCATTTCTCTGGGCAGTGTAGATAACTCCATGTATGTAGAGTTGTTTAGTCATTTTTAGTCACGTCTGACTCTTTGCGACCCTATTTGGGGTTTTCTTGGCAAAGATATTGGAGTGGTTCTCCATTTCCTTCTCCAGCTCATTTTACAGATGAATAAACTGAGGCACACAGGGTTAATTGACTTGCCCAGGGCCACACAGATAGTAAGTGTCTGAGGCCAGATTTGAACTCAGGAAGTACAGGAATACAGGAAGTACAGTACTCTGTCCACTGTGCCACCCAATAAACTTCAATGACTCATTAATGCCCCCAGTATGAAATATATATTCCTGTTTGGCTTTTAAAGCCCTTCACAACCTTGGCCCTTTCCTACTTCTTCAGTCTTCGTACACTTTACTCTCCTCTGCACACTCCACAATTCAGCGACACTATCCTTCTTGCTGCTCCTCTCAAGGATACCCTATCTCCCAATGCTGTCCCCCATTCTTGTGATGCTTTCCCATTTTATCTCAGCTTTCTGGCTTTCCTGGCTTTCTTCATGTCTCAGCTGAAATCCTGCCTTCCACAAGAGGTCCTCCTCACTGCTAGAGCCTCCCCTCTGAGAGCACTCCAATTTACTCTGTATATACAATTTTATATATTTTTATGTATAACCTTTTATAGCTTTCATTCCTGATATTTTGGACGTTGTCTGCCATGCCACAGAAACCTTTTCATCCTGGAAGCTCACTCCACCCCTACCTTCTCACACTGGAAGGACCCTCAGCCCCTGTGGCCTCTCCTTCTGATTGACTGGTTCTTCCCAGAGCCCCCATTTTAAGAAGGATGTTCAAGCCAACCATGTCTTCATTTCTCTCCAGGACCCTCCAGAGTCCAGGAGTGGGGAACCTGCTCCAGACTTTCTAGACCGTGCCCCAATGCTAATTATCTGTTTCTTTTTAAAGTATTTTCTCCCCCCAATAGAATGTAAGCTCTCTAAAGGCAAGGGCTGACTTTCTTTCTGCTTTTTATTTCCAGTACTTTGCATAGTGCTTGGCATATAGGAAGCACTTAATAAATGCTTGTTGATTGACTGACTATAGCTTGGTTGTACATAGTTGTTAATATGTTGTTTACTCTTTTAGATTGTTCGCTCCTTGAGGACAGAAACTGGTGGCTTTTTTTTTTTTTGGCCTTTCCTTGTATCTCTAGTGCTTAAAATATTGCATGACACAAGAAGAGATTAATAAATGCTTGATGACTGACTGACTGACTCATTAGTAAAATGAAGGGGTTTGACTACATGGCTTCTGAGCTTTCTTCCACATTTGTATCTCTGACAGGGAGGCAGATTAGGGATAAAAATACTGAGGGAAAACACCTTTTTTTTTAACAGTTGGAATTTTTAAAGTAATGGAATATCATCTGAAGTAAGAAGTTCTAGGTTATAGGAAATGTTCAAGCAGAGGTCAGATGTCTACAGAGAAAATTCCTTCATGTAATGGAAAGTTTGGTTAAATGGCCTAGTCTGAAGCAGCCTTCAATTCAAATTTTACCCAACCAAGAGCTTTAATCATTAGAAGGGACTGATTTTTTGCTGTCAATCAGTCAACAAGCCTTTATGAAGTGCTTACTGTGTTCCAGGCAGTGTGCTAAGAGCTGAGGCCACAGAGTTCCCTGCTCTCGAGGAGCCACAGCCTAATGGGGGAGACAACATATGAAGATATACATACACATACACACACACACACACACACACACACACACACACACACAGAGGATAAATTGGAGATAATTAACACAGAGAAGCCACCAGTATTAAAGGGTATTGGGAAAGGGCTTTGTAGAAGGTAGTATTTTAGCTGGGACTGAAGCGAGCAGGGAAGCCAAGAGGTAGAAATGAGGAGAGCATTCCAGAAGGAGAAAATGCTGGAATTGATACAATGTCTTGTTCAAGAAAGAGCAAGGAAGGCCGTTGTCTCTGGATTGTGGTGTATGTGGGGGTGAGTAAGATGTTAGAAGACTGGAAAGGTAGAAGGGGGCTGGGTTATGAAGGGCTTTGAATACCAAACAGAGCATTTTGTATTTGCTCCTGGAGGTGATAGGGAACCGCTGGAGTTTACTGAGTACGGGGCAGGCGGTATTTGATTGGACCTGCATTTTAGGAAAATCACTTTGGTGGGTGACTGGAGTGGGGAGAAACTTGAGGCAGGCAGACCCACCAATAGGCTATGGCAGCAATCCAGGTGCAAGGTGATAAGGGCCTGTACTAGGGTCGGGGCAGAGTCAGAGGAGAGAAGGGGTGTGTATATTAGACCGATAGGACTTGGCAACTAATTGATTATCAATCAAAGAATCCTCAGGAACTCTAAGATTCTATGAGTCTAGGCTTCTCTCTTCACTTAGCATAACTCCCTCCATGCTTAATATAGTGCTCTGAACCTTGGGCTCTCAATCATAGGTAGAGATTGGCTGCCTGACAGTTTGTTTGAGTGATTGGAATAGAATGGTTGGGTACGTAATGAAGAAGGAGATTTGTATGTTTGAATTAAACAGTGAGCCAGAGGAAGGTATCTTTATTGGTTTACAGGCTCAGCATGCTGCAGTGGCTAGATTGCTGGATTTAGAGACTCAGGATGAACTGTATTTGAATACCACCTCAGGCACTTAATAGTTCTCTGACTCTGGGAGAGTCATATAACCATCGATTTAGAGCTGGGAGGGACTTTAGAAACTATCTTCAACCGTTTCTTTTTTTTTTTTTCCTTTTGGAAGCAATTAGGGTTAAGTGACTGGCCCAGGGTCACATAGCTAGTAATTGTCTCAGGTTGGATTTGAACTCAGGTCCTCCTGACTCCAGGAGTCCACTGTACCATCTAGCTGTCTCTCAACACTTTCTTGTAAAAAACAAACTGAGGCCCAGATAGGTTAATATGTCCAACTGAAGTCTTACAGGTAGCAAGTAGCAGAGGTGGATTGATCCCAAGTGTACCGATTTGACATCTGTTGATCTTTCCCTCATGCTGCCTCTGGGCACTTAAGGATCAATTAACTCTGAATGTTACAAAATTACAAAGAATAGTTTCAAAGAAGGGCTCCCTTTCCCCTCCTTTGCAGAGGTGGGAAGTCCATATCTTCAGTTTTTTTTTGTTTTGCTGATTGTTTTACCTCTTTTTCTTTTAAAAATATTATTTGAGATAATTTTCTGGAACTGGACACAGGGAGAAATATAGGAAGAAATTTAGGTGATGTAAAAACCAAAAATATCAACTTTTTTTTTAAAGTCACTTAACCTCTAATAGTCTCAACTTCCACATCTCTAAAATGGTTGTAATAATGGCACCTACCTCAGAGTATTATTGTGAGGACCAAATGAGATAATGGTTATAAAATTTTGTAAACCTTTAAGTGTTATATAAATGTTAGTTATGATCATTGTTGCCAAGATTTCTCAAGAAGCAAGTCAATTATGTTAAAAAAGAACAACGAAAATTTTCAAAGCAAGAATATCATGGAAGGCTGAAGCTTATGTTCACATTTTGAAAGCAAATTAAGACTCGGGTTTTCTGGAAACTTCAGGCCTTGGGGAAGTGGGAATGAGGCCTGCCGTCCCCCACCCCACCACCATCTAACCGATCTCTCCATATAGTTGGGAGGCACTAGGCTATTTGCTGACTTGCACGGGTCAAGAGCTCTCCATCCTTCTTTGCTTGTTAAGAGGTATTTGTTTGGTGCTGCTTAACCTTCTGCAGTAAGAGCCGCCCTCCCATTTTCCTTCCTTACAAAGAGGTTTGGCCAAAATGAATTGGGCACCTAGACCACCCAAGGGCAAGCCTTAGGGCACAATAATGTTTCATTTTGGTCTTTCTGGCCCAGAAGTCCCTCCTGTATATTTACAGGAACCAGACTGAAAAACTGCCCAGCTCCCTTGGCCCTCCTCTAGGCCTTTAGCAGTGAGAACAAGACCATTTGCATTGAGTTGGACCTCCCACTGTTGCTTAGTCTTGCTTCTAGGCAGCTTCCTGGCAACAGCTCCCTGCAGTGGGATTTGAAGAGGAAATCTCCATGGTAACAGGTGATATCGTAGTACAAACACTTCCCTCGGGGGACCATTGATGAAACACAGTGGACCCTCCATCCAGGGCTTCTACCAGGCATTTAACTGCCTTGTACAAACACTGAGCCTGACCCCAACTGCTTTCCCCACACTTTCCCCTTCCCCACCCATTCTGACTTGAACCCCAGCCTGACTGCCCCAGCCTCACCAACACCTTTACCTCACTTCCTCCCCAGCCCCTCTACCTTTACATGACAGAATCATAGAAAGTCAGAGCTGGAAGGAAGTATGTTGTTGTTGTTATTGTTCAGTTTGTGACCCTATTTGGGGTTTTCTTGGCAAAGATACTAGAGTGTTTTGCCATTCCCTTTTCCAGCTCATTTTACAGTTGAGGAAACTGAGGCAATCAGGGTTAAATGACTTGCCCAGGGCCATGCAACTAGTGTCTGAGGCTGGATTTGAACTCGGGTCTTCCTGACTCTATCCACTATACCACCTAGCTGCCTGAGGAAACAGGATTAGAGATTCTGTGGAATTTGCACAAGGTCATGCAGCTTCAGAGTAGGTAGGACAGAGACTAGATCTCAGGTCTCCTGATAGTCCAATGCTCTTTTAACTATACCATGCTTCCTTCCATCAGAGGCATGAACTGGGCGAGAGATACTTGACTTGGGAAGTGACTACTTGGTTTAAAGGCAAACTCTGTTCACATATGGAGACTAACGTTCCTTTTCTGCCATCTTATCCTGGCCATTGTGGCCTTTTTTGCAGTTCTTCCTGTAAGACATTCCCTCACCCACCTCTTTGCTTTTTCACAGGATGGCCTCCACGCTTGGAGCTTCTCTCAAAACCAAGGGCTGTTTCCTACATGACTTTTCCTTATTCACCCCAAATGCTAGTGAACTCTAAAATTACCTTGTTTTATTTTATGTACGTGTTATATGGTCAGAAGTATACCTGTTGATTCTCCCAATAGAATGTAAACTCCTTGAGGGTAATGTTTTGTTCCCAATGCCTAGCACAGGGCACGGCACAGAGTAGGCATGTAATAAACACTTGGTGATTGATTTTTAACTTGCGTCTAGCACTACTGTGTGATTTTTACCTTCACTTCCTTGCCTCCCCAAAGCACTACACCCGCATGCAAATTCTGTGTCCCACCCCCTCCTGTCTCTGTCATGCTGGGCCCTTGCTCTGTCTGCCAAACCAGACAGCCGGAGCTGAGAAGGATCGGTGTGTTTCCTGATCACAACTGGCTGTGCTGGCTCAGGGTTGCCACCCTTCGCTGGTCCCTCTCTTTTTGGTGACTCACGGGGAACACACCCATGAGCCCCAGCTATCACAGACACAGCAGAGAACTCAAGGCAACCTTTTGAGTGGGCCATTGACTGTGCTCACCGTGAACAAGATCCCTTGGTGCCATATTTGGTCTTGCTCATTCCCTCCTGTCTGCAGTTTCAGGGCCTGAGTGCTGAGCTTAACGAACTCCTCATTCAACTCATCCAGGGTGTCTTCCAGCTGCCAGATCTTGTTCTAGAAACAAGAGGGACAGAGCCTTACCATCCACTGCCTACTGTTAGCATTTCCATCCACCCTCGTCTTCCTAGCACGGGCTGTTTGCTGACTGTTTCACATGTCAAGAGCTCTCCATCACTCTTTATTTGCTGGAAAGAGGTATTTGCTTAGTGCTACTTGACATTCTGCCAAAAGATCCTCCCATTTTCCTTCCTTAAAAAGAGGTTTGGCATGAATCGGGCATTTAGACCTCCCAAGGACAAGTCTCAGGGCACAATAATGTTTCATTTTGGCTTTTCTGTCTTTGGCCAGCTCCCAGAAGCTCCTCCTGTATATTTACAGAAGAAAGACTTAAAAACTGCCCCGCTCCCATGGCCCCCCTTTAGCCTTTTAGCTAGTTTTTTGCTGTATTTCTAAAAATATATTTTTATCTATTTTGTTAAATATTTCCCAATTACATGTAAAAATTAATATTCATTTTGAAAAATTATGAATTCCAAATTTTCTCCCTTTTCTCCCCCTCCTCCCTCCTTGAGAAGGCAACAATTTGATATGATTATACATGTGAAGTCATGCAAAACATATTTCCATATTAACCATGTTTCAGAAGAAGAGACAGACAAAAAATAAAACAAGAAAAATAAAGTTAAAAACAAGAATGCTTCAATCTGCACTCAGAGTTCACCCTTTCTCTCTCTGGAGGCGGATAGCACTTTTCATCACTGGTCCTTTGGATTTGTCTTAGATCAGAATAGCCATAACTTGCTCTTTGTATATAGAAGGAGAACATTCTACAACAGCTCAGCATTTTACTGTTGTTTTTGTGACACGGTGTGCACGCTGTCATTGAGGAGATATAAAACTGGTTAAGAAGGTGGGGGAGTCACATGGGAAAGTCAGAGATAACAGATGCCCAGCTTGCCTGGTGCACTGGCATTGGGGAAGGTAAAACCTAGAAGAAAGCCCTCAGCAAGTGGGGAGCCTCTCTGGAGGATTTATGGGAAAACAAGGTCAAGAGGAGCATGTGATGGAATCTACACCATTGGCGCACGGGGTCACTGCACTGATAAAATCAGCAGTCCAAAGGAGTGTTTATGTTACATGCAAACTGAAGGATCTGAGTGACTTGTAACCTGGTTCTGATCAATGACAACAGTAACCCTGTAAGGTAGGCAGTGCATGAATTTTTAGACTCATTTTATACACTGGGAAACTGAGCCTCAGAGAGGGAAAGCAACTTGGGGAAGTTAATACACCTAGAGCAAGGATTTGAACCCAGATCTGTCGATTCCAACTGTAGTGCTATTTTATAAAATAGTAATAAAAACTTGAGAGCTTTTAAGTTTACAAAGTTCTTTTTGAACATCCCTGTGAGGTAGATCCAGTAAGATTTATTGTTCCCATTGTACAGATGAGGAAACAGCATTAGTGAGATTAGATCACTTAGTTCATATAATTTGGGACTCTAAGGGCTCTAGTGAATGTCTTGTCCATCCTCTCATTCCTCAGGTAAAAGAAAATAAGGCCCAGAAAGACAAAGCAACTTGTTCCAAGTTACACTGATAAGTAGCAAAGGTGGGATGGAGGCAGCTGCAGGGTACCTGTTTTAGAATCATAGGACTTGAGTTCAAATCCGACTTCTATCATTCACTAGCTATGTGACTTTATCTTTTTAATGTAAGTTTTATCTTACCAGGGTGCAGGACTCCATCCTACTTTCTAGCTTTCTCATCACCACTGCCCTGTTCACTGGTGAAACAAGAACTCTACTCCTTGCTACCCCAGCTTTGAGAGGTGAACTTGCACCTTATCTTGTAGGGGTCCAGGCCTTCACTACACTTCCCAGTCATGTCCTCACCATGCTCCATGGAAGGATCTTCTTTCCCTTCTCTCTCCCCTTTCTAGAACCACTTTAATCATTACTTTCCTCTATTAAAGTGTAGGCTCCTTGAGGGCAGGGACTGGTTTTCTTAAATTTATACTTAGTATTTAGTACATTGTTTTCTCCTCCTCCTCCTCCTTCTCCTTCTCCTTCTTCTCCTTCTCCTCCTCCTTCACCTTCTTTTCCTTCTCCTTCTTCTTCTTCTCCTTCTCCTTCTTCTCCTTCTCCTCCTCCTCCTCCTCCTCCTCCTCCTTTTCCTTCTCCTCCTCCTCCTCCTCCTCCTCCTCCTCCTCCTTCTTCTTCTTCTTCTTCTTTCTTCTTCTTCTTCTTCTTCTTCTTCTTCTTCTTCTTCTTCTTCTTCTTCTTCTTCTTCTTCTTCTTCTTCTTCTCTCTATCTCCCCCTCTCTCCTTCTCTCTCTAAATTACAGTTTTGATTATGCCACTCTCCTATCTCTAGAGCTTTCAATGGCTCCTATCTGTAGAATAAAGTCTATACTTCAAAGCATGGTATTAAAAGCCTTCCACAGCTACAGGATGACAGGTATGGGATCACATATTCCTGTTGCTGTTTTGTTGTTCAGTTATTCAGTCATGTTCAACTCTTTGTGATCTCATGGACCATAGCACACCAGTACTGTTCATGGGGTTTTCTTGGCAAAGATATTGGAGTGAATTCACCTCCAGTGAATTAAAGCAAACCAAGGTCAAGTGACTTGCCCACGGTCACACAGCTAGTCAATACCTGAGGCCGAATTTAAACAGAGCAGCTGAGCAGCCCACAAAGGACTACTGTATAGATTTAGAAGAAGAAGTGATTTTAGCATTTGTCCAGTCCAAACTCCTCATTTTATTTATCAGGAAACTGAGGCCCAGACAGGTTAAGTGTGGGGCACTCAGGTATTGAGACACAGACAGGATTTTTAGCTCAGGTCCTTGACTCCAAATCCAGAATACTTCAACTTTCTCATGCTATTTCTCTATCTGACCCCAACCTAACTTTTCTAACCTTATCTTTCATTATTCCTTTCATGCACCATAAAATTTAGGTAAACCAAACTGTCCATTGTTCTCTGAAACTTCTTTGTTTAATTGAATTGAAGTGAATCCCTAGTTATTTCCTGCTTTATTTTTTTTTTTGCTCATGTCTTTCCCTCTATCTGGGATGCCTCCCATTGACTGTGTTCCAGCTGAGGCCAAATCCCTACTCAACCTTTTCTCCCATTCCATCTGTCAAAATTGAGAAACATATGGTTGAAGTAGAGTGTCAAATTAGGGGTCAGAAGAGACCAAGATCCACATTTTGCCGTTGATACTTATTAGGTATGTAGGCTGTTTTTTTCATTGTAAAATATGAATAGTAGTACCCAAAGTACTGACTTCAAAGAATGTTGTGAGGGCGGGATGAGGTAATATACTCGTCAGAGAGATCTCTTCTAGCAAAGGTTAGATGACCACTTCTTAGATATGTTGGAGAGAGTTGGCTTGTTCAAGTATGGGCTATGTTGGCCCCAGATGTTCCTTCTAACTCTGAGAGTCTGTGATTCTAGAAGGGCATTACAAACTGTAAAGCTCTATAAAAATGCCACCTATAATTATTACCTATTCTTTGACTCAGTTCAAACATTAACTCTTTAATGAAATGTTCACAAATCTCCCCTCCCCACGCTCAGAGAGGGAAGGAAGAAAGGAAGAGAAAGGAGGAAGGAGGGATGGAGAGTCCTTGCCCTTCTATAATGCTATTTATCTCTAATAGTCCTGGTCACACTCTGCCTTGTTTCATCATCATCATCATCATCATTATCATCATCATCATCATAATCATCATCATTTCTGGCAAGGCAATGGGGTTAAGTGACTTGCCCAGGGTCACACAGCTCATAAGTGACACATGCTTGAGGCCAGATTTGAACTCAGGTTCTCCTGACTCTAGGGCTGGTGCTCTATCTACTGTGCCACCTAGCTGCCCCTGTTTCATCATTATTAATATACTTGTCGCATTCCCCTCTCCAGTCATAATGAGGGACTGGTGCATAGCACTTAAATGAAGTTTTGTCCTCCCCGTGTGAGTGTTAAACTCTTGGAAGGCAAGGACTATGTTTTGTCTATCTTTGTATAACCTGTAAGGCTTAGCATAACCCTTTATTTATAGCACTTGGCTGCTCAGTAAATGTTTAATGGAATCAGTGTGAATCTGTAGCCTGTCTTTTTTTCCACGAAGTTGTAAAAGAACCCTGTGATAACATAGGATGTAGGATTAGGGCATTCAGTGACTGTCTTTCTTCCACCAGCAACACCCAAGGTTTGGCTAGCTGGCTCCCCCTTTTGGTGTCTTGCTATTACTACTCTCTGGAATAGGTTTTCTGCCACTCACTATCCTGTAGACAAGGACACAGGTTTTTTTTTTTTCCCCCTTCTCTTCCAAACCTTACTCCATGTAAATAACACCTAACTCTTCCTAGTTTAGGTTTTTTTAAAAAGAGTTTTATTATAAAGTGCTACAAGGAAATATATAAGTTAAGTCAACAACATATGGGGGTAAAGATAACATGGGGACAGTGATAGCGTTCTTACAGAATCTTGGAGCTGGAAGGGGCTTTATAAGTTATCTTGTCCATCTGTTTATCTAATGCCTGTAGCCCCTTTCCATCATTTACAAGTGACTATTCAGATGCTACTTGAATAGATTTGTTGTTGTTGAGTTGTTTCAGTTGTGTCCAACTCTTTGTGACCGCATTTGGGGTTTTCTTGGCAAAGTACTGGAGTGTTTTGCCATTTCTTTCTCTAGATCATTTACATATGATGAAACTGAGACAAACAGGGTTAAGTGACTTGCCCAGGGTCACACAGCTAGTGAATGTCTGAGACTGGATTTGAATTCATCTTCATGATTCCAGGACCAGTGCTCTATTTACTGTTCTACCTAGCTACCTACCTGAATAGACTAGGTTTTCTTAAATCATGGTATACCTACATTATCTTGGTCATAAAGAAGATGCCTGTTCAAAAATTTTTTTAACTTTGATTTTACATGGTAATCTTTTCTTGCTAGGGCTGATAACTGTAATAACCCCTTAATTGGCTTCCCTGCCTACTCTTTCCTTTTTTCTAGTTCATCCTCCATCAAGCTGCCAAACTGATCCTCTGCTGTGCATGAAGGTCCAGTGGATTCCTAGGTTCAAACACAAACTTCTCTGTTCAGCACTTAGAGCCCTTTACCACGTGGCTCCAGATGACTTTTTCAGTTACGCTTGGAGACGACTCCACATTCTCCCAGGTTCAGCCAAATGGGCCTTCTTGCTGGTCCTAACATACAACATGCTGTCTCATGCTTTTGGATTCTAATAGGTGAGCAAAATTTTGCATTTTCCTACCATGGACCAGGCTTCACTTCCCAGGTCCAAATCATGCCACTGTGTAGCCTCCCCCCTTCCAGCTCCTCTCTGTTAAAGAATAAATTCCTTGAAGGCAGGGACTGCCTTGTTTACTTGTATTTGAATCCTCAGAGTTTAGAAAAATGCCTGGCACATAGTAAACACTTAATAATCACTCTATCATCTTATCTGTCTGTCTGTCCATCCATCCGTCATCTATCCATTATCTAGTGCACTCTCTCCTCACTTCCATCTCTGAGAATCTCTAGTTCAGATCAAGTGTTACTTCCTATATCAAGGTTTTCTCAACCCTCCCCCCCAATGCTAGTGCACTCCAAATTATCTTGTGTTTACTTTGTATACACTATATATGTATATACATACATGTGCATATGTGTATATACATGCATATATGTGTATATGCATGTATAAATGCATAACACATGTGCACATCTCTCTCTCTCTCTCTCTTTCTTTATCCGTTTCTCTCACCTAGGTGGTTCAGTGGCTAGAGTGCTGGGTTTGGCTTCAGATACTTACTAGCTATGTGATCTTGGACAAATCACTTAACCTATGGTTGCTTAGGAGGCAGCTAGGTGGCTCAATGGACAAAATGCTAAGCCTGGAGTCAGGAAGACTTGAGTTCAAATTTTACTCACACACTTAATAGCAGTGTGACCCTGGGCAAGTCATTTAGTCTCTGTTTGCCTAATCCACTGGAGAAGGAAATGGCAAACCACTCCATCATCTTTGCCAAGAAACCCCTCTGGACAGTATGGTCCATGGGGTCATAAGGAATGTAACATGAATGAATGACTCAACAACAAATAATATGTGTATGTGTGTAAATATGTCCATGTCGATTCCCCTGATAGAATGTAAACTCCTTAAGAGATTTTAATTTTTATCTTTGCATCTGGAGTGTCCAGCACATAGTAGATACTTAGTAAGTATATTGATAGAACCTGCTACACTGAGCTGATTTCTGAGATGCGGCATGGTATAGTGGTTTTAAAGTTAGCAAAGACATAGGTTCTAATCCTGCCCCTGACATTTACTTACTGCGTGGTTGTGGATATGCAAGCTTGTCTGAGTCTGAAGCTTTCTAAGCCTCAGTTTCCTTATCTGTAAAAATGAGGATAATAACATCTATAAAACTTACCTAACAAGATTTTTTATTTTTTGGTGCTAGGCAATGGGGTTAAGTGACTTGCCCAGGGTCACACAGCTAGTGAGTGTTTTGTGTTTGAGGCTGGATTTGAACTCAGGTCCTCCTGAAGCCAGTGCTCTATCCACTGTGCCACCTAGCTGCCCCCTAACAAGATTTTTGTGAGGATCAAAACCTTGTATGTTGTTTTCTTTACAAGTTTATGTTAATGCATGTAACATCAATACTTTGATATGTCTGTAAACTTATCCACGTGGTTAATCTATAAATCTTGAATTGTTATATAAACAACAGCAATTATTAGTGTTATCTTCTCCCTCTTTGATCTCTGACACCTACTACCTGAGGGTCTTTGGAAAGGCTATGTAACCTCAGTGCTCTAGGCGAATCTCTAAGTCTGTAAGTTGTAGAGAGAGAGCACGGACCTTTGTTGCTGAAGGGAATTTCCTTGTCTCCCAAGTTCTCTGTACCAGTGAAATTACAACTCTAGTCCTTAGCCTATTTCTCTTTCACAAAGATAATTATCCAGGTGCTGCATATAAATATCCTAGATGTTAGGCCACTATCTCTCTTAGCTCACCTCCCTGGCCTGAATCTCATCTCCTCTTGTAGTGGGACAGTTCAATCTTGTCTGGCCTGGATGTTGGAAATTCCTGGTGCTTATCTGATGGATCCATTTGGGGAAAGAAGAGTTATTCGGTACTTCAGTCCTTTTACAATCTGCTTCCCTAGCCTCTTCAAGGTCCCTTCCAGTTTTGCATCCTATAATCCATATCTCTGGTGGAGGAATTCAAAACATGGAGCTGGACCTTTTACAGGGGCGTGGCCCGCGTGGGCAAAGCAACAGTAGGAGACTCTGCAAGTGTACCAAGGACGCAAATGAACAGTTAACCACATGCTTCTCTCTTCTCTCCTGGCAGTTTCGACTTCCTCAGCTTTCCTGACATCTTTGCCTCATTCTGTCTTGGTTTTGGCCTCATTTCCATTCCTGTTAGCCCAATCCAGTATTCCCAGCCTAGGGAATAATAGGGAATACCCTCGGGGAATGGAGGCTGTTATCAATGTCGATGGAGATAACTCTGCTTTCTATTTTTTTTTTAATGATTTTTGCCCTTAGTTTCATACATTGACCAATGTTTACTTCTCTCCATTTCGGATACTACCGTCCAATGAGCTTCTCCCTCCCTCTACCTCCAACTAGTCTCCAACTCCTGGTTGCCTTGTAGTACAAAACTTTCTCTTCTTTCTTCAGCTATCATCTCTGTCTGGCTGCAACACTCCAGGCCTGCAGCATGTCCCCCGGACAACTGCTTTTCCTGGGCTTTTGGCTTGCTAGGAGTTAAGAGCTTCATCCTGCAACCTATGTCCTCTGACTATGTGATCATGTTACCTGATTCCCTGGGGGTAGAAAAAGAACCTTTCCTAGGCTCCTTGCACGGCTCTGTGTAGATGCCTACAATACTTTTTTTGAGATATCAAACTCTGCCAACTATGAGATTGTGGGCCGGTGTCCCTTAACTGGAAACTGGGTCTCAATTTCCCCATTTGTAAAATGAGAGTGTTGGACTAAATGATTTCTGAGGCTCCTTCTGGCCCTAAACCAAGGAGCCTATGGTATCTACTTTCCTCACCTCCCAGCCCCCTTCTTTTCTAGAGGTTAAGGGACCCTAGATTAGAAAGTTGGTCTCCATGATTCCTTTCTCTTCATCTGGGATTTCTATGCTGTCCTGAAAACAGCACCTTCTCCCCATTTGAACTTCTTTTTACTGTTGCCAATGAACTTCCCCTGTCTCCCAACTAATTGGTAGATAGGAGAAGACAGGCATATCCTAGAGCTGTTGAAAAATTGTGGTCCTATAAGGGACCCCATCTTTTATCTCCTGACGGACAAGTGGTTTAGAGTGGTTGCCATCTTCCTTTGATTTCCAGAATTTCTTATGACTGGTTGGCTATAGGGAAGGTCAAGACTTCTTTAGTCCCTTCTCCCTGAAAATAGCATGCAACTGTTCTCAGGCCATATTGTTTAAAAGAAGTTTGCTGGTGTGCACTACAGGAAGATAAAACAACAACAGGAAACTTTTCAGGATGACAGTCTAGTAGTTAATCCAGGGCCTGGATGTCTGTAAACTCCATTGTTTCTCAGTTCTTCTTGGGTCTGGCCCTTCTCTTTCATTTCTTCTCCACCCAAAGCCCAAAATGCTCCTGGACACCTTCCTTCTCCCTTCCTTTGCAACAGGAAGTAGAATCCTCTAGTATCCTTGTTCCTGTTGTCTTACTTCTCATAATGAAGGGAATTAGACCCTAGGGCGAACCATTGGGTGTAAGTGTGACGCACCCAGGGCCAGACAGAACTAGTTTATTTATCAGAGAGTATTGTGGCCTAGCAGTATTAGGCATCCCCCTGACTCCAGGGAGGAAGGAGGTCAAAAGATCATAGATTTAGAGCTATGAACTCATTATGAACTCATTTTTGTATATATGTATGTATGTATCCATTCATCACCTACCTATCTCTATCTTTCTCTGTCTATCTCTATCCATTAATTTATTCATGCATTTATTTATCTATCTATTTGTTCATTCATTCACTAACTTATTTATTTAGTTGTTTGCTGATCTTTTATTTATTTATTCATGCATCCATTTCTTTATTTATTCACTCATCTCTTTCTTTCTCTATTTTTATCTTTCATTGTATTCCCAGCTCTTAGTACAGCACCTGGCACATGGTAGGTGCTTAATAAATGCTAGTTGATTGATTACTATATTTGAAGATAGTTGGTTTCCATTGTAATTTTATGTAATTTTATTCATTTAAAAACATTATTCTAAGAAGGGGTCCATAGGTTTAGCCGGACTGCCAAAAGTGTCCAGGATACACAAAAAAGGTTACAAAAAAACCCTGGACTAGTCCCACACCCTTATTTTTAATTTTAATTTTTATTTTACAAAAGAAGAGCTTGAAGTTCAGAGAAGTTAAGTGATTTATTTAAGGAAACACAGGAATTAAGTAGCAGGGAGTTGTTACCAAATCTGGTGTTCTTTTCACTATTTAGGAATAAGTGTTCATTTCCCTATGATGTCATTGTTGTTCAGTCATTTTGGTCATATCTGATTCTCTGAGATCCTTTTTGGGGTTTTCTTGGCAAAGATACTGCAGTGGTTTGCCTTTTCCTTTTCCAGCTTATTTTACAGGTGAGGAACTGAGGTCAGGTGACTAAGGTCACAAAGCTAATGTCTGAGGCTGAATTTGAACTCAGAAAATTGAGTCTTTCTGACTCCAGACCCAGTACTCTTGTCTGCTGTATCACCTGTGAGTACACTATACAATGCAGGGAACAAATGTTTTACTTGGTATCCTTACAACTTCTAACAGTGCTGGACACACAAGAGGCATTTAGAACTCAATGAATAAATGAATGAATGAATGAATGAATGAACCAGTAAACAAACAAATGAAGGTTTCTCTAATGCTCCTCTTTCCCAGGATGTGTCCCCAGGTACCTCTCCTTTTGGCTTTCAGACCATATGAAAGGATAATACAAATTACTAGTAATAAGATAAATGCAAATTAAAATAACTCTGAAGTTTTGCCTCACATTTATTAAATTAGCAAAGGTAATGAGACAAAAATGGGAAATATTGGAGAAGCTGTGGGAAGACAGGCACATTAATGCATTGTTGGTGAAGCTGTGAATTAGTTTAGTTGTTCATGAAAAAATTTGGAATTATCTTAGTTAAGTCACAAAATTGTAAATACCCTCTGATTAGCGATGCATTTACTAGACATAAAACCCAAGGAGGTCAATGACAGAAGTAAAGGTCCTATATATACAAATATATTTATGCCAACTTTTTTGAACTTGAAGAAAGTAGATACTCATAGATTGAGGAATGGTTGAACAAATTGTGGTATATATTGAAAGATTATTATGCCATAAGAAATGAAGAGTATGAAGAATCAGAGAAACTTGGGAAGATTTGTATGAACTGATGTTGAACCAGGAGAACAATTTACATGATGACCACAATCATGTCCAAGAAAATAATACTTGGGACATTCAGAACTCTGATCAATGCAGTGACCAGTTGTGACTTTGGTGGACTGAGTATAAAACATATCTCCTGCCTGTTGGCAGAGAGGAGGTAGACTACAGATATGGAATTAAGCACACATCTTTGGATATAGCCAATCTGTGAATTTGTTTTGTTTAACTGTACTTTTTTGGTAGAAGCAAGGAACAATTGTGTTGGAGGGATTAGGATAGCGGGGAATCACTGGAAAGTGATGGTGGCATGGGAATAAAAGAGCATCCATAAAATTTTTTAAAAAAGAGTTTGCCAGAGAACATGATTTTTGTTTTTGTTTGGGACCCATGACTTCATTGGTGTAGGGAACTCCCTATGAAGAAATTTACAAATGAAGATGGCAGACTATTCTGCAAAATGTAGTCTTAGCATTGCCCTGCTGTGGGCAGTGGAGCCATGGACCTACCTTCAGGTCTGGAAATGCCACATCCAAATCCCTTGTCACCATGTTCTGTTCTTTGGGAGTTGGATTTTCTGTATCTCCTGCCTTTGCTAGAACTTCAGTGTGGAGGGGGACGCCCTCATTTTGCTGTGATCTGGAACCAAGAGGAAACCGGCATTTCCAGTCTGGGATTGTCTCCGACGTCCTCCCTTGTCTTAACCAAAAAGGATAGAACATGAGTCACTTTCCCTTCCTCTTCTGATTCATGAAAAAACAAATGCTCAACTATTTAATGATGATATTTGAGTTCAGATAGTGACTTTCTTCCCAAGATTTTAAAGCATTTTCACTTCTCTGATGCTACTTGTCCTTACAACATATCTGTGTGGAGTAGGGAAAAATTTTGGTTTTGAATTGGTGGAACTGAGGTTCAGAAGAGTTAAATGGTTTCCTGATGGTCACATAGCAGGCAGGGACAGAGAAGGCAGCTAGGTGGTATGGTGGATAGAGTGCTAGGCCTGCAGTCAGAAAGACCTATATTCAAAACCAGCCTTAGACACTTACTATTGTCTAGTGGGAAAGTCACTTAACTTCTGTTTACATCAGTTTCCTCATCTATAAAATGGGGATAATAATAGTACCTACTTCCTAGGGTTATTGTGAGGACCAAATGAAATGATATTGTAAAGAGTTTAGCATAATGCAATGCCTAGCACTGAGTAGGTATTATATAAATGCTAGCTATTATTATTAGAAAGGTTTGTTAGAAATCTACAGCTATCCCTTCTACAATGTGACTTTCTCCATCATGGTTTCGATATATTGTAGGCATAAGATTAAATGGGAATTTTTCGGGAGTTTTGTGGAAACTAAAGACGACATGCAAAGGCCAACAGACAACACAGAAAAAGTTTAGAAATTCAGAAATATAATATATATGTAGTACATATTTTATACACATACATGTACTTATATTACATATAGTACATATTTTATCTTTTAATACTGTAAACACCTCATAAAAGAAAAAAAGAAAAAAAATTCAGACTTCTCTGTTACGAAAGGAGGACCAAAAAATTTTATGAGGATTTTCCAGATTGTAGGGGTACTGTGTCCCTAATCCCTGTGACATGGAAGGGATAACTATATTATTATTAGATTATCATTAGACTAATTAATAACTGAAGGTTATTATTAGAAATCTGTTATGAGAATTATTAGAAAGAATCCAACTAAGAAGTTAGATTCTAGGTCTCTTACATTCCAGTTTAACACCGTTTTTTTACAAACAGGACAGAGCCTCTTAAACACTTAATCTTTAAACTGGTTAGAATTTGGAATTAGCTCTATTTAATAGGTATACTTTGAAAATATTTCCAAGCATGGTGTCAAAAAACTAACAAGACTCTCTTCAGAGAGTCTTACATGTAGACTCAATCATAAATCTGAGGGAATCAGAATTTCCATACCTTGCTTCTGGGCATTCCTCACTGGAGATGGGCAGTTCTTCAGCTACCTGTCTGGGGTCCTGCTGACTGGCTGACAAGGGCTGGTCACCATCTTGCTCAGAACCCTGGAAAGAAGAGATAGCCCTGGGACACTCTCCCTCCAAAGCAGAGAGCATTTCTTAACTTGGGGTCTGCGAACTTGTTTCAAAAAAATATTTTGTTAACTATTTCGGTATAGTTGTTTCCTTTATAATCCTATGTGTCTTATTTTATTCATTTAGGAACATTATTGTGGGAAGAGGCCATAAGTTTCACCAGAATTCCAAAAGGGGTCCATGATACAAAAAAGATTAAGAAATCCTGCTCCAGATACTTGTACTAAGACAATGTGAGAGAATATGAGGGGCAGCATGGGGCAGGGTGTGTGCCAGAGAGGGAGCTCCAGGTTTCTGAGTAGGAATCAGGCTTCTTGTTGGTACAGATTTGGGCATGTAGCTGGCTTCAGTCTCCTTGGAAACCATATCCTCCTACCTTGATGTAAGGGAGAGGTCTAAAAGGAATCAATTGATCATGATATAGGACCCTAATAAACTCTATTCATTTGTGCCCCCTGTAATCAAGAAACTGCTAATGCTATTTGACTGTTACTCATTAAATATACTATTCCTTTATGTGATTTTCTTATTGTGATTCCTTCACTATAAATTATTGTGATTCTCCATGATGAATTTATCATGGGTATGACTTGTCTCCTCTGTAATGTTGAGGTCAGAGAACAGTATCTTCTTTCTTTGTGTCCAGTAAGAGGGTTCTGACCCTGGAGGATGCTTGGTGAGGACTCTAGAGGAGGCTTCTCGCCAGACTAAATTGGCTAAATCCTGAATAGCTTGGTTTTATAGAAAATGAACAAACAAAACAAAGGATACTGTTTTAGGTAATTAGCTTGGACCAGAGAGGGGTGGTGGTGGCTGGAACTGAGTTATTAATAGGGGCTCTGAATTGGAGGATTATATGCATATCACCAGAAAAACGTTTGTCACATCTGCATAGTGGGGTGGGGGGGGAGAGAGAGAGACAGAGAGAGAGAGAGAGAGAATGAGAATGTGTATGTGTAATTTGAGTGGGCAAGTTAAAGACAAGTTGAAATAATCATAAATGGACCAACCTGTGCTATGTGATCTGATAAGCTGACCGCATCAGCTATCCAGGATGAAAGGGAAAGGGCATTCACCAGGACTGCAATGGCTCTGTCAAGTTCCATCTGAAAGTCAAAGGCAGAGGCAGCAGGGATACATCCTGGGAAAGGGAAACATTGGAGACATTCATTTGTTTGCTGGCTTATTCATTCATTCATTCGTTCTTAAGTACCTCTTGCGTCTAGCATGGTACTAGAAGTTATAGGGATACCAAGGGAAAGATATGTTCTCTGCCCTTTAGGAAGAGTTGATTGTCCAGTTGACTCATGGGCTTGGACAGGAAAGACCTCAATAGGTCCTCTAACTGATTCCACTTGCTCCCAAAGGGATTGTACCTACCAATTCTTTTGTTGGCCTAGTCATATTTTCCCCCTTTATTAGACACATATAGGCAAGCAAAACAAATCCCCACATTGATCATGTCAAAAAATATGTCTCAATCTATACTCTGAATCTATCATCTGCCAGAAGTCAGTAGCATGTTTCATAATGAATCCTCTGGGATCATGGTAGGTCATTGAATTGATCAGAGTTTCTAAGTTTTTCTAAGTTGTTTGTCTTTGCAATATTGTTATTATATAAATTATTTTTCCTGCTCTGCTCACCACACTCTGCATCAGTTCCTAGAAATCTTCCTAGGTTTTTCTGAAACTATGCCCTTCACTTCTTACAGCACAATAATATTCCAATTCATTAATATACCATATCTACTTCAGTCATTCCCCAATTGATGGACATCCCCTCAGTTTCCAATTCTTTGCTACTGTAAAAAGAGCTGCTATAAATATTTTGTATATATGGGGCCTTTTCTTTTTTCTTTGCTCTCTTTGGGAGTATAGGCCAAGTAGTAGTATCATTGGGTCGAAGGGTCCCCTGTGCCCCAGAAGCAGAGCTCAATTTTAAGTCACAAAATAGGCTTGAAAATAAGTAAAAAACAGGAAAGAACCCTGACCATAGAAAGCTACTATGGTGACAGGGAAGATCAAAACACAAACTCAGAAGAAGACAACAATGTCAAAATGGTTACATGTGAAGCACCAAAGGGCAAGACGAATTGGTCTCAAGACCAAAAACCCTTCTTGGAAGAGGTCAAAAAGGATTTTAAAAATCAAATAAGAGAGGTAGAAGAAAATTTGGGAAAAGAAATGAGAGTTATACTAGAGAGAGACAATAGGTTAGAAAAGGAGGGCAAAAATTGACTGAAGAAAACAATTCCTTAAAAAACACAATTGGGCAAATGGAAAAAAAATCCACTGAAGAAAACAACTTCTTAAAAAAATACAATTGGCCAAATGGAAAAAAGTCCATCAAATAAAACAGCTCCTTAAAAAGTAGAATTGGCCAAATGGAAAAGGAGGCACAAAAGCTAACTGAAGAAAATAATTCCATAAAAGTTAGAATTGGGCAAATGGAAGCTAATGACTCTATGAGCCATCAAGAAATCAGTCAAACAAAATCAAAAGAATGAAAAAGTAGAAGAAAATGTAAATTACCTCATTGGAAAAACAACTGATCTGGAAAATAGATCCAGGAGAGATAATTTTTTATATTAAAAATTGACTTTACTGTAAATATGCTAGCTTACAGTGCAGAGATTTCTGGCCACAAATCAAGTTTCTAGCTAAGTATTTCTACAGAGTAAATAAAAAGGATGTCTTCAGGTCTGTTTAAATTCACCTGACACTTGCATAGCAGGAAAGAAAATATTACAAAAGTTAATTTTTATACATTAAGCTTCTTTAGTTAGTTGTTCAGTTTATGGTTTCTTCAAGGAAGTTTTCTATTTTTGTAAAGTTCACAAATCAGATTTTATCTATCCTCAAACAAGTGAAGGGCAGGGAATCTGTATTACCTTCACCTCAAGCACTGCCAGGTCATGCATTTGATGAGGTAGAGAAATGAAAATTAGTAAGACTTCCCACAACAAAATGGACTATGTGAATGCACAGAGGTGAGAAAAGGAATACTGAGTTTGGGAAATGGTGTAGTTTGGCCAGAACAATAGAATTCATCAAGGGAAGTAAGAAATTCAAGGGTGTAAGACAATCTATATTTTAATGAAGGTCAAGGCTATAAAGGGAGCAAAGCGAGGTTGGGTGGGGTGGGCTTGGAGAACAGGAAGCAACGTAGGCACTGGCAGTTGTGTGAGGACAAAGTATTGATTTAGGAGGAATGAGGCAGAGATAGAGATGGAAGAAAAGGAGATGGTGATTGGGGTAGTTTTAGAGTTCTCTATCTTGGAGGTTGTAAAGTAATGATAAAGTACCATTCCTATAAACATCTGAGGCAAAGTGAATATATAGGTCTTGGGAATTGGAGAAGGTGATGAACTGGAAGGCCTAGGTCTTCAAAAGAATACCATGTCTGTTGAACGCCCTAACCAGGAGGAGAGAAGTTTGGGTAGAGAAGAATTTTGAGCCAAGTTAACAAGTCAAGTCAACAAGTATTTATTAAGCACTTATATGCCAGGCACCTTGCTCAGCACTACTAATACAAAAAGAAAATTAGTCCCTGCCTTCAAGGAGCTTACATTCTAGAAGGAAGACAACACATAAAAGGAAGTTGAAAAGCAAGAGGCTAGGGCACCAAGGTAAGGAAAATGGTGGAGAAAGAAGTCTTGAGAGTCAGGCGGAAGAGTACAGAGAGGAATGAAGGAGTGAATATGGCTGGCTGATGCACTTTCCTTAAAATGGAAGTTCTGGGAGGAACTGGCCAATCAGAGGAAGGAGTTTCAGGGGTAAAGTGATCTTCCAGGGTGAGAAGGCTGCTGGGTGTTGGTGAAGCAAGAAGACCTGAGAGTCAGGAGTAGAGTCTAGAGAGAAAATTTAGCCAAGAATGAAACTCCTATTGTAAGGAGGGAGAGTAGCCTAGGGGTCAATGGATTATAGCAATTATGACCCTTACTGGGTAATACACAGATGGAGTGGACCTTAAATGAGGGGAAGCTACCGAGTGATGGTTGCAGATGGGAGGATCTTGAAACAGCAGTGAGAAGCAAGGCCCATGCCTCCTTCCCTTTCATTGTGTGTGTGTGTGCGTGCGTGCACGCACACATGTGTGAATGTGTAAATGTATATGTGGCAGGGCTGGTAGGAGAAGAACAATTGGTAGAAAGCCAGGCTTCCATGAGGGCATCTAGGTGGCTCAGTGGATAGAGTGCCAGGCCTAGAGTTGGAAAGACTCTTCTTCGTGAGTTCAAATCTGGCCTCAGATACTTATTAACTGTGTGACCCTGGGCAAGTCACTTAACCCTATTTGCCTCAGTTTCCTCATATGTAAAATGAGATGGAGAAGGAAATGGCAAACCACTTCAGTATCTTTGCCAAGAAAATCCCAAATGGGGCCACACAGAATTGGACACAACTGAAACAACAACAAAAAGGCTTCCATGAACTCAAGAAAATAGATGTGTGAAAAGAAGAGATCTCTGATGGAGGAGAGTGTGTTAATAATAGAGCAGGGGTTCTACAGGATACATTAAAAGGGGAGGGGACAGGAGGGAAGATTAGGGCTGAATTGGATGGTGAGGAGAATACAAGCAAAGTTAGCAGGGGAAGGGAATTTATTTATTTATTTAGGACTTAGGAGATGCTAATGCTGAATCACAGGGATGAGGGAAATAGGAGATGAAAATTTGCCAGCCAGAGAACTGGGTTGGTCCCAGCTGACTGGAGCTCTGCCCTTTAATGTCCTGGAGATCATGATCAGAGGGGCGCTCTTGGACAGAGCATAGTGATGATGAGATGTAAGATGCTATTACAGTAAGTGTATGAGGTGAAATGAAGATGCAGGTGGTGTGGACTGAAGAGGCTGATGAACTGGGAGGTCAAGTGTTCAAAGGAACATCAGCATGTATATTTTGAACTCCAGAAGTAAGCAGGAGGGCACAGGTTGGGTGGAGGAGATCACAAGTCAGGTTGTTGGAGGACAGACTTGGTACAGGTGTTCACAGGACAAACACAGGAGAGTTAGAATGAAGGTGTTTGCCTGGAAGTCTGGTTCAGTGAATACCTAGTTATTGGGTCCTCAGAAACTAGACTGAGCTTACATCATGAGTATAGTGCCAGTTTTGTAGCTTCATCTCAAGATGTTAAGGAATGGAGCATATCCAGAAGGTATACCATATATGGAATATGTCCTGGGATACCTTGTCCTAGCCAGGTGGCATTTGGCTTTTGTTTGAAGCTCAGGGACTTTGGCCATTTGACTTGGTGCCTGAAGATACAATTTTCTTGGGAGTAATCATGGATCCTAAGATCTTAGATTTAGAACTGTTAGGGACCTCAGAAATTGATTAATCCAATCCTCTTATTTTACAGAAGAGTAAATTATCAATGGAAACCTCTTCATTTTATAAGTAAGGGGAAGGAGGCCCACCTATGTGATCTTGGAGACAGCTCTTAAATGTAAAGAATGATGTTCCCAAGGTCACACAGGTAGGTAGTAAATGGCAGAGCTGGGATTTGAACCTGTCTTTTGAGTCCAAATTAATTTCTCCTTCCACTACACTATGGTGTTTAAGACTCTATCTGGTATAGCACTGGTTTTCTAACTTATGGGTTCTACTTGGCTAAAACTTACTGAACTCATTGAGTTCAAAAATAGACCACACATATCCTTCTAACATACATGCTTAACATACAATCTGAGAATGACCTAGAATCACATTTGTGATTCTGTGATGTGTGTGCGTGTGTGTGTTACACATACACATATATTTTTCATTTTGTACATAGTCTATATTCTGGAATGTCCTATATTTGCAACACTGTAGTATATTTGGGGTTGAACAATGGAAATATTTTGGGGTAGGGAGAGGGTGTTTGTTGAATCCAATAGTACTTGCCCACAGGAAGGCAGAGACCCTAAGAACATTAATGTAATCAGTCAGAGAGTACTTACAAATGGTTCCTCCTGCCTGAGAAGGCCCAAGTATTTACTATTTCATCCCAGGAAGCTTGAGTGTTAAGATAGATGAAATGAATATGCATGCCAATAGAATGTCATCATGAGTAACTGGGAAATGATGAGGAGACTGCCAAGAAGAATCATTGACACACCTGACTGGTGAAAGTTGCCAAGGGGTGAAGTAATCTGAGTTCTGTTTGATAAAGTTGTACCCTATACTAGCACTGGACATGCATTTCTTTGTCCAAGGATCCCAGAATCTCAGGAATCTTGAGAGGTCATCTAATATGTCCTTCTTGTCACTGAGGACAGTAGCAATTAAAGCATTCTAGAAAGAATGTGATAAGTCTATGGAACCATTAGTACATGGTACTTGGTTACCTATCTTGTGGAAGTGGAAGGAGTCAGTTAAAGATGTAATTTTGACCATGAAGGAGCTTACTATTAATTAATTACAATTAAGTTGTGGTGACATATTAAAACATAACTAAGATTATAGGGTGGTGTATAGTACTAAATGAGTGGTACATATAATCCTTGTCCTAAGAATTCAGAGAAGTGTGGGCTGGGGTGGTTGGTTACAGTTTTTAGAAAGAAGTAGGGAAGGGGCAGTTAGGTTGCACAATGGATAGAGCACAGGCCCTGGAGTCAGGAGGACCTGAGTTCAAATCTGACCTTAGACACTTGACACTTAACTAGCTGTGTGACCCTGGACAAGTCACTTAACCCCGATTGCCTCACCAAAAAGAAAGAAAGGAAGAAAGAAAGAAGTAGGGAAGAAGCCAGATTTTGTAGAATGTACTTTGTAGAATGAGTAGGATTGGATCTACTACAAATTTATGGTACATAATGTCAGCGGGCCCCATTACAAGGCATTCCTTTTACACCTTTCTAAGTCCTTAGCATACTCACCAGTGTTTCTTCCAAACCTTTTCATTCTTTCTCAAACCTCCCAGGTTCTTCCTCTCCTTACCCTCTCAGGGACAACTTGGCCTCATATTTCACTGAAAAATATTGAGATTATTTGCCAACACCTCCCTCTTCTCCCCTCCTTCTTATCTTTCACCATTCAAATACCTTCTGCCACTATCTCCTTTACCCATGTCTCATTTGAAGAGACAGGCCTTCTCCTTACAAGACAAATTTCTCTACATACACAAGCAGTCCAATTCCATCCTGTCATCTCCAGTAACTTGCCCTATCACTCCAACTCTCTCACTTTTCAATCTTTCCTGGCTACTGGTTTCTTTCCTTCTGCCTACAAATACTCCAGGTCTCCCTTATCCTAAAAACAAACAAACAAACCAACCCATGTTTGATCATCCCATCCATCCCACTTAGCTATTATTCTCATATTTCTCCTTCTTTTGTGGCTAAGAA
This sequence comes from Vombatus ursinus, assembly GCF_900497805.2. Lineage (NCBI taxonomy): Eukaryota > Metazoa > Chordata > Mammalia > Diprotodontia > Vombatidae > Vombatus > Vombatus ursinus. The sequence goes on from NW_020954591.1 coordinate 22,349,491, forward strand.
AGTCATCTAAAATAGGAACTTGCACTTTTTTTTTTCAATTTCAGCTCTCTTCAGCTGGGATTACTACCTCATTATATTGAAACTAGAACCCATTCTCCATTGCCAACAATTTTCTTCCTAATTACTGAACCTAAAGTCCATTTTTCAAGACTGATCCTTTTTGACCTCTCTGTAGTCTTTGACCTTGCCTATCAGACATCAAAAACTGGATGTCCCTAATGTCTTAAACTCAACATGTCCAAAACTTAACTCAAACTCTTCCCTGTTCTGACCTTCCCTTTTACAGTCAAGGGTACCATCATCTTCTTAGGCACTCATGCTAGAAACCTACAGGTCATTTCTACTCTTTTTATTTCTTGGATCATTGTATTTCAAAAAAAATTCTAATTTATTTTATTTTTAATTTATGCGATAAAACAAGCATTTTCATAACATAATATAATAGAGGTGGAGCCAAAATGGCAGAGAAAAGGCAGGGATTTGCTTGAGTTCTCCACATAACCCCTCCATTCACTTTTAAATAATGCCCTAAAACAAATTCTAGAGTGGCAGAACCCACAAAAGGATGGGGTAAAATAATTTCCCAGCCAAAGACAACTTAGAAGGTTGACAGGAAAAGTCTGTTGCACCAGGGTGAGAGTAGAGCACAATCCAGTGCAGGCCATGCCAGTGTAGACCAGGCCCCAGCAAACCAGGGGCAGGCCTTGGGAACCACTGAATCAGCAGTGGCAGTGGCAGTGGCTGCTTCCAGAGCTCTCAGCCCACAGAAGGGAAGGGGGTTGAAAAACTGTTAGGAAAGGAGATTACTGGGGTCTCTTTGGTGGCACTGAGGCACGATTCTGTTACTTTGCTCATACTCTGATTCAGGTTGCAGTTCCAGGGTGGCTGTCCCAGGTTGAGGAGAAACACTAGCACACAAGAGCGTGTGGCTGTAAGGGAGTAGGAAGCTTTATTACAGTTCCAGGGCAGAAAAGAGTGCTTGTGGTCACTCACAGATCAGACCACAAACCAGAAGAGTAGTAAACACACCTCTCCTTGGATCATATCCCCTTGGAAGAACTGAAAACTTACAGGTCCCTAGAAAATAGCTGCACAAAACCCCTGAAGCTTGAGAAGTGTGCCCTCCACTCTGGAAGCAGAGGCCTACTCTAACAAAGAGTTAAAAGTCAAGAAAAAGGCTGAGAAAATGAGCAAACAACAGAAAAAGATTCTGACCATAGAAAGTTACTATGGTGACAAGGAAGATCAAAACACACACTCAGAAGAAGACAACAAAGTCAAAGCCCCTACATCCAAAATCTCCAAGAAAAATATGAATTGATCTCAGGCCATGGAAGAGCTCAAAAAGGATTCTGAAAATCAAGTAAGAGAGGTAGAGGAAAAATTGGGAAGAGAAATGAGAATGATGTGAGAAAGATCATGAAAAATTTGTCAACAGCTTGGTAAAGGAGAGACAAAAAATGCTAAAGAAAATAACACCTTAAAAACAGACTAGGCCAAATAGTAAAAAGAGGTACAAAAAGCCAATGAGGAGAAGAATGCCTCAAAAAGCTGAATGGACAAATGGAAAAAGAGGCACAAAAATTCACTGAAGAAAATAATTCCTTAAAAATTAGAATGAAACAAATGGAAGCTAATGACCTTATGAGAAATCAAGAAACACTAAAACAAAACCAAAGAATGAAAAAACAGAAGATGTGAAATATCCCACTGGAAAAACAACTGTCTTGGAAAATAGATCCAGGAAAGATAATTTTAAAATTATTGGACTACCTGAAAGCCATGATCAAAAAAGAACTTAGATATCATCTTTCCAGAAATTATCAAGGAAAACTGCCTTGATATTCTGGAACCAGAGAGTAAAATAGAAACTGAAAGAATCCATAGATCACCTCCTGAAAGAGATCCCAAAATGAAAACTCCTAGGAATATTATAGCCAAATTCCAGAGCTCTGAGGTAAAGGTGATAATGTTGCAAGCAGTCAGAAGAAAACAATTCAAACATTGTGGAGTCACAGTCAGAATAACACAAAATTTAGCAGCTTCTACATTAAAGGATCATGGGCTTGGAAAATGTTATTCTGGAAGGCAAAAGAGCTAGGATTACAACAAAGATTCACCCACCCAGCAAAACTGTATAATCCTTCAGGGGAAAAAATAGTCATTTAGCAAAATAGAGGACTTTCATGCATTCTTGATTAAAAGACCAGAGCTGAATAGAAAATTCAACTTTCAGACACAAGACTCAAAAGAAGCATAAAAAGGTAAACTGGAAAGGAAAATCATAAGAGACTTAAGAAAGTTAAACTGTTTACATTCCTACATGAGAAGATGATACTTGTAACTCATAAGAACTTTCTCATTTTTAGGGTGGTTAGGAGTATACATAGACAGAGGGCATATGTGTGAGTTGAATATGAAGGAAAGATATCTAAAAAAATAAAATTAACGGGTGAGAAAGAAGAATGCACTTGGAGAAAGGAAAGGGAGAGGTAGGATGGGATAAATATAACACATAAAAAAGGTAAGAAAAGGCTTTTACAGTGGAGAGGAAGATGGGGGAGGTGGCAGGGAACACTTGAACCTTACTTTCATCTGAATTGACTCAAAGAGAGTATAACATACATACTCAATTGAGTAGAGAAATCTAGCTTACCATACAGGAAAGTAGGAGGGGAAGAGGATTAAGAGAAGAGTGGAGTGATAGAAGGGAGGATGGATTGTGGAAGGCAGTAGTCAGAAGCAAAACACTTTTGAGAAGAGACAGGGTGAAAGGAAAAAGAGAATAGGATGACACGGGGGGAGGGAATAAGATGGGGGTAATACAGTTAGCCATCATAACTATGAAAAAAATTTTTGAAGTAGGCTTCTCTGATAAAGGCCTCTTTTCTCAAATATATAGAGAAATGAGTCAAATTTATAAAAATAAGAGTCATTCCCCACCTGATAAACGATCAAAAAATATGAACAGTCAGTTTTCAGATAAAGTAATCAAAGCTATCTATAGCCATATGAAAATAATGCTTTATATCACTATTGATTGTAGAAATGCAAATTAATATAATTCTGAGGTACAACTTCACACTGATTAGATTGGCAAATTGGACAGAAAAGGAAAATAACAAATGTTGGAGGGAATATGGGAAAATTGAGACATTAATGCATTGTTGATGGAGTTGTGAAGTGATTCCACCATTCTGTGGAGTGATTTGGAACTATGTTCAAAGGACTGTAAACCGTGCATACCCTTTGATTTAGCAATACCACTACTAGGTCTGTATCCCAGAAGAGATAAAAAACAAAAACATTTATAGCATCTTTCTTCTAGTGGCAAAGAGATGGAAATTGAGGGGACGCCCATCAATTGAGGGATGGCTGAACAAGTTGTGGGATGTGATTCTGATAGAATACTATTGTGCCATTAGCAATGATGAGCAGGATGCTTTCAGAAAAACCTGGAAAGACTTATATGAACTGATACAGAATGAAATGAGTAGACCCAGGAGAACAATGTACACAGAAACAGCAGTATTGTAATACGATCAGCTGTCAACAACTTAGCTATTCTCAGCAATACAATGATTCAAGATGACTCTGAAGGACCTATAACAAAAAAATGCTATCCATCCCCAGAGAAAGAACTGATGGTGTCTGAATACAGAACGAAGCATGCTTTTTTACTTTCTTTATTTTTCTTGAGATTTTTTTCTTTTGGTCTGTGGCTTCTTCTACAATATGATTAGTATGGAAATATGTTTTGCATGATTATGAATGTATAACCCATATCAAATTGTTTGCCTTCCCAATGAGGAGGGTGAGGAGGGAGGAAGGGAGAGAATTTGCAACTCAAAATTTTAAAAACAAATGTTAAAATTGCTTTTATACGTAACTGAGGAAAAATAAAAATACTAAACAATTTTTAAAATATAGTATATTAAAAATGATTGGACATGAAACTACAAATCTATTAGTATTCACAATTTCCTTTTTCTTTTAAATATATAATAAAGTCTCATGTTAATTTTTTTTAAATTTAAATTTTTAAATTTTTAACTTTTTTCCTTCCCCCTCCCCCCAGAGATGACTATCATTAGATGCAAATATGGGTGTATGTGTGTGTGTATACATAATACATATACATTTATGTATATGTATATATGTATACATACACCTATATAGTATATACACACACATATCTGTAAAATCATTCTTTACACATTTCTATTTATCAGTTCTTTCTCTGGATGCAGATAAATCATTGTATTGCTGAGAACAGCTAAGTTATTCACAGCTGATCATCTTGCAATATTGCTGTTACTGTGTATAATGTTCTTCTGGTTCTGCTTGCTTCACTTTTCATCAAATTGTATGAACTGATGCATCTTCTGCTATTCACTGTCTTTAACTTCCCATTCCTCCCTTCCCTTGCAATATCCAACCTGTTGCCAAGGCCTGTTGATTTTACCTTTGTAACATCTTTTGCATATCCTCCCTTCTCTTCTCTGACACTGCCACCACCCTGATACAGGCCCTTGACACTTCGTGCCTGGACTTTTGCAATAATGTGTTGACTAGCCTCTCTTGTCTCAAGGCTTTCCTCCTTCCAGTCCATCTTCCATTCAGCAGTCAAATTAACCTTCTTAAAGCACAGATCTAACCATGTCACCCCCTTAGTCAATAAAATTCTGTGGTTCATATCACCTCTAGGATCAAATATAAAATCCTGACTGTTTGACCACAAAAATCCTTCACAACCAAGCCCCATCCTACCTTTCCAGTCTTCTTATAACTTCCTCCCCTCCACATACTCTGTGAACCAGTGGCACTGGCCTCTTTGCTCTTCCTTCTGTAAATCACTCTGTCACCAGCATTGTCACTGGCTGCCCCTATGCCTGGAATTCTCTCCCTCTTCATCCCTGTCTCTTGGTTTCTTTGGCTTCCTTCAAATCCCAGCTAAAATCCCACCTTCTACGAGAAGACTTTCCCGATCCCCCTTAATTCTAGTCCCTGCTGTCTGTTGATCATCTTCAATTTGTCATATATCTATATCTATATATCTTGTTTGTACATAATTGCTTGCATGTTGTGTCTGCCATTGGAGTATGAATTCCTTGTGGGCAAGGACTATTTTTTTTTGCCTCTCTTTGTAGTCCCAACAGTTAGTACAGTGCCTGACACATAGGTGCTTAACAAATGCTTATTGACTGACTGATTTATCAATAGCCTTCTTAAACGATGGCACCCGGAACTAACACAACACTATTGATGGTATAATGAAGGCAAAGTAAAGTGGAATTACAACCTTCCTGTTTCTGGAAGCTCTACCTCTTTTAATGAAGTTCTAGATCAAATTGGCTTTTATTGGCTGCCACATCAACCTGGTGACATATAGAACTGTCTGTCAGTAAATTAACATTTTTAAAGGACCTACTAACTACTAGGCATTGTACCAAGTCCTAGGGGAACCAAGAAAGGCAAAAGACTATCCCTACTTTCAAGGAGCTCATCATTTAAAGGAAGTGACAACATGCAGACAGCTATGTGGAAACAGCATATAGCCACCAAAACCCAGAGATCTTTTTCAGAACAGCTGCTGTCTATCCACAACTTCCCATTTTGTACTTGAGAAGGTGAGTTTTTTGGATCTAAGTGTCAGGCTTTGCATTTATCCCCACTGGATTTCATTCTATTAGATTCAGCTTAATTTTAGCCGACTAAGGCCCTTTTGGATCCAGTGTGTTATCTAGTCTACCTACCCTTGTGTTATCTAAAAATCTGATAAGCATGTCCCTAGGGCCTTTATCTCAGGCATTGCTAAAAATGTTAGATAGAAGGATAGAATTGGACAGTAATCCACTGGAGGCCTCCTGCCACACTGACATTGAACCACCATCATCCAGTTACTCTTTGAGTCCAGCTATCTACCCAGTTTGAAATCCATCTAGTAGTATTATTATCTAATCCATGTCTTTCCATCTTCTCCACAAGAATTGTATGAGACACTTTATCAAAAGTTTTGCTAAAATCTAGGCAGATTAGATCCACAATGTCCCCTTCATTCACTTGTTTAATAATACTGTCGAAAAAGGAAATGAGGTTAATCTGGAATGACCTGTTCTTGGTGAAGTCATGTTGGAGCTTGGTAATTACTTTATAGATATTCACCAGTCACCTTTTTGAATGGGTCATGGGTTTCAACCCACCAAGTCTCAGTAATTATTATGAGGTCAAATTTACATTAAGACCTCTATTATTTCTTGTTCATTGCCTTAACTTTGGGCATTTGTATATAAACATTTGAGGCTATGGGTTTTACTACTGGCTCCATTCTTAGATTCTCTCATGGGTACTTCTTGGTATATTAAGTACTATTCTTCTTCCTACTATGTAGCCTTGCTTGAGATATACACACATACACACACATATACATATGTACATATGCATGTATGTGTATATGTGTGTATTTATATATACATATTTATATATGTATGTGTGTGTGTGTGTATATTCGCAGTCTTCTCCTTTCCCCTTTTCTTTTTAACTTAAAACTCTTTTGATTAGATTTGAAAGACACGCAGCACATACATTTTTACCAGCCTTTGTTAGGTGTACTGTATCTCTGGCCAGGAATCTGTCATCCCCCTATTCTGAAGCCATGGCTCAGAAGTTGAAATCCTATTTTAATATAGCACCTTCCTTCCTAAATTAATTTTTCTCTTTTACATCTCTTTCCTTGAATGGGCAACAGTGAATAAAAACTAATCAGTGTCTCTGTGGTTTTTAGCTTCTTGCCTAAGCGCCATAACCATCGGCAATACATTTTTAGGTTTCTTGTGGTAATGACATTTGTGTCCCACATGACTAAGAAGTAATGGGTAGTTGTTCTTCATTTTGATAAGTCTTGGAAGGTCCTGTGTCATATCTTGGAAAAATGCCCTGAGAAGTCAGTAGACTTCTCTATTATGATCAGGTCACCTGCCTGACTATCCCTGAATCACCAAATATTGCTTCTTTTCTCTTCTTCCTCTAACCCTGACTGGATGGTTCCTCAACTGACAGCTTCTGTGGCTTTGCTAGCTCATTCCTGGGAGGGCGAGTAGCTTCTTTCACCCCAGAATTCAGATCCTTATTCTTCAGGAAGAGCCTTGAGTCTGTTTTTAACCTCCAGTCATATGACTTTTTCCTTTCCTCTCTTTTCCGTTCTACTCTTTCACTCTTCAACATCCTGACAAGGATAAAGTAAAAATTTGCCCTTCTCCACCTCAGATTGCCTTTCTTCCCATTGAAGCCTTGCTTCTGTTTCCTTTAGGAACACTTCCCTTCTCCCTAATAACTGGAAGCATTGGGAGTCATTCTTTGAGTCCCTTCACATTTTCCTCTAGTAGAGAGATCAGCCTACACTTAGAGCACACATAATAGCTCTTAGGCTGTGGAAGAAAAATAAACATCACACACTTGACACATCATTGCACAATTTTTCCTACTCTCCATAATGTTTGAATTTTTCAGCCTTGCTTTTTGAACTACTTGTAGGTAATTTACACGTCAGCTCTAAGCACCTGGTTGAAACTTTTATAGCTAATTATCACCTCTTAATAGCTTGACAATCCCAGTAACTTCCTTTCCTTGCCTCAATAACCACTCTACAGCAACAACCTCACCCACCTGTCCTTTCAATCTTGTAATCCTGTTTCACCAATTTGTCCCATCCATCAATTACTTTGCTTTAATCTCCAATTGTTCCACTTGCTGTTTCTTATTTACCTGGCTTTGTCTTGCCAGCTACCTTCTCCTTTTCCTTCTTGAATCTACCCCTTTAGGTTCTACTTCCCTAGTCTTCTTTTAACCTCTTTAATCCTTTTATGTCCTCAGTTGTTCTTGGTTGAGATCTTCTTTTAACCAAGAAACCAGAATTTGGATTATTTATCTTAATCTAGAGACTGTTCTCCTTAACATTTTTTTCAACTTCTCCCAAATTTCTTTTTCCCAAATTCAACCTATCTCCTATTTTACTAACCTAAACCTCGGAGTCACCTATATGATTTTCTTCTCTTTATTTGGTTCCAGTCTAAATTTGCCTGCTCCTCCCACAAAATCCAGAAGTAGAAAGAGGGACTTCTTACTAAGTTCCTAGGCACAACGAATTTACCCAGAATCTATGGGGGTGACTTGAATGCAGGAGGAAGATATGGGTATGTGCAACTCATGGATTAAGGGCTCAGCTCTCCCTGTGCTCATTGGCCTCTTCAGTGAGAATGGTTGACATGGAAGATTTGCAGCAGTGTGTGGGGGGCTAGAGAATGGTAATGGTGGTGGGAGTGTGAGTAGCTGATGCTGGATGAGCAAAAAGGACCTAGATTCTAATGACCATTCCATCAGGTAGTGATGCAAACACTGCCTTCTCTTTCAAGTCCCTAGAAACCATTTCCTTGTTTACAGCTGTGCCCAGGACGGGGAGACCAGGGTTTTATCCCAGGTTGCCAAAATTTAGAGGATATTATAAAAACTTGTACTCCTTCTGCAGGTAGAATAATTGAGGTTAGCACTCATTTAGCCAGCTGATCTGCTCCCTCCCTGCCTGCATCTCCTTCTCGTCTTCCTCCTCCTCCTCCTCCTCCTTCTCCTCCACTTGCTCACTCCCATAGCAGAGGCTCCCCCAATAGTGATTTCCTGGTATCCTCAGGTATCTGTCTCCTTCTTCCAGCCCCACCCTCTGCCTGGCCACCACAGGGCTTTAAGTTCTGACATGTGACATCACAGCTTGAGGTCTCCCCCTTTATCCGTCTTAAAATGTCGATTTGAGGGGGTCTTTCCTACCACTTTCCCCAACCCTGTGTTGTGATCTTCATCTAAGAACCCTGAATAGTTATAGTGTGGAAATCACATGTCCTGGGGCCCAGAAAGCAGAGGATAAGATGTGACAAAAGGAACACAGATATTGTTCCTTTCTCTGTCATAAGCATATATTGCTTATAATCCTTTTCCCCTTCCACCTGCTAAGGTCCTCACTCACCCTTGCTAAACACCATATGGCATGTCACTGAGTTTCCTTTTCTCATTGGCTCTGCTACCTGCCTTCTGACAGATGTTTTCTCCAAAAATACTCACTAAAGGTCTGCTGCCATTGGTAATGTGGCCTGCCTCCCTCTGCTCCCAGAAACTCAGGGAGGGAATGGTAGATATCCATGGGAAAGAGGAGGATATTGATAGACATTCTTGCATATAGAACCTTAAATGCTTAATAAACATTTGTTGAATGCACTCAGGAATTTGCTAATTAGTTATCATGTCATTTCCTGGACTTCTCCTCACCAGCTCCCTGGGGCAGAAACCAAGCCCTGGAAGATTGAACTCTTTCATGCCTGGAACTCCTATACTGGGGCCTGCTGTCTTAAAGGGTGCTTGCCTCAATCCTTCCCTCCTCTCCCCATCTTAGATCTAAATTTAACATACGATATGAAGACACTAAGTAAGTATATAGTGGTGTTGAAGATTTCTTACTGGGGATTCAATGATGAGTCAATGAATGACGAAAAAAATCTTTATTTAGATCTAGGCTCCAGCCAGGCTTGATGATTCATTTCACTCCTTGGATTTCCCTTCACCACCACCAAGGTTAACCCTGTTCTCCTCTCTTCTTTACCTTTTGCTCCTATGGCCCCATTCACTATTCCTATAACTTTCCAAATCAAAATCTCCATCCCACTTGTCTAGAATGTAAGCTTTTTGAGGGTGGGGAACATCTTTGGTTTTTGTATTTGCATCCCTAGCTTGAAAGACAATAAATTCTTGGCACATAATAAGTACTTAATAAATGCTTTTTTCATCATTCAATCATTCATCATTGAATACTCAAAAAGTAGTCTTCAGCACCAATATCACCAACACCAATTTGCTGTCTTGATAATGTATATTAAATGAATATAAATTATTATTGAATTAGAATGTTCAGGTATATTTTGTAGCATTTTTGCAGTGTTAGTGGAGATACATCTTTGTTTGGTCTGTGCATCAATATAGTTTGTAGGCTTCCAGAAATAGAGATTTAGTGCTAAAGATGAAGCCAACCCATCTTTCCTGCTGTCCTACCTTCTTTATTCCCACTCAAACCTCCTAGCCACAACCCTCAATTTTTCCCCCTTTCAAATTCTCACCTAAATGATGCTGCCATTTTCCTTCTGGGAAGTCTTTAATGTTGCTTTTTGGGAATTCTTCACTCTGCTCAGTGCCTTTCTGCACCTTGACTTTGCTTTCACTTTTGGGGTCTTCACTCCTCTTCAGTCCTTGAAGTTCAGTATGGTTCAGTTCTTGTAAAAATTCCTAGAGAAAGGAAATGATGTTAGCCTCTTATAACAAAGACTCCCTTCATAATAATGCCACCCTCTTTTCCAACCAAGGCAATTTCCACATGAGAGTGGACATGAGTTAGTGGAACATATTTCTTTCTTTCTTTTTTTTTTCTGAGGTAATCAGTGTTAAGTGACTTGCTCAGGGTCCCCTAACTAGTAAGTGTCAAGTGTCTAAGACTGGATTTGAACTCAGGTCCGCCTGACTCCAGAGCTGGTATTCTATCCATTGTGCCACCTACCTGTCCCAGGAATATATATTCTAAGGAACTATGGATAGGGGAATGAAGAGTGGGGGTTAAGAGGAAAGTAAAGGATGACGCTACTCTTTTTTTTTTTTTTTGTACTATGAGCCAGGAGTCTCTTGAAGCGGGCCAACCTTTAGCTCTTGGATTTGTTGGTCAATCCCTTTGTAAAAGGCAAGAGCATCACTCCTGTGCTTGCTCAGCTGTGATGCCAAGTGTAGGTTCTGGTCCTCAAGCTTATCGTACAAAGTTCGGACACTGAAGTCCTCCAAGGTCTTCACCAGAGGTGGTCCCCCTAGAAGAACAGGAAACAAAAGTCCTTCAGAGTTCTATCTCTGGGGGACCCAGAGGACTGGGAGTCTCGGAAGTTTAAGGAAGAGTCTATAGAACTTGCTAAATAATATCTTTTTTCCTTTTAGAGCAGGGCTCCGAAACCTCACATGCTCAAACATAAGAATGCTATGTACAGAGCAACACAGAGAGGAAGGGAAGGAAATTAAGGATAAGTGTGGAGGGGCTGGAATGTTTTCAGAAGGTTCCACCTGTTAGAGGAAAAAGTATCCCACAAATTCAGAGGGAGAAGGCTCTTCTACCTAAGCTGGCAGAAAACAAAGGAAAATGTTAAATGGGTATGATGGAGAAAAAGTAGGTGATGTGGGTGGTTGGATCAAGAACAAGATGAGCTCTGCCTACTTAAATGAATGCTGCAAAAATAACTTCTCTGTGGGTGTAGCTGAAAAAAATATTTTAACCCAGACTCACTCTGCCCAATATCTGTTCAGTCACGTAGATACTCTCTTGAGAGGAATGACCCTGCCTCCTGCTTTAGTTATCAGCCACTATGAATGATAGTGAGTTACTTCATAAACAGAGAACCACCCTCTCCCTGTTAGCCTTCCATTGGTGTTTTCTTTCGAGAGGGTAAGGCTGCTTTTGTCTGGGTCTGTCTGGAATTTGTCTGATCACCTTCTGACCTCTAACCACCAGATCAGATTACGTTGTTTTTGCAAAATGGAAATCTGGAATATGATTCTGAATAAATTTTTCAGGATCCAAGTACTAGAAACCAGTGTGATACCATTGGGATGAGATATATGATTGCCCTTATACCTCCTGCCCCCAGGGGATTTGGGAACAGTGCAGCAAATGCAGAAAGATGAAAGCTCAAATAAGGTAACAGATGTAAAGCTCTTTGCAGACCTTAAAGTGCTACATAAATGCTTGCCATTATTATTAGTTATAATGATTAGCATTAGCATTATGCCTGTGAACAACTAAGCCCTAACTCTGTTCTGCTGAAAAGAGGGAATGTTTGAGGAGAAACTGTGAAGAACAGACTCAAGGTGCTAATTTGAAATCTGGCCCATTTGTTTTTTGTTTGTTGCATGCTTTTTGTTTTTACTTCAAAGTCTTTTCCAAATATACTGCAGCCCCCATTGAAATCTCTAGCTGCTAGTTCCTTTTCTCTCTAAGGCTACTTTCCTTTCTAACTACACTGTATCTGTTCATGCTTATATTTTTTTTATTAGAATGTAAGTTCCTTGAGGGCAGGGATTATTTTGCTTATTCCTTGTATTCCCAGTGTTTAGCAGAGTTCTTTAAAAGATGCCTGGTGGCTATTGAATCATTAACGCTTCCTCTGTAACATAGAAAAAACAGCTAAGCAAACCCAAAACAATTTAGCTACTGAATCTGACAATGTATGCAACATTATGAATCTGTGGTCTACTTTTCTAGAGGAAACATCCTCTGTTTTCTGCGGACAAGATACATTCTTACAGTCAAAGTCTTCATTTCTAAGGGACACGTGGAAAGGGTTTGGCATATAAATGTTCTTTTCTCCTTTACTTTGAGTTCTGTCTTAATATTCCAGGATAGCAATACTAAACCTATTATCCAAATATGAGGAAGGATTCCCCTTAAGTAGGATCTCACCTCAGGAAAGAGGGCTGGGCGCTTTCAATTCCATACAGCCTTCCTCTCTAGCTCTTCTCTTTCCCTTCCCTCTGACACACATTTATGGAAGGGAGACATTCTGTTGTTCTCTAAAGGTGTTTTGTTTTTGTTTTTGTTTTTTTAACCAAGGGGCACCTGTTACCCTAGGTTAGGTGTTGTTTGTCTTTCATTTTCAAAGAGGACCAATGACATCATGGGGTGATGTCTTGACTTGCACATGAATTGGATTTAAATGAGGCAGAGTTGCACAAAATCATTAGCCTCACTCTCTCTTCCAGAGTTATGGAAGTCCAATGGCAGGACAAAAGTCAAGATGGCCCAGGATGCAGTGGATGACCATGGTGTCTTAGATATCTGACCAAACTCTAACTGCTCCAATGCACCTGCTTCAACTGCTTTCACGGCTGTTGGAACAAATTGTTCTCATCTGCCCATGGGGAGAAGAAGTCTTCACAAGCTGGGGGTAGACATCCTCCTAACTCACTGATGGGTTTGAGGCGTGTCTGTTACTCTTAACCTAGTTTAGCTCATCTGCCAGGGTGGTTTTCCTGGGCTGAACATGCTAAAGTTTCTTAGACCGGGTGAGAGTTGGTAAATGAGCAGTCTTAAAAAGGGCTGGGCAAGTTCTCATACTGGAGGTGCTACCCTTCCCTGAATGCTCCATCCATCCCCTTACCCCTACCCCACCTTAAGTAGGTCCTACTACATAGTTTCTAATACTAGGTAGAATGGTATAGTTCATAAAATACTGAGCCTAAGCCAGGAGCTTAAATCCTGCTTCAGATACTTACTGGCTGGGTGGGCCTAGGCAAATCATTGAAATGTAGCAGCCTCAGCTTCCTCATTTGTAAAATGAGGATAATAATGGCACCTACTTTACAGGAATGTTGGGAGTGTGAAATGGGGAAGACGGGTAAAGCACTATGTAAACCCTATTTAAAAAGTCAGTTATTATAGCATTATTATCTAATACCATCTCCAAGCACAGTGCCTTGGGATGCTGTGACTCTAAGCAATTTATTTAATTCTCAGTACCTCGGGCAACTCTAAGACTATAAAAACCAGAGTAGGGGGATCAATCTATGCTGGATGTGGGATTCTCTCTTGCTTAAGTTTCCAAAACCAAAGAAATCACAGGTCTGGATCAAAAAAAAAACATTTAATCATAAGGACTGTTTGCTTGAATCAACTTCTTAAAATAATTCCTGACATATAGTAAGTTCTTAATTGCTTTTCATTCATTCATGCCCTCCTTTCCATTGTTAGCGCCTGAGCTTTGGACGGCTCAATAAACTTTTACATGGATTTTTGAAACCCCAAAGTGAAATGACACACTCAAGGCTACAAAATTGTAGTCAGTAATAAATAGTCAGTCAGCAAGCATTTATTAATATGCCAGGCACTGGGATAAGAACTGGGATACAAAGAAAGGCAAAAAGAGTCTCTGTCCTCAAGAAGCTCAAATTCTAATGGAGGAAACAATATGTAAATAATTGGTACATATAAAATACATACAAGATAAGTGAAAGGTAATCTCAGAGGGAATGAATAGAGGGAGACCATGAAAGGTCTCCTGCAAAAGGTTGGATTTGAATTGATTCTTGAAACAAACCAGGAAAATGAAGAGGCAGAGAGGAGGATGGGGAGCTTTCTGCTTGGGGGATAGCCAGAGTATATTCTTAGAGTAAGGAAAAGGAATGCCATGGAGGAGGAACAGCAAATAGGCCAGTATAACTGGGTAGTAGAGTGTATGGAGGGGGGTAAGATGTAAGAAGATTGGAGAAGTAGCAAGGGGCTAGGTTATTAAGAGCTTTAAATGTCAAACAGAAGACTTTATATTTTATTTGGCAAGTAATAGAGTGCCACTGGAGTTTATTGAATAGGGAGGAAGTGGCATGGTCAGATCTACACTTTAGGAAAATCTCTTTGGCAACTGATTAGAGGATGGATTGGAGGGGAAAGAGATGAGGCAGGTTCCAAAACCAGTAGTCAATAGTCCAGGTGTGAGGTGATGAGGGCCTGTACTAGGAGAGCTCTCTGAGTGGGCAGCTTGGTGGCATAGTGGATAGAGCGCCAGGCTTGTAGTCAGAAAGATGCACCTTCCTGAGTTCAAAGCCAGCCTCAGACACTTACTAGTTATGTGACCCTGGACAAGTCACTCAACCCTGTTTGCCTCAGTTTCCTCATCTGTGAAATGAGCTGGAAGAGGAAATGGCTAACCACCACAGTATCTTTGCCAAGAAAACCCCAAATGGGATTATAAAGAATTGGACACAACTGAAACATCTCAACAAAAACAACAGCATTATACATGCTGAGCCAACTATAGGAGAGATGAGGCACCTGGGGTCTCCAGAGCTCATCTCTATTGTCCAGGCCACCCACTCTGGAGCCCATTTGGGACTGCCTTCCCCTTGAGTCATGTGTTGTCAGCTCTTTCCTACCACGTGAGGCTTGACAATACAATTAAATGCCTGGCACAGCAAATCCTCAATAAATATTGAATGAATGAATGAAGTTTACCTTCCACTAATTTCAGCTTCTCAGTGCCCTGTTCTCTATACTTTGTTGTGTATTTAAAAGGAATATCAAGTTGTACATAGTAGATTTGCAGCTTCATGTGCAATCATCTTTTCTTCTCATACTATGTTATAGAAATGCTTGTTTTATTCCATAAATTAAAAATAAATTAAAAAAATAAACTAATGAACAAATACATATAAAAAAGATATTGGGGGTTTTAGTGGACTGCATACTCAGTATGAGTCAATAGGGTGATATGGTAGTTTTAAAAAGATTATGCCATTTTAGGCCACATTAAGAGAAGCACATGGTGTCCAGGATGAAGGAAATGACTATGGGGAACCACATTTTCAGAAGGATATTGACAAGCTGAAGAGAGCGAGGGACCAACACAGTGAAAAACCTTGAGATCATCAGAAAGAAATGGGAATGTTTAGCCTGCAGGGAAGAAGCCTTAGGGGAGACAGGTTGGTTCTGTACAACTCTAGGATGTCCTGTCACAGGGAAGAGAAATTGGGCTTGCTCTGCCTGGACCAAGGTGGCAGAATGAGCACAGAGTGGATGTTGCAGGGAGGCAAATTTTGGCTCCAGGTAAGAAAAAACTTCTCAGAATTAGAGCTACCTGAAAGTATAATGGACATGTTGTGGAGTAATGAGCAATCCCTCAGCTGAGGTCATCAGGCAGGGGCTGGGTGACCATGTGTCAGGTGTGCTGTAGAAGGGACTCAATCAAGTCAGGGCTGGGATAGGGCAGGGGGCTTGACTTTTTGTGTGTCATGGCAGCTGGTGGAGGACCACTATGGACTCCTCAAAATCATGTTTTTAAGTGCATATATTAAAAAGGATACATAGGATTACAAGGGAAACCAATTATACTGAAATAAAGATGTAATTACTTTTCCCCACCCAAGTTAATGGACCCTTTGAAATCATGGACTTCAGACTAAGAATCTAAATGATTTCCAAGTTTCATTCCAATGCTGGTGCCTTCTCTTTGTTCATTATCTCCAATTTATCTTCTACATATCTAATTTGTACGTTCTTTTCATGTTGTCTCTCCCTTAGAGTATAAGCTCCTTGAGAGCAGAGACTTTCTTTTTATTGCTGTGCTGACAGAGGGCTGGGTGCATAGTAGGTGCTTACTGACCAACTGACCTGAGCTTCTGTTCACCTGTGAGATGTGAGTGAGGGTGGGGGACAGGTGGAGAATGGAAGGAAAATGGTGATATGCTGAATACCTGGAATGGTACCTGAGCCTTGGAAAATATCCTTCTCGCTGGTAGATGGGACTTCCCCAAAGCCCCAGCTGCTGAAAGCATCATAGAATGGGAGACTGGCAAGAGAGAAGAAGAGAGAATGAGGACCTAGCAGTCAACAGAATGCCTTTGGCAGTGTTCTGTAATATGTATATCCTTGCGTATACATTCAGACTCTTATATGCTGCTGGCTCTTGACCACATAAGAGATGACTAATTTGTTTTATTCTGGGCTTTAAGAGGACCAGAAGGAGGAAGAGTGGAGCCTGCAAACAACCTCTAGCACTTCCTTGTTCAACACCCTTCTGTGGCTCCCAAATAAAGTTTGATCTTCTCAGTCATCCCCAAGAACCAGTGGGCTTTGCCATCTGCCTTGCATTGGCACCCTACCACCAGGTCTTTGTATCTTAACCCTGCTCCATGTGTGGTCTTCCTCTTATAGGAATGTAAGTTCCTTGAGAATAAAGACGATCTCTATTTTCTCCTTGTATCCTCAGTGCTTAGCACAAAGCTTAGCACAGAGTAGGTTCTTAATAAATGCCTTTTTTCATTTATTTATTTGTTCATTCATTCATAGCCTCCTATAATATTGTCCTAAACTATCTTTTTATCCTTTATTCCTGTGTCGGTTAGGCTCTAAATTCACTGTTTCCTGAACACACTTTGTATTTTTGCCTCCATAGCTTTGGTTTTACCCTGCCCTTCACCTACACACCCTCCTTTTAAATCTCTGTTGGTCAGGACCCATCCTTCAAGACCCAGGACAGATGTTAACTTCCTTCATGAAGCCTTCTCTGATTCCTCTTTAATCACTCTCCCTCTGATTCCCACCATATGTAGGCTCTACTGCCTTTGTGCCAACATGTATTATTTTATTTGTTTGTCTCTTTGGCACTTAGAGCATTTTATCTTGTACTTTAATTAGCTGTGTATATAGTCTTACCTAGCCTGATCTCTACTCTACTAGCTCCTGGAGAGTAGGGATTGTGTAGCTTCATGGAAAAAGCGATGGATTTGGAGTCATAGGGCCTGAGTTTGAATCCCAGTTATGTGACCTTGGAAAATCTATTAATCTTTCTAGGCCTCAGTTTACTCATCTGTAAAATGAAGGGGGACAAGATAACCACCAAGTCACCTTCTAGCTCTGGTTTTATGATTCCTTATGCTGATGACGTATTCTCACTCATTTTTATATTTCCTAAACCTAGAGTATCTATCTATGTAGTATAGATCTCTTTGCATAACAAACACTTCATAAATTTTTGATACTAGAGACCAAGGTCAAACCCAGATAAGGATGGGTTAGTGTAATTCAATTCAATATAGTAAACATTTAAGTTTACCCACTACGGTAAACTTTTACTTGCACTAGGTTCAGGGCACAGCGTGGCCAAGAAGTGGAATAGGCACTCCTATTTTATTTTCCCCAAAAGGATTGGAAGAAGGTGGGAGAAGGGAAGGCTCACCTGTCTTTGATGAGCACATACTGGGGAGGGATGTGGGGCTCCCCAAGGCTCCTCCATCGTGGCTTCCAGTGTTGCATAGGGCAGACTCCAGAAAGTGAGGGCCTTAGCACAAAGGCCAGGATAGTCAGCACTACTGTTCCTAATCCAATAACCAGCAGCACCCCTGAAAGGAGAGAAGGCCAAAGAAAGGGGTCAGAGAAGATGTAGGAGACAGTACTGAATGTACTCAAGAACATGACAGGCTATATACAGTACCAAGTCTGCTAGGGACAGCCTGTATTTTGTGCTTGCCTAGGGAGACCTGGCATCTCCAGCTTGACTCTGACCTTCCCAGAACTTGCATATATCTAATTGTTAAAGATTTGGTACTGTCTTATTTGCTTTTCCTAGGGGTAGAGGGAAGTCCAGATTTTATAAGCTCATCTACTCACCATCATCAAGACATCCAGAAATTGCTTGCTCCTACCTTTTTGCCTTTGCATGTGCTATTCTCCTGCCTTAGGAGGCACACAGTACTTATCTATAGCCTTCTCTTCAAAATCTGTCTCTAGACTCACCTCCTATAGGGCAACCTTCCTGGATTAATCCCGTCTTTTCTGATCACTGTTTGGCTTTGTCTAATAACAGAATGACATTGATTTACTCTTCTCAATGTGTTTTTTTTCCCCTCCAGGTACTACAGTGATTTCATGTATGTGTTCTTTCTCTGGCTAGAAGAATAGAACCTTGTCTCCTCATTCCACTCAGCCCAGGGCCTAGTACAGGATTGTTTCACATGGATATCCTCTATAGAAAGAGTTAGCTGACTGATAGGGACAGGAGGGAAAGTAGGGAGAAGCCTAGAGAGGTAGGATCTCTTCTAGTCTGTTTCTGTTGGCTCTGTGGTTCATTCATGCCCAGACAACAATAGAGTCATACTCCAAGGACTGAAGGATAGGATAAAAATGATTGGGAGTAGAAACCCAAGACAAGGGAAGAGATAATAAGATAACATAAGAGTGATGTCAATAAATTCAGTTTACAAAGGACTCTTTCCCCCTCAAAAAACAAAAACCCAAACCAAAAAACCTATATCCCTAGACACTGAAAGAAGGATGGATCTGATTTGTAAGTCACTGTTAGGGATAATTGCAAAATAATAATGAATGGGAGAGATACTTCTGGAATGTAGAAGGGCAATTTTTGTTCTATTTCTTATAAAAGGGAAGAGGATAGAATCTTCAAATTAGAGGTCAGTGAGTTTTAATTCCTGAAAAGATTCTAGAATATTTGTTAATTAAGGGATGGTTAATGAACATCTAGAAAAGGAAGCAGTGATCCCAAAAAGCCACCAGGGCTTCATCAAAAATAGGTCTTGGGGCAGCTAGGTGGTAAAGTGGATAGAACACTGGCCCTGGAGTCAGGAGGACCTGAGTTCAAATCTAGCCTCAGACACTTACTAGCTGTGTGACCCTAGGCAAGTTATTTACCTCTGATTGCCTCCAAAAAGAAAAAAAAATAGATCTTAGTAGATTAATAGATTAGTAGTAGATTAATTAATCTCATTAGAGATTAATCTCATGATAGGGTTATTAGACTGGTAGATAAAGGGGTATTCTAGACTCAGTACGAATAAGTCTGTCTTGAGAAATGGTGAGATTGACTGAGGTCAGGGCCAGTCCTTGGAGCATGTATTCTCAACTTGCTGCATGGAGGCTGTTGACCCTGATTCCAGAAATGCTTGATGACACATTAAAGAGAGAATAGGCCCCCTCCTCTCTCTCCAACCCCCAATTCAGAGCATGTCCAGGGTTTACTGTATGGTGAATGGAAAATCTTTTAACTGGCTTCTGAGTCCAAAAGGCATGAACAGATGTATACTCTTTCTTCCTGGTGACTTTCAAGTGAGGAGAAAGAAATGTTATGTCTTCAGGTTGCCATGTAATCACAAATATCTTTGTTTCTTCTTTGTTGTGTTCTTTCTTTCTTGACCTTAGGTAAATGGATATTGGAGATGGAACTGAAGAGCATGACCCTATGAGGTTTGAAATGTTGGAGGAGCTAATCACCAGAGGTCCAGAAACTGGAAATTCACAGCAGAATGTGCTGGCCAAGCCCTGTGAGGAACCAGTCCTGAGGATCAACCTGCTTTATTCAGCCCAGCAGGGGGTTGACCTGGCAGCTGACATACTGTACCCAAGGGAATGACTTGTCCATTGGCTATGCCATACCCATAAGTGAACTTGGTAGGAAGAATGTTTTGTAGCAACCTTTTAAGTTTGAGTCCACAGGGATGGTGGTAGAAGAGAGTGGGCTTCTGATTTGGGAGGTTTATGTACTTTGTTTCTTGCTCTATCTTCTCAGCAAATATGTATTTATAAAAGCTAATTGGCATAATTGATTGATTGATATTGAGGAAAAAGAAAATAGTCAAATTGGGGAGACAATAACAGTGATAGCTTTTGGAGAGGAAAACATTAGATTTGGCTTGAGAGTAATCATATTAGAAAAACCCCAAAGCCCCTCAGGGATACCTCTAGAACCCTGAGAAGAGATGGAACAGTAATCTTACTGTGAGGAATGATACTGGGGTTGGGAGATTGAACCCAGGGCCTATATGCCCTCCATTTCTGGACAGGATGGAGAGTTGATAGCTAAATGATAATATCATTTTTCTAAACTGGTTCCATGATTAGACCCAAAGAGTCTACAATCAAAGGGTCATTGTAAATTATGAGGGAGGACTCTAGTGGAGTTCTCTAGGGATCTGTCCTTGGCTCTGTAATGTTTAAAATTTTTATCAGTGACTTAAATGAAGACACAGATAACTCTAATCAGATTTGCAGATTTCACAATCTGGGATGGAGAACTATTAATAAAGTCAGGGCATAAAAATATGGGAGGAATAGTGGTACCCGGGAAAAGAACGCTGGATTTGGAATTAGAAAACTTGGCTTTGATGAATAACAATCAATCAACAAGCATTTAGCACTTGTTATGTGCCAGGCACTAGTATATAAATACAAAAAGCTCAAAACAATTCCTTACATGATATCAGGTGAGATATGTATATGTTTATGTATATTATGTATATCTATGTTCGTGAAATACATTCATGCAGATTATATATAAAATAAACACAATGTGATAGATACAAGGAAGGGAGGGAGGGAAGGCATTAGCAGTTAGAGAGGATGGAGAAAGGCATCATATAGAAGGGAGGGGTTGAGCTGCATCTTGAAGGAAGAGATTCTTTGATAAAGAGATGAAGAGTAAGGGAGATGGCCAGTGTAAAGACATGGAGTACTTGTGTGTTAGGAAAAGAGAAGGCCCATCTTCAAATGCCCTCTCTGCCAAATACTGTCTGTGTGGAGCCTTGGATAAGTCTCAGCCTTTCTGGGCCTTAGTTTTCCCATCTGAGAATGGATTGTTACATGGAAGAAATGATGCTTGAGTTGTTTTGGCCTCATGGAGGGAAGAATGAAGAGCATTGAATGAAACTTGCAGGTACTGATTTCAACTCAACATAAGGAAAGACTTTCTAACCTAACTGGAGCAAAAGTACACTGGCCTTCCTCAGGTTGTATGTTCTCCATCGCTGGAGATCTTCACTAAAGGGCTTTTTGTTGCGTAGGGAATTCCATTTCAGGCCTAGGTTGTAATAACTGGCTTCAAGTCTCTTCCAATTCTGAGGTTCTGATATTCTGTGATCCTTGGGGAATCATAGAATGTTAAAGTTTAAAGGCTTCTAGTCCAGCCCACTTATTTGTAGAAAGTGTGTAGAAATTGAGGACCAGTGAATGCAGGTGAATTGACCAAGATCTCATTGGTCTTTTTTTTTTTTTTAATGGAGAGGATAGAACTGGAACCCAATTCTTCTGTCTCCTAATCCATCCATCTTTCCAATACATCACACTGACCCCACTCATTCTAGGAAGCTCCTGGAATAAGGAAGGGGGCACTCTCTTCTATAGGGTTTAGAAAGAAGATGGCAAGAAATATGTAATCAAAGATGTCTAAAACGATCCCCTCTTTTACCTGGGAAAGAAAAGTGTTACAGAAAAAGAAAAAGTAATTAAGTCCTCAGACACAGGTGCGTCCCCAAAGGTATCGTCTGTGAATATGTCTATGTGATTGGGTGACTGTGGCTAACCTCTTTGAGATTCAGCTTTCTTATCCATAAAATGAGATGATTGTACTAGATGACCCCTAAGGTTGTTTCCAGTGGTCCTGTGATCCTGTGACCCCCTTAGTTGGCAGAAGGTGAGTCGAGAGGACCACAAGCAGGGTTGGGGATCGAGATCCAGCAGGTTGGACATACAGCTGTCCATTGTTCCCCCCTAGACTGCTGACCCTTTGTCTTCTCTATGGACTGTAAACACCTTGAGGTCAAAGACTATTACATTTAGTTTTTGTATCCCCAGTGCCTAGCAAAGTAGGTCCTTAATAAAGATTTGTTATTGATTGTATAGTGGTTCTAGATGTGAAAAGCTTTCCTTGTCAAGCTGCCTGTGGGCCACCTGTAATCCCTGATACTGAGAAGGCTGAGGCTGAAGGATTGTTTGACTTCAAGAGTGTAGGATTGCAGTAAGGCTAATGCTGGGGTATCTGCACTAATTTTGGCACCAATATGCTGAGCCTTTGGGAGTAGGGGCCCATAAGGCTGTGCAAAGAGGAGCACCCAGCCCAGGCCAGAAAATGCACAGGGTAAAGCCCCAGCACTAACAAGTAATGGGATTGGGCCTGGAAGGGGTCACCATATTTGCAGTTTGAAGGAGACAGGTAGACCTGGTCTAAAACAATCCAGAAGCCTGCTTGTGTTCTGCATGAACCATCTTCTTCAAAGGTACCTACCTGTAATTATTGCCCAGTCAGGAGCTAAGTTCAGTGACTGATGTTTAAAGATCCCATGTCTGGCCAGTTGATATGGGGAGGAGGGCTGTATGGGGGATGTGCCAGGGTCGCAGGCCACACCTTCCTCTTTCACTAACACAATGAGGATCCTTTCAGGTAGTCCATTGTCCTGGAACACGTATGTGCCTGGGTCCAGAAACGTGTGAGCAAACCTGTGGAGGAGAAAGGCTCATGGCCTACAGGGGGATTCACACCCTTGTTTTGCTTTGAGAGCCTTGCTCTAGGTAGTGTGGGTATGCTTGTAGCTGTGGCAGGATTTTATTCCTGTCTCTCGTGCCCCATCCCACCTTTACCCTCCCCACCCCCTCTCCAATTTTCACTCACTGTCACAACTTTTTTTCCTTTAAGATATATGATTACACTAATAAGAACCAGCTATTTAGGAATAATTTATAATTTTCCAGAGTTTCCTGGAAGTATATGTCAGAGGCAGGATTTTAACCCAGGTGTGCCTGACTCCAAGGCAGTTCTCTATTCATTAACCCATGTTGGTTTTCTAGTCACTAATTAACACCACTTGATCTATACCTACTCATGTATGTGTTGTATTCCTCATTAGAATGTCCCCTCCTTGAAGACTGGGACTGTTTTTACCTTTCTTGTATTCCCTAGCACTTAGGACATGCCTGGTTGATTGAGTGATCTCATAAAGAACCCTCAGCTCACGAGTGGAAGCTTGGCCTGTGATAGTCTATACTGACTTGCACTGTGATCTCTTTATCCACCCACACTGATCTAGGTGTCAGCAACAGGCAAGGACAGAAAGCATTCTACCCTGGTAATGCACAGTTGGGATGATCTGTGCTGACTCTGGGAAATGACATCTGACAAGTCACTGTGAAGGGGGTGGTTCTTAATTTAGGGTTGCTTAAAGATGGGCTTCAGAGGTGCTGAGCCTGTGATGTAATCTAGCCTGGTCCATGCTGTGATAATAACTGTAATAATAATAATTATTATTATTATTCACATTTATATTGTACTTTAGGTTTGGCAAAATTCTCTACATACATTATTAGAATGTAAGTTCCTTGCACTTAGGGATTATTTCATTCATGGTCCTTGTATCCCTGGTATCTGGCATAGTGCCTGGCACAGAGTAATTGCTTAATAAATACTTGTTGAATGACTGATTGATCTCCTTTGCAATAGGGGAGGATTTAATAAATGCAATGGAGTTCAGTTGGGAGAACCAGAAGGGGCCTCTTGCACCGATTGTCCAGAGTAATCATCAGGATTCCTGGGCATTCTGGGTTCCCTGTGGGTAGGTAAGTTTTCTGGGGCTCTCTGCACCTTCCCCTTGCTCTCCATGCAGTGTGCCATGGGGCTGCACAGGTGAGGAGGAAGGGAGTTTGGGCAGAGCAGACACGCAGACGATGACAAATAAAGCTGGTCTCAGCTATCTGTGCTCTAGTGAAGCTCTCACTGTGGCTTCCCTGGAGTCCCCGAGGGCCTGTCCTTTGACCCTGGTCGGGTGGAGATGACCAGTACCAAGAACTCCCTCCTGAGCCTGGTTGAGATTAGCACAGCTTGTCCCTACAGAGAGCACTGGATTTGGAGTCACAGGATCTGGGTTCAAATCCTGACATTGCCATTGACCACCTATGTTTTGTTGTTTTAAAGTCATTACCATTATCCCTTCCATCGCTGGGGTTAACAGTGCAGTGCCCCTATGATCGGGAAAATCCGAGCAAAATGTTTTGGCCCTACACTCATACCAGAGAAAAGATTTGAATTATTATGGTATTAGAGGATAAAATATTTTGATATTATACAATACCATACATATATTTTATGCATTTCATATATCTTTTTCTGTGTTCGCATGTCATCATTGGCTTCTGCAAAACTCCCCCCAAATTCTCATTTCATTTCTGTTTATTTGTGTGGTTTTTTTTTTTTTTTTGGCTAGGCAATGGGGTTAAGTGACTTGCCCAGGGTCACGCAGCTAGTAAGTGTTATGTGTCTGAGGCCGCATTTGAACTCAGGTCCTCCTGAATCCAGGGCCGGTGCTCTATCCACTGCGCCACCTAGCTGCCCCTCTCATTTCATTTCTTATGCTGCCTGTTGCTATGTGGAAATCATGATGGGGAAAGTCATGATGTAGAAGGGGTAACTATTCAGTCATGTCTGGCTTTTCGTGACCCCATTTCAAATTTTCTTGGCAGAGATACTGGAGTGGCTTGCCATGTCCTTCTCCAGCTCATTTTACAGATGAGGAAACTGAGGCAAACAGTATTAAGTGATTTGCCCAGGGTCCCACAACTAGTAATGATTGAGCCTGGATTTGAACTCAGAAAGATGAGTCTTCCTGACTGCAGGCCAAGCACTCTACAGTACCATCTACCTGCCCCGTTACTACCTGTGTTGTTGTTGAATGATTTTAGTCATGTTTGACTTTTTGTGATCCCATTTGGGTTTTTTTTGGCAAAGAGTGGCCTTGAGCAAATAATTTTCCCCTTTGGACCTCAGTTTCTGCATTTGTAAAATGAAGGGTCTGGACTGGATCATCTCTCCCATCCCTTCTAGCTCTAAGTCTTCGAGCCTACCTAGAGAAGTTGAGGCGTGTCTCTCGAACCAAGTGGTTCAGTCTCCTGAAGGCACCAAAGTCCCATTGAGGGTTGCTGTTGAGCAGATGCTGCTTCTGGTACACTGGGTAGTGACTCGCCTGGCGATCTGCAAGCGGGCAAAAGCAGAGCTAGGCATCTCTGAACTTGTGGCAAGACTGTATTCTTGATCCCGTCTGGCTTTCAAGCAGTAAGTACCCCCATTTCTGGAACATAGGCTCACACGCTTACAATTGGGGCGTTAAAACGCTTTCAGTAGAGTTTTATAGACGCTCTTTTACGCCACAGTTATTTCCCTATATGCGCTTCCCCTTGTTGAATTCCTCCTTATAACAAAGAGAGTTAAACAAAACTGACTGACAAAATGATCTCAACTGATAATATACTCAACATTCTGTTCCTGTAGTCCACCACCTCTCTACTAACTGACAGGAAGTAGATGTCTTTTACTATTTATTTACTCTCTGGGACCAAGGTTGGTCATTGTAATTAAATCTGAGTTCTGCTGTCTTTTAGTGCTGCTTTAATGTACATTATCACAGTCATTGTGTGTAATCTTTTCTTGGGTCTGCTTTTTTTTGTATAAATTTTACAAGGGTACTAACCATGGTCTCAAGGTCAGACCCATCTCTTTTCACCTCTGCTGGCTTATAAAATAACCACACCAGCTTCAGCCTTGCCATGGCTCTGGTCAGGTTGGCATTTAAAGCTCTGCCATTCTTTTCTGGGCTTAAGCACAACAGAGATATTTTGGGTCATTCCCAAACCTACATTTATATCACCTCCCTTTCTGAGAAACCTCTGGCAAACCTCCAGGAGTTATCCTACTTCATCCATTTTTCAAGAAAACTGAGGCATGGAGAGGATGAATGACTTGATTCGGGTTATACAGAGATGAGAACAGAACTAAGATGTGAACTCTGGCCTCCATGTACTCCTTTGGTGCTCCATCTTCTAAATTACTGGACCTGCCTCTCCTCCTAGCATTCATTTTCTGGTGTCCCAGGGGCCTACAAGTCTTGCTGTCTCCCTTAAATTCCCATAGTGCAATGAGCACTTTGGATGTGGTCACTCACCCAGTCTAGGCCTCGTCTCACTAAGGGATCTCCCCAAGGTGCTACTGACTCATCCCCAGGCACCAGGCCCTGCCATAGCACCACTGGAGAAGTTCCAGCCACTGTATGTGAGGACTAAAATCAGCGCACAGGGAACCCCCAGACTTTTTTGGTGGAGTAGGAAGAGGGAGGCTGGGTTAGACACAAGGGGCAGCTGGGTGTCTGAAGATAAGTCTATTAGAGCCAGAAGTCTCAGGATAGAGGCAGCAAGGCAGCTATGTCTAGCAAGTAATGTATGCAAATCCCTGGATAACATGCCTCTAGGTACTCCCATACAGCCTAGGCTTACAGATAAGTATTTAATTTTGGGACAGGTAGGTGGTACAATGGATAGTGCTCTAGGCCTGGAGACAGGAAGACCTGAGTTCGAATCTGGCTTCAGACACTTATTAGTCATGTGACCCTAGGCAAGTCATTTAACCCTGTTTGCCTCAATTTCCTCATCTGTAAAATAACCTGGAGAAGGAAATGACAAACCACTCAAATATCTTTGCCAAGAAAACCTTAAATGGAGTCATGCAAAGTCAGACACGACTGAAGCAACTGAGTAGCAAAAGTTAAATTTTTACTTTGAGGCAAAGGCATTTCTTTCCAGGCCAGGCAACTAAATATACGACTCATAGAAACTTAAAGCTAAAAGAAGGGGCCAGTTGGAGCCAGCTGTAATCTGCCTAAACTGATAGTTAAATTTTCAATGTCAACATTGGCAATCTACAATTGGGGCTTGATTTATTGTTCTGTTGATTGTCTGGACTTCAGATAGTGTCGATAATGTATATTAAACTTAAAAGTATGTGTGCATACCCCTATCACTTGGCCTGATCTCCCATTTTACAGATGAAGAAACTGAGGCTCAGAGAGGGCTAGTGACTTGCCAAAAGCCATGCAGCTAAGTTTATAGCCGAGCCAGTACCACACACAAGGTCTTTAGATTTCCATCTCTTTCTACTAGATTACCCTGCCCTCATGGGTATGTTTTCTGTTAGCATGGCACACATTGTTACTTCCTTTGGCCTAGCAGGCACTGTGAAGGTTATGTCTAGCCTGGACAGTACAGTAATTCATTTATTAGGAAGCTGGAGAAGTTGATGGGAAGGTGGAAACTCAGATGTGGGGCAGGTTTGGGGGGCATGGTTTGACTGAGCAGTTGTCAGGGGGTACTTACTATTGGGGAGAATGCTAAGCTGGAAAAGAATGGAGTCACCCGCTTGCAAGCAAACCACTGGGTTAGGAATTCTGGGGGAGAAGTAGGCCTTCCTTGGAGAGGTTTGCTCTGGCTCTGGAAGATCCCTCTGGTGCCTTAGCAGCAATGGGTCCTGTTCAAGCTCTGAGAGTGAGGAGAAGAAGACAATGTGAAAGGAATCTGATTTTTCTCTGGAAGTCAAGCTGCTCTCTATCCATTCCCTCCTTGAATTCCTTCTCTTGTAGAACCAGGTAGGATCCCGAGTCCTCCCCAGGCCTCCCCTCTCTCTACATCTTCTGCATGTATGCACTGGGTCTTCTGCACACACCTGGGCCCTTTAGGAAGGAGCCTTTGCCTAGCTACTTAGGCTTTTATTTTGTTTCATAACCTCATCAGCTTCCATTAGGTGATTCCTTTTACATAACGGCCTTGTGTTTATCCAGATGTTTCTCTTTCTGTTTTCTGAGAATTTGTCTAGAGTCAAAGTATCCTTACCTTCTCCAGATAATTATAGAATATGGACTTATACAGGGAAAGGTTTTCCAAAGTGTCCCTAAGGTCCTTGGGAGAAACAGTGGCAGCCCTCAGACAGGGATACCGCTATGAGCTACCAGAGGTGGGGAAGCTCCATCCTTGAGGCCACGTGTGGCCCTCTGGGTCCTCAGATGTGGCCCTTTGACTTAATCCAAACTTCACAGAACAAATTCACAGATTTAGTCAAAGGGCCACACTTGAGGCCCTAGAGGGCCACATGTGGCCTCGAGGCCATAGGTTCCCCAAACCTAGTAGGCATTTCCCATTCTATTTCAGTAGTACATCTCCAGATCTCTCTGGTAATTGCTGAGGTTCTTGCTATAGCAGAGGAATTTCTCTGCTATGTTTCTTCAGGTACATGTTTTCCCCAGTAGAACATAGGCTCAACGAGGGAAGGGACTACTTCATATTGTCATTGTAACCCCAGTGCCTGGCACATAGTGGCCGCCTAATAAATTCTTGTTGATTGATTCAGAAAACTATGATCTGTATGCAGTACAAAATAAAGGTTCACTGAATTGGATTCTTACCCATCATGAATATATCTAGCACCTCAATCCTGGAGAAGATGAATTCGAAGATCCCGTAGGGGCCAAGTTGGATTAGGTGAACCCTTTCACTCCTCTGGATAGGTTGGTCTGGGCCTACTGTGTTCTCTACTTCCTGAATAACCCATGATACACGCCCCCCCCCCCCCCCAAAAAAAGAAAGGAGGTAAGAGGTGGTGATTGGAGAGAGCTTGTCTTCAGGACCAAAGCTTGGCCCATGTTGGCCAATGTACTTCCTCACTGTTTCTCTTATTGTCTCCATCTCTTTTTCCCAGCAAATCCCCCAGGAAGCACCTCCTCCCCCTCCTCTTTCAGTATTCATTGGTCTCTCCTTCCAGTTTGATTGTCCTCCCCCAGACTACATTTTGCAAGTGACCATCATCCCCTCTTGCCCTCATTTTCTCATCTTCATACAAGTTTTCTCTCTATTCTCAAACATAGTCATGAAAATCATATGTGTCCTACCCTCCTTTTCCCTCCTGAAACTTCTCCTCTATTCTTCCCCGGGCCATTCAGCAGCAGCAGCACCACTGTCTCAGCTGTTTAGCAACAATTCACACTAGGCGTTTCTCTGACATCCGTGAGAACTAGCCTAAAAGAGTCGCAACTAGAGATGAATGTTCTTGTGGGATTTTCAGGTTACCTGACCGTTCATTAATTCATTTATTTATTTACCTACTTATCTACCTATTTTTTATCTCTCCAAACATCTATCATTGTCTACTATCATCTATGTATCTTTCCATCTATATATTAATTGATCTATTTTTTATTTTTAAATTTTAATTAAGTTCTGAATTCTCTCCTCCTTTTCCTTCCTCATCCATTGAGAAGGCAAAAAAAATAAAACCATTACAAATATATACACATATATACATGCAATACACACATGTGTATATATACATACATATAGATATGCGATATATACATACACATATGTATGTATATACACACATATATAAACACAGGGACACATACACACACAAACATATATCCATACACACACATATATTCATACAAAGTAAATTCCTACATTGGCTGACCCGTAAGGAGCTAGGAATTCCACTGGATCCCAGTAATAGTATCAATAATAACAATTGACATTTATTTAGTGCTTTAAGGTTTGCTAAGCACTTTACAGACATTATCTCATTTGCTCTCTGAGGGCCCTTCCAGCTCTAAATCCTGATTCTAACATCCCACCATAGCTGTAAGAACTTATTCATTTTATTTGCTTCTCTGCTGCCTGGTTTTCCCTGACTCCACAGTCTAATTTCTTATATATCCTAACTGTGCAGACATTCTAGTCTGCCTTGATGCTCTAGCCCCCTCCCCACGAGGCTCTTCTTTCCTCTTACCTTATAGCAACTTCCCATCTCACCCACCCACTTCCCTTCCTGGTTCTGGATCTTATTACCTTGTGAATCCTCCCTCCATTCTGGTCCTGAACAGCGAGGAGCAGTTCCCTGTTGGAGCCCCATTTCAAAGACAGTTGAGGGGCCCTGGCCAGACACAGGGTGTCACAGAGCTCTTCAGCAGAGACATATTCTTGGCACTGGCAGCTGCAGAAATAAAAGTGTAATGGATAGGGCACTGGACTGGGTGTCAGTAAGCTCTGATTTTGAATCTCTCCTCAGACATTGTTACTTATGGGATGATGGCCAACTCATTTAAAGTCTCTGGGTCTTAAACAGCTAGCATTTATATAGTGCTGTACATATATCTCATTTGGTCCTCATGAAAACATTGTGGCATAGGTGCTACTATTATCCTCATTTTACAGATGAGGAAACTGAGATTTAAAGGTGTTAAATAGGAAGTGACTGAAGCAGGATTAGAAGTCATGCCTTTCTGACCCCAATTCTAGCCCTCTATCCACAGCACCACCAAGTATAACCACACTTGTGTATAAAATGAGGAGGCTGGATTCAATGGCCTCTAAGATGCCTTTCAGCTCTAAATCTATGAACCTATAAGAAAAGGTGGAAGGAACTGCCCAGATTGGGAAAGCGGCAGCCCAGGATCAAGAGAATCACTCTCCTTGTTGTTGTTCAGTCATTTCACTTGCATCTGACTCTTCTTGACCCCATTTGGGGTTTTCTTGGCAAAGATAACTGGAGCGATTTGCCATTTCCTTCTCCAGCTCATTTTACAGATAGGGAAACTGAGGCAAATGGGGTTTAAGTGACTTGCCCAGGGTCACACGGCTGGTTAGTGTCTGAGGCTGGATCTGAACTCAGGAAGATGAGTCTTCCTGACTGCAGGTCCAGCACTCCATCCATTGTGCCACCTAGCTGCCCATGTCACTCTCCTTAGGTGTTGACAAAGTGATTGCCCAGGCCATGGGGTCCTGGATCAGTGCTATAGGATTTTTCCACAAAGTACCTGAGTGATTAATTAATTATCTAAAATGCTGATTTTGGGGTAATTTGTAGAATGGTTTATTTCATTCCAATTCACAGAGCATCAGCTTTAACCTTTACTTTTTCCTGTCCAGATACCTGAGCAGTTTCTGCTGCGTAAGCTTTGACTGGTCCAGTCTAGAAAATCCCTAAGTCATCCTGCTCCTAGGGATGCCTTCCTTCTTCTGTGATGAGGCCTTGATTTATGGAGTGAGAGTACTTTTGCCCTAGGGGCTCTAGGAATCCAACTAGACTTGGAGCGTTGGGAGTCATTTAGCACCATTGGACTTATTTATTCACATAGCCTCATCAGGAAAGTCATCCCATACCCCTGCTGTTGGAATCACAGATCTAGAGCTGGAAGGGGTTAAAAGGCCAACTAATCCCACCCCCTTACTTTCCAGATGAGGAAACTGAGGCCTATGGAGGCTAAATGACTTGTCAATGTCAAACAAGGAGAGGCAAGATTTGAACCCGAGTGTTCTAACTACAGAGCTTTTCCCACTGTTCTGTGCTGGCACCTGCCCAAGATCTAACCATGAGGCAGTGACGTGAATTTGTTGCTGTTGTTCAGTTGTGTCCAACTCTTCGTGACCCCTTTTGGGGTTTTCTTGGCAAAGATACTGGAGTGGTTTGCCATTTTCTTTTCCAATTCATTTTACAGATGAGGAAACTGAGGAAAACAGGGTTAAGTGACTTGTCCAGAGTCACACAGCTACTAAGAGTCTGATGCCAGATTTAAACTCAGGTCTTCCTGACTCCAGGCCCAATGCTCTATCCACTGCTCCACTCAGCTACCCAACTCCCCTGGCCTGACAATCTTCACTTGAAAAATGCCTCTCCGTCTCTACTACCTTCCTCCTTTAGCTGTGAATTGCATTCACATCTCAATCAGCATTAACTCTGCTTTGCCTCAGCTTGCCCCCTTCCTGTAGCCCCACCTGGGAAGCATATCTCAACTTTTGAGAGTTCCTTCCTAGATGCCCTGAGGAGGGATGTTAATTCTACTTTGTAAGGTTTTGTGGGGGGACTGCGACAGCACTGTCCTCAGTTGTTACATTCTGCCTGGTAGCTAGCTACCATCAGAGTTTGCTAGTCCTGCCCTAGCAAACTCATACCACTCTCTTCCCAAAGGGCCCCATTTTGGCACCAAAGAAAGGCTCAGAGTAGAGTTACTCACATGCCCAGTTCTGCGCTGAGTTCCCCACCTGCAGGGTGGCAGAAGGAGGAACAGTTATGCTGCTTGGGGGACACACACTTGCGGGTGGCAGAGAGGCGGATGTCCCCTAGTGAGCATCTCTCTTCAACCTACAACAAGGATTCCAAGAGACAAAGGTAAGCCAAGCTATCACTGGAAGCTCCCCTTTGGGCTCTCAGAATTAGAGGCAAGATGCCTAGACACGCCAAGGGAGGCCCTGGAGAGTTCCGACCTTGGAGTCTCCTCCAAGGGTTTGATTCAGTCACTCATAATTATTGAGCATTCCCTGCATATATTGTATTTGTTGGGCAAAGGTCATAAAAGCAGTTAATGACAGAGCTGGAATTCAAACCCAGGTCAAACCCCTTGAATCCAAACCCAGCATCTTCCCAGGGTGAGATATCCAAGGAACGTTTAATAAACATCATGGTGGCAAATCCAAATTAATTTTCTGAAAAGCTCAAGTTTTGGGAGAATGATGAGTAAAGGAGTTATAGTCAGGTGGGGGTGGGGAACTAATCAGGTAACATTTCTTCATGGTCTTTAAAACAGGTTTTGAAGAAGTGGTAGAACCTGGGCTGGAAAAAAGGAAAGAAGATCATGGTAGTGACAAACATCTGTACATATATATGTATGTATGTATGCATATGTATGTATGTATATATATATATATATAATTTTTAAATTCAGGAGGGTTGAAGAGACCCCTTGAAAAGGGCAGAAAAGCAGTTGAAATAAAAGGGGGCCAGGAGAGTACTGAGTAGCTTTCATCGAGATCAAGTCTCCAAGTCTAGCTGAGTTAATGATTTCTATCTCTTGAAATTCCTTTATTTGATTTTGTATATCTGTTGTCTTCACTTATCTGTATGCATGGTCAAGGATTTAGAGATGGAAGGAACCTTAGAAGTCATCTGGTAAAACTTTTATTTTATAGGAAATTGACAGGTGAGGTGATTTGCCTAATGTCATGTAAGTACTAAGTGGAAAAGCTGGGATTTGAACCTAGGTCCTTTGACTCCACCTTTTCTTCCTTTTTTTTTTTTTTAACTTCAACATCCCTACTAAGTAGATATAAGCTCCTTGAGGTCAGGAGCTGTTTCATTTTGCCTTTATATTCCCAATGAGGCAGAGGTAACTAGTTGTTACAGTGGATAGAGAGAGTGGGGCCTGGGATCAGGAAGAGGTGAGTTCAAATCCTTCCTCAGATACTTACTAGATATGGGATCCTGGGCATGTCACCTGACCTCTGTCTACCTCAGTTTCTTTCTTTTTTCTTTTCCTTTTTTTCTTTTTTTGCTTTTTGGTGAGGCAATTGGGGTTGTGACTTGCCCAGGGTCACATAGCTAGTAAGTGTCAAGTGTCTGAGGCCAGATTTGAACTCAGGTCCTCCTGACTCCATGGCTAGCCTCCTCAGTTTCTTTAACAGTAAAATGGGGATAATTTTAGCACCTACCTCCCAGGCTTGTTGTGAGGATCGAATTAGATATTTGTAAAACTTGAAACATATGTGCTTAATACATGTTTTTCTTCCTTCCTTCCTTCCTTCCTTCCTTCCTTCCTTCCTTCCTTCCTTCCTTCCTCTATATAAAAGTGCTTTGTGTAAAGTGAACAATTAATAATTAGTAAATATTTGTTGAATTAATTACGTATATCCGTGGTTACAGAAAAATCTTGCAGGTTAAATACGCCTTTTGGTAATCTTTGAGAAATCATGGAGACTAGGAGAGGTGTAAGAAAGCTGGAGACAAGATAAATATTGTCCTGATTTTCAAAAAGGGAAAATTGTGGACTCTGGAAGTTACTGACAGGTGAGCTTAACATTGGTCCCCAGTAAAAAGTCCAGAATGGATTATTAAATAAATGAGAATACTGACCACTCTGAGTCAATATGGGGTTGCTCATAGAAATCATGCCAAATTAATTTCATTTTCCTTTTTGATGGGATTCCTTGGCTGGGAAATTCTGTATACGTGGTATATCTGAATCTCAGGAAAGGCTGTAAAAGAGTGATTTCTTCAAGGGTAGGGACAGTCTTTTGCCTCTCTTTGTATCCTTAGCTCTTAACACTGTGCCTGGCACATAGTAGGTATTTAATAAATGATCGTTGACTGATAGACTAACAAAGTCTCTCATACTATCCTTAGGACAAGCTAGAAAATATAGGCTTGATGACAATGCAGCTGAGTGGATTCATAGCTTGTTGAATGACTGATCAATGTTAACTTGGGGTTAGTAGGGGGTCTCTAGTGGATCATCTCTGTATGTACCTGCCTTTAGCTTGTTCAACATTTTAATCAATAAATTAAATGAAGAAGATACAGCATTTTTTCCAATTTTTGGATGACACTAAGCTAGGGGAGATAACTACCAGATTGGATGAGAGAGTTGAGATCCAAAAACATGTCAGCAGATTGGAATGTTGGGCTTAGAACCAATGAGGTGGAATTTGACAGGGATACAAGTAGAGTCCTACTTTTGTCTTTAAAAAATCCATTAAGCAAACACTAGATGAGAGAGATGTGACTTAATAGCAATTTGTAGAGAAAAGTCTTAGAGGTTTTAATTGATCGAAAATCCTTAAGTGTCGACAGTGTGACATCCAAGAAAGCTAATGAAACTTTCAACTACATTAATAGAAACATAGCATCCAAGTAAAAGGGACAGGGAAGTTACTATCCCACCGGACTCTGTGCTGGTTAGGCCATCTCTGCCATTATTGTGTTCATGTCTGAGTGCTGTTTTAAGAAGGATATTGATAACTGATCACAGCCAGAAGAGGGCAATCAGCATGGTGGAGGGTCTGGAAACCAGCTTACATAAAGAAAAATTGATGAAATTGAACCTGTTTAGCTCAGAGAAAAGTAGTTTTAGGGGAGACATGACAATTAACTTTAAAATCTGAAGGAGAACAGGAGCAGACTTATTCTTTATAGCTTTAGAGAAACAATAAGTAGAAGTTACAGGGTGGGACATGTAGATTTAACATTAAGAACTTGCTAGCAATGAGCTGTTTCACAATGGAATGTGCTACCTTATTAATGAGTTCTCTTATCCCTGGAAATATTCAAGCAGAGCCTCATGGCTACTTTTTAGGAATATTATAAAGAGGATTCCTGCATTTGGTGAGAGATTGGACTAGATCAAAGGTCCTCAACGTGTGGTACGGGTACTCCTAGAGGTCTCTGAGACCTTTTAGAGGGTCTGCAAAATTAAAACTATATTCATAATAATGCTGAGATGTTTTAATTTCTGGTGTGGTAAGTATCGACAGATGAAATCCACATAAACAAAAACTCTTTAGGGGGTGGGGAATTCTCAATAGTTTTTTTAGGGGGGCTAGGCAGTGGGGTTAAGTGACTTGCCCAGGGTCACACAGCTAGTAAGTGTTATGTGCCTGAGGCCGGATTTGAACTCAGGTCCTCCTGAATCTAGGGTCGGTGCTCTATCCACTGCGCCACCTAGCTGCCCCCTCAATAATTTTTCAGAGTATAACTGGGTCTTAAGACAGTAAGTTGGAGAACCACTAGACTAGATGACTTCTAAGATTTCTTTACATTTTAAGATTCTTTAATTCTGCGGGAAGGAAAAAGAACAAAGAGGGGGAGTCATCTTCAACTCCCATCCCTTTGCCATGATGCTCGATGGTGTCTACCTGGGGCTGACAATCTTGGTTGCTGTTGCTGTCATGGCTCTCCTGACCTCTCTCGTCATAAGATACATGTCCAGCCAAGCAGATGCAGGAGCCATCAGATTTCTGGAAGGCCCGGTTCAGGCCCTGGCATGTACAGTGGGAGGCACCTGAGCAGAGAGAGATGATCACATTCTCATCATCAACAAACATTGAGTTCCTACTATGGGTCCAGCACTATAGTGTCTGCCTCCAGTCTAGTTAGGGAAGCCAGACTAATAAACATGAAGTACAACTCATCCCTCTTCTGAATCTCCATCTTTCTGTTGAGGACCCTCCCATCCTTCCAGTCTCCCAGGTTTCCAACCATGATGTCATCCTCAACTCTTCATACTCATTCATCCCACATATTCAATCTGTTGTTAAATTTTGTTTCTACTTCTACAACATCTCCCATATCTGCCCTTTTCTCTTCACCCATACGACCATTGCTGTAGTTCAGGCCCTTATCACCTATTGCCTAGATTATTTTAATAATTTTAAAAACCTCTCATTGACCTCCCTGTCTCAAGTCTCTCCCAATACCAAACCATTTTTGCCATGGCACATAGTCTGACTGACACATAGTAGGCACTTAATAAATGCTAATTGATTACTTGATTTATTCAATAGCCATGTATTAAGCACCTACTATTTGCAAGGCAGGGCAAGGCAGCATGGTACATTGGAGGTAGAAGATCCCAACTAGCCTTGGGAAAAAGAACACCAGGGTTCAAGTCCTGCCTCTAACACAGAGTAGCAGTTTGACTATGGCAAGTCACAGATCCTCCTCGTGTCCCCAGGCAGCTCTCTAAGACTTTAAGTTATTATGAGTTACTAATCAGAATTAGTGAAGGGAATTTCTATTATATGAATTCCTCATGCTGATGAAACACAGTTTGGACAGAAACAAAATCATGGTGCCATCTACTGGGCACACATGAGTGCAAGAGACTATCAACAGTAAGTTCAGATGAGAGAGAGAGAGAGAGAGAGAGAGAGAGAGGGAGAGGAGAGGGAGGGAGAGAGAGAGAGAGAGGAAGAGAGAGAGGAAGAGAGAGGAAAAGAGAGAAAGAGAGGGAGAGAGAGAGACAGAGACAGAGAGACAGAGAGAGAGGAAGAGAGAGACAGAGACAGAGATAAAGAGAAAAACACACACACACACACACACACACACACACACACACACAGACAAAGAGACGAGGCCAGGATAAAGCTCATCCCTCTTCTGAATCTCCATCTTTCTGTTGAGGACCCTCCCATCCTTCCAGTCTCCCAGGTTTCCAACCATGATGTCATCCTCAATTCTTCACACTCATTCATCCCACATATTCAATCTGTTGTTAAATTTTGTTTCTACTTCTACAACATCTCCCATATCTGCCCTTTTCTCTTCACCCATACAACCATTGCTGTAGTTCAGGCCCTTATCACCTATTGCCTAGAAAGCTAGAAAGGCAGGGTAGAGCCAAATTATGGAGATTCTTGAAAAGAAAGGACTTGAAACATTAATCTTCTAGGCCAACAGTTTAAAAAATTTTTGGTCTCAGGACACCTTTACACTCCTAAAAATTATTGAGGATTCCCCCAAAGAACTTTTATTTATGTGGGTTCTATCAATATTTACAATATTAGAAAGTAAAAATGTCTTATTATGATGAAAATAGTTTTGAACTTAAAAGGGTCTGAACCTTTCAGATTTGAACTTGAAAGGGTCTCATGACAATTTCCAAACTACTATTTTAGGCAATGGGGAGTTACTGAAGGCACTTTGAAACTGAGGGTCTGAAAATTACAGATTCACTTTTCCAACAAGAGTGGGCAAGGAGGGATTGGAATAGGTGATAGGGAAAAAGCATTTATTAAGTGCCTACTATATGTCAGTGCTAAGTGCTTTACACATATTATCTCATTTGAGGTGGATTTGAACTCAGGAAGATGAGTTTTCCTGACTCCAGGCTGTGGGTTCTGGCCACTGCACCTTCACTGCCCATGTGCATGTAAGGACCGCTTTTCCCAGGACAGAAAACACGTTTGCTTATCAGCTAACCAAGACTGTCGCTGAGCAAAATAACAAAGAGCTTGATGTTGGAAGTTTGTTTTCTGAATCCTTTCTTTTTACCTTTCTCTTTTGGTTATGCTCTCGCGTGAAATTTTAACCATCTGTTCAGACTCTTGCTTTCTCTCCCATTCACCTTGACCTGTCTTCCCTGTCAGGGACCTCTGCTCCAATGCTCCTTT
This sequence comes from Vombatus ursinus, assembly GCF_900497805.2. NCBI lineage: Eukaryota > Metazoa > Chordata > Mammalia > Diprotodontia > Vombatidae > Vombatus > Vombatus ursinus. The sequence goes on from NW_020954591.1 coordinate 22,387,628, forward strand.
CCTATATGCTTCAAATCCGGCCTCAGACATGTACTAGCTGTTTGACCCTGAGCCAGTTATTTAAGCCTGTTTGCCTCAATTTCCTCATCTGTAAAATGAACTGGAAAAGGAAACAGCGAACCACTCCAGTATCTTTGCCAAGAAAACCTCAAACAGGGTCACAAAGAGTCAGATGCAACTGAAAAAATGACCAAATAACAAAAAATTTCCTGGGCCCCTACTCCACTGGAGAGACTAAATCTCTACTGTGATCATAGGTGACAATAGCTTAATGTATCACAACAGCCCTAGGAAGTAGGTAGTATGAGTATTACCATCATCACTACCACCAGAAAGGAGCTCAGCATCACTGGATCACAGTGTGTGTGTGTGTGTGTGTGTGTGTGTGGCAGGGGATGGAGGATAAAAGTGTAAGAAAACTGGAAAGGTAAGGCACAGGGGGCATGTTGTGAAGGGCTTTGAATGCCAAACAGGATTGAGTCATTTCATAGACTCAAAGAGTGGCAGGAAAGGGATCAGATGATGGTGGCAGTGAAGATTCTGCATGCACACACACACACACACACACACACACGCACACACACACACTTTGGACGGGTGATTTTTAATCTGTGTGGAGAATTCATGGTAGAGAAATCCCACTAGTGCTGATCAACAACTCAACTATAACTTCATAGGTCCATGGATTTAGAGCTGGAAGGATCTTTAGAGTCTACCCCTCCTCATTTTATAGAGGAGGAAAACAAGTCCCAGAAAGCTTTAGTGATTTGCCTATAGTCATACAAATAGTAAGAAACAAGGGCAAGATCTGAATCCAGGTCCGCTGGCTCCAAAGGCAACACTCTATCCACCATAGTCTGTTGCTTCTCAGTCTTAGAAAGTTGCCTTGGAATGTAAGGATCTAAGACATCTCCAAAAGACTCATGATGGAAAATACTATCCACATCCAGAGAGAGAACTATGGAGTCTGAATGCAGATCGAAGCATACTATTTGCTCTTTTTTTTTCTTCTGTTTTGTTTTGTTTCTTCTTTCTCATGGTTACTCTTATTGGTTCTAATTCTTCTTTATAATATGACTAATGTAAAAATATGTTTAATAGGAATGTATACGTAGAGCCTATATCAGATTGCACACTATCTTAGGGAGGGAGCGGGAAGGGAAGGGGGAGAAAATTTAAAACTCAAAATCTTATGGAAGTGAATGTTGAAAACTAAAAATAAATTAATTATTTTTTTTTAAAAGAAAGAAAGTTGCCTTGGGCCCTGAGAGGAGAAGTTGATTTGCTGGGGATCCCTTAGTATAATTCAAGGGCAGGACTTGAATCTGGTTCTTCCTGACTCTAAGGCTGGCCGTCTATCCAAAAGGATAGATAGTACCACATTCTATTTGTCATTCCTTTTTACTCACCAAATTGTATTCACATCTTTTTTTTTCTTTTATCTACACACATTCCTGGGATATAGGGGGGCTTGAAAATCATTAGATTTCAAGCTTCTTGAGGGCAGGGACTGCCTTTTACCTCTTGTATCCCTAGTACTCAGCACAGTGCCTGGCACATAGTAGGTGCTTAATTGACTGACTAAAGCCATTTTCTTTTTTTTATATTAAGTTTTCTTTTTTTAATTGATAAGCATTTATTTTCTTTTCCTTCTACCTCTTTTCTACTTCCCACTAGGGGAATAAATAAAACAAAACAAAACAAAAAACAAAGCTTGTATCATATTTTCATGATTATATAAAAATAAAGCTGTTTTCCACATGGGAAAACTAAAGCATGACATTAGATGAATAGTCTGAGATGAGCATAGCTAGTAGTGAGATAGACTTCCATTAGCCCACAGGGCCTTTGGAGATCCTTTAGAGCAAAGCCCTTTACTCCCAAGGCTGTAGGTCACAGGTAACCCGGCGTCCTTGGAGACAGGGCTTCGTTACTCAGATGGGGTCTTGGGTAAGACTCACCTGGTGGAGAGAAGGAGGAACTTGCACAGGGGAAGCAGCCAGTCTGACCAGGTAGAGGACTGAAAGTGCCAGCGGGGCACGGGGGACAGTCCTTGACCTGCTGGGCTTGAGTGCTGTTTCCAAAGGTCCCTGGGGGGCAGGGTCTGGGGAGGGGGGTCATGGAGGGGCAGTAGTGTCCAGTCAGGCAGGGGTGTGTGAGGTAACTCTCACTCCCTGGAGGAAAAGCATGAGAAAAGTCACAGTGTAGGACTGGAGATAGTGAGTGATAACCCAGGGTGTGTGCTTGAGGCAGATATGGTGGTAGGGGATGAGGAAGACAATGGCATGCATGGCCACACTGCTCTGCCTCCTTATCCCAACGTCCGTTTATCCACCAGAAAACATCCCTCCTCTCCTTCCTCACACTACAGGATGTGGAATCTTGGATGGCCAAGGCAACCAGACCGGGTCTATTCTAGTACCCCAGATGTCCAAGCTATTAACTTATTTGTTGGGCTTCCTGCCCTGTGATTTCATCAGTACAGGGAGTGTGTAAACTCTGTCCACTGATGCAAATGGATAACTTCTCTGTAATTAATAATTTTAGAGAGTTGCCTGGAGTATTGGGAGGTCAGGTGGCTGGTCCATGGTCACAGTCAGTAGGTTGACATATTTGTTAGTATCTGAACCCAGGTCTTTTTGACCCTAAGACCACACCCCTAACCACTATGCCATGTTATCTCTTGAATTAAAGGATGACAATTTGTATCCTCTTCTGCATGTATTGTAATTCCCACACAGTTTTCACTTAATGCTAAGATGTACCCAGTGTTTGCCAGTCCTGAATCCTTTCTCCCTGCACACCTGTTATGTCAGGTAGGGCTGGGCCAATCAGGAAAAAGTACAGGTTGGGCTCTCCCAGGATCCCCAGAAGCATTGGGTGGATCCCCCACCTCTTGTCCTCTCTGGAATCAAGACTTGTACTCCATCTATGCCTTTCACTATTCACCCCCAGTCTTTTCTCCCATTCAGGATTCTCTAGGTACTTACCTGGGGGGCAGCTGAATCCTGCTGGGCATGGCTGGCAGGGTAGGGCAGGTAGGGCAAGGCTGCAATAGGTGCCTGCTTCACAGAGTCGGCAGCAGGCCTCTGCGGATGCCCGCAGGCCACTCACATTCAGGGCCTCAGAGCCCCCAGGGCACTGCAGGCCATGGGCACTGCCCAGTGGGCAGTAGTATGGAAATCTACAGCTATATATAAGAACAAAACTGCAGCAGGCAGGCTGTGAGGAAGATTAACATGCCCTTCCTCCTCTGCCCCCACTCCCAAACCACACACACATACACACACACACACACACACACACACACACACACACACACACACAC